>NC_092502.1:44197287-44822287 GCF_047511675.1 Marmota flaviventris
ACACATCTCTAGGGGGCGCCATTGGCATAGTGGTTTTCAAAGTAAAAGTGCAGCCTATTTGTTTCAACAGCCTGATTCCTGGACATACAATGGTGAAAAAGGCAAAGTCCTAGACCTCTGAAACATCTCAGTCTAGAGAAAAGAAGTACACACGAGTAAGCAAATATACAACAGTTATTAGAGTAACATGACAGTCCTTATAGGAGTGCATGAAAGGGGACCCCACCTCAGAACTAGGAGATTAGGGGATGGTAGAGATTTCCTGAGAAAATCAGTTATATATTTGCCGAGGTGTGAATGAAAAGCACATTCTGGTGAAAGGAAAAGAAGGAAAGAGAGACAAAGAACATTTGGGCAGAATTTATTGCAAGTTCTTCAAGGTAAAGGGAAAGAGGATGGTGCTCAGGAATGAAAGTGGTCCTGTTGCAGACAAAGAATTGCTAAAGGTACATTAGTGACTTGACCAGTGTCACTGCCTCCTCTCCTGATTCATTAATGAACATGTTAAATTGTAGCAGATTTATTCACAAGTGTAAATACATACCCTTGGAAATGCCCTGTCAATATTTATGCTGTAGTTAACTACTCTCAGATGCTTTCTCATCCAAGGCTAGAGATTACTGATTCTCAAGTGGCAGCACCTGTGTCCTGCTCATCTTTTTATATCCCACAGCGCCTACTTGTTGACTTGCACATAGCCATCTTTAGAGATGTTTTGGTTGTTGAGGTCCCACATCAGTGTAAACAACTGAGGTACAGGTGGTCCTGGTCCTTGACTTATAACATTTTGGCTTAATATTTTTTTATCTTTACAATGATGGAAAAGTGATACATATTAATAGAAACCATACTTTGGGTTTTTATTTTTTTCTTCAGCACGTTACATGTGGTATGACATTCTCTCCTAATGAGGGCAGTGGCAGTGAACTGCAGATCCGCTAGCCATACAATGATAGGGGGGACCACTGACACTCTACAGTGTGTTGTGTTGATAAGATGATACCATAAGTTAAATGAATTAAATGCATTTTCAACTTACAGTATTTTCAACTTGAGTTTATTGGAATGTAACCCCATTGTTAAGCCTAGAACCATCTGTATAAATAACCCAGAAAGATGTTTCATCCTGATTGGACGGTATCTTTTTAGCCAGAAGCTATGTGTGAAAGCATACTAGGTTCCTTAGTGGTGGCCTATTTCTAGTCTCATTTGCTCCTTATTAGCAATCTTCTTCCAGTAATCAACTCATCTGTAAGTCAAATAAAATAAAATTGATAAAATGACATGAGTCAATCTTGAGAGTCTTAAATATATTAAGATATATTATGTTCCCATTTATAATAATGTTTATATAACACCACATTCATGTAATCAATTAATGTATTTCATTATTTTGGCTGTCAAAATAGCAGGGTAATTTGTGGCTAATGGATTATCATGTTTGCTTTTGTTTTTTGTTAGATTCATGAAATTTTCAGGAGTTAAATTTACTCCTGAGGGGAGTTCATGAAGGCCTGTAGTGGACTGTGATTTGTCCTCAGTTTTCAGCTATTTGTGCTTGGCAATATATACTTAGTTCCTTTGTTCAGGCGGGTTAAAAGCAAAATTTTTGATTTTAATCTATATTATCATTTCTTGTTATGGTTATCTTGAGAAAATCTGTATTATTTCTATTTTATTTCTCAATACTTTTCTTTTTTAATTTTTTTTTGTACCAGGGATTGAACTAGGGATGTTTAACCACTGAGCCACATCCCCAACCCTATTTTTCTTTATTTAGAGACAGGGTCTCACTGAGTTGTTTAGGGCCTTGCTAAGTTGCTTAGGCTGGCTTTGAACTCAAGAGCCTCCTGCTTCAGCCTCCTAAACTGCTGGGATTACAGGCATGTACCACCGCGCTCAGCTTTCCCAATATTTTTATAACTTGTTATTGGGGTTGTAGTGTAGTGGTTCAACTTTTGGATTTTTCTTTTTCTTTTTCTTTCTTTCTTTCTTTTTTTTTTTTTTTTGTGATGCTGGGGATTGAACCCAGGGCTTTGCACATGCAAGGTAAGCACTCTACCAACTGAGCTATATCCTCAGCCCCCAGTGTTTTTCTTTTGAACTGGCCATTTTGCTCAATTATATTATTGTTCTAATCTTTTCCTCTACATTTTACTATGAAAATTTTCAAATGTTTTGAAAAGCTGAAAGTATTTTTCTTTTTTTAAAATTTTTTTATTGGTTGTTCAAAACATTACAAAGCTCATGATATATCATCTTTCATACATTTGACTCAATTGGGTTATGAACTCCCATTTTTACCCCAAATACAAATTGCAGAATCACATCGGTTACACATTCACATTTTTACATAATGGCATATTAGTGACTGTTGTATTCTGCTACCTTTCCTATCCCCTACTATTCCCCCTCCCCTCCCCTCCCATCATCCCTCTCTACCTCATCTGCTGTTGTTCAGTTCTCTCCCGTGTTCCCCCCCCACTTTCCCCTCACATCCTCTTCTATGTAATTTTGTGTAACATTGAGGGTCTCCTACCATTTCCATATGCTTTCCCTTCTCTCTCCCTTTCTCTCCCCCCACTCGTCTTTGTTTAATGTTAATTTTTTCCTCATGCTCTTCCTCCCTGTTCTGTTCTTAGTTGCTCTCTTTATATCAAAGAAGACATTTGGCATTTGTTTTTTAAGGATTGGCTAGCTTCGCTTAGCATAATCTGCTCTAATGCCATCCATTTCCCTGCAAATTCTATGATTTTGTCACTTTTTATTGCTGTGTAGTACTCCATTGTGTATAGATGCCACATTTTTTTTATCCATTCATCTATTGAAGGGCATCTAGGTTGGTTCCACAGTCTAGCTATTGTGAATTGTGCCGCTATGATCATTGATGTGGCAGTATCCCTATAGTACGCTCTTTTAAGATCCTCAGGGAATAGTCCGAGGAGGGCGATAGCTGGGTCAAATGGTGGATCCATTCCCAGCTTTCCCAGGTATCTCCATACTGCTTTCCAAATTGGCCTCACCAATTTGCAGTCCCACCAGCAGTGTACAAGTGTACCCTTTTCCCCACATCCTCGCCAACACTTATTGTTGTTTGACTTCATAATGGCTGCCAATCTTACTGGAGTGAGATGGTATCTTAGGGTGGTTTTGATTTGCATTTCTCTGACTGCTAGAGATGGTGAGCATTTTTTCATGTACTTGTTGATTGATTGTATGTCCTCCTCTGAGAAGTGTCTGTTCAGGTCCTTGGCCCATTTGTTGATTGGGTTATTTGTTATCTTATTGTTTAATTTTTTTGAGTTCTTTGTATATTCTGGATATTAGGGCTCTATCTGAAGTGTGAGGGGTAAAAATTTGTTCCCAGGATGTAGGCTCTCTATTTACCTCTCTTATTGTTTCTCTTGCTGAGAAAAAACTTTTTAGTTTAAGTAAGTCCCATTTATTTATTCTTGTTATTAACTCTTGGGCTATGGGCGTCCTATTAAGGAATTTGGAGCCTGACCCCACAGTATGTAGATCGAAGCCAACTTTTTCTTCTATCAGACGCAGTGTCTCTGATTTGATATCTAGCTCCTTGATCCATTTTGAGTTAACTTTTGTGCATGGCGAGAGAAAGGGATTCAGTTTCATTTTATTGCATATGGATTTCCAATTTTCCCAGCACCATTTGTTGAAGATGCTATCCTTCCTCCATTGCATGCTTTTAGCCCCTTTATCAAATATAAGAAAGTTGTAATTTTGTGGATTGGTTTCTGTGTCCTCTATTCTGTACCATTGTCCACCTGCCTGTTTTGGTACCAGTACCACGCTGTTTTTGTTACTATTGCTCTGTAGTACAGTTTGAACTCTGGTATTGCTCTACCTCCAGAGTCACACTTCCTGCTTAGAATTGCTTTTGCTATTCTGGGTCTTTTGTTTTTCCATATGAATTTCATGGTTGCTTTATCTATTTCTACAAGAAATGCCGTTGGGATTTTAATTGGCATCGCATTGAACCTGTAAAGAACTTTGGGTAATATCGCCATTTTGATGATGTTAGTTCTGCCTATCCATGAACAGGGTACATTTTTCCATCTTCTAAGATCTTCTTCTATCTCTCTCTTTAGGATTCTGTAGTTTTCATTGTATAAATCTTTCACCTCTTTTGTTAGGTTGATTCCCAAGTATTTTATTTTCTTTGAGGATATTGTGAATGGAGTGGTTTTCCTCATTTCCATTTCAGAAGTTTTGTTGCTGATATACAGGAATGCCTTTGATTTATGCGTGTTGATTGTATATCCTGCCACTTTGCTGAATTCATTTATTAACTCTAGCAGTTTCTTTGTAGACCCTTTTGGGTCTGTTAAATATATTATCATGCCATCCGCAAATAGCTATAATTTAAGTTCTTCTTTTCCTATTTTTATGCCTTTAATTTCTTTTGTCTGTCTAATTGCTCTGGCTAGTATTTCAAGAACTAAATTGAATAGAAGTGGAGAGAGAGGGCATCCCTGTCTTGTTCCAGATTTTAGAGGGAATGCCTTCAGTTTTTCTCCATTTAGGATGATGCTAGCCTGAGGTTTAGCATATATAGCTTTTACAATGTTGAGGTAAGTTCCTGTTATCCCTAGTTTTTCTAGTGTTTTGAACATAAAGGGATGCTGTACTTTGTCAAATGCTTTTTCTGCATCTATCGAGATGATCATATGGTTCTTGTCTTTAAGTCTATTTATGTGGTGAATAGTATTTATTGATTTCCGTATATTGAACCAGCCTTGCATCCCGGGGATGAATCCTACTTGATCATGGTGCACAATTTTTTTGATATGCTTTTGTATTTGATTCGCCAGGATTTTATTGAGAATTTTTGCATCCAAGTTCATTAGAGATACTGGTCTGTAGTTTTCTTTCTTTGAAGTGTCTTTGTCTGGTTTCGGGATTAGGGTGATGTTGGCCTCATAGAATGAATTTGGAAGAGCTCCTTCTTTTTCTATTTCTTGAAATAGCTTGAAAAGTATTGGTATTAATTCTTCTTTGAAGGTTTTGTAAAACTCCGCTGTATACCCATCCGGTCCAGGGCTTTTTTTGGTTGGTAGTCTTTTGATGGCTTCTTCAATTTCTTCCTTTGTTATTGGTCTGTTTTAATTGTGTGTGTCTTCCTGACTCAATCTGGGCAGATCGTATGACTTAAGAAATTTATCGATATCTTCACTATCTTCTATTTTATTGGAATATAGGGTTTCAAAATACTTTCTAATTATCTTCTGTATTTCTGTAGTGTCTGTTGTGATATTGCCTTTTTCATCCCGTATGTTAGTAATTTGAGTTCTCTCTCTTCTTCTCTTCGTTAGCATGGCTAAGGGCCTGTCGATCTTGTTTATTTTTTCAAAGAACCAACTTTTAGTTTTTTCAATGGTTTTTTTTTGTTTCAATTTCGTTGATTTCTGCTCTAATTTTAATTATTTCTTGTCTTCTACTACATTTGCTGTTATTTTGCTCTTCCTTTTCTAGGTTTTTGAGGTGTAGTGTGAGTTCATTTATTTGTTGGTTTTTTCTTTTTTTGAGGAAAGAACTCCAAGAAATGAATTTCCCTCTTAAAACTGCTTTCATTGTGTCCCATAGATTCCGGTTTGTTGTGTCTGTATTGTCATTTGTCTCTATGAATTTTTTTATCTCCTCTTTTATGTCTTCTGTAACCCATTGATCATTCAGTAACATATTGTTCATTTTCCATGTGATGTAGGATTTTTCCTTCCTTCTTTTATCATTGATTTCCAGTTTCATTCCATTATGATCAGATATGGTCCATGGTATTATCTCCATGACTTTATATTTACTAAGAGTTGCCCTATGGCATAGTATATGGTCTATCTTTGAGTAGGATCCATGTGCTGCTGAGAAGAATGTGTATCCACTTGATGATGGTTGATATATTCTATATATGTCGGTTAAGTGTAGGTTATTGATTGTGCTATTGAGTTCAATAGTTTCTTTATTCAGCTTTTGTCTAGAGGATCTGTCTAATGGTGACAGCGGTGTGTTGAAGTCACCCATAATTATTGTGTTGTAGTCTATTTGACTCTTGAACTTGAGGAGAGTTTGTTTTATGAACGTTGCCGCACCATTGTTTGGTGCATACAAATTGATAATTGTTATGTCTTGTTGGTGGATGGTTCCTTTTAACAGTATATAGTGTCCTTCTTCATCCCTTTTGATTAACTTAGGTTTGAAGTTGATTTTATTCAATATGAGTGTGGCCACTCCTGCTTGCTTCCGAGGGCCATGTGAGTGATATGATTTTTCCCAACCTTTTACCTTCAGCCTGTGTATGTCTTTTCCTATCATATGAGTCTCCTGAAGGCAGCATATTGTTGGATTTGTTTTTTTGATCCAGGTTACTAGCCTATGTCTCTTGATTGGTGAGTTTAGGCCATTAACATTTAAGGTTACAATTGAAATATGATTTGTACTTCCAGTCATGTTTATTTATTTATTTATTTTAGTTTGGCTAGTTTTTACTTTTTGGTTATTTTCCTCCCCCTTTACTGAGATACCTCCTGCTATTAGTTTTGGGCACTATTTTTCAATTCCTCTTCTTGTAGTATTTTGCTCAAAATGCTTTGCAGTGCTGGTTTTCTGGCTGCGAATTCTTTTAGCTTTTGTTTATCGTGAAAGATTTTAATTTCATTGTCAAATCTGAAGCTTAATTTTGCTGGATACACTATTCTTGGTTGGAATCCATTATTTTTCAGCGTTTGAAATACATTGTTCCAGGATCTTCTCGCTTTCAAAGTCTGTGATGAAAAAATCAGTCGTTAACCTAATTGGTTTACCCGTGAATGTAATCTGCCTCCTTTCTCTCGCAGCTTTTAATATTCTCTCCTTGTTCTGTATGTTGGCTATCTTCATAATTATATGTCTTGGAGTTGGTCTATTACGGTTTTGAATGTTTGGGGTCCTGTAGGCTTCCAGGATTTGGCAATCCATTCCATCTTTCATCTCTGGGAAGTTTTCTAGAATTATTTCATTTAATAGGTTGTCCATTCCTTTGGTTTGATTCTCTGTGCCTTCATCTATCCTGATGACTCTCAGATTTGGTTTTTTTATGACATCCCATATCTCTTGAATAGATTGCTCGTGGGATTTAAGCATCTTTTCTGTGTTGACTATATTCTTTTCAACTTGATAAACTTTCTCTTCATTATCTGATGTTCTGATTTCTACTTGATCTAGTCTATTTGTAATATTCTCGTTTGAGTTTTTAATTTGGTTTATAGTTTCCTGCATTTCTAGGGTTACTGTTTGATTTTTTTTTTAAGATCTCTATCTCCTGGTAAAGCTCGTTCTTTGCCATTTGAATTTGTTTGTTTAATTCATTTTCAAAATATACTTTTATTGCTCAGACTTGCTGTCTCATGTCTTCTCTAATATTCCTTTCCATCTGAGTTAGGTATGCCTTGAGTTCTTTCCCTATCCCTGATTCTGATGCTTCTAGGTCCTCCTGTAGATTTAAGTTGTCCTGCATTGTTTGTACTCCTTTTTTCTCTTGTTTTTTTCATGATGTTCACGCTACTTTCCAGTTCTATTTGATTGCTGTGTTTCTGCTCTCTTCCATAAATTTGTTTTGGTTTTTTATATCTCTGTTATCTCTCTTTTGTGTTGGTAGACTATGCTTGCTAAAGTGGATTCCGCTGAGAAGGAATTCCGACGGCCAAGCTCCAGTGATGTCACCTCCCTGCTATGGCGGGCCCCAGGCTCCTTACTGGGGTGTCCGAATGGAGGGGTTGGACTGGACTGTCTCTGGTTGGTTTCAGCTCCCGGACGCCGGCGGCCGGGCGGTCTCCAGCCGCCCAGTCGTGCTGGCAGCCGGTGGGCGATCGTTTGCCGGCGGGCAGGCGGACTCCAGCTGCCCAGTCGCGCGGACAACGGGTGGGCTGTTGCTGGCGGGCGGGTGATCTCTAGCTGCCCAGTCGCGGGGTCGGTCGCCAGCGGGCTGGCGGTTTCCAGCCGCCCAGTCGCGCAGGCAGCGGGCGGATGATCGGTCGCTGGCGGGCGTGCGGTCTTCAGCCGCCTAGTCGCACGGGCAGTGGGCCGGCTGTCGCCGGCAGGCGGGCGGTCCCCAGCTGCCCAGTTGCGCTGGCAGCCGGCGGGCGATTGGTCGCTGGCGGGCGTGCGGTTTCCAGCTGCTCAGTCACAGGGGCAATGGCCCGGCTGTCGCTGGTGGGCGGGCGATCTCTAGCCGCCCAGACGCAGGGACAATGGGCCAGCTGTCGCAGGCGGGTGTGCGGTCTCCAGCCACCCAGTCGCAGGGGCAATGGGCCGGCTGTTGCTGGTGGGCGGGCAATCTCTAGCTGCCCAGTCGCGCAGTGGGTCAAAGGCGGGGGGCGGACTCCAGCCACCAGTCGCGCGGGCAGCCGGCGGGCGATCGGTCGCCTGCGGGCATGCGGTCTCCAGCCGCCCAGTCGCAGGGGCAATGGGCCAGCTGTTGCCGGCGGGCGGGCGGTCCCCAGCTGCCCAGTCGCGCTGGCAGCCAGCGGGCGATTGGTCGCCGGCGGGCGTACGGTTTCCAGCTGCTCAGTCCCAGGGGCAATGGGCCGGCTGTTGCTGGTGGGCGGGCAATCTCTAGCTGCCCAGTCGTGCGGTCGGTCAAAGGCAGGGGGGAGGACTCCAGCCACCCAGTCTCGTGGGCAGCGGGTGGAGTTTCTCCAGTCGCCCAGTCGCGAGGGCTTGGCCTCTAGTCCCCTGGTTTCTCCTGCTAGTCCTGGTTTCTCCTGCTAGACCAGTTTTCCCCTGAGTGATGCCTCTCGGCAGTTCAAACTGTACTCTGGGCCTGCCGTTTGTTGGGCATGGAGGGTGGCTATTGAAAACCCCCAGGCACTCTATTGTTTTGATTTTTTCCACTTGCCCCTCCCCCCGCGCTGGCAATACAGGTTTCGTTTTCCCCGCTGATGGGAGGGGGAGTTGAAGGTCGGGTGTCTCTAGTTCTCCCCATGTCTTTATGCAGACTTGCTCTGATAATCCCTCCCCTGGAGAGCCTAGGAGAGATTTTATGCAAATTCCCCACTGTATGGGAGAGGAGCTGAGTAAAACGCACCTGTTTTATTGTTGCAATCTGTTGGAGAGTGGCGGTGGTTACTTCAGCTCTCCAAGATGGTGGCCACTGGTTTCCTTGGTGGAGTTTCCGTTGTGGGGGATAGAGCTGTCCCGCTTCCTTCCCCATCTGAAATCCCGAACTCAGCACGGGGCTCCGTGAGTGCTCAGGCGGCAGGATTCCACAGAATCTGCAGGAATCTTCCTGCTTGCTGGTCGCTTCTCGGTGGCTCCCCACTGTCTGTAGCCGCGGGGCGGGCCGCGCAGATCAGTCAGCCCGGATCTCCGGTCGCACAGTTGGCTCGTGTATGAGACTCAATTACTGGACCTTGGTGCTGGAAATCCTTCCTCTAGGTTTCGGTGCACCCCCATTTTGCTGTAAGTTCCTAACAAGATAGTTTTTTGTTGTTCTAACTCGTTATTCACCCGTGCAGTGGCGCGGTACACGGGGTGTGATACACTCTATTCGCGGCCATCTTGGGACTCCTCTGAAAGTATTTTTCAAGGAACATCTGCATACCCAACATTTGGTTTCCGATATTAAAAGTTTACTTGTTAATCCTTTTCAGTTGATTTCTTATTTTTACTTAATTTTTTGGGTTTTCTAGACAAACAGCTAAGTACTAGGTAAATAATAATTTTTACTCTATTTATCAATATTATACATCTTGATCCTTGGCTAATTTAAGAAATTATTTTAAAATAATAGCCATCATTGACTTGTTCCCATGAAAAAAATTTTGACCAATATTGAGGATGGTTTGACATTGATACTCTTTTTCACATTAAAGAAGTGTTCTCATAGTATAAAATATCTTCAGTGGGGTAGATATCTTTGTACATTTATTGATAATCACAGCTTTTCTCCTTTCATTTTGCTGATCAACTGATTGCTAATTAGTTGATTAATTCATTTAAGGAATTCTATTAAAATCTGATGTTTCCAGCATACTGAACATATAGTGAAAAGCACCCCAAATGTCCCAAATGTCCTTGAGAAGTTAAGAAACTTCTTAAGGATTATAATCTAGTTGGGTTGGTGTAGTGAGTTATGATAAAATGGGATCTACCATTAAGATGTCCTGTCATTCATGACATAAACTTACTTGGTATTAATATTTTATTTTTAAGGATGTGGATGTTTTAGTATGTTCGGGCTGCTATAAACAAAATACTGTAAACTGGGTAACTTATAAACACCAGAAGTTTATTTCTCATAGTTCTGGGAGATTGGGAAGTCTGGGTCAAGGCAGATTTGGTGTTTGGTGAAGGCCCACTTTCTGACTTGGCCATGGCTCCTTCTTGCTGTGTCTCCTTGGTAAAAGGGTGGGGGCTTCTTCTTGGGCCTCTTCAAAACACTAATACATTCATAACAGCTCTACTCCTGTGACTGAATTACCTCCCAGAGTCCCTGCCTCCTATTGCCATCACCTTGGGTGTTGGGATTTCAACATTCAAATTTCATGGGGATACAAATGATCAGATCATAGTAACAAGTGAGTTGGTTTTCTCATATTTTACTGGGAATCTTTGCAATTTTAGCAAAAATTTTTTAGTAATTTTATTTTGATTTCTTTTTGTTGAGTTTGCCAGATACTCATACACAGATTATGCTTGTTTTTATCATTTGTCAGTCTTACTATGACTTAAAACATTTCCATGCATGAGAGTTATCTGTTTCTTGAAGATTTTAAATAATTTGTTGATGCAAACTCCTAAGTTAATTCTTTTTTATTTTGAAATAATTTGCTTTCCTAGAAATTCATAATTTCACCTTTATTTTAAATTTCTTCATATTGAGCTACATAGAGAATTCTCTAAATCTACTGTAGGTCTGTCTCTTTTTTATTATTAATTTGTAATATTTGTAAAATGAAAGATCCATCTGCTTCTACACTGGACAAATGCTGTATCCTTACAAGGGGACTGGTGATATGTTTTAAATAGCCTCTTAAGAGCATATATGTTTGTTTCTATTTGTATAACAAGAACAAAAATATGTATTATTTTTTCTGATATTCTAAGTAGTAATGAATTATGAAACAAGTAATATTTTGGTAAACAACAGACCACATATGTGAAGATGGTCCCGAGAGATTTAATTGCCTAATTATGTGGCTATCTTTGTTTATGTACACAGTAGGTCAAAGGGGCAGAGTGGATTAGAGGTGTGGTTGCCAAGGGATGCTTCTCCTAAGCGATAGGAAATTATGATGGAAGTTTGCAGTCTCAAAAAGTCATTCCCTTTCTCTCTCTACCTCCTGATCATGTGGGAGTGAACACTGAGGAACTAGAAACTTAGCACTCTGAAGATCAAATATAGACTTTATCTTCAGAAGGAAAGAAGTAATTTCTTCCTAAACAGATGAAAGTTTTTCACAGAGAAAAACTGAAGTTTGTGGGAAAAGATTGCATTTACTTTATAAAAAATTATTAACAGTTGAGGTTTAATGTCAATCCCTATGATGATTGGGACCATATATGTGGGATCAGCATTATGAAACTTTGGTCCTGTCAGAATCATTTCTGAACTAGTTTGCTATTTTTGACTATACCTCTCATTTTGAGATTTAGATCTAGCAAGAGTAATGTATGAATGTAATGCAATATGTTACATAGGGGACCAAGGAGCTATTGTAGTGGTTTTAAACTTTTATCTTTTATCAAAATCATCTTGATTGTTTGTTAAATAAAAATTCTACTTCTCCTCCCTCAAGCTATTAAATCTCTGATTTAGTTGGTTCTAGACAGGGTCTTGCCAGTTTTAGGTGACGTTGATGGTACCCCTCCGGAAATCATGCTGTAAGGATTAGTGTGAGGTCAGCTGGTGGTTCAGTTGAACCTTGCCTAGTGAATTATATGTTGACTCTTTTTTCTAATGTATGTGTTTAAAGATTTTGATAAGATCCAGCCCACTAATTCCCAAAATGTCATGAAAACAGCAGTCACCTTACAAATTGTTGAGGTTCTGGTTCCTGGGGCTCATCTCCAGATGTTATAATTCAGTGGATCTGGACTAGCCCAAGCATTTGAATCCTTAATACATTCCACAGGTGTTTTTGATCAGTTGGTCAAAGGACTATGGTTTGATTTAAACTTGTATTGTTGTCATATTTAGAAGTTTCTACTGTTTTTACATCTTGCTCTAAACTATTCTTTTACTTAATGATATCAGTAGTACTTACAGTGATGCTGACATATATATGGAAAATGGATATATATATATATATATATATATATATATATATATATATATACACTCACATATATGAATTTCTGTATATAAAGACACACACACACAGGGTTGAAGAAGATGATGACTGTCTTTCATTCTTACTTAGTAAAGTAAGTAATCTTTAATCTTTAATCTCCATATTCCTATGGAGAGTATATGCAAAACATCATTCTAAAACAGTAATCTTATCAGAATTAAAAACATAATTTGTAGTGTCCTGGAAGGCATCAAATTTATATGGAAGAGGGGCTGTGGTTGTGGCTCAGTGGTAGAGCGCTTGCATAGCATGGGTGAGGCATTAGGTTCAATTCTCAGAACTGCATATAAATAAATAAAATAAAGGTCCCTTGACAACTAAAAAATGTTTTAAAAAAGTATATGGCAGACCTTGCAATACCAAACTTTTGTATAGAGAAAATGCAACTCAGAATGTGTGGGCATGGAATAAAAACAAAGGTAGAAGAAAAATAAATAACCACTCTATGTACATAAATAGACAAAGAAAAAAAGTAGAAATAGAATCAGTTTCTTCAGACCACAAGGCCATAGTTGAGAACATTCCTTTATTTTGTCAAGTAGATGTTTTAAAAGTTTGAGTTGAAATTGAATTGCTCTATTTAACTTAGTTCTCTCAATATAACACACCTTTAAAACCTTGGGGTAGTGGGTCCTTACTTTAGAGCATCAAATATCTGAAGTCAGGATTCTACCACATTAGAAGTTAAGTATAACCTAATAACCAAATAACAAAGTGAAAATGATACAAGAAGCCAAATCAGTCACAATTTTGTGAAAAATGAAAAATTATTTCCTAAGCTCACCAGTGCAGTCACCAAGTACAGGGGTAACCTTCTGGTGGGACCATTTGGCCTATTTGTGGAGTAACTTGCAATAAAATCTGAGACAAGGAGGTAATCATGGAAATTGCTTTAATGACAATTTTTTTTTCTCCAAGGTAGTCATTCTATTATTAATCTTCCCTGAAAATGTTGATTCTGCCAAGATCCCAGTCATTTTATAGCACATCAGTGATTTTGCATCAGGCCTCTGTGATGATTTACTTTGTTTTTCTGATGAACATTTTATCTGATGTGGAAAATAGTAGTGTAGCAGACAGGTTCTCATGTATACATCAGTGTAACCAGTACTCAGATCAATACGGGGTCATCACCAGCACCCCACAAGTTTCTTTCCTGTTCCCTCTAGTCAACAACCTACCAAGAGGGCATTATTCCACTGACAATCCAACATGGATTAGTTTGTCTGTTTTATTCAACTTAGCATAAATGAAATGACAGAAAGTGGATTCTCTTGTATTTAGCTCTGTTAGCTAAATTTTATGACTGCAAGATTTACTCCTGTTGCTTCATGTTCAAGGGTTTATTCTCATTGCTAGGTAACACGCCACTATTTGAATTTTACAATCTATTTAATTTATAGTTTGTGCATGTTTGGATAGTTTGGGGGTCTTGTCTACTATTAAGAGTACTATGATAAACACACTGGCATAAGCCTTTTGTTGTGTGTACATTTGTGTTCATTACTGTAGTGTGTATATCTGCAAGGAGAATTGTTGGCTGATAGGAATTATGCAAATACAGCTTTGGTATATACTGTCCAAGAGTTTTCCACAGTGGTTATATTGATTCCAGAGTGGTTTTATTAATTCTGAAATTCTACCTTGGCTGTATTAACTTAAAATCACAACATTACTATGTAAGAATTATAGTTGTTTCATGTCCTCATTAATACTTGGTATGGGTATTTTTGGTATTGTTAATTTTTGTTTTGTTAATCTTAAGCTATATTAGTAGGTGTGTGTCATATCTGTGTTGCTTTAACTTGGATCTCCCTGATGGATAATGACATTGAACATATTTCCATTTTTTTATTGGTAACTTGGATGTTTTTTCTTATGTGAGTGAAATTCCTGTTCCATACTTTCACTCATTTTTTAAAAAATTAGATTGTCTACTTTTTCTTATTGATTTACCTAATGTCTTTATTTTGTGAGTCTTCTATCATCTATCTATATTAAAACTCTATTCACTCAGTGGTTTATTTTCTTATTTTCTTAATAGTAACTTCTTATGAATGGAAGTTTTACATTTTAATGAAGTCCAGTTTGTGAACGTTTTGCTATTGCTTATTGCTATTTCTGTCTTGTTTAAGAAGTCTTTGGTTATTTCAAGGTCACAAAGGTATTCTTCTATGTAATCTTTTACATGCTTTATAGACTTATTTTTCGCATTCAAGTAAATCCAGCTGGAACTGATTTTATGCATGAAGTCTAAGGGTCAAGGTCCCTTCTCCTTACAATTATCCTATTAATTTGGCACCATTTACTTAGAAAGCTATGATTTCCTCCTGCACTGTAGTAGCATCTTTGTTAACAAGTAGAAGTGACCAGACATGCATCAGCCTACTTCAGAAATTTCTATTTTGTTATAGCTATTTGTCTTTTTTATGTGAACACAGTAGTGATTTTGTTATCTTTATAATAAATTTTATATATGATAGTATAAACATTGCAACTTTTTCTGTAAGAATGATTTCTTTAGTATTCATTTTTTGTTATCATTGCATGTTAGGACGAGGCTGTCAATTTCCATTCAAAATAAAATGGCCAAAATTTTGATAGGGATTGCATCAAATCTATGTATTAAGTTGGGGTCACTTGACAAATTTACAACTTTGTCTTCCAGTTCTTAAATATAAAATAATATTAACATTTATTTGTGTAGATCTTGACTTGTTTAATTTTTGTTAGTGATATTCTGCAAAATTCTTTATTGCATCTGTTTCATTATATTTATTTCAAGGTGTTTGATGATAAAATTATTAGTAATTATATTGTTTTGAAGTGTTATTTTTAATATTGATATATTATCAAGTATCCAGTGACCTTGCTGAAGATTAATTTTTGTGTTATATTATTTAAAATAATGACAGTTCTATGTTTTCATTTCCAATATTTTATCTTTTATTTCTTTTTTTTAGGTAGGCTTTCCAGAATAGTAATGAATAGAACTGGCTTTAAACTTATTTTATATGTGTTAATAAGGGGAAAGCTGAAAGGGAAAGATTTCTATATTTCACCAGTAATATATTACTGTGGTATTTAAAATTATCACCACGTTGCTGGATTCTTCTATAACTAATATACTGATAATTTGTTTCCTCATAATAAAATGGAAGAAATTGTTAATTTCATCTAAACTGTCAAATTTATCTCCATTAAATTATTCACAGTGTCTAGCTTTTTAAATCTGAGGCAAGATTTATGCATAGTGAATTGCATAGACCTTAGGTTTTTAATTTGTTAAATTTTTCCCACGTACTCAATAATTCTATCAAAACTTAGAATATTTTTTAAACTTAGAATATTTTCATCACCAAGAGTCTTCTTATGCCTCTAACATACTTTGACTTCTTTCACAGATTAAATTATTTTTCCTTTTCTTGAATTTCACAAAAAATGAATATAAATTGTATGTATTTGAAGGGAGATTCCAACTTATTTTTTCAAAAAAAAATGTGTTGATATTCGTGAATGAATTGCATATGTCAGCAGTTAATTCTTTTTATTGTTGAATGATGTCATTAGATAAATAGGCCAGAATTTGTTTACTGATTTTTCTATGGGTTGAAAGTTTGATTGGATTCAGTTTGGGACTTTTATGTTTAATGCTACATACAATAAGCAATCTTGTGAAAGTGAACATGTGTGCTTGTTCCCCTTGGATACATAGGGGTGGAACTACTGGGTCACAAGAGGAGCGTATATCTAAAGTTATAATAATTTGCTGAAGTATTTTCTAAAGTGGTTTGTTATCTTACCATCCCATGAGCAGTATGAGTGTCACAAGTGCTGCACATTCTTACTGACCTTTGGGGTCGTCAGTCTTCAATTTTCCTATTTTAGTGTCGTAAAGTGCTATCTCCTTACAGCCTTACCTTGTATTTACCTCATAGTAATAATGTTGAGCTTCATTTCATATTTTCATTAACCATTTACATATTTTCTTTTTGATAGTGTCTTAGCCCATTTGGGCTGCTATAACAAAACACTAACAGACAACATTTATTTCTCATGCTTCTAGAGGCTGAGCAGTCTCAGATCCAGGTGCTAGTGGATTCTGTGTCTGGTGAGGGCCGCCTTCTTCTTACTCTGACAGAAGGGCTGAGGACTCTCTTTGTTTGTCTCCTTTTATAAAGGCCCTAATTTCATTCATGAGGGCTCTGCCCCCAGCCTGATCACCTTCAAAGGTCCTACCTCCCAATACCATCATTTGGGAGTGAGGATTTCGACATGGATATGTTGGGGGAGGATGCTGATGTTCAGATTATACCATGTAAAATGTCTGTTCAAATGTTTTTCCCCTTTAAAAAATTGGTTTTCTAAATTTTTGCTGTTGATTTTTAGACATTCTTAATATATTCTGCATATGTCATATTATATATGTCATATATATGTGTCTTATATAATATGTATGTCTATGTACATATGTGTGTGTGTGTATATCTATCTATCTATCTATCTATCTATCTATCTATCTATCTATCTATCTATCTATCTATCTATCTATCTATATCCCCACCCAGTTTCTGGCTTAACTTTTTGGGAAATAAACCTTTTTGTTAGAAAACTGATTTAGATGTACATAAAAATTACAAAGATACTACAGTGTTTCCTCATACTCTTCATTTTTTCCCCTATTGGTAATCTCATACGTTGATGTGGTACATTTTTTGGAATTAATGAATTTGAATTTGAGGCAAAATTTATGCATAGTGAATTGCATAGACATTAGGTTTTTAATTTGTTAAATTTTGCCCACATACTCAATAATGCTATCAAAACTTAGAATATTTTCTTTTTTTAAACTTAGAATATTTTTATCACCAAGAATCTTCTTATGCCTCTAACATACCTTTGACTTCTTTCACAGATTAGATTATTTTTGGAAATGAGTACAGTTTGTAATATTGATAACTTATTATTAACAAAAGACCAGATTTTAATAATATTTCCTCAGTTTTAACTGAATGTCTTTTTTCTGTTCCAGATTCCATCCAAAATATTACATTGTATTTAGCAGTCTTGTCTCCTTGGGCTTCTCTAGGTTGAGGCTGTTTCTGACACTTCTTATTCTGATGCCTTTGGCAGTTATAAGGAGTCCCGAACAGATATTTGTACAATATGTCTGCTGTGTTTTTCATGATTAGACTGTGGTTATGGGCTTTTGGGAGGAAAAACAAAGCAGAAAAGTTCCTTGTTACTACAGCATATCAAAGAAACATGCGTACTGTCATTAATGTTGATCTTACTCACCTGGATGATGTAGCATTTGTCAGATTTCTCTACTGTTAAGTTCATCCTCTAGTGCCTTTTCCATACCATACTCATTGGGAGAAGTTACTATTATAAGGAGTTACTATATATAAGGAGTATAAAGTTAGGCAATTCTTCTTTGAGGGAAGAATATTTACATAAATTATTTGAAATTCTCAGTATAGGTGATTAATTGATTATCTTTTATTTTATTCAATTACTTAAATATAGAGGAGGCTGTATTAATATATTTTATACTTTTTTTTTATAATTCTGTATTACTCTATTTATATTTTGCTCAGATGATTTCAGCTTTGGACATTGGAAACTCCTTCAGTTAAATCTTGTCTTTCTGTATAGTCCCATCATTGTGGCAGATTTTTCTGTTTTGTTTGTTATGTTGTTGTTTGTTTATTGTTAAGCATTACTTACATTCTGCACAATAAGATCTCTAGACTTATATGTTTCTAGCCCTACTCTCAGAACCATCCATTTCTTCAAGGAACCCTTGTTCTTTTATTGAAGAATGGTTATTAGACACTAAGATGTGGTGATAGTCATACGTGTTGCTCTTGATGTGTTATTTTTTGCAGGCCCTTTTGGCTGACAAAGTGCTACAGACTAAATGTTTATATGTCACCGGAATCTTTACCTCCAATAGTGAAGCCTTTAGGAGGTGATCAGGTCATGAGGTTGGGGTGCTCATGAATCTCATGAATAGGATTAGCGTCCTTACAGAAGGAATCCAGAAGGTTCATTCACTCCTTCCATCATGTAATTGTCCAGGGAAAAGGTGGCTATGAACCAGGAAATGGCCTTCACCAGACATGGAGTCTGCAATACCCTGATCTAGGACTTCCCAGGCTCCAGAACTGTGAGAAATATGTTTTTGGTATAGATAAGCCACACAGTGTATGAGATTTTTGTTATAGTAGCCAGAATATACTGACAAATGTATGTGTATATAAACAAATATCTATAAATATCTATACCTATCTCCATCTCTGTAGTAAGCTAAACATGAGCTTATACTAGTAGCTGATTCTAACATGGATCACTCTAGCCTTTGTTTTTCTGTACCCTGACACTCCAACAGTGCGACACCTGGCTCCCATCATCAGTTATCCATTTACTTAAGTTGCTGGTTTCAACATGTTGTGGTTTCAGAGTTGTTGCCAAGTACTCTTAAACTAGAGGACATTGATGTGTGAAATTATATTTGCCTTTAGTCTTACAAAGTGTACTCATTTCCATAGTTACATAGGTCTACGCTTCTATCCTTCTAGTTTTATATAATTATAAAACAGGTTCTTTTGTCACAATATGCATTCCATTCTGGGATCCCCCAGATTCTGAATTATTTTTAGAGAAATTATGTATAATAAGATTCACCCTTTTTCCTGTACAATGGGTTTTGATAAATGCCTATTAAGCATACAGTATCACATATACTGTAATATACGTGTAAAATACTACCTTATAATAGTTTTATCACTCTAAAAATTCTATATGCTTGTCATCCCTGTACATGAATCTCTTCCAATCACTGATATCTACTCTTAATAGTTTTTATTTTTGATAATATCATAGAAATGGAAACATGCAGAGTATAGTATTTTAAGACTGATTTTTTTTCACTTATCATATGCATTGAAGAATAATTTATGTCTTTAAATGACCTGATATATCTTTGTCCTTTTTATCATTGAATAATTCACTGTATTGATATTATTAGAGCTTGTTTACTCATTCACCTATTGAAGGTCTTGCTTGTTTCTATTTTTCAAAAATTGTGAATAATACTGCTATAAATATATGTATGCAAATGTTTGCATAGACATAAGCTTTCAAATCACTTTACTCAGTATAAACGAGCAATTTCTGGGTCTTATGGTAAGACTGTATTTAGTTTTTAAGAATCTGACAAACTCTTTTTCATAGTGGTCATGTCATTTTTTATCCCCCCATTAATAGAGGAAGAGTTTTTCTGGTTGCTCTGTATAATTACCAGCAACTGGTATTGTCAGTATTTTGGATTTTAACATTTTAATTGTTATAGAATTGTATCTCATTGTTGTTTTAATTTGCATTTCCCTAATGACAAATTCTATTAAGCCTCCTATGCCAATTTTCACCTCTATATCTGTTTTGTTGAACTCTCTGTTGAAATCTTTTCCCATTTTTAAATTAGAATATTTATTTTCTTATTGTTGAGTTAATATTATGTATATATGTTGGACACAGATCCTTTATTAGATATGTATTTTGCAAATACGCTCTCTCAGTCTGTGCCTTACAATGTCATTCCCTTAATACTCTTTCTTAGAGCAGAAATTTTTAATTTGAATGAAGGATAACACCAAGGCTTTTTTTTTTTTTTTGTCAAAGTTTTGGTATTGTATCCCAAAACTCATTATCAGACCCAAGGTCATGTTCCTTTTCTTGTGTGATTATCTGTTTTATACTTTTGCAGTTTGTACTTAGGTTGTGAATCATTTGGGTTAATTTTTGTGTAGGGTGGAAGTTCTATGTAGGCTCAATCTTTTGCATATGGAATTGCAGTACTCCCGTGTCATTGGTTGAAAACGTTATCCTTTTCTCACTGATTTGCCTTTGCACTTTTCTGAAAAGTCAGCTAGCTATCTTTGTGTAGGTCTAGTTCTGGGCTCTTCGTTCTGTTCCATTAACCTAGGTGTCTCTTCTTTCATAAATACCATACAGTCTGGACTACTGTAACTTTAGAGTAGAACTTCAAATGGGATAGTGTAAATCCTCCAGTTTTGTATGAGACATTGTAATTCTTTTGTCTTTTCATATAGATTCTAGAATCAGTTTGTCAATCAGCTTGTGGTTTGGGTGGTATTCTTTTAAATCTGTAGATAGATGGTATAGAAAATTACATCTTCATGATGTCTTCCAGGATGAATAATAATCCTTCATTTATTTAGATCTTCTTTGAATTATCAATGTTTTATGCTTTTCTATATACAGTCAACCTATTTTGTTATTCCCAGAATTATAACTCCAATGTCTCTAGGAAAGTTGAAATGAAATGGATTAGCAATCAACCTGCTAATTAACTTTATTTCCCCAATGTTTGAAGGACATATTTGTTCTAGAAATATTTGTTTTATAACTTTTATTTAAGAAATATTGCATATATATAATGAAGAATGGGAAGCAACTGTTAGTCTCAGGGAGATCATTGAGATTGGTAAAATCTATGCAAATGGAAAGGGCTTCACCTTAGAAATAGGCAATGGCGATTCATCTGCAGATAAAGGAGGCCCTTCAAGGCCATATATTTCAATTTTTTTTCAAGAAGAGCTAAAAATATAGTTTAATATTAGTAATCAAACAAACACTGTGGATCTGACACAGGGGTACAATCACAATATATTTGGTGACTATGTGAATTCCACAGGCCATTAGTCTGTGATCTCTTAAGTTTTATAAAATAAGGATACAGAATCCCAGATACCCTAGGGTAAGCAATTTGCCTAAAGTTACACAGATAATAAAAAAAAAGCATATTTTTGATTTCTGTGTCATAGTTTTAGTTTTTTCATTATCTTGAGCTCTTACTCAGTTGATTGTAGTGATTATCTTGTGTGTAGTAGGAGATAGTTTAAACTTAAAACTCACCCAGTATAATGTAATTTTTTACAAATAGTGTATTATTTATTTATTATTTTATAACATAATTGCCACAAACTTAGCAATTTTATATGATGCACAATTATTATTTCTGTCTGCGTATAGGGAATCTGGGCACAGATTAGCTCAGAGCCTCTCACACAGCTCAACTGAGGTGCGAGCCAGGGTTAGAAATCATCTGGTCACGGAGTGGGGAAGGATGCTCCAAGCTCCCCTGGCTGGTGTCAGGATTCAGTTCCTGTGGGTTGTTGGGTGGAGAGCTTCAGCTCTTTTTGGTGCGTGGACAGAAGGCTACTCTGAGTTCTTCACTAGATAGGCTTTTCCCATAGGGGTGCTTACTTCTTTAAAACCTCCAGAGGAGAGAATCATTGGTTAGTAAATTAGCCAGACAGGAGGTACAATCTTATGTAACTTAATCAAGAAAGTAGCATCTCATTAGCTTTGCCTTCGTCTCTTGGTTAGCAGCAGTTTCCTGCTCTTGCCAACACTCCAGGGGAGGAGATTACACAAGAGCCTATGTACCAGGAAGTGGGGATACTTACAGCTCTCTTAAACGTTAAATCCGAACTAGTCTCAGAGGTAGTTGATAACTTCTCTAGAGACGCACACCATTTTTTTTTTTTATCTTAGCCATGACACAATTAACTATGATCAAATATGTGTAATGGATGTGAAGCAGATCTAGATTTGGAATTAGCCTTTTCCATCATGAGGAGCAGAGACTTTCTTAATGCCCCAACAGTGGCAGAGCCCAGAATTCTGGAAAATGAGGCAGATATTTGTAATCTGGGATTTTTGCAGCAGGTAACATGTTCCTGTCAATTTAAGGAAATTTCTGATAGTACTCCAATTCCTGGGTGAGACTTGGAAGCACATAGTAATTCCATGGATTGATTGTGTTGCCAATATGATGAGGTGGGACCTATCAGAGGTGATCAGTCCATGAGGGATCCTTCTTCATGAATGGCATTAAGACCCTTTGGTTAGAGTCTTCCCACAACTGTATTTCTCACTTGCCCTTCTAGAAGCCTTTCATCATGTGAGGACACAATGTTCCTTTCTCCAGAGACTGCAGCCCTCACCAGACAGCTGAACTTGCTGGTGCTTTGATCTTGACCTTCCCAGACTCTAGAAGAATGAGAAATAAACTTCTGTTCTTTATAAATTACCTCATCTCAGGTATTTTGTTGTAGCAGCATAAAACAAATATAGACAGGTAAAGAGCTGGTACCGGATAGATTAAAAAATACACACAGGGTCTAAGAAATAACTTTAGCATGTAAATTACTGGAACTAGGGCAAAAGTTTCAGGAGAGGGCTTAGGAATAAGAAATCTAGATCTTAGGACTAATGCACAAAGTCAAGACCAGCTCAGATGAATCCTGGAACACTTAAAGTTCTTAACTCAATACTCTTGCCTCAGGTGGGATTGACTCTAGGAATTGGAGTGGAATTAAATCTCTAGCTATATGGAGAGAAGCAACCTCACTTTTAGCTTCTGGTCCTATAAGTTTTTGTTTTCTGGTGCCTCAATTGAGGGCATCAATACTCCATCTCTTAAGGATATTTCTATTTTAACCTCCTTTCTCATAGTGGACTAAAAGTCCTGTATCTTAGTCTTAAGTATCCTAGGAGAGGGAGGTATAAGAATTATATATGAAAGTGATATTCTCTATCTATGTCTTCCTGAAATCTATCTATATATCTACTTAGCCTTCAGTAAAAGGTCATCTATGCTTTCAATTATGAAACAATTATTTTTTGAGCATCCTATTCTTGCTATGAACTGTATTGTTAGTGCTATAATAAAATTAGAATTTTTAAAATTCACTTTATTCTTCCCCTCAAGATTTTTTTAGCTTAGTGGTATTAGACTTATGAATGAGTTATACGTACTTGTTTAAGTTAAAACTCTAGTTGTAACTTAGAAAGTGAGGCCACATGACATCTGGGGCATCAGAAAAGAATGGATTTAGCCATAGGGACCTTTTATGACAGGTTAAGTATTTTATAGTTTTTCTTAAAATTTTATCAGGATAGAAGGGGACACATCTGGTATTTAAAAGATCACTTTGCCTTTGCAGTTAAGAATAGATCAAAGAGGCTGGGCCTGGTGGCCCATGCCTATAATTCCAGTGGTTCAGAAGGCTGAGGTAGGAGGATTGCGAGTTCAAAGCCAGCCTCCACAACTTACTAAGTGAGGCCCTAAGCAACTTATTGAGATCTTGTCTAAATAAGCATCCCTGGGTTCAACCCCTGCAACCAAAAAAAAAAAAAAAAAAAAAAATCAAGAAGACATAAAGTGGTCAGGAAGATCAATAAGGCGGATCTTATAGCAAAACACAAAGGAGCCTGGACTAGAGTGGTGCTACTAGAAATATAGGAAATAGATTTTAAAGGCAATTAAGGAGGTAAGAATCAGCAGACCTTGATGAGGTGAGGCTATAGAACTGTGTAGATTCCACTCCCTAAGACTTAAAAACTGAACTGAAAAAGACCTATGTATTTTTGGGAGGGAGAGTTTAGGGTAGGTCATAAGTTTATATTTTGGTCTGTTGGTATTAGGAGGTGTTTGAAATGTCCAAAAGGGACAAGTGGGCAGTTCCTAGGTGCAGCTAAAACTCAGAATAAAGTTTTGGGCTCTAGATAGTTCTGATAATAGTTGGCAGTTCCTGTGCATGTATGATGTTAGTCAGGAAAGGGCACAGGATAAGAGATAAAGGGAAACAATAAAGAGAAATAAACAGACCACAATGCTACATTTACCTTAAAAAGAACTTCGGAGTCATGTGAACTTTGGCAAAAATATAGTGACCCAACTCAATTTTCTTTTCTTTTTTAATTTTTATATCTTCATTTTATTTATTTATTTATTTAATGTGGTTCTGAGGTTCGAACCCAGTGCCTCACATGGCTAGGCAAGTGCTCTATCACTGAGCCATAACCCCAGCCTTCGATTTTCCTTACTAATTATTTATGGTGAGTTTGGGCCTGAAATCTTTCTGTTGGGATAAACTAGCAAGTACATAAATTGAGTAAAGCAGTTAATCTCAAAGGACTGTAAATTTAAAAAAGCATTTTTTATATTACAAAGCTAATTAAAAACTGAAAATGCAAATAAGTATGTGGGTGGGAAAAAGGAAGTATCTATATTAAATTGTGTTTTGTTTTCCAGACTGAATTAAAATAATTTCTGAAAAAATGAATATCACTTGTTATGCACATGGGAACAAGGGCATATTACTTCAAAATATGTTCTATCTGTACATGGTAATGGGATCTTTTCCATCCTCTTGGTTCAGAAAAAATAATTCATCCTATTGGATGATATTTTTTCTACCTGGGAACTTGAAAGGCAGAAATTAATTTAATCAAATAGCTCGAGTCTGAAGTACTTCGTGTTTTGACTTCAAAAAATGATACAGGAATGCACTTATTAAGGATGGATAGTGAATCATGATTCTGAGAGCAGACAGGAACTTTCTGCAACCATTAAGCACAGTCTCCTTGGAGGATTTTTTTTTTAAACTTTTGTTTTAAAAAAAAGTTTTGTTTTCTTCACTTTAAAGTTTTCTAAATATTACCATTTAATCAGTGTTTGGGGGGAGATTTTTTAGTGTCTAATCTGAATGACATTTTCTCATGTCTTGGCAGTTTCTCTTGCTACACTCCAGGGCCATTTCTTTTCCTTCAAATGACAGGCAGCTGTTTAGAACGTTTTCCTCAATGATTTTTCATCAGTAAGGTGATTAATGAAGCCGGGGCTCAACCTTCAAGTTAAAATCACCCTGTGCAGGAGCAGCTTGCAATTACATACTTACTGTAGAGGAAACAAAGTGAGAGGTGATATAGGAATGCAGGGGAGAAAGATCCTTTTCTCTTTTACTTTCTTAGGTTTGTTGGCTGAGGCTCTGCGAAATAGAGAGATTGAAAGGAGTAAATGTATGCAAATCCTATTTGATGTTAAGTTTCTCATGACACAGGAGCCTTCCTAGGGAGGGGGAGAAAAAAAAAAAGAGTGAAGACCCAAATAAGTGGATAGACCAGAGATTTATAGACCATTTTGAACAATGAGTGATAAATTATGGAAATGTGACAAGACAAAGGAAAGGCTTTTAAGCTTCCAGGGGTGGTAAATTATGAGAAAGTAAATATGTGGGGGAAACTAATGGAAGATGAGAGTCACTTTAGTTCGGTTTGTTTGTGCAGGTTCATCTCAGTGCCAGCTTCCTGTCTTCTTCATGGCCACAAAATATCCCTGTGAGAGGGAATCTCTAGCAGTTGTCATTTCTCTGGAGTTTCTGCTTTTTGTCATAGAAGGATGTAAATTCTGGGAGGGCTTCTTTCTGCATCTGTGGAATCTCACATTCCTTCAGCTCAAAACAATTCTCACGCCAAAGCAGCATATTTCAATCCCTTGAGGTACCATAGACAACAGACTAGTGACAGCCCTCAGGGGAAACAACTGCAGCTCGTGACCCACCATCCCTTCTTTTGTAAGCCCCTTTTCCAACCCTTCAAAATGAATTATTCTTTTTCTAGTTTTTCTATTTAAATCAGGAGTAGATATGTAGACAAATGCTTCTAAGCCTGCAAAGTTCAATTGAGGCACTTTATCCTGGACTGTATTGGTGGAATTCACTTGTTCACTTAGCAAATGTGTCTCTAGTCTCTCCAGTTTGTTTGTTCAAAGGCAGATGTTCTAGGGACACAATTGAGAAAATACAGTAACCCAAGTATGGCTCCTGTCATGGATCATGAACAAAATGATTGGACAGGTTATTCTGGAAACTGGAGACTGAATTGTTATTTGCTACTCTACTTCACTTGACCATCAGTGTTGGTTTACTATCAATCATCCAACCAACCTGAATTAAGTGTGCACTCACGACACAGGCATTCACTCTCTAGGCCCTCATGGAGCTTGTCATCTAGCTCAGAAGAAGAAATCAAGATGGGTTGTTACAGCTGGGCGCAGTGGTGCACATCTGTAATCCCAGCAGCTCGGGAAGCTGAGACAGGAGGATTGTGAATTCAAAGCCAGCCTCAGCAAAGGCGAGGTGCTAAGCAACTCAGTGAGACGCTGTCTCTAAATGAAATACAAAATTGGGCTGGGGATGTGGCTAAGTGGTTAGTGCCCCTGAGTTCAATCCCTGGTACCCCCCACCAAAAGAAAAGATGGGTCATTACATGACACCCTTAAGGTATTCAGAAGATTTTACAAGGCAACAACAAGGGATTAACATCTTGGTTCCGACTCTTAGTTCAATGCTAAGATATCTGAGGAGGTATTTGCTCAATTATGTTATAAAGTGTTTTTTCCCACTTCACCAAGTTATTTGGTAGAAATAACATAATGTAAAAATAATTTGATGTCTGCCTACATATCTATCAACTAATAAAATCTCTCTGGTAACATGGTGTGAAGCTCTAAGTTCTAATTCTCCAATCTGAAAATCTCTTTGTTCTGAATTAATTAAGATGTCAGGCTTTTATTAAATTCATTAAACCTAGTATTTATTCCATAAGTTTATTAAAATATACATTTGATAGCAAAATATGGACAATAAATGTTCCAGAAAACTTCAAATTTTTCTAATTTGTGCGAATAACTTTTCCTTTATGAACTTGCTTATAAGCATCGTATTAAATACCAACCATTTGTCATTTGCAAAATGCTCTTACTAGTCCTCAGACTATGGCAAGCATTGTGCAAGTTATAAAGATAAGAAATTGGCATTCTCTGTTGTGGGCTAACTACTGAAAACCTTGCATGAAAATATCTGAAAATAGAAGGCTGATGATAGAGCCTTGGGAAAATCCTAATTACTCAGTCAACTCTCCTCCTCCTTTATAGACAATGACATCAATGCCAATGTAAATATGAAATGCCAGGTTCTCTGTTGAGCAGCTGTTGAAAATCCATACTTCCAAAGCTGTATCATCTTATTGGAATCGTGGTAGGCTCTCTCTGCATTGGAGAAATCATCATTCTGGATGGTATGTAGAGTATTGGCGCACTGAGGGGGAAAAGGTGTGATTACAATGAAAGGAGACTGTGGCAGACCACCGTTGGGGTATCATCCAGCTAGAGACCTTGGGGTTTTGGAATAAGGATGCATAGACATCTTGGCAAGCATTTCTATAAGAATAGGACTGTAACAACAAAGATTAGGGTCTGTGGGGCACCATATTCTGCCATGTGAATAAATAAGTGGAGGCTGCAGATCTATAGAGAATGAATGGAATGAAACAGAGTGTGGAGAACAGAAGAGGGATGATTAGGAGGAGTTTGATGGTTCTAGTTCCTTCCAGTTGACATGGTTGTAAAATGCTTACTCAGGAGCCAAGATGGGAAGTCAAAATTCCCCAAGTCACAGAGAGGGAGCGAGGTGAATCCCTCAGGAAACCCAGAGGGTCATTGCCAGAGATGGAAAGAGTCAATGTCAGGAAAGTAAAACAGATTTCATCTGTAGTCAGTGAAGCAAAGGGAGAATTTAAAACAACTGAATGGTTTTCTGATTATCTGATAAAAGTGACCCCTAAGTTATATGAGGTATTACTGTCGAATTTAGATTTTTAAAAAGTTTTTTAATATAAGGCATAAAATCCTTTACTAGTTTCTTGATTTCCATTTGTATTGATTTTGTGATCATTTGACCACATTCACACTATTTGCCTCATATACTGTATAAAGAAGAGCTTTAGCAAGAAATCGTACGTGTATCCTTTTTTTTTCTTTTTGAATATTTATATTTGTAGATGGACACAATACTTTGAATTTATTTGTGGTGCTGAGGATCGAACCCAGTGCCTCATACGTGCTTGACAAGCACTCCATCACCAAGCTACAACCCCAGCCCACTACAAGTATCCTTTTTCAATACTCTAGTAAGTTTGTAGAAGACTTTGGTTTTGAACAACTGTCAGATAATTTAAATTAATTTTTTAAGAATTATTCTTGGCTTTTAGGGATGGGGACACATCTTCATCTTTTGCTTCCCTGGACAATTACCCATTTTGATTCATCATAAAATGAACATCTGCTTCTGTAAGTGTGAAAAGTCATGTGGGGAGAGAGGCAGACATCCCTTGTTTGATAGAGGTCTTTTGTTGCCTTCTGTGCTTGTGAGAGGGCTGGGAGGCTCTGTGACCTTCACAATGGTAGGCTGTCAGCCATGGGAACAATGAGAGGAGAAAACATAGCACATAAAGCCAAGAGGGGAATTTAATTTCTGGCTTAACTTTTATAGGGGAGATCAGGACATGACTAAGCATATTGGCAAAACTCGCTTTATAAATGGCCCGATAGCTGCAGACCTTGGGTCCATCTGGGGATTTTTTAACCTGGCCACTTTTGTTTTCTTACACTGGGTGTGACTATTCTGAGACTCTCAGTAGCTGTTCACTCAGTTTTGAGGAAGGCAGCCTGTTTCTTATCTGTTCTCTTGCCTAGACTCCTCTGACTATTCCAATAACCCTTTCAGTGCCTCGGCCTTCATTTTCCTAGTAAACATGATGTCACCGTTTAGTTCCTGAGAGGGGGTGCCTGCTGAGGGGCCACCTATGAGAAGTCAGCACAAGTGCCTTGAGCACTGTTTCTTCATCAGTGGCAAAATGCACTTGGGTGATGACAGTCTGCCTAAGAAATGACTAGAGAACAGCGAAGTATTTGAGTCCTGGGACTCTTTAGTCATATGTGGACCCAAGATCAATGGACTTTGGAAAGAATCGAATGCTGCCTGTTCTGAAAGTAGCAGGAACGTTAAAGGGAAGGGGAGCTTAGGACAGAAAGAATCATATGAGCCAATACAGAACTGGGAATAACATCATAATTAACATCCCTTGCGTCATGCAAGGCACTGTGCCACAAGTTTGACACACATTATCTCATTTAATTCCCACAGTTAGGTAATTATTCTCTGTTCAGTGCTGAGGAAGGAAGCTCAGGGAAGTGAGCTGGTTTGCCCAAAGTCAACAAAGCTTACAAAGTCAACAAAGGATACATCCACAGAGAAGGAGAGGCTGGCCGTGCTGTGGCTGAGAGTGTGTCATAGAGGGCTGCTCTGCACTGAAAGCCTTTAGCTGGTACAACAATAGAGGCCAGAGAACTGGAGCTGTGGAAGGAAGGGTTTCTCTATGGCATCTCCTCGTCGTCGGGTGAAAAGGCAAATCTTTGACTCTCATTATTTCCAGGAGTCACAGTTCTGTGCTGCTCATTGGGAATTTATTTTTTACCTCCCTCCTTACAAAACATAATCATAGCAACTTCAACATATTAGCAGTAGAATGCACATTTACACACAAGCATGCACACTTACTTATTGCACCAGGAACCCTGATATGTAAGGTGAAATCATCCATATTGTATTAGTCATACTGCAGAGAAGTAGAACCAACAGAGTACAGGTGTGTTTATATTGGGTCATTCCAATTATGCAGGCCAAGAAGTCCCACTGTGGGCCATCTGCAAGCTGGAGACCCAGGAAATCCAGTGGTATTCAGTCTACATCCACCAACTTGAAAACTAGAGTCTATATAAATTCTAGTTCAAAGACAGGAGTAAATGAGATGAATTGTCCTAAGCCAACCAGTGAGTCAGAGAAAAGGGAATGCAAATTCCTTTTCATCCAGCTTCTGTTCTATTTAAGCTCTCAATGGCTGAATGGTGCCCACCCTTACAGGGGAGAGTAGCACAATCTGCTTTACTGAATTCACCACCCATTCACATGCAATTTACCATCATACACCCCCAAATAATGTTTAATGTGGGCAGCCTGTGGTCCAGTCAAATTGACATATAGAATTAACCAGCACACATACAAACCTCCTGGATGCCTTTGGTCAGTTAAGCAAAACCAAACTATGTCTCTAGGCTGTAGGGTCTTTTTCAAATCCCTGCACTCAGGAGTGTGTGAAGGAGGGAGCACTCTAGACATGGAATGGAAACAGGTGGTGGAGGGGGTGAACATACAGGCCGTGGAATCTGACAGACCTGGCTCTGATCCCAGTGCCTCAGTTTTTTTAGGTATAAATGAGAATAATGATGCTGATTTTATGGTGTGGTTGTGATAAGTAACAAGTAGAAGCTCAAAGGTGTTGGAGCCTTACCAAGTGCTCAGTAGATACTACTGAAAATCGTATTGGCAGAAGAAACAATTTCTTCCTAAGTTTGGTTAGGATTGTTTTTCAGGTCTAATTAAAGAAATCCAGTGGGGTGGTCTGGGAGTGGTCCTAGAAAGGAAAATTATGGATTCTTTAATTGAAGCATTATTCATTGGCTAATTTAAATAGGCTTTTTTTCCCCCCTAACTTAAAGAGCAGGAATTTATGCACACACATTTTCTTTTCTTTTTTCTTTAAAGAGAGAGAGAGAGAGAATTTTTAATATTTATTTTTCAGTTTTAGGTGGACACAACATCTTTATTTTATTTTTATGTGGTGCTGAAGATCAAACCCAGCGCCCCGTGCATGCCAGGTGAGCCCGCTACCACTTAAGCCACATCCCCAGCCCCTGCACATTGCATTTTATAATTTGTCTTTACCGTATCTAGCCAGTGTTATTTTTTTAACCATTCTTTTTTCACATACCATTCAATGCAGGTAGGCTTCTCATCTCCCAGGCCTCTTCTATGTCTTGTGAAGTTCTTATTTCTATGTCTTGATCATTCTTTTTATGTGTGTATGGGGTCTTCTCTTTTTTGATGTTGGGAGTCAAATCCAAGGCCTTGGGCATACGAGGCAAGTGCTTTACCACTGAGCTACATCCCAGACCAAAAATTCTAATTCCTGCTATTGGAACCTTCCTCTTTTTCCTGTCTAATTACATCCTCCCTTTTCTTTAAGGCTCCACTTAAGATCTGTATTCTAACAAGCTCTTACTATAGGTCCCAGTCCTTTCTGCCTGCTCTGGCCTTTGAAAATAGAATAAGATGTGTTGAAATCCATGGAGCTCCAAACAGCTGTCATCACTAAGCAAAACGACTGTAAACCCAAATGTTCTGTTTGGAGGACCATGCTGATTGAGGGAGCCTGAGGCGGGTTTGCCATGTTTTAGTGTCTGGTATAGGTTTTGAGATTATTGAGATGCTGAAGATCATCAGCGTCCTGCCGTTAAGAGATGGAAAATCACCAAGAGCAAAAATACACACACACACACACACACATACACACACACAGAGAGAGAGAGACAGAGAGAGAGAGAGAGAGAGACTTGTTTGTTTATGTAGTAAAGGGCATGTAAGAAATCTATGCCAAGAAAGGTCAACATAGCTCTTTTAAAATGACCTTTATTTAGGGAAGTACTGCAGTCTTTGATTATCATTTGGCCAGAAAGCTCTTGACTTTTTCTTTTTTTTTTTTATAAATTCCAAAACATTATGGAAATGTACCTGTTTTCTGAGGTTTTATTAAATCACACTTAAGTTCATTTTTCATGTGGAAAATGAGCTTCAGGCTTCAAAATAATGAATCATTTCCTCCTGCCTGACAGTGGTGGAGGAAGTTAATTTACTGTTGCTGCAGTAGTCTTGGTCGTCTCCTATCTTATTCTGGGGCTGTTGTGATTAATAGGATTACATTGGGGGCGATTACAGCTGCCTATTTGTTAGTCTCATCATTGGGGTCAGTGCTGAGGCTCTTAGTCCAGATTTCTTTTGGTTTATAAACCTAGTTTATGATGTCCAGAATATAATAAGCTGCTCTGTGTCATTGCTTTGTGGAGTGTCGGGCTAAGTGAAGTCTCATGCGATGGGACTTGGGGTCATTTGTTAGGAAATATTGATTGAGCACCAAATGGTGAGCAATATCTTGTCCTGTGCTAAGGAAATGAGTGTCATTTCCCTCAACACAGTGGGAAGCCAAGTGTATACTTTGAGGTTCTGATTAGGGGTAGACTACTCTGAGTATTGTGGAGGTGAAATGGCAAGTGACTGCTACATCTCTCCTTCAGTCTCACTAATAATAAAGTAAATAATTAGAATAAATGACAAGAAAATTTCCACATTTATTTAGGTTGTAGAACACCTTGCCATTTTGTGGTCAAGAAATACTAGTATTTAATTTCACTGTGTAAACTGGGATATACTGTTTATTTGTATGTGCTACTACCATGACTCTGAACAGGGCATGCTTAGAAGTATGAACTGCGGTGTCCAGGGAACAGTACCATCCTTACGCCTGGGAAGTGAGGCCTCTGCCTCAAGCCTCATGAGTTGAAGTGCCTTGTGCCTTTCTTGAAAATTTCTAAATCCCCCTCTGATGCCTGGAATTTTCTAGGGGCTGGTGGCATCATCTACCTGAGCCTGGGCTGGGACATGTGTGGGCCTCTGTCCCATTTTCTCCTATTTGGGTTGCTCTCCGTCTCATGTGATGGGTTGACGAGATGTCCTAAGGAACTGTGCCACTTGGCCGTGTGGGAGCATCCTGGGGCTCCAATGCTGGGCTCTGGTTCTGGAAAGGTAGACTAATAAGCTGATTATTCCTGATAGCCCCTGAAGTATTTCTTTTGTGAATACACACAAGATTGAGCTATCAGAATGGTACTCACATGATAATCTTGGGTAACATTCAGACACATTTTACAGAGCACCAATTCTGGGCCCTGGGGTACCCAATGTAGATTGCTTTCTCTGTGATTGAACTATATGTATGGACCCATATATTGGTTACCCCCAATCTGCAAAACCTGAGGGCCCAAGTATTGGATGCAAGTGTCCTTTAGCCTTGATACCCCTGCTGCTGGCACCCAGCAAAGTTGCCCCATCCCCTTCTTGGGCTTAGTACCACATACTGGGTCACCTCTGTTAGTTTCAGTGCTTATCTCTCCTCAAATATTTTCAGATCATTGCAGTGCAGTGCCAGTGAGCCATTCCAACTGATGTAATCTCTTGCCTTCAACATATGGGTCAGTATCATGCTCTCCCAACTTGGTGTTAAAGTGGGCTGGATGAGGAAGAAACATTGGTTGTCCTAATAGGAATATTCGTTTTTTCTTTCTCACTAGTGGCAGCCTGTAGAAGGCAAGAGTGCAGTCAACCCTTAAAGGATTCACATTTCAGAAATGCCAGGGTTAAGTTCTAAAGAGTTCAAAGAAGATATGGAGCTGTAGGATGTGTTGTTTTCTTTTTACACTGTATAATTCCAAGCAGTAAATGTAACATAATCAGAAATTGAGTTAACATTTGAGTTTTGTGCGTTCTCTAAGTAAGACGTGGTTTTGCAGGCACCGTCAATGAAGCACATGAACAACTTTTATGAGAGTCATTGGAATCCAGGATTCATGGGTAGCTTGACAGATGATGTAGTGTCAGAAATAATGATGTAACCAGCATTAAATAAATGCAGCTGGGAAACTGAAGAGGCAAGAAAACCTATAATTAGAAAAAATTCCAAAAGGTTCTGAAGAGCCATGGCATTGTGAGTAATAATGGTATTGCTCCCTATTCTCACAGTTGGCAGAATGAAATAGCTGGGAATGATGCATATGACAGTAAGAACATGAATTTATGATTCCTGAATTGGACAGGAAGAGATGGTACTTGGACCCTAAGAAGAATCTTCCCATGCACTGATTGGAAAATAAACCACTATCTATCTCCTTTCTATCCACTCCCTTCCTCAAAAAAAATCTGTATACCTTACATGAGCCCATGAATTCTATATTACATTTTAAAGATCAAATTGCTACTATTAGTCAAGACTCTGCAAAATTATTTGCCAAGGACCTATCACAGCTAGTAATAGCCCTGTTGGGAAGTATGCTTCTAAGTGATATTCAGGAAATAGGAGACTCTCTATGCTCCCTATTGAAAGATTTATTCTGAGCTTAGACTCAAAATTGGAGTTTACTATCTTCAATCAAAAAGGAGAGGAATATGAAGCACCCTACTTCTCAGGAGAGAGAAAATGAAGGAGGGAGGGGATGAGGGATAGGAAGTGGGGGAGACGCATGCAAGAGAAGCCTGCTGGGCTATGGACATAGAGGTTGCCCACGAGTAGACATTGGCAGCAGATATATAGCTAAAAACATAGGAGGACAGCAAATTCTTTTAAGTAGAAGATGAAAACTACACTTAAAAATATATGTGGTATGTAGTTAGGGACACAAATTCAGCAATTTCTGCAACTTATAACTAATAGCTTTTGGAGCAAGACCTGTCCATCCATCCTAGAGGAGGGTTACTTGTGACAGAGAGCAATGTGAGGGGGTGAAAGAATGTCAGACAACAGACAATACTCCGCAAAGGAAAGTTCATCTTGTAAGTGAAGCAAACCCTACTCTTATTGAGGTAATGTTTTGTGGGTTTTTTTGCCCAGTTATATCTATAATTAACTGTGATTTTTCCATTTAATTTTTAAATCATGTCCCCTGCTGATATCATGTCCCCTTTTTCTCTATGCCTGGAATTTGCACTTACTCAAAGCAAGCGGGTGCATCCTTAGTAAAGCTTCATACTCCTAAGGTGCATTTTCTTAATGCCTTCTACCAGATCAAGTGAAAAGGCCCTTCTTGTTGTCTTTAAATTTAAACCTCAGCCCATTTTTAAAATTTTAATCTTCTGGACATGCAAAGATTCATGCCACTCTGTCATATTTTTCCTAGACTCTATACTTCTTCATTTTAAAAATCTGTGCCTGTAAAACTATGTCCCCTGGAGTGCTCCCTGAGTAACCCACCCTGGCTTCTTGGTGTTCTTCCTATGTTTCTTCAAATGAGAATAAATAGCTATACCAGGTCTTGTCAATGTGGGTCCATCCCATCTGGCCCTCACTGCCCTCTTTCCTTTCTCATGGTTACAATAGGAATGTTCTTCTACTGAAAAGACTAAATCTTGATAATCGAGGTGTTAGAGCGTCTCAAATTTGTTTTAGTGCATGAGACACTTTTAATGGGCATATAATTCATCCAGTTTTCTCATTTTTTGCTAGTTTGGTGAGTCCAAATGCTTACTATAAAAACAGCTTTGGGGCATGCATGATAAGTAAATTCAGATCACCAAAGGAATAACTTGAAAAGTTATTAGACATTTGCATAAAAGAAAGAGAAAAGACCTTTCATGTGATTCTTCATAAAACAAGTGCTCCCTCACACACAATATCACAAGTAGTTCTTGAATATTGGTTACTTTTCTTCATAGATATAATAAGGAAAATCACAGAATGAAGGTCATGGGTATTCACTGAGGGTGGGAGGCAAGGGGTATTGTGTGTACTTTTGAAGAATCTAAATTATTAACAATAGAAATTATAGCTCCCCAAACATGAATTTACTGTAGGCAGTGAACAAGGGACATAGTGTGTGGTTTTGGAGAATCTATTACAGGTGAAAAATTGTCACCTCTATTAACATCCCTCCTCCTCCTGCAGTTACTTTTGCCTTATCCCCTAGTTCATTAAACTGCCTGGTTTTGGGAAAACATTCTGGTCTCAGGATTCTGCGTTGGCTGTTTCTTGTGCTCTAAATGTCTTTCTTCCAGAAATCTGCATAGCTTGCCTCTCCTCTCCCTTTCAGTCTATTTCTCCAGCTCATTTGACCTTTCGTCCCTGGTGACATTATATAAAATTGGCACATAACTCCAATACACACATTTTCTGTCTTTCTTCCCCTCTTCATTTTTCTTTTCAGGGTTATTACATTTATCGCTATAAATGTTTATTTTCTTAATTTTTCTTTCTTTATCAAATATAAACTTTGGAGGATGAAGGTTTTTTTTTTTTTTTTCTGCTGTGATCACTGCTATATCCTTATCATGAGAATAGCATCCAAGATATAGGAGGCCCACAGTAAGTATTTGTTGAATGAATAAATAAGGCCTCAACTAAAAGTAGTTGGTTTCCTGGACTTTTCTCTGACCTGTATATAATAGGATAGGTTAAATTTAAGGACTGGTTACCAAACATAATGAACTTTTCAGACCCTCATGGTAGGCATTAGACTAAAACTTAGAAAGAAAAAAAAAAGTCTAGCCTTTGGCCCCCACCTTGAAAAGTCTAGTTGAAATGATCTAGCACCTTTCTTTGGAGGAGGAGACTACTTCTTCCTGTGGTCTTGGGGGCTCAACTGACACCAAGGTAAGATGTTCCATTTTAAATCCTGTTATATTAGCATTGACATAGTTTAAAAATTTATTCTTACTGTCATCGCTGGTATTAAACTAAATAAAACAGTGAAAATGAAATTATAAAGAATGTTCCCTAATATATTCTAAAACAAATAGGAAAGAGGTTTATTTTTATGACCTATGTCTTCTACTCTACAGATTCCTTATTATAAAGGGCCAGACTTATTTATATGAGGGGTTCTCTGCATTTCAGTGAATCTGCAGCACAGCCAGAAACATGGTCTTGCAGTCAGTTCAGGTTTAACATGTGGTAATTTTACAACAATGCAGTTGTTGAACCATGACTGTATGCTGGCCTGGTCGTGAACACTTGTATAATAACTAGGAAATCATCATAGGAATACTGTAAGTTAGAAAATATTATTAGCCCAATATCAGAATAAGGTTTTGAGATTCAAAAAAGTCACTTGTTCAAGTTACAGAGTCATTAAGTGGTAGAGCCAATGTGGAACCCAAACTCCAGTGGATATTTGGTTCAGATTGTACTTCTGCATATATCTATGTCTATGAATCTGAGCAGCTATGTGCATCTTCTCGGATATCAGCAACATCTATTAATGGGAGTTGGACTAAAAGTCACAATTCAAGTGTGTTCAAAGCAGATTAGAAATGTCTGTTTGATGTATAGACTGAATAATCTAGATATGGTTTTTGCTAGCTTATTAATTAAAGTTCAGGACCTTTTTCCCATGACTCCTACCATGAAAAATGAAAAAGTGATTGCATTAGTTTCCCACGGCTGCCACAACAGAGCACCACCAATGAGGTGTCTTAAAACAACACATATTTATCCACTCATAATTCTGGAGACTAGAATTCTAAGGTCAAGGTGCTGGCAGAGTCATGCTCCCTCTGAAACCTGTAGGAATGTATCATTTTCTAAGGTTGCCTCAACAACGTACCATGGACTCAGTAGCTTACACAGGAGAAATTTATTTTCTTATAATTCTGGGAGCCAGAAAGTCTGAGGTCAAGGTTTGGTTCCTCTGCAGTCTCTCTCCTTGTCTTATAGTTGTCTGCTCCCTGATCTTCCGTCTGAAGGTGTCTGTGTCCAAATTTCTTCTTCTTATATGACCAGCAGTCATATTGGATCAAGACCCACTTTAAAGCCTAGTTTTGATTGAACTACCTTTTTAAGGGCCCTATCTTCAAATACACTCACATGATGAGGTACTGAGGGATCCAGGTTCAACATGGATTTGGGGGAGGTGTACTTTAACCTATAACTCACGAAGTTCTGGCGGTTTTCCAGGAACCTTTGAAGTTCCTTGGCTTCTGCATGTATCACCCCATTTATGCATCTTCACGTTAGCCCCCCTTTACCTCCTTATATTGTTTTCCCTCATGAGTATCTGTTTATGTGTCCATGTTTTCCCTTTATATGACACCAGTTGTATCAGGTTAGGACCCACACTAATGGATTATCCCCGTAAAGACCCTAATTCCAAATAAGGTCCCATTCTGAAGTACTGGGGGTTAGAATTTCAACAAATCCTGTCTGGGAGACACAGTTCAACACATAATGGTGATTATATTGATTCATGATATCTTTGCAACTCATCTTTTATTTTTTGCCTTTATTTGTTCTAATTAGTTATACATGACAGTAGAATGCATTTTGACACATCATACATAAATGGACTATAACTTCTCATTCTTCTGATTTTACATGATGTAGAATCACACTGGTCATGTAATCATATATGCACATAATCATTTATGCACATACTCTCCTTCCTACTCCCATACCACTTCCCCTCCCTACACTCTCCTCTGCCCAATCCAAAGTACATTTATTCTTTCCTATCCCTCCTGCAACTTATTGTAAATTAGCATCTGCATATCAGAGAAAACATTTGGACTTTGATTTCTTGAGATTGGCTTATTTCATTTAGCATTATATTCTCTGGCTCTACCCATTTACTGGAAAATGCCTAATATCATTCTTCTTTAAGGCTGAGTAATATTCCGTCCTGTGTATATATCACATTTTCTTTATCCAAGCTTAGAGCTTGATGCAATGTTTAGGGTCACCTACTTTCCCCTAAGGGAATCATAAGCACTAAATTAGTCTATTTCCTATATGTGGGTTTATGTACTAACTGGTACATATAATCAGAGAATCAAAATTTTAAAAATCTGAAAGATAATTTCAATAAGTGTAAATGTTATTTGACATTTCTTATGTTCATTAATTCCCCAAAAGCATACTCCAAATTCAGATTAACACTTAATTACTTTCCTAGGTAAAGTAAAAGTGTAGTTATTTCAGGTAACTAAAAGGTATCCTTGATTGTGTTGTATTACTTGTATCGATCAGAGTCCTTACAGAAAATGAATGGCACTTTGAAATTAAGATAATTCAAGGATGATTTAATAAAAAGATAATTTTTAAAGATGTATATTTGGTATCCTGTGCTAACAGCAATGCAGCCATTAGCACCCTGTATCTTACCTAGAGAGATGGTGGGGTAGGGGGAGTTAAAAGCAAGAGTAGCAATCATCTTTGATTGTGGGACATAGGAAGGGATAAGGAAAATAAATACTCCAGTCTTACTCTCGTTGTTTTATCTTAACTTCTACTGTGGCTTTCTATGAGCCAAATACAGCTAGAATTCAGTGTACAAGGGAACCCTTTGATATAGTCCATAGACATCAATCTTTCAGGACAGAACATAGAGGTAGGTAGAGAGGGAGTGTGACATACACTCAGTGGTGACCCAGTGCATATCTGGGTTTTACACACTGATGTCCACTGACAAGCAATGACCTGATTTCCTCCTTGTCAGAGACAATAACCTTGATTGGTATGAAGATCTGCTTCTCAGACCAGTGGCTTAGTGACTGGAGAAATACAAGGTGATCTGGAGATATTCTAGTTCCTTTTTTTTTTTTTTTTGCACATAACTGATTCCTGGTGGAATCTCTCCTGTGGACACTGGAACTTCCAAATACATCAAACTCCAAAATTTTAAACAGTTCTTTTAGGTATAATTGGAAAAGGAATCACTCTGATCTTTCTTCTTATTTATAGACATTTATTCTGACAATGGAGAGACAGCCCTAAAAATTGGTTGTTAATTTAAGACATACACATCTTCCTATAGGACATCATCTTGACCTTGTTCCCTAGTGTCCCAGCTCCTGCCATCATTTAAGAATGAAATGAATTACAGTGGATGGGGTAGAGAGAGAAGATGGGAGGGGAGGGAGGGGGGATGGTAGAGGATAGGAAAGGTAGCAGAATACAACAGTTACTAATAGGGCATTATGTAAAAATGTGGATGTGTAACCGACGTGATTCTGCAATCTGTATTTGGGGTAAAATTGGGAGTTCATAACCAACTTGAATCTAATGTATGAAATATGATATGTCAAGAGCTTTATAATGTTTTGAACAACCAATAAAAAAAAAGAAAGTATGACAAACCCCCCCCCCCAAAAAAAAAAAAGAAAACAAGCAGGAATTCACAAATAAAATGAAATCTGACACACACACACACACACAAAAGAAAAATAAAGTAGTTGCTGTCTTCAATTTCTTGTTTTTCAAACATAAATTTTAATGAATATATTTAAATTTGTTTTGCAGACTATGTATTTGTATTTTGTTTTAAAGAGTACTTACTTTTTCTGTTTCTCTGTTTATCCTTGACTGGGTATAGATTTATTCAAACCTATAATCTCCAAGAATGGAGTGGTATGTTTTCCTTAGCTTTCTTTCCTTGTTTCTTAGGCAATAGTAAAACTTACATAGTGTGGAAAATATGGCTCATGCCATCATTTCATTCATTTAGGAAATTGAAGAACATGGGGAGAAATATGGGTTTTGAATCTCTCTACTGGAATTAATCAAGTAGGATCCAACTGGTTCTTTCTTGTCTACTAAAATATGTCCCTATTGCCAAAGTCTAGTGGATTAAAATTCTGTAATTCTGCTTCTTTGACTGCACGCCTAGCTGTTTTGCCACCTCATCTTTGCAGTTTAATGGCCACTCCTTTCTTGCAGAGTTAGACAGATTTAATCTGTTTCTGTACCTGCTGTCTTTCTGGATCTCCTTAGCTATCTTGATTTTTCTTCATCTCCACTCACTGTGTAAGAAAGCATATATACTTGGCAGTATTTTTCTCTCACAGCCCAGCACTGTTCAGTCCATACAGACATATGAATAAGAATAAATGCAGAGAGCCTCAGAGCATGTATGTATGCACATGTGACAAGTACTGTTTATTAGATCTGTAGAGACACGGGTTTTCATATAAGTCCATGTATAAGGGTCAATCAAAAAAACTTAGTTCATGACTCTTGCTACTGTAGCTGCTCAAGGAGTTCAGAGAGTTGGGTCCCAGTCTGGATAAACTTCAAACTATGAAAAATGAGGAGACAATTTTCTAGATCAAAATAAAATGTGAACTGCCAAAAGTAAATGGAAAGACTATGATTTTCCAGGAAGGATTCTCAAAATGACAAATCCAAATTCGAATACACTTTACTTTGTTCTTTATGAAATTAAGGAAATAGGTATGGGTGGGAATATGTATAATTGAAAAAAATATAATATCTTAGCTTTTAGAGAAGTATAGGCCTAATGCTTCATTATTATTTCAAGTAGTCTCCCTGGAGCCTGGCAACAAAGATTGAAATGACTGAAGGATCATAAATAAAACATAATTATAAATGGTAAAAGCATCAAATTAAATGCCATAAAAACCTGCCATAAGGTCTCTTTTAATGTCTATTTTGTATTATATTAGGCAGCAGAAATGGCTTTCTAAAGAAATTCACACAAATAAGAACATTTTGCATCAAGAATAGGGGTCAGACTACAGAATGATATTGGTCAAATTGTATTGTTATATCTATTGTGTGCATGTATGAATATGTAATAATTAATTCCACCATTATGTACAATAATAAAGCACTGACAAAAAATAAATTTAAGACTTGACCATAACTGCAGGAGGTCAGATGTAGTTACAGTGAGACTATTCTAGAAAATGCCTCCTCTCATTAGCACTGATACTTTGTTGAAAGAGACCTTTTATATGCCCCATCAAGTGGGAAGAGAGAGTCAGAGATTCCTTTTCTCATATTCTCAAAGAACCTAATATTGTTCAGCATTATTTCAAATCCTGCTCCCTATCTGTCTGTCTATCTATCTATCTATCTATTGGCTTTACTGCCTTTGCCTAAATTTGAGAAATATAATTAATGAATTTCTGTCTCATTAGGCATTACTTTGCTAATTAATTATATGAGTCTATAATAGTTTCAAATTTCAATCAGACTTTTTTCTTTCTGATATAAATTCCTCTATTCTTATTTCAGAATAAATTCCTCTATTTCTTATTCCACATGTAATCTGTCCCCTTCCCACCCTGTGCCACAGAAAAATCCAGGCAATGCTTGCTGCATGGCTCAGTTCTCTTGGATTCTTGTTTATTGAGACATCAGAACCCTACAACTTCCATAGGGGCCCTTATAAACCCCTTTGAATGACTTCTCTGGTGTCACTTTGTGAACTGCAAAAGCTGATTTAGGGTTAGCTAAACAAAAGTTGGAGCCACTAGAGGCATAACATACCATTTCAGAACCACTAGAGGCATAACATACCATGGAGAATAAATTAATACAGTGCAGGGATTTAATTTTTTATGATTCTTTTTGTACCAGGTGATTTAGCTGCCATTTTACTTTAAAACTTTCAGCTTAATGAAATAAGCCATTTCCAAAAAACCAAAGACCAAATGTTCTCTCTGATAAGTGGATGCTGATCCATATGGGGTGGGGGGTGATGGGAAAAATGGAGGAACTTTGATTGGGCAAAGAGGAGGGAGGGGAGGGAGGGTGTATGGGGGCAGGAAAGATGGTGGAATGAGATGAACATAATTACCCTAGGTCCATGTAGGACTGCACATATGGTGTGTTGTTACATCGTGTACAACCAGAGAGATTCAAAGTCGTGCTGCAATTATGTACAATGAATCAAAATATATTCTGCTGTCATATATACCTAATTAAAATAAATTAATTATTTTTTTAAAAAGCCTGCCAGCTTGACCATTAGAATAGTAAAATAGTAATTTTACAATGGTTAGGCACTAGCAGGGTTTGAGTCTCTATTTTTGGTGTCATTACTGATGTTCCTTGTAATACCCGTTTGGGGAACAAAAGTTGGAGAGCTCCACATGTAATCTGTCCCCTTTCCACCCTGTGCCACAGAAAAATCCAGGCAGTGCTTCCTGAATGGCTCAGTTCTCTCAAATTTTTCTTTATTGGAACATCAGAACCCTACAACTTCAATAGGGCCCTTATAAACCCCTTTGAATGACTTCTGTGGTGTCACTTTGTGACCTGCGAAAGCTGATTTAGGGTTAGCTAAAAGTGTTTCGTGTTTCTATATGGCAAACCAGGTTATAAAAATGTGAAGATCCTAACAGTTCTAGAAAAAGCAAATGTTTGTTATATGATACCCCGTTTCTTCTGGTTATCAGTGCTTATCTTCATTATATGCATCTTTATCAAGTAAGGAGCCTGGTGATATTTTTACCAATGGTTAAAAATGCATAGATTCTGAAATTTTTTTCATATTACAGATAGTCAGCCAATGTATTTCTAGTTTGTTATTTTACAAAGGCAGTTTGTCTATTTTGGTTGTTTTGATTCCATTTAAGGACCACATTTGCCTAATTATACAACTTTAATGCCTCTGCTTTGTATTGGCTGGATACTACCCAGGAGGAGGACACTTATCAGATTTCCATATGGCAAGTGTATTTGGCAACATGAATTCCTGTTCCTAAGTTTATCTTGAGATATTCTCTTATCAGCTTCCTATACACCCAGTACAGAGAGAGGCTCAGAGCTGTGGTCCATTTTTTTCTCTCTCTGTTCCTCTTTCTCCAGGCTAATTATACCATCCTAGGAGGGAATTTTTATTACCATCGTATATAGAAAGAATTTCATAACCCACAGATTATAGGAAAAACCATATGCTCACTTCCCTTACCCTTGGTCCTTGATGTTTTGAAGAAAACTTTTTGACTTAGAGAACTTTTTTTTTCTTATGTATTATAGCTATTGCAATTGAAGTCTTGACTTTCATACAGCTTCTCCTGAAATGGTCTTTAACAGCCTGTTTTGAAGTACTTTCCCTTTGCATTATAGCCATAATGATTCTAATCTTCCTCATAGTAATCAATATTTCTTGCTGAACAGAGGAAAAGCCAAGGATAAAGAAATATAGAAAAGTAAAGAAATACTTTGTTATCTTAATGGATCTCTCATGAACTTTATTATCTTGGAATAGTGGAGAAAACATGGACATTGAGGAATCTGGTTAAAAACCAGTCCTGGGCTGGGGATATAACTCAGTTGGTAGAGTGCTTGCCTCACATGCACAAAGCCATGGGTTCAATCCCTAGCATCACACACACACACACAAAAATCAAGCCTGAATACAATCTCTAGTACACATTCGTACCTCCCAAACTACTCTTGAAACTTCAGTATAATAAATAAATGTGTGTGTGTGTGTGTGTGTGTGTTTCTTTCTTAAGGCAAAAGATAGAGTTAACAGAAGATAGGCAACAACAGTAGGGACATTACAGAAATAAGAAAAAGACCTTTGGTGGGTCTGAGAGAGCTGAATCTTACATCATGTGTGGAGAAACACAGGAAGCACCCCAATTTGTACAGAAGATCCTGAAAATGCTCAGGAATTGGTAACCACAGATATCTCAGAGAATGAGGGTGAAGATACAGCTAAAAGCAACTGTCTAAAAGACTTATGGGAGCAGTTTCTCCCTTGTATTCAACATTGCCCCCACTCCAACTGGACAGTAAACTCGAGATTTTTCTCTCTGTATAATAAAGCATAGATTTCTCTGTAGAAAATAAAACAGGTGTTGCAGAACTGGAGGGAAGAGTACCAGATGGAAATAGGGATATTAAATGAAGTCATATCTAAGCATTTGCTTCTCCCCCACCCCCTGTCCTCTGTGCCACTGGGATCCCCAAATTTAAGGGAGTAGAAGATTATTTTCTGGGCTTTCTGATAAGCCTAAAAGAAAATAGGCTAAAGATGCCAATATCAGGTTTTTTCTAATGAAAAAGACTAGCCATATTCCCCTAAATGAAACCCATTGTCAAACAGCATGCAGAATTTCCAATAAGAATTTTATATATGAATACATAGGCCATAATTATCAGAAACATGTATCTGACATACAACAAGGATCTGACATAAAAAACAAAATCAAATAAGCCTGTTGGAAACAAAGGCTAATAGGAAAAATGAAAACTTGAAAATATTGGTTATTATTCTTAGAGATAAGAAAAAAGCTGGATGGGTGAAGTGGGAACACAATGTGATTTTTACAAGAGTATGCAGGGAAATGCTGTTGAAAATTGATATATACTAAGGAAAATTGGGGAGAAAAATAAATTTATAAATTAACTAATGGAGAGAAAAACATAAATAACAAGAAGTATAGAAAAAGATAATAGAGAAAATGGAGGGGTATAAAAAATAAAAATTCAATAAAAATTTACACAATTAAAGATTGGAGTTTCCAGGTTGAAAGTGTTAATTGAGGTCCTAGAAAAACAGATGCATATAGCCTCAAGTCAAAGTAAAACATCATGGAATAGAAGACTGGAGGCAAACAAAAATGCCTAAAAGAATCAGTAGGGCTAGGGTGATGACTGTAAAATACAAATAATTAGAAATCAGGGTAGCTTCTTCAAGAGTTCTTCACAGGACACTGGAAGCTGGTACAGAATGAAATAATGTGTTTGCAATTTCTAAGTCAAACAATAGCTGACCTGAAATTGCATACCCAACAAAACTATCAATTATAGATGAAGGAGCACTAAAACAATTTCAGAAATACAAAGCCTCAAAAATTTTAAGTGTAATACTTAGCTTGATATATGAAGTAGTTATAATGTAAACTCTGAATATAGTATATTGCTATTTGGAAAGAATAAAATGGAAGGGAAGTATGGAAGTGAATTTAGTGTAGAAATGGTCAAATGGTGCTTGATTCTCATCTTTCATTACAAAAAGATCAATAGTTAATCCCCTGACCTCCTTGTTTCACCCCTTTTTTTTCATCTCCCCAATCACTATAAACAGGACTATTTAATAGGACTATTTAGTGTTGTGGAGGCCAATATTAAAAGAAAGAAACCTAGATGCCCTTCAATAGACGAATGGATAAAAAAAATGTGGCATTTATACACAATGGAGTATTACTCTGCATTAAAAAATGACAAAATCATAGAATTTACAGGGAAATGGATGGCATTAGAGCAGATTATGCTAAGTGAAGCTAGCCAATCCCTAAAAAACAAATGTCAAATGTCTTCTTTGATATAAGGAGAGTAACTAAGAACAGAGTAGGGACGAAGAGCAGGAGAAGAAGATTAACATTTAACAGGGATGAGAGGTGGGAGGGAAAGGGAGAGAGAAGGGAAATTGCATGGTAATGGAAGGAGACCCTCAGGGTTATACAGTGGAGGAGGTAGAGAGAGAGGAGGGGAGGGGAGGGGAGAGGTGGGGAGGGGGGAGGGTGGAGGATGGGAAAGGCAGCGGAGCACAACAGACACTAGTATGGCGATTTGTAAATCAATGGATGTGTAACTGATGTGATTCTGCAATCTGTGTATGGGGTGAAGGTGGGAGTTCATAACCCACTTGAATCAAAGTGTGGAATATGATATGTCAAGAAATTTGTAATGTTTTGAACAACCCACAATAAAAAATTAAAAAATAAAAAAAAATAAAAGAAAGAAACATCTCAAAGTCTTGCAGGCAGTTAACTCTGGGGAGTTGGAAATGGTAGAAGGTAGATTTAGAAAGACTAATATTTTACATTAGTCTTTTTTGAACAATTTAATGCATAAAACTGTATACCATTGATTGAAAAATAAAAGCAAACCACATGGGATTGGAAATAAAACTATGCTTCAATCATGAGTCTGTTAAGCTCTCTTTCCTTTTCTTCACAGTTAAAAGAATAACTAAATGAGAGAGTTCATGTAATGAATTATACATAGTACATGGGAATCTTAATAAGCTCTAGTAAGTGACAGGCATCAAAATAGCTTTATTTGTTTTCTAAGCCTCTGAAAAGGAAGTTTAGGGTTAGTGAGTTTAATAACTTTCAGAGTACAATGGCTAAATTTAAAAATAAGAGTTGTATCTGACTTAGCTATCATATGGATTCCTTCTTCTTTATTTTCTTGTAGGTAGAAACTGCTTCTCTCATCCTTATCTGAATAGTTAGTACAGTGCCCCACACTTAGTTGTTAGGTTGTTGGACTGTGGGTCCCACAGTTTCCTCCTACACTCAATTTAATCATTGGCTCCTTTATTATGCTCAGGTCATGATGCTCACTTACACACGAGAGATAAAAATGCATCAATGTCTATTACAATATCCTTTATTCTTTACATAAGTGATAATCAACCCAACCCATTTGTAAATATATACCAAAAATATTTCTTAAAATCATAAGACAATGGTAGACCCCTATTCCTCCATTCCTTCCCCAAGCACGCATTAGCCTTTGTGTACTTGCAGCCTAGAAGGGAGTAGAGGTGCTTCTCACCCTATGGTGGGGTTACATCCTGATAAGCTTATCCTAAATTGAAAATACTGTAAGCGGAAAGCACATTTAATACACCTGCAAACATCTAGCTTACCAACACAGGATACAGTAGACCGTCTCTTGCTTCCCATCCTGGCTGTGTGCAGAGTGGGAACTGTGGCTCACTGCTCCTCTCAGCATCACAAGAGATGGTCATATCCATAATGCTAGCTTGAGGAAAGATCACAATTCCAAAATCTAAGTATGGTTTCTACTGAATGTAATTTTGCACCATAATAGAGTTGAAAAATCAAGTCCAATGGTTGTGGCTTTCGATACATGTATGTATGTATGCATCGCGTAGTAGTAGTAAACACTGGATACATAATTTTATGTTGTGTTTCCTTGAAATCAACCAATAAACATGATCCATAAACATTAAACTATAAACATTATCATGTGTAAAAAACAGGTTTTCTGGGGCCAGGGTTGTGGCTCAGTGGTAGAGCGCTTGCCTAGCATCCGTGAGGCACTGGGTTCATTCCCTGGCACCATGTAAAAGTAAATAAATAAATAAAGATCAATAAAGTAAAGGTATTGTGTCCATCTGCAACTAAAATACACACACACACACACACACACACACATACATATATATATATATATATATATATATATATATATATATATATATAAAGGTTGCCCAAAGGATAAGGGTAGATGAAAGGCTTTTGCCAAGCCTTTTGAAGCCTAAATATGATAATTTGTTTTATATACAGAAATGAGATGGCATAGGACAGGGTAGTAACAATTCTTCTCTAAATGTTGGAGAAAAGGAATGTCTTCATAGGTTCTCAACCTCATTAGCTCTTGAAATCTAGAAAGAATCTGAAAATAGCAATGAAAACAATAAGGGACTTATGAAAAAAGTTGAAAAGAATTAACAATTACTTGGATACATAGTTGTGACAAAGAAACAAAATATGTGAAAAATTAAAACATTGGAAGAAAAATCAGGGTGAAATAATGGGAAGAATAATTCTAATACCAATACACTTAAACTTTTGTTTCTAAATTAGTTGCTTTGGATGGTATATTGAAAGATGAAGTAATATTTATAATAAAACTAAGTTAAAGATAATCTTCCCCAATGTAGAATTCTAGGAAAATTAATTAAGTTATTGCTTCTACCTTAAATGTTTATCAGGTTGTCAATTTTGCAATAATCCCTCTAGTTTCATTTAGTTAATATTTTTCACCACATGTGGAGAAAAATTTAAAACACCTATTGAAACTGTGCTGTTATTATTTAAAAATACATACCAACAATGAATACACTGAATGTTCTGGAGGTGCCTATTTTATTCATCCTCACACCTCCAGCATTTAAGCATAGTTTTTGATATCTATAGGGGGTTCAGTGTTTTTGAGCAAATGAATGAGGTATGTGATTATCTACTTGCCATCCTTTCTATAGATCTTTTTATTAAAAAAAAACAGAGAAGTTTTCCTTAAGGTTGTATGTACTTCTTTTTAAAAAGTTTTAATTGGGTGAGAGTATCATAGATTTGTTAACCAGATATGGAGTCCAAATTATGTTTCTCTTTGAGCTAGAATTTGGTTGTGCTTTTTCTTTTTTTAAAGAAAATTCAGTAATGCTATTAATAACTTATCTGTTCATATAAGTTACCTCCATTTAGAGTGGTAGTTCTCTTAAACCTGAATGGAAAACTTTAAGAAATGCAGATACATATTTTTCCTGTGTATGCACTAAAACAGATTCTCTGGGCATCTGTGAGGAAGGGGATGAGAAGGATTATGTTGATGAGGCTAAAATAAAGATAGATAAAAAACATTGGTTAGAAGCTGCCAATTTTCAGGTTTTGTTTTGGAGTTTCCTTTATGAACTTTGATTTGTTAGAAGTATTACTTATTTGTTTTCTGGCCACACCTTAGGACAATTCTACTCTGCTAGGGCACATTGCAAAAGCAAAGGAAGTAAATACTGTCGTATCTACATAAGAAGTCATGCCTACCCCAATTTTACCTTTATGTGCTTTATTTGAGTAATCAAGCTGCTGTATTGTTGGTTGAAATGTACATCCCATAATAGAGGGCAGTATATTTAGTAACAAATCTTTTTTACATGGCAGCCTGTTATTTGGTTCCTGCTTCCGTGTCTTTTCTGGCTAGAGTTTTGTATTGTTGTTTACTTATAGGAATAAATAATTTGATATAAATGAAATTTGAGGTAAGCCAGTTTTATTAAGGACACTGTGAATTTTTTATTGTCTCTTGGCATTATATGTTGCATAAAAGAGTTTAAAATTATTCAGAATTCCTTCCCCAACTTTCTTTTAATTTAGAAAAGCAAAGAAATGCACACATACCCCCCATCCCAAATACACACATGTGTGTGCACACATGCACATACACATAACTTATAAGAATGGACAATATACCATGATTCATACATCAATTTTTTGGAAACATGCCCCCAGAGTTTATTATGGAGATTAAATAGACATTGTATTAATTATATGTACATATATTATTTAATAAGTAAACATTGTAGAAGCTAAATAATCTAGTATTATCTTTCTGAAATATGCTTATACAGTCATATCTACATATTAATGTATATATTTGGACGTTTTGTTCAAAACTTAGAACTGGTACTATATATTGATTGTCTACTTTTTGAAAATCTAATGATATTTCATAAACTTTGTTTTATATAATTTCATAGAGCTCTTTATATAGGATATTCACAATGAAATGAAAGGCAATTAAAATACTCCTGCTTTGCAGTATATATTTGGGAGAAACCATATTTTTTCATATACTTCAAAGCAACATATTTTAACAGATCAAATGCAGAACATAGTTATTTTGTATTAAGCCAATATTAGATTTGTAAAACGTGAAATTATGGAATTCTTCTATCTCCTTTGTTTTACAATAATAATAATTATTATTATTTTATAGTGCTGGGTTTGAACTGAGAGCATCATGGTATACCACTGAGATATGTCACCAACATCCTCCAAATTATTTTTCATATAGATATAATTTTTATTCATATAAAGTGTTTTTATTAAAGTTTAAAAAATACATATTTAAATAATTTCTCAGTTTTAATTTCTTACATAGTATGTATCTGAGATATAACCTATATCTGAGATATAACCTATATGTAGGTTATATCTCATGGGCTCTTCAGTAATTTTTAAAATTATAAAGGAATCCTGAGACTAACATTTTTGAGATTTGTCAGCATACAATATGAGGGTTATTTTCAAACAGGCAAACTTTCATTCAGGGCTCTTCTGGCCTATTCATCTCCTGTAGGCTTTACCCAGGTGTGTGTTTGTTACATTGCCTTCCACAGCCTGAACTCACATATTTTTTCCATTCATCCCCTTTGGAAAGATACTTTAGGAAAAAAAAGTAATATCTAGAACTGGAATAATTTATCCCTAAGATGCTATGAATAATTTGATTCAAATATTTAAGTCATCATCTGCATAAAAGTACTTAGTATTTTACCTCCTAAGTTTAGATAAAATTCCTAGTTTGATAATAAAATGACTCCAGAGGAAAAACTTATGTGAAAAACTCAAATTGTATAAATTGATAGAGATTTATGAGCATATTTGCATTAGAATTATTTTTTATGTTCTTTTCAATGGCTACCCAAAAATAAAACAAAAATATTATTATTAATTCCCATAGATTAGTCTGTAGTAAAATTACTGCCATCTTCTTCCTCCTCCTCCTCCTCCTCCTTATTATTATTATTATTATTATTATTTAGTTTCTCAGAAATCAGTAAAGCTTTATTTGCTTACATTCTTTTGCTTTTAAAAGAAAAGTGGGGAAAGCAAAAAATGTTTTCGATTTACAAAGATAAAATGATCTGTTTGCCTAGAGAAGGCCAAAATTCAAATGTTAACAGGGAAGACCAAAGGGTCCTTCCCACAACCCACATTGTGTGAGCTGACCCTTGTCTTCTTAAACATAGCCTTCAGCCCACTAGCCAGAGACCCTGTATATGACCAATTCAGAGTGGGGCTCCAAAATCAGACCCATCTGTTTCTTTCTATGACACAGAATCAAACAGAAGCTACAGCAAAGGTCAAATACCTGTATTTTATGGAATATAGGGCTCAGGCAGCCATTTATAAAAAAACAAGCAAAACAAGAATAAATTCAGGTAAAATTTGTTTTATTTTTAAGTTATCATAGTAATTTGTAAAAATCACATGTTAATGAGAAATTTTTGAGTGAGTCACACAAGGGTAGAATCAAGGGGAAAATGGCACTTGTTTTTGCCATCTCTTCCTAGTAGAAATCAAAGAGCTTAAGAATCTTGGAGTTAATTTTGTCACTCATTTTTTAATTTTAGAAACTGAGTTAAAGATTAAATGGTAATAGGTCAGAGACAAAGCTCAAGGACCATGTACTCCCCTGTTTTAATGTAATATGTTTTCACATTTCAATCTGCCACTTCACCTCCCTTCTCCACTGCATGGGTCAGTAAAGGGGGTTGCCAGGAGAAGAGTCGGGAAAGTCAGTTATTGGATTGGCGTTGCTTATCATTCTTACTATCTGTAAGAGTTTCAGTTGTGACCAAAAATTTAAGAGAGAGAGAGAAGTGTTTTGAAAAACAACAACAACAACAAACAATTGGTCAAGCAGTGAACAACCCAATCAAATTGAGCTTTTGATGATGTATGATACATAGACACCTTTTCCTTTCAAATAAAAGCTTCCTTCTTAACTGGTGGAAAGTATTCCCTAGAGTATTCATCTTAGCTGCTGCTGACACATACTTGAGAGTTTGATATTGGGTGTGTTTGCAATGCATTATCTAGATGTTTGACTTTGGAATTGGTGGGACTGTTTAGTATGATAAAATCTCTGCACAATACTAAAGGAAATATGCTTTCTCTTTATCATATCTCTCAATTAAATTAGGAAATGAAAATACAAATGTTTGTGCTCATGCAATGTTAGTACAGCACCTTCATAGATAAATGTGAGGAAATTAAACTGTTCTTGTTCTTAAAGCAGTGATATAGGGACAGATAAATTTTATTGTATTTTTCATTATTTGGAGGTAATACCTATTTTGAGTTAATATGCTTCTTAAATATTAATTTATTAATATTTAATAAATTAACTAGAAAGTCAAAGCTCAAACATTATGGATGAGAATAAATGCTTTGAAATAGGGGTGAAAGTGTCTGTCAAAGTTGCAATTACCATTTTGTTTCTGCTATAATAATTTAGCTTCAAATTGCTATGGGGGAAATGTCATTTTTTAAGTGATGTTTTAGGATCATAAAAATGTGAATAAGATCAGGAAAAATATTTTGATAGTAAATCTTCATTTCAGCATGATCAGCACTGTAGTTATTTTTCTAATTCCATACCATTCTTGAAAGTATTTCTTTGGTCATCTTCTCATCTTGTTAAAAATTCACAAGCAGCTCAAATAATGATCACATGATCCAATATTATTCTTAGTTGAGGTTCTTTTTTTTTGCATATTTTGGCATTTTTGAAGTGTGCTTTATTTGACTAGGACTTGGCCATTATATTTCATTGGACTCACTCATGTGATACAACTTCACTGGAGTTCATTCTGTGATAGTTGTTTGGTGTTCTTGGAGTTGGGATTATCACAGTGAACAAAAACAAATTGGCTCCTACCATCATAGAGAACACAACCTTGTGGGGAAGAGAGACGTGGCTTGGCTTGATCATTCTGGGAGGTATATCTCAGGAAGAATATTGCATTAAAGATTGGAAGGATGAGCAGGAAAAGGACAGGAAAACATATTCCTGGAGGACAGGAAAGGCTGAAAAAAAGTTATGTGATGGGAAAGAGAATGCTATGAGGCACTGAAAGATCAATGTGGTTAAAATATAGAGAACTCCAGGGAATATAGGATGAGGCAAAAAACATTAGGAGGCTGGTATTGTAATCCAAAGGGAGATGGAACTCTCCTGAGCATGACTAGTGATAATAGGGTTGAGGAGAAGAAATAGACTAGGTAGAAGTGCACTGGAGTTGACAAGATGAGACTTGGGAAAGGAGAAGGCAGGAGTGAAGAAGAAGACAGAGGGTCTGAGACACCCAGGGACAGTCATTTTGTAGGCACATATATGACTCAGAAGTTCATAATATAGTAAACCAGATCTGAAGGTATGGTTTGACATTTCCATGATGGATACATAGATTCCACTTACCCCTGAGGTGCGCTTCTCACCCTCCTCCACCCTTGTCCTCACACCAAGAGGACTGACCCTCTGTAGGTTAATCAGTGGACTTCCCTGACCTCTGACTTCAAATCAGGTTCTGCCAATAAGGAATCCTGTCAAGAACAGTGAAGGTGCCAAAATACATTCTACTGTCATGTATAGCTAAAAAAAAAAAAAAAAAAAAAAAAAGGGAAAAAAAAGAAAGAAAGAAATATTAAAAGAGAGAGAGAAAATAAAAAACATGAAGGGCCTGAGAGCTTACCCTACATTTTTTTAAAAATGTGTTTTTAGTTGTAGGTGGGCACATACCTTTATTTTATTTATTTTTATGTGGTGCTGAGGATTGAACCCAGTGCCTCTCACATGCTATGTGAACACTCTACCAGTGAGCTACAGTCCCAGCCCAAGCTTATCATACCTTTAAGAAAAGGATTTAGCTCACAGTATCATTTATCCTACAGAAGACATGGGGTCCATATTCAGAGCTGACTGTATCAGAAACAGCAGTAACTGGAGTGTTGGTCTTTTCTTGGGTCTCTTGTCCAAACCCTAGTGTTCAAGGGCACCATGAAGAAGGCTAGGAGACACCTGTGCTGGAAGAAGAGCTGAATCTTACAATGGAAGCAAACATGCCTGTCCTTGGCTCAGGTGGAGGATACTGCATCTTCCAAGACTGTTTGCTATATCAACATCCGAGAAAGATGAAACAAAGCCTCCTGCATCTCAGCTCTCAAGGCCTACAGAAATGCAAAAACCCCATGGAGGATTTCTCCCAAGAGTTCTCAGCCAGAGATCAATAGGACTGAAGAGAAAGCAATCAAATTTATTTATTTCTCTCCTTTGGAAGTTGCCTGGGTCTGGTGGTGTCCCTGACCTGAGGGTCACTGATTCCGTCAAAATTAGTTTCTACACAACCCTTTCCTAAGTTCCAGGCAACACAGTCTCTCCTAGTGCAGAGGGTCAAGGGAGAGTGACAACTCCTTCTTTGTCCTAGCCCCATATATGGCACTCTCATGAGAAGTTCCCTCATTTCTCATCTACTTCTGTGTAAACAGCCTCATTTTAGACACCCCTTCATGGTTCACCCCGACTGAGTGTGCCATCTGTTTCCTGTTGGGATCCCGAATGATACCAGGTCTCTGTGTTGTGGGAGATGATGAGACCATAATGTTCCTGGCTCCTTGTGTGAGCGCTCTCTCTCTCTCTCCTTCCTGGCTGCAGTGTGAGTAATGTGAGTCCCTGAAAAGTGAGAAGAAAAGAGTACAGGGAAGTCCCAGAGAAGCGCTGATACTGTGCCATGGGCAGAGAAATTTGAACCCACAGAGGAGATTTTACTGGCTACAAAAATTTGGCTTTAGGGTTTTGTGATAAACTCTTCCTTACTGAAGCCACTGCCGGTTTTTTTTTTTTTTTTTTTTGTGTGTGTGTGTGTGCGTGATGGGAAGTGTGCAGGGAAGTGTGGGAGGCCTTAGAGGACAATCCACAGGAAGGAAGCCTGGAAATCCTGGGTTCATTTTGTTACCTACACTATAGGCGCAGAAATGTGACTTTACCTGAACACCGGAAGAACCTCTGTTTCTAGAAATGCTGAAAATGCCAATTATATTTAGTGAGAAATACTACTGTCATTCTAGTGGATTATGTAAATTCGCACCACCTATTTGTAAGCATGTTTTTTGATCACCAAAAGTTGCTTTTTCCCCCCCAAGCCAGCCATCTCTACTTCCCTGGATTTTATTTAAACATGGTTTTTCTTCATTACCTTTACCTCCAGTTGTCATAAAATTTCTTTAGATGCATTACTGTGATTGATCAGATTAGAGCTGTCATCCTACTTTTCTTCCATGTGTAAATAGAAATATTTTGCTCTAGGGAATTTTCCTAAACATTGCTCACATGTTCATTTTGTGTGGATCCCACTCTTCAATAATTTTCCTGTCTTCTCACTTTAACCAGAGTATGAGGGTGTTTACTTCCTCTTGCCCTCTCTAGTGTGCTGGTGTTCATTCCCCAGTGATGTAGGAGTCAGGATATGTGTCCTCATACATACAATTTAGTATGGTGAAGGGATAATTTGTGTGAGAGTGGAAGGTGAAGAGCTATATTAAATACTTTATAAAATATTTTACATAGCTAAGTGGTTAGCAAATGGTTGTTGTTGTTATTATTATTATTAATGAAGTGACTAGAAGATGTGGTGTCATGTTACTGAGTGACATTAGTTAGATGTTAGTAGGGTTTTTTTCTGTCTCTTATTTAGTATGCTGTAAGTTAGATATGGTGTGCAATATTGAGAACAAAAGAAGACTTGTCATTATTCAGTGTAGGACAATGTGCAATTTGTAGAATGAACCTGATTCTAGAATCAATGCATTCCTAATTGCCAAAGAATTGTATTGTCTTACAGGAAGGATTAGAAAAGTACTCAGGATACCTGGGCATTACTCTCCAGTGAAATGTAATGCAATAAATCCACTTGCAAGTGAGCTATATTTAGAACATATTAGTAGCTCCCAAATCACTGGAAATCTGTTTTTAATGTGCATCACTGGACCAGCATGACCTGAACATTGTTAAGAAGTATTTGTGCCATGCACTGTTAAGAGAAGAACTAATGCAAGCATAGACTGGATTAAGACCATTTATTTTTACCATAGTTATAAATAGTTTAGACTTATCTTTCCATTTTAATCTTAAAACCAAGTGCAATATAGCAGAAGAGGAGACCACAGGCTTTCCCTCAACACATAACATCCACTGAATAAACATTGGATGTTTATCCACTGTTTGCCAACTAGTTCCCTTTCAGAAAAAGTCAGAAATGGGAGAGACTCCTCTGTACTAGGCCAAAGAGAAAACATCTACATCAACCAGGCGGGTAAAGCAGAAGCACACTCAGATGTAGGCCCTTCTTTGGACACTGAACTACCCGACTGGCGGGGAATTCCCCACATCCATCTGCTCTCTGAGGAAAACAAGTTTCAGACCATACATATGGTGTCCTAACTTTAAGGTTTCACAGTTTGGCTCTTAATTCACCAATCCTGGGAGTGGTGAATCTCCCTGGAGTCTCGCTCTAGACCACAGGTGTGTGTGTTTGGTGGGAGAAGCTTTGGTTTCCCAGGGACTCCATCCTCAGGAACCAAGGCAGAGAAAGGGCTAGAATCAAAGATTCCTGTCTTTCTCTGGAGGGAATTTATCATCATATTCTCCCAAATGTTGCTGTGATGGTCTGGCTTCTTCCTGGGTGACATCAGAGTAATAACGGGGCTGATAGACAGTGAACTTCTGGCCTGAGAAAGAGTTCAGGAATTCTTGAACCATCTGTGTTATGATTTGGATATGAGGTATCTCCTGAAAAGTTCATGTATTGGAAACATGATATCTAATGTAACTATGTTCAGAGGCAAAATGATTAGATTATGAGAGATGTGACCTAATCAGTGTATTAATCCTCCTGATGGATTAATCATTTGAATGGATTACTGGTGGTGACTGCAGGCAGATGGGCATGGCTCGATGAAGTCAATCATTTGGGGGCATGTCCTTGGAGGCTACATTATGTACCTGACTCCTTGTGTGTTCTCTCTCTCTCTCTCTCTCTCTCTCTCTCTCTCTCTCCCTCCTCTCTGTCTACAATAAGCTTAGTAGCTTTCCTCCACTGCCTTCTGCTCTGATGTTCTGCCTCACCTCCTAACCTTTGGCCCAGAGCACTGGAGTTGGCTGACCATCGACAGAATCTCTGAAACTGTGAACCCAAAATAAACTTCCCTCCTCTAAGTTGTCCTTGTCAGGTACTTTAGTCACAGCAACAAAAAGCTGACTAACACAATCTCCCTACTGATAACTACAGGTCTGCCAGCTCCTGGTGTTAAGTTCATCTATACATCAAACACCTAACTTTTACAATCCCCATCCAAGGGACTGTATCCTAAACCTCCTGTCTGTGAAAACAGAGGGTACTGGGCACCTGAGTTTCCCTAGATCACAGAACAAAGATGGGTTTAAATAGGCATGAGAGTACTTCCAGGAGCTCCCTACTATGAACAGTGCAGAAAGGGGGTTAAAAAGAGCAGATTGCCTTCAGTTCTTTCCCTTTTCTCCTTGCTGTGAAGGGAAGGGATGGGGGAAAGAGATAGGAAAGACAGTGGAAAGAATCTGACATAATTTTCATATATATATATATATATATATATATATATATATATATATATATGGACACCACAGTGAATCCCACCACTGTATACATCCTCAAGACTGGGATCCTAATTAGAATATGATATATTGTATGCATGTATAATTTTTTACTGTCATGTATAACTAAAAATAACCAATAAAATAAAATAAAAAGCAGCTTGCTCTTTTTCCCTGGAGGGGTTTTCCCAAACATTCTTCCAGTCCCCATTTTTCTGCCAATGGACAACTAGCATTCTCAGTAGTGTCTCAGCACTTTTGAAGCCTTCTTTCCCTGCTTATCCAGGGATAACCTCAGGTTTAACCACTGCTCCTGGAAGGATTTTATTCATTCATTGAGCAACCTAACCTTTACATTCTTCTTCCCAAGGGATTATTTCCTTAACCAGGGAAGTTAACAGGGCTCTGCATTCTTGAGTTTACTTAGTAGACTTCAACAAAGGAGTAGACATACACCTCCAACAACTGTTTCCCCAGGATTAGAGGATACAGCCTGAAAAGGAGCGCAGACCATCTTCCTGGATAAATGAGAGAGGGAAATAAATGCCTATCTCAGTTTTACCATGAGGATGGAAAACCGAAACACATCTGATACCCCAAACTTTCCAGCTAATTTGAGAGGGACTGTCTTCCACACTATCTATGTACTGACAGAATGGGGCACCTCCTTATCTTCTGGGGCCACTAAAGGCTGAGATAGCAGTCTCACAAAGATCTGAGAGGCACACTTTGGCTGGCTGAATTGGTTAAGATCTTCCTTTACACAAAGCTAGTCTGATAAGGCTAGGAGGAAAAGTTGTCTTATGTAACACACAGGTGATCAAAGGAAATGGGTAAATGAGTGGATATGTTTCAAATTAAAAAAGAAAAAAGAAAAAAAACTCTGAAAACTGACACTAGTGATATAAGGATATGTTATTTACCCCATTGGGGATTTTTAAACTGTCACAAAAATGCTCATCAAGATCACGAGAATAATATAAGAACAAACTGAGAATTTTAGTTTAAGTGATAAAAATCATTAAAATGTACCAAACAGGAATCATATAGCTGAGGAATACTATACATGAACTTGAAAAAAAATGCAATAGAGGGATTTGACAGTAGCTTTGATTATGCTGAGAAAGGACTGGTGAACTTGAATACAGGTCACTGGAAATCATCCAATCTGAGAAGCATAAAGAAAAAAAAAAGAAACAGAGGAAGAATAGCTTAAGGAACTTATGGGACACTATTAATACTATCAAGTGGAACAGTAATTATCCGTGTGTCAGAAAAACAAGAGAGAGAGAAAGAAACAGAAAAATATTCATATTCTAAGAACTATTGGCAGAAAACTCCTCAACCCTGTGAAAAGAAATAGAAGTTCAGACCCAGGAATCCCAAGGGACATCAAATAAGATGAATCCAAAGAGATCCATACCAAGGGTCTTAGTTCAATTTCTGTGGCTAATAACACATTATCACAGACTGGGTAGATCATAAGAAGTTTATGTTAGCTCATAGTTCCTGTTCAAGGTTTAGAGGTTATATCTTGTGATGGCCTTCTTGCTGGCAGAGTTCTGAGGTGGCACACAGTGTCACATGGCCACAGAGACTTACTATTAAGTCATCAGTATTAATCCTAGATAAAGATGGACCTTCTAGATATGGACCTCTCAAAGGTGCCACTGGCAAATTCCATAACTATATCAAGTTTCTACTCTCTTTATACCTCAGAATGGGGATTCAATTTTGGCATGAGTTTTCAGAATGGGAAAGCGATATTCAAACCATAGTACCAAGACACGTTGTAATTAAATTTTCTAAAGTTAAAAAAAAATGAAAGCAGCTAGGAAAAATAGACTTATTACATACAAGAGAAACTCAATAAGAATATAATTGGATTTTTCATGAGCAGTCTTGCAGACCAGAAGGCCATGAGATTATATATTCAAAAATCTGAAACAAGAAAACTACCAACCAATAATAGTATACTCTGTCTTCCATAAAATAGGGGAAATAAAGACTTTCTCAACTAAACAAAAGTTGAGGAATTTTATTACCACTGAACTTGACTTACAATAAATACTAAAGAGAGTTCTTCAAGGTGAAGGAAAAGGATTCTAATTAGTAACATGAAAATATTTGAAAGTATAAAACTTACTGGTAAAAGTAAGTACATTGTTAAATTGAAAACATGAATTCTGCAATGGCAGTGGGTAAATGAAGTATCTCTCTACTATAAATGTTAAAAGACAATTATAATTTGTTAAGGGATACAAATTATAAAAGGATATAAATTGTGACATCAAAAACATGAGGGGAGGGAAGGGAAAGTAAGGTAGAATTTGTGTATGAGATCAAACTAAGTTGTCCAAGCCTCAAATAGCCTATAACTGTGGATCCAACCTAGATGCCCTTCAGTGGATGAATGGATAAAAGAAATGTGGCATATATACACAATGGAATTTTACTCAGCAAGAAAAGAGAATAAAATCATGGCATTTGTAGGTAAATGGATGGCTTTGGAGAAGACAATGCTAAGTGAAGTTAGCTAATCCCCAAAAAACAAATGCTGAATGTTTTCTCTCATATAAGGAGGCTGACTCATAGTGAGATAGAGTGGGGGAGCATGAGAGGATTAGATGAATTCTAGATAGGGAAGGGGTGGGAGGGAAAGGGAGGGGGCAGGGGATTATCAAGGATGGTGGAATGTGATGGACATCATTATCCAAAGTACATGTATGAAGACACGAATTGGGTGTCAACATACTTTATATACAAAGAGATATGAAAAATTGTGGTATATATGTGTAATAAGAATTGTAATGCAACCCCCCCAAAACCCCCAAAATACATGTATAAATACATGAATTGGTGTGTACATAATTTATATAAAAAGATATGAAAAATTGTGCTCTATATGTGTAATAAGAATTGTAATGAATTCCACTGTCATGTATTTAAAAAAATAAAATAAATGAAAATAAATAAGTAAAATATTAGCGGCATTTCAGAAAAAACAGAATTTCATATAAGCCTTAGTATAACGACAATACAAAAAGCCCATAGTAGATTCATAAAAGATATACAGAAAGGATTCAAAACATACCACTGCAGAATATAGTCAAATCACAAAGGAAGGAAGGAAGAAAAAAAAATAACGAGATTTATAAAACAATCAGAAAACAATTAACAAAATGATTCTAATCCAATTAAAAAGTATAGAGCATCTGAATGGAAAAAAAAAATAAGACCCAATATCTGCTGCCCACAGGAGACTCAATTCACATTAAAAGACAAACACAAGCTGTAACTGAATAGACAGAAACAGATACTACACATAAATGGACACCAAAAGAAGGCAAGTGTGTAAGCTGGGCTTACATCAGAATTAATAGGCTTTAGGTCAAAAATGATAAAAAGAGACAAAAAATGTCATTATGTAGTGATGACTGGTAACTTCACTAAGACCAATTGTCACTTGTAAATACATATACACTCAACCCAGAGTACCTGAATTAATTAAGCAAACATTAAGAAATCTGAATGAAGATACAGACTCCAACACAACAATCCTGGGGTTTGAATACCCCACTTAAAATATCAAAACAATCATCCAGACAGAAAATCAGTGAGAAAACACTGGACTTGAGAAATACTTTAGAGAAAATGAACCTAAAAAATGTTTGCAGAACATCCCATCCATAGCAACAGAATACATGTTCTTCTCAAGTGCACATAGAACGTTGTGAAGAACAGATCATATGTTAGATCACAAAACAAGTATTAACAAATTCAAGAAAATTGAAATTATCTTAAATACCTTTTCAGACCACAGTATTGTAGAACTAGAAATCAATAACAGAAAATATGAAAAATTTACAAATACATGGAAGTGAAAGAATATTCCATTGAGCAACTATTGGGTCAAAAAGTAAATTAGAAGAAAATGGAAATATAACAAAACTTATGGAATACAGCTAAAGTAGTTCCTAGTAGTGTTTAAATTTTTTTGTATTAAATACCTACATCATAAAAGAGAAAGATTTCAACAAAGTGATCTTTTTGTTATACCTCAAGGAACTAGAAAAATCAACAAAATGCAAAGTTAGCAGGAGGCAGGAAATCACAAAGATCAGAGAAGAAACAGAGATAAGAAAAACAATAGAAATGATCAACAAAGCTAAGATTTGTATTTTTCAAAAAGCTAAACAAAATTGATAGACCTGTAGGTAGGCTAAAAGAAAAAGAAGTATCAAATAAAATTAAAATGAAATAGAAGATATTACAACAGATAACACAGAAGTACAAAAGATCATAAAACACTATTAAGAACAGTTATATGCCAGCAGCACATTGGCTAGACTAGAATCAATGGATAAATTACTAAACATACAACCTGCCAAGATTGAATCATGAAGAAATTAAAAAGTCTGGACAGACTAGTGATGAATAAGGAGATGAAATCAGCAATACAAATTCTTCTATCAAAATAAAAGCCTAGGATCAGATGGCTTCACGGCTTAATTTTAGCAAACATTTAAAGAATTAATACCAATATTTCTGGAATTTTTGCAAAAAAATAAGATGAAGAAATCCTTCCAAATTAATTGTATGAGGGTAGCATTACCTGATATCAAATCTAAACAAGGATAATAAAAGAAAAAAATCTCCACAAACAATATGCCTGATGAACATAAATTTTAAAATCCTTAATAGAATACTAATAACTCCATTCAACAGTACAGTTATATCCCAGTAAAGCTGAAAAAAAACCCCAAACTTCTTCAAAGGAAAAATAGTACATCAAAAAGATCTTTCACCATGATCAAGTGGAATTTATCCCTGTGGTGCAAGGATACTTCAACCTATGCAAATCAATAAATATTATTCACCTATTGAGAGAGTGAGCAAAAACAATATGATCATGGCAATAGATGCAGAAAAAGCATATGACAGAATTAAGCATCCTCTTCAGAATAAAAACTCTCTAGGAAATCAGTATAGAAAAAAAGGTTCCTGAGACAATAAAGGTTATGGACAAGTTCACAGCTCGCAACATAATAGCAAAAAATTAAAGGGTTTTTATTTAAGATCAGGGACAAGACAAGGATGCCCAGTGCTACCACCTCTATTGAACAAAATACTTGAAGTCTTAACTAGAGCAATTGGGCAAGAAAAAAAAAATGAAAAGAACACAAATAGAAAAGGAAGAAGTGAAATTGTTTGTGAGATTGTCTGATGATGTGCTGATAAGTTCTCCTCTAAAAAACTGAAAACAGGTTCAGCAGGTTACAACATTAACATGCAAAATTTATTATCATTTCCACAGACTAACAATGAACTATCTTTAAAATAAATTAAGAGAACAATCCCATTGCATAAAAAATACATAGGAATTTATTTAACCAATAATATGAAAGATCTGTATACTGAAGCTTATATGATATGTGTGAAAGAAATTAAAGTGACACATAAATGTAAATATATATCATGTTCATGGACTAGATAAATTAATATTACTAAAATGTGCTACATTAAAGCTATCTATACATTTAATGTAATTCCTATTAAAATTTCTATGTCATTTTTCACAGAAATAGAAAAAACTCAAAAACATATGGAACTCTAAAATACTCTGCATAGCTTAAGTAATCTTGAATAAAAAGAATGAAGATTAGAGGTACCACATAACTTGGTTCCAAAATATATTTCAAAGCTGTAATAATTAAAACAGCATAGTACTGGCATAAAAACAAATATACCAGCCAACAGAATGGGAAAAGAGCCCAGAAATAAACCTACCCAGGTATAACCAATTGATTTTTGACAAAGGTGCCAAGAATGAACAATGAAGAAAAGGACTGTCAATAATTGGTGTTAGGAAGCTGGCTATCCAAAAGCAGAAGAATGAAATGTTATCCTCATGTAATAACACATATAAGAATCAATTCAAATGGGTTAAATTATTAAACATAATCTTTGCAACTGTATAACTACTACAAGGAAACCTAAAGGAAAGGCCACATGACATTGTTCTGAACAATAGTTTCTTGGATATGAGTCCAAATACACAGACTACAAAAGCAGACAAGTGGGATTGTATCAAACTAAAAAGCTTATGCACAGCAAAGGAAATGGTTAATGGTTAATGAAGAAACAACCATCTCACTGGGAGAAAATATTTGTAAATCATATCAGGTGAGGGGCTCATACCTAAGATATGTAAGAAATTCAGACTACTCAAGAATAAGAAATAATCTATTTAAAAATGGACAAAAGACTTGAATAAATGTTTCTTTTAAAAAGACATAAAAATTCTCTTCCACTATATGCAGAAATGCTCAACATCACTAATTATCAAGGAAATGTAAATTGAAATCATAAGATAATATCCACTCTACCTGTTAGAATGGCTGTTACAACAAGATCAAAGATAATATGTGTTAGCAGTGATGTGGAGAAAAGGAACTTTGCACACTCTTGGTAGGGATGTAAATTATTACAGCCATTTTGGAAAACATTGGGAGTTCCTCAAAAATCTGAAAACAGAATTACTATGTGATCAAATGAGATTCTACTTTTATTTATCCAAGGGAATTGAAATCAACACGTGGGGGAGACATCTGCACTCCCATGTTCATTGCAGCATTGTTCATAATAGCCAAATTCCAGAAAGAGTCTATGTGTCACTCAAGGAAGAATAGATTTATATATATATATATATATATATATATATATATATATATATATATATATATATATATATATATATATATACACACATACACACACACAGTGGAATACTATTATTTTTTTTAAAAAGATGAAATTCTCTCATTTTGTACAATATAGATGATTCCAGAGGACCTTATGAGAAATCAGAAAAGCCAGGTAGAGATGGTCTCACCCAGATGTGGAATCTGAGACAAAATCATAGGAGCAGAGGTGGAATGGTGGTTACCAGTGGCTGAGAGGGAGAAGAAGGTGGGTAAGAGGGAAATATTTAGCAAAGGGTACAAATTTTCAGTTAGAACTTGTTCATCCAGGTGATTATAGTTAATCATGTATATTTCTAAATGTCCAATAGAATGGATTTTAAATGATCTTGCCACAAAGAACTGATAATGGATACATAAAATAGCTTGATTCAGTCATCCCAGGATATAGACACCAAAATATCACATTGTATCTCATAAAGGTATATCATTGTATCCCATAAGGGTATATAAGTATAATTTGACAAATTAGAATTTTAAAAAATACGCAGTCATTTCCATCAAAAGGTTATTGATAAGCTAAATATATCCTTTCTATGTGGTTGGTAATTTTTAATAGGACTATTGGAAGCTAAACATTGTTTTAGACACTCTGTTGAGGTGATATGTAAATGGAATGAAATTAAGAAGGAACAACTTTGCCAATTTACCAAAATAAATTATCCCATATTAATATCATTTTCTAAAAAAAAATCAAGCACAAATAATTCTAAGGAAGGGCCAGGATTTGTTCATTAAAATTGTAATTTTGTTACTGAAATAGGTTACCTGAGATTATACATGCACATTTGCGTGTGTGCATGTTTGTGTTTGTAAGCAGACATATATATTTGAATTTCACAAGACAATGATCCTGTAAGTTGTATAATAATTTAATCTCCCCTCCTTTTTATTAGTAAGCACAGGCTTCATAGCTAATTTAAAAATTGCAATAAAATATAGTATCTGAGGAAGGCATTTCATGCCAAGAATAATTTTACTTTTGTACTACTAATTATAGTGAGCACTGCTTTGAGATACAGGTAATAATTAATGTTCCTAATGATCTTTTAAAGAAGATACACTTACCCAACTTCTGAAAACTGAAGCAGGCACTATGGCAAGGTTAATTCACTTGCCTAAGATCATACAGAAAGTAAATGGGGAAGGTCAGATAAAAATCTAGGTAACCTGGCTTTGGGCTCTGTGCTCTGAACCACTGTTACATATTTGTACCAATTCTCCTCAATGTGTTTTTTTCTTTTTCTTTAACTTTGGCAGCAGGCAATTAGAATAAGCAGCCTGTGTATTACCTCGCAACATATAAATACTTATTTAAAATTTTTCTTTCCTAAGAATGGTTGAATGAATCTGACCTAACTTTCCTATGTACCTGTATGAATATGTCACAGTGAACCTCACCATCATGTTACTGTTTACAGAATAAAATGCAAATGAAGTAGAGTTAAAATGATAAATATTTTAGGTTGTCCTCAATAAATTTTATGGCAGGGGAATCTAACAGTAACCGTTCATATAGCATAGGACTATTCCTCATGAAGAATATTAGCCTGAGAAACAAGCTTATGATTTGTCAAGGATAAAGCTGTCCAGTCAAAGGAACAATTGTTTACTTGAATGGAGGTTTACAATTTTAATGAATAGTAAGTTTAAGGAAAAAATAGCCCAGAGTATTTTGAAGTAGATGATTAAGGATAAGAAACTTGCCTCATTAAAGAAAATATGGCATTAGGACACAGAGTGAAAATAGGCTATTGAAACTGAACAGAAAACTTAAAATCAAACTCATGAATACAAGGAAACTCTGTGTGTGTGTGTTAGCAGTTATAATACCACCTATATTATACATAAATATATGTCATATTATATATGTACATTGTACATTTATATATTATATATGTATGTCATGTATGTATAATCATACATGTAAAATCATATATAATGTGATTTATAATGTTAAATTTATAACCTTACAAAATTTTTAAAGCCTGATCACACCCCAAAAGTCCAGTAACAAATGAATATAAGTTAGGAAATAGCTACATAATGTCATACTACTCAGCCATAGAAAGTAAAAATGAACTGATACTTTGAAACAAGAAATCTCAAAATAAATATGCTAAATGAAAGAGCACAGACAAAATTGTACTTGTATGGTTTGATTTACATAAAACTCTAGGACATGCAAATGAATTTTAGTGATAGAAAGGCCAACGTTGCTCAGGAATCGGGGTTGCATTTGACCTGGACTACAAATGAGCATTAGGAAAATTTGGGGGTTAAATGTTTCTTATCTTGACTTTGATGATGGTTTCTCAGGTGAATGCATAAGTCAAAACTAATCAATCTGCACATTTTTGAGATGTGTGCTTATTATACTTTATACCTCAATATTTTGAAAAAGTGGAATAGAGCTAAAAGGAAGGAGGTTCAAAATATAATAGAAGAGACAATAACTATCAGTATTTTGGCAAGCTGGTTTGGGTAACAGAACAGGTAGAAATAATTAACCAAAAGTAGGAGGAAATACTCTTTAAAATAATAGAAGAGAAATAGTGTATATACAGGTAAATTTGTATATTGGTTAGTGCTGTGGTCTGAATGTTTGTTCCCTTCCAAAAACATGTTGAAATTTAAGTTTCATTGCAAAATATTAAGAGATGGGTGCTTTAAGAGGCGATTAGGCTATGAGGGCTGTGCCCTTATGAATGGATTCAATGGATTAATGCCACTATGTGGGAGGGAGTTCATTATCACAGGAACATGTTTCTTATAAAGGAAGAGTTCAGCCTACCTCTGTCTCTCTCTATCCCTCTTCTTTCTTTCCCTCTCCTTGCCCTTCTGCCATAAGATGATAAAGCAAGAAAGACCTCACCAGATTCAACCACTAGAATCTGGACCCTCACAAGTTACTAGATTTCCCAGCCTCCAGAACTATAAGAAATACATTCCTTTTCTTTATAAATTGCCCAAACCATGGTATTCTTTTATGACAGCACAAAACAAAGACAGTGAACAATAAGAAGGCATTCACATCTGATCATTTCCTTGTGCCAAAGCTGGTAATGAAGTTACCTGCTCAGAGTGAAAAGGAAAGAAGGGGAGTTTAAAAAATAATACAGAAGGCATCTTAGTTTCTATTGCTGCATTACAAAGCAAACTTAGTGGCACCAAATAATAACCATTTGCTGTGCTCAAGAATTATGTGGCTAGGGCACAGTAGGGTGCCTTGTCTCTATTCAAAAAATATCTAGGGTCTCAACTGAGAAGACTTGATGGTTGGAAGTAACTCAGTGGGTGGGGCTTGAAATCATCAAAAGGTGCATGCACTCACAAACCTGGGAACTGATATTGGCTGTTAGGACCTCACCTGGGACTATGAGATGGAATATTATCTTTGTCAGTTTGGGCTGTTAGAATACAAAGGACTGGCTGGCTTATGTAACAGAAATTTATTTCTCATGGTTTGAGAAGCTGAGAGGTCTAAGATAAACTACTGGTAGATACAGTGTCTGGTGAGGACCCACTTCCTAGTTTGCAGGTGACCATCTTGTAGTTGTATCCTCACATGGAAGAGTGCAAGGGGACAGAGTGTAAACCCCAGTGTCCCTATTTATAAAAACACTAATCCCCTTTCTGAGGGGTCTACTCTCATGACCTAATCAACTTCTAAAGCCCCTATCTCCTAACACCATCACAATTAGTGTTAGGTTTTCAAAATCTTAACCTTGTAGAACACAAACATGCAGTCCATAGAAACACCCAATGTGATGTAGAGGCTTTCCCAGAGGCTGCTTTGGCTTCCTCACAACATGGAACCTGGGTTACAGAAGAAAGTCCTCCAAGAGAACCAGGTGAAAACTGTCCTACCTTTTATGATCTCCTTGAAAGCCACCTCCCTTATAACGTGCCTGCCTAGATTAAAAAGAAAGGTTATATAGACCTCGCCTCCCTAATAGGAGAGCAGTTACTTCATTTTACCAGCAAGTAGTATTGTTGTGGCCATCTTTGGAAAGATAAAGTTGGCTTTAAAAAAGTTTGGAAAAGCCACTCTATAGGGAATATGAGTTTATCAGAGAAGTTCTGTCAGGCCAGTGGGTAAGACACACTTGAAATTAGTGATACCTTAGACACAAGTATAAACATCATCTCTATTGACTTTCTCTAGTTGTTAACTTATATACATAAAAACATCATCTCTGTTGACTTTCTCTAGCTGTTCTTGGTTGCTATGCAGTAAACATCAAGAAAAACAAATCATTGGGCTCATCAGCCATGAGGCTTTGACAAATACAAAAGATAGAAAAAAAAAGAGAATTTAGGATAACAATAGTTCTTAGCTTTAATGAATTGGCCCATACATTATAGTGTATTAATGCTGTATGTAACAGAGACTAGTCCCTGCTTTCACATTCGCTAAAATTTTGCCAAATATTCCCATCTAGAGCCTGATTTTAATATGTGGCCAGTGACCCAAGTCTTCTGGCCTTCAACATCACATCCTTTCTTCTTATGCCAAGGGGAGAGATTTACAAAGAACATCGTCACAATGTCAGTGTCAAATGGGAACTGCTCATTGGCACTTCTATCACTTAGGTTAGAAGACGGGTATCTCAGAAGCAAGGACTGGGAACTCTATACTTATCTCATACAGAATTCTAAGCCCACATGGAACGATAAGAGCCAGAGTGGGAAAGAATGGTACAGGGCATTTGGCCATAAACATACGATACATATATCATGTTTCCCCTATGGGAAAAGACATTTTGGCTAAAAAAGATAAAACAGAAAACAGTTGAAGAACTGAGTGAACATGTTTTGGGAATTTAACCCTGCATCTCTTCTTTCTGCAACTTGGGACAAGATAGGAGGAATGTGGGATGGCCATTGTCACATGCTCCATCTTTTAATATGCTCTAATCTTGCTTGCAGTATGGCTTTGGTTTGGAATCTGACTAGTTTATTGTTTACCCCTCTTAATGAGAAGTGAGGTGGAAAGAGATGTTTTCCTGTTCTGGGAACAATTGGGCTGTTAGAGAAATTTAATAAGATCCCAAGTTACAAATATTCCTTTCAGAACCTATTAATTAATATGTCAAAGAGGATAAAGATAGATGAAATTATTTCAGATATGGTGGTAATTTTGATCAGCATGAAACAGAAATATAGTTTAGGTTCCTTTCATATTGACCAGTGACTTAACGAATTACTTGAATCATTTTTTTTTATTAATTGGATGCACATTTTCCTGCTATTGTCAATAGAAAGATGATTATTTTTCTTTCCTATTTAGTATATTATATTGTCACTTATCAGGGACAACCTCAACAGATAATTGATTATTTTATTTAATAATTGTCAAAATCTTTGGCTGGAATTCCACTATCCTAATCCAAAAACGTAATTTTTGGCAATCATTCTTCATCACTTAATTAACAGTGTAGTACTCTTATAGAGCAGGTCAAATGATTCATTTACCTGGTAATACCTTTTTATTAACTACTTTATCTTGAAGAATTCACCAGTTAATTACTTTGCATAAAATTAGATGTGGATTTTATTGAAAAGTTTTTGAGGTGATAGCAGGATAACATTAATGGCCATATTAAATTGTTTTCCATGATAAAATCACTTTAGCCAAACTCCGTGGTGTGGAACACTAAGCCTCATTCCTCTACATGTTGGAGCAGACCACAGCATTTTCAGTAGGAAATTTAACCCTATCTGCAGATGCCTTTGTGTTCCACCCCTTCATGAAGTTGAGGTTGCTGAGTTTTCCTGTAGGTTTGGGTATGTTTTCAAAAAAGAGGACAACAATATCCAACTTTCCATGCACTGAAAGTTGAAACTTAGCCTCTTCTCTCAGTAACATATTTTTACTTACCAGATACAGATAGTACACACACAAATTCTGCCTACCAATTTTTTTTAAAAAGCAGTCCATATATATATATATAGATTATATATTTCAGTGTCCTAATTTTATTCTTATATTCAGTCAAAATTGGGAACCCTCTTATTTGGACTATACTATTAAAGTTATCCACCACAATATGTCTACATTATCTCAAACTATACTTTTCTTGAGAATTAATTTATTTTTATCATATGGAAACTCAGCATATTTCTTGTTTTGCTTAATTCTTGGAATCTCAAAGGCATATTTATTATACAGCTTTAACCATTGAATGACTTTTGGTAGGACTGTTAAATACTGATTCTGACTGCATTTCCACTCTGGTGTTCTATTATTTTTTCATTTAATATTCTTGTATTATATGCATCAATGACCATGTCTAAAAGTACCGAAGCAAAAGCCATGTTTAGGAAGGAAATAGGCCCTCTAGTAGCTTTGACCTCAGCTGGAAGGCTATATCAGATATTAAAGAGTAACATCATCAACAACAAAATAAAACCCTTTCACGGTTCTCTCTATATGTATGACAAATACCCCACAGGGAAATGCTCTTTGAGTAAGAGCAAAAATGCCAGCAGTTGATATTTTAATTTGTTTCACAATATCTTTCAAAATACAGTACTATTCCATAGATTTAAAAAATCCTGGAAAATGACAAGAGATGTTCAATAAGATTTACTAATCACTCAGTAGGTTCTATCAAAAGCACAATAGTTTTCCATTAATTCTCTTGCTCCTTGGAGATGGAGCACAAATCTATAGTGTACATTTACGTCTGTATCATTTTTGTAATAGCAAATGTAACCTCTTTCAGACTTCCTTCATTTTAAACTCAACTAAAATTTTGGAATTCCAGAGCTTGACTCTTCTTATTTGCTTCTTTTGTAAGTCATGTTCTCTCTCTCCCTTTGATTCTTAACCTTAATTATGAATCAATACCCTGGCAGCTATGCACTAATGATTAGACATGGTGATTATAAATGTACACTTTGGCTTAGAGAAGGTCATTTGATGGCTGCTGGTCCCTATCTTTGTGACTTATTTCAAATCATATGGCCCCAAACTGAGCTAAATTGAGTACATATGGATAGGAAGTGGGCACTTATCAATATGATCATCACAATTTACCAGGTTATAGTTTTGGGGCTTCTAGTTGTGGTGAAACAATAAATTTGAAAAAGATACAATGTGGTCTGGGTTTTAGGAAACTAGAAGAATTTATGGGCCATTTGATGCTTTTCCATACCAAAGGAAGGGATCTTTTTACAAAGACATTGTTGATTAGCCCATAGTGATGACCATAATGGTTTATTCAATCAATCCCCAATCCTGCATATCCTCATTTTCATTCCAGTTAACAATTTACACGTCCAAATGAACTACCACTGCATTTATTAATTCAACAACTGTTTATTTAGTACCTATTATGGACAAGGCATTATATAAAATATTTAATAAATATTAAGAAAGGAAGAAGGATGTATGTTTCCATTTTCTGGGTTCTCATTTTTGAAATTTTGAGATTTATAACATTAACTATTAAGCCAACATCTTCTACCACTCCAACTTCTCACCACCACCACCAGCATATTCTAATGCTAATTTCTACCAATGCCCATATCTACTCATTAAAATCCATGAGTTATGCAGACTTTTGTAGAATAGAAAGAATAGGATTGTACTTCTTCACCTTTCTCTTGTCTGCCACAGAGATGTTTATAGGATCATAATAGACAATGACCTTGGCCTTCCAAACATTAGGAAAAATATACTTGCCAAGGAAAGTCATACTGTAGTATGGAAGCTTTTAGCCAAGAATATATAGAGGATTGACACATATGTATATTCAAATATATATTGTGTGTATGAATGGGATATTAGATAAGTGTATATTATTTTCTACTTAGTTATTTCACTTTAGTACTTAGTAAGATTTTTCCATGTTGAAACATGCAACTTCACTTCACTCCTTCATGGAGGTGTTTCAGTGACTATTCTAGTTTATGATATAATATTTTCTTATTAATTGCCATTTGGATTATTTCCATTTTTCAGTTGCAAACAATACTGCAAGTAATAACTTACATATTCCATTAATGAACATGTTCAACAACATTTCTAGGACCCATAAGTAGAATAAGAGAATTGAAGGCCCATCTGTACTCTTTCATATGAAGTCCTTTTGATTTTTGAACTACCCAGAATCTAAAATTACAGCATAGAGTTTCAGTGTTTAGTATGTAATTTGCCACAAATTCAAAAGAGGAGCTTTAAAGAATTCCAACAAAAACATTTTATGTTACAGAGTATTTTTATTAAATTATTTTCTTTCAAAGACCCTGCCTAAAAGTAGCAAAGAAAAAGCCATGTATGAAAATCATCAGTGTAGCTAAAAAAGAGTTATTCTAACTCTTCTGAAATGTCTCCATGACAAAATATGACAAATGCCTTTACATATCTAATTTTCACAAACAAGTTTTAAATGGTACTTTCCTCCAAATTGCCTTTTTAGCAAAATATTTCTTACAATGAAAATGTGATTCTTAATCTTTTCAAGTGGCTCAACATTAAGGGAAATTGAAATAAAACTGTTGAGATGAAAGTGAATTTTAAAAACCTAAGGTTAATAGAACCTCCCAGTGGCTGTCCTGGCTTCCCAGGGCATGTGGACTCTGTTGGATACTTTATGCCTCCTTAGAAACCAGCACAGAAAATATTCCTGAAGAATTGCCTCCCACAGTAAGTTTGCTTTCTGGATGAGCAGTGGCATACAGACCCTCCACACATGTGTAATTGTTGCTCTGTGGAGTTTAGAATTATTCTAGACAAAAGCCCTTAACTGTCTTGTCCATTGTCTCATTTTAACTTTGTAAAACATTCGTTCTCTGGTATTGCCTACTTCATCTCTATCTGACCTTCCTTTGAAATGGAAGATCCTCTCTCCCACAAGACTTGAAGGATTCTGTGTTGCACGTGCTTTGATGTATATTTCAAAGACTCCATCTACTGTCAGGCATACTGTGTTTGCTTTGGTTGGAATGGAAAACCTCTGTGCCTGGCATACCCTTGTAGTTGAATTTATCTGTTTCCCTTTAGCCTGAAACAGCAGTTCATGAAATTTAACTCCTGATTAATTCCAAAGAGCCTGGTTCCTCCAGTTATGGATTAAAAGATGATAATCCATCCTTGGGATGGTTTTGGATGTCCTAACAGCTGCCAAATATTAATTAACTGAACTGAATTCTCTGTCCGAGGCAAGGCAGAGAATGGGAAGTTAACATTTGAGCCCTCAGTGAAATCAAAGCTGCCAATGAGCTAAGAGAGTCTTGCTGAATCCTCGCTTCGGGAGATCATTAAAATCCTCAGCTCCCTCTAACACTGCTTCGTTTTAACCTCTAAAACTATTTATTTGCTGGGGCCTTTTGCTTTTCTTTTCTCAGTACATAATGTCAACTTGGACATGTTTGGCAAGAAGTAGTTTAAAGCTCAGGGATAAGAAGTGTTTTTCTGAGAAGACTTGAATAATTAATACTGTAATGTTAACAACTTGCTATCTCTTTAGGCTAGGATTATGAGAAATTCTTACATCTAATATTCTTTGAACACAAAGAAAATCCTACAACCTGCTACTGATACATAGTACAAAGTTTCATCCTGAAATTTGGAGTTCTGTTTCTCTTAATAACTACTTCCACAGAATTTTAGTCTCTGCAATGTTATGCTGTACTTTTCTAGATATAGAGACTTTTGTTTTCTCTCTTTAATACTCTCATGAATCTCTGAACAGTTAATTTTCCTCAGGTGTACAGATCAAAAGTGAATCACATTTATAATCTGATACAGTGGACCTATATCAGTTTGAAAGCCTGAGAACTGTGTTGGTGTAGTCATAGAGAAAGGCTTGATAGGATTCTTTTTTACAAAGAAAGCAATAAAAAAATATAGTTGTGTAGATGAAATGATTTTTGAAATTCTAGTAGTAAATGATGATAGGAGACATAATGTATAGACATATGCAAGGGCACACATTTTGTGTGGAAAAAGTAGATACTTTGTTCCAATTTCAGGTAATGAATGACCAAAAAATGAAATTAAACCTATGAAATATTTTATTTCTTTTGAGAGTTAACATAGGCCATAAAACTAGTGGCAATTGCACTTTAGTTGAATTGCTATATAATTTGCCATTTTACTGAAGTTATTATGAAAAATGAAAGAACTTGATATTCTTAATGTTCTACATCAATTCTGAAATGAACCCCGAGTTACATTATCTAAAAACAGTGTAACTTTCAAAGGTAAATTGCAATATTATTTCTTAGCCTGATGTAGTCTTCACATACATATATATATTTTTTTATTGGAGAGAATATCTTTTCATCTGCAATGGTCTTTCCTCCTTATTTTTCCTGATACTCTCTCAACTCACTTTTCTTTGCTATTGTTGACCAGTGTTACTTGAACTCGACCCCACTGACATTTCAAGTGGCACAATTTTTTGTTGTTACGACTGTTTTGGGCAACATATGATTTTTAGCAGCATCCCTTGCCTTGAACCAACCAAAAATGTCTTTAGACATTGACAAATGTCACCTGGAGGAAAAATTACTGACACTGATAGAGAACCACTGCAGACCATTTTCAATTCTAACTTGTCTTTTGTATTTCATTTTTAATCCCTTGCCCATTTGGAAATAATTTGCTACTCATTCATGTCAAAGAAAATTATGAAAGTTACATTTCCTAGGCCTCAAAAGACTTTTCCTCTGTGATTAAACACCTAGGTTTATGAAACCTTTTACTCATGGACCACAGTTCCTCAAATGTACTATATTATAAAAATCATTAAGAGTACAGGGTGGAGGCTGGGGTTGTGGCTCAGCGGTAGAGCGCTTGCTTCGCATGCACGAGACCCTGGGTTCGATCCTCAGCACCACATAAAAATAAATAAGTGAAATAATGGTATTATTCCAACTATAACTAAAAAATAAATATTTTTTTTTAAAAAAAGAGTACAGGGTGGGAGGGTAGCTCAGTGGCAAGTGCTTTTTTTTTTAGCATATATAAGGCCTGGGGTTTTATCCCCAGTTTTTCATGATGTATTAATAAGCCATGCTATTTTTATTACCAGAAGTTCTCAGTCATGACTCATGCACATATGTAGAATATTTTATTCTACACATTAGTTAAGTTAATGATGGTACTGGTAAACTGGTAAACTGTTCCAAAGAACATTTGAGAAGCTAGGTATTCATGGGCAATTTAGTAAAGAAATATTAGACACAGAACTGGTTAATGTTGTGTGAGGACAATAAATAATAACTTTGAGGATTTATCTTCTGCCAAATAAAAGTTATATCCATTTCCACGAGATAAAAATCTACAAGTTAACATAGAATTTCACTAAGTTTTGAACCATTGATTGATATTCTTTATAGGTTTAAAACTCTGTTGTTAATGGAGATATTTATGCTTTCTAAGGTAAATAGCTTCACCTCCAGGCATCTCTCTCTCTCTTTCTTCCCAATGTGCAATGTTTGCCTCTACATTTCCTTTTTTTTCTTCCTTCATGATGGAGAAATAGATTTTTTTTGTTAACTATAACTCTACTCATCTCTGAAAAATTCACTGAGTGAATGGTCTATAGTAAGTGCATATATTTTCTATACTTAAAATCAGGTCTCCAGTATCTTTGGATTTTTGAATACCAGATATCAAATGTTGGATAATAACACTGCTAACACACAGTTTTGTATCACACAGGCAAATTAACATGTATTGTATTTTTCTTACCAGCCTTAGAGAATTTGAACAGTAATTGCATACTGTTGTTGATGATTTAAAATAAATTTTGTTGAGTTAATTGGTTTATATGTAATGTATCTTGCAAAGTATTAATATAGCTTCTGAAACATAGATATTTAATAAATATAAGACATTAACAATAGTAATTAAAGCATATTTTATAGTGTTTTAATTAAAATTGAGCTGAATATGAAAACCTCAAATTAATTCCTGAAATTAAAGAATAGGCAATTCATCAATACATAACAACCCTACCACTTTGTTTTTCTATTTTATTTAAAATATTTTTCTAAAGTTACAGAAAGAGGAATGATATCACAGGAAGAGGAAAGGAATAATACTAATTAACTAGATTTTGGATTAAATCACATAAAAACAGAAATAGATTTGAGGTCTTATAAATAAGAAGTGTCATGACCCAAATGCAGTACCTTGTCCATGGTAGATAAGCCCATTCTAAACTTAAACAGTAAACTTTATTGCTTTACTGCATGACATTATTTTACATTCAGCCATGAAAGGCAACAAATCTAACCTTAAATATGAATTCTTTGTTGTTCTTCCTATTCACTCATCATCCCTCTCCACTATAGAAGAAAATTAAGGTATAATAAACATGCTAAGGTAAACTAGTAAATTTTTTTTGTATATGTCTGTCCATATTTATATAAGGAGTAAATGGGCTTCTTGGTGTGTGTTGTCTTCTGACTTACATAGAGGCTAAACTTTTCCCATAAGTAAAAATTAAAATAAATAGATGGAAGTAGGCCAAATGACAGTTCCATAAACTGTTTCCCATCTGGCAGTTCCTTTCCACTTTGGTCTTATTTGCTTCATCTGGTGGTAGAATGTGTCCATCTGAGGATAAATTCATACATAGCTCAACTATCTAATCCTGTTATATTTCAGAAGAAACTCTTTATGTGGTCGAGCTTGTTAAAGTTGCTCAGTTTTTGAGTTGGAAAATTCATCTTCTGCCTCCCATTCCACCCCCAAGGTCCACAAGGGACTTTTTTTTTTTTCTTTTGAGTCTCAGTCTGAGCTCATGATCTCTCCACAGAACTTCAGTCATTCATTACTACGAATTCTCATTTTGTATATAACTGAAACTTTGCTCTGTTTATAAGTTAGCTTCTTCCTTTATTATCACAATGACAGCTGGCAATATATTTTTCACAGTGTTATTTAACAGATATCTAAATTCCTTGCTTCTATCTATATGATTAACACTATTAAATGATTGAATTTTGGGAGCTTTGTTTTTAACTCAATTTTAATATTACTTTAATAACAACTTAGATAAATGTAATAATTCTAATTTTAAATATTTTTTAATATTTAACTTAATTTAATTTAATATTAATAATTCTAATTTTTCATATTAAACCTAAGTTTAATATGAAAAATGCTTTTTATAAACTGGAAGTATATGACTCCATCATTCTATACAGATTCCATCAAAGTTTGAAAGGACAAATCTGAGGAAAACATAGTTCCTCCAGTGCTTACATTTGAATCCATGTTCAATAATCAATCATTACTGAAGAAAATAGTATTGAGTTTGAACTGGGAGAAAGATTAGGCTAGGAGTTTTGTTGTCTTTCTGGGTCTTTAAAAAAAGTTCTCCAGCATTTATGCTGCTTCCTTCTAAATAGACACCTGGCTTTTTTTTAATTAAATGACTTTCAAGTGTTGTGCTTTTCTTTTCCATATATAGATTATCAGTAGAATGAGTTGACTTGTTGCCTAGAATAAATGCTGTTCACTTCTCTTCATAACAGTCTTTAGAACTCAAAAAACACTATGGGAGAGTAGAAAAAATTAACATAAATTATTTTTATGAAAGTCAGAAATGAGCAACATTAATCTTTGCTTTCCCAAAAACCTAAGAGAGTGACAGCCAGATTGGTCTCTCTCTCTCTCTCTCTCTCTCTCTCTCTCTCTCTCTGTGTGTGTGTGTGGAGGGGGGGGGGGGCAGAGGCCACCTGGTCATGTTTTGGGCAGTCTGTGATGAAGCAGAGAGAAGTTTGGTCTCCACTCAAATGTGCATGTGGGAATAGTAAGAAAAATCTCTCTATTTGAGTAACATTTAGATAACTTGGTTTGTATTTTCTATAATTGGAAATTATTGTTAAAATTGTCACCTTAAAATTATTGTATTTATCAATCATGGTTAATGTCAGAATTTTTATCTATTTTGAATTAAACTTTTATAAGCTTAATAACTTTGTAAGGGATTGGTGAAGAGATTAAATTATCATGCAAAAGAATAATTTCTCAGTTAAAGGTAAGGAGGTTTTAAAGAGTTTGCTTTGAGCTATAAACATACAGCAGTATCTTTGTGAAAATATGTAATAATGAGAATGTGTCCCCTCATTATAAAGGAAACATGAATCAGTAAATCATGATACAATTGATCATTATAAGACTAAAGTTAATGTAAATAACTTTACTTATAGAACATAGGAATTTGAATTATGGTTATTCCAGTAAAAAGGTAAATTATGACAAATTTTAATTACCAGTTCTTGGTTTTTGATTTTCATAGATTGGTAAAAAACCTTTTTAAATTCTATTTTGCAATTAATGTTGAAACAATTTAACTACTGCAAAATATTTGGAAATATTTGAGACAAGTCAGTATTCCTTCTAGACTTAAAATAACTATTATATACTTGAATTTTCTTAAAAAACCTAAAAAGTTTCCTTCCTCTTTAGTTTAACACTACTCTTATACTTGGTAATACAGTTATTCAGACATGGAATAACAAGAGTATAATAGAAATATTATGTGTAAGAGCTTTATTTGATCAGTGAAAAAAAGAACAATTTTTTTTGGATTTATAAAATGTTTTTGATATTTCCCTAAAGAAATTAATGTAAATAAAATGTGTCATGGTATTTGTTATAATGAGTTTCCTTATATCTGTGAATACAATGAACGGAAGAAATAACAAATGTTAAAGAATGTTGGATAATATATATTTATTTATGATTTTCTCTGAGAAAATCATGGGTGAGTGACATTTTTCCAACATTTGTGCTTTTAGTTTCATTCTATAGGTATTTTTTTCAATCCACACACATTAGCTGTGCAATTTTAATGAATAAATTTGCCTTGTTCTTTGTCTTAATGACATCTTTAGAAAGCTTTAATGTTGATGAAATATAATTTAGGAAAAATTTTTTCTATAATTATTACTTTATATCTTGAACAAATCTTAGCCTATGATCAAGATAATATTCTCTTAAGTTTTCATTTATATACTGTGTAGTTTAATTTTCTTAGGTAAGTCTGTTACACACCATGAATTGATATTTTGTGATGATGTGCAATGGAGATCAAAGTTAGTTAAATATTTTGCATGTGTATTCTAGTTGTTCCTGGATTTTTTTTATCAAAAGGACTTTGCTTTGTCATTTTGGTGGAAATCAGTTTACTATGAAGGCTGAGTCTTCTGCTATATGCTCCTGTAACATTCTTCTCTTTGCGCTGTTAGTATTTGACTTCTTAATTACTGACACTTTAGGAAAAATATTTGAGCAGGGTAAATCCTCCAGATTTGTTTTTTGTTTCAAGATTATTGTCAACTTTTATATTTGTTGCCCTCTCTGTATATTTTGAGGGAGCTTATTAATTTCTTTTTTGACTTTAATTTAAATTTATTTTAACTGATACATAAAACACTAAAATAGTACACATTAATAGGTAACATGGAATTTTTTGAAATATATATGCATCATGTAATGTTTAAATCAGGTTAAACATATTTAGTTCCTCAAACACATGTCATTCAAAACATTCAAAATTCTTTCTTCTATCTTTTTATTTATTATATACTGTTTTAAAAAAAATGTGGTGCTGAGGATTGAATCTAGTGCCTCACATATGCTAGGCAAGTGCTCTCCCACTGAGCTAGAACCCTAGCCCCTCTGCTAGCTTTTTGAAATGAATGGTACATTATTTTATCTTTAGTTTTCCTACTGTGTAATAACTCACCAGAAGGACTTACTCCTACTTAACTATAACTTAGTGCAAAGAGACGACTTTTCCCCCTTCTTCCCTCCACCCTCAAATTCTCCCTGGCTTCTGATGACTACCCTTCCACTCTCAACTTTGATGAATCTGTTTTAGATTCCACATGAGTGAGATCATGTGGTACTTGTTTTTGTGCCTGACTTATAATGATCTCCAGTTCTATCCACATCACTGTATATGACACAATTTCCTTATTTTTATGGCTGAATAATACTGAACTGCATATATGTACTGCATTTTCTTTATTTGGTAGAAACAGGTTGTTTCCATTTCTTGGCTATTTGTGAATAGTGCTGCAAAAACCATAGCAGTGCAGTTGTAATTTTGAAGTACCAATTTAAACTTCTCTGGATATATACCCAGTAGTGGGATTGCCTGGTCATGTCATAGTTCTCTTTTTAATTTTTGGAGGCCTTCATACTATCTTCCATGATGGCTTTCCTAATTTCCATTCTTACCAATAGCATGTGAGGGTTCCCTTTTCTCTACATTCTCTTAGCATTTGTTATCATTAGTTTTTTTGGGGGGGTAACGGGGTGTGTGTTGGAGATTGAAGCCAGGGCCTTATGCATGCTAGGTGAGCTCTCAACTAGTAAACTACATCCCCAGCCTATTTCAGTCTTTTTTGATAGTGGCCATTCTTACCAGAGTGAAGTAATACCTCATTGTGCTTTTGATTTTCATTTCCTTGATGATTAGTGATGTTGAACAGTTTTTTCATATACCTGTTGGCCATTTGTAAGTCTTCTTTTGAGAAATGTCTATTTCGGCAAATTGCTCATCTTTTTACATTTTATTATTTATAAGCCATTCAGTTTATTATACTGACAAATATGAGTAATCTAGAGCCTTGTAGAAATAAGTCTAATACTCTAGAAAAAGCAAGATAAATTTGTAGTAAAACATTCTTTATTTAACTTAGGGATCTTCTTTTAATTGGATATATGCTCTTCAACTACATGCTTAAACGGTATAAACTTCACTCACCACATATGTATGATATTGATAATCATACCAATTGATTGTGCTATTTGTGAATAAAAGGATATGGATTGCATTGAACATCTTTAAAAATGATTAACAGTTATAAAGTTCTCTATTACTAATAGCAAAAATTTTTAATACAAATAAAATCAATATAAATACTAGAAACTGTTGTGTCAATACAGGATATTATCATTAGAGTATCATTATACTACATTTTTTGTTCTTTTTAGATATACAGGAGAGTGTGTTTTGACATATTATACATTCATAAAATATAATGTATTGTACATGATGTGGAGTTACATGGGTTGTGTATCCTACCGAGGAGTGGGATAACTGGGTTCCATTCCAAGTTTTCTAAAGAATCTCCATATTGCTTTCCAGAATGGTTGCATCAATTTGTAGTCCCACCAGCAATGAATGAGTACACCCTTTCCCCATATCCTCACCAACATTTATTCTTGCTTGTATTCTTGATAATTGCCATTCTGACTTGAATGAGATAAAATTTCAGTGTAATTTTAATATGCATCTCTCTAATTGCTGGAGATGTTGAACATTTTTTCATATAACTTTTGACCATTCATACTTCTTCGTCTGTGAAGTGCCTGTTCAGTTGCTTCTCTCATTTATTAGTTTATTGGTTGGGTTTTTTTTTTTTTTTTTTTTTGGTGTTAAGTGGGTTTTTTTATGTATCCTGGAAATTAATGCTCTGAGGGACAGGTGGCAAAGATTTTCTCCCATTCTGTAGGCTTGCTGTTCACATTCTTGATTATTTCCTCTGCTGTGGAGAAGCTTTTAAGTAAAATCAAGTTGCTCATTTTAAAATTGGTTGTTTGGGAACTGGGGTTATAGCTCAGCAGTAGAGTGCTTGCCTTGCACATGTGAGGCACTGGGTTCAATCCTTAGCACCACATAAAAATAAATAAAATAAATGAAGATACTGTGTCCATCTTTAAAAAAAATGATTGTATTTTCTGTTGAGTTTTGGGAGTTCCATATATATTTTATGCGTTAGTCCCCTTTTATATGTATAGTTTGCAAATATTATCTCCCATTCTGTAGATTGTCTCTTCATTCTAATGATTGTTCCATTTGCTGTGCAGAAATTTTTAGTTTGATGTAATTCCATTTGTCAGTTTTGCTTTTGTTTCATGTGCTTTTGGAGATTTGCCCTAAAACCCCTTGCTCTATTGCCCAGCTGGTGGGTTCTTGTTCCCTGCTCTGCTGCATGAAAGGAAAGGACTTGGGGAGGCATTCACTCAGTTGCCTGGTGAACACAGTTCCCGAGGCTCAGTCTGTGGATGTCGGCTTGGTGGTCGTGGTCCTGGGGCTCTTCCGAGCACTGGGCTTCACCTTGGCAGGCCTGATATTACCTATGAAGTCTTGAGCCTGGATTTAATTCTCTCTCCCTTCCAGAGCAGGAGGCCTCTCTCTCCATGCCCCGCCGCTGGCTGTTGGGGGAGCAATGTGCATTGTATGGTGGAGGTTGATACACTTTTAAAAACATGAGTAGCCATTTATTTCATGTTCCATTACTGAAGAGATATTCCTGTCTCCCCATTGAATTACTTTGGAGTCATTGTTGAAAATCCAATAACCTTAGAAGTTATAGGTCAGCTTCTCTGTTCTCTGTTCTCTGGTCTGTGTTCTTCTATGTTTGTTGGTTTAGTTGTTGATTCCACCTATTGATTTGTCTTTATCATTCTAGCTTTACAGTAAGCCTGAAAGTCAGTTAGTATAAGTCCATAAACTTTATTCTTTTAAAAATATTTCCATGATAGTCATGGTCCTTTATAGTTCAATATTGAAATTTATAATTATATCTTTAATTTCACAAAAATAATGGCAATATTATCATAGGGACTGCATTGACTATATAAAGAGAGAATTGCATATCAACCAAATTAAGCCTTCTAATCTATTAACATATATTTCTTCATTTATATTAATTTCTTTCAGCAATATTTTGTAATTTTTCAGTGTAGAGCATTTTAATGCTCTCAAACTTATTTCTAAATATTTTGTGTATGTATATAGTTGTAAGTCAAACTGTTTTTCTAATATTATTTTCCAACTATTAGCAACTATTAAATAACAATAAAAATAATTTTTGTATATTAGCCTTGTATCTTCAAATTCTGCTAGTTTCTAGTAGTTTATAAATCCTGTAAGATTTTTTATGTAAATAATTATGTCACCTCCACATACTGATAGTTTTACTTCTTTTTTCCTGATTGTTACACCTTTTTATTACTTTCCTTTTTTATTACAATGGCTACAACTTTCACTACAATGTTGAATAGAGGTTTTGAGAATCAATATTATTCCCTTGTTCCATAACTTAGAGGGAAAACATGAACATTCCACTATTAAATATGATGTTAATTTTAGGTTTTTCATAGATTCCTTAATTAGACCAAAGAACTTCCTTACTATTTTTGGTTTGTTGAGAGTATTTTCTATTTAATCATGAAGAGATGTTGAACTTATTGAAATTCCATAAAGTTTTTATCCTTTATAACCTTAATTTAATGAATCACAAAGATTTAGTTTTAAGTTTTCTATTAATGTGGCATTTCTGGAATAAAACTCAGTTGATGTCTCTGGTAGTGTTTCAGAATACATTAAGCAGTTCTTCAAGGGAGAGATTGTATTTGTTTGGTACCAACTGTCACAGAGAAAGACACTAAAGCTGCCCAACCTTGTACAATGCCAATATACCCTACATATCAAGCTTGAGAGAATATGGAAACAAAATCACAAGGCAATCTCTGAACATTGGTGAAAATCCTGAATGTAATGTTGATACATCCACCGATATTAAATATATCATCACTAAATTAAGATTTATCCCAGGAAATAGAGGTGTGATAGAACATTAGAAAAATCTGTTTAAATGGTGAGTTTTTAATATTCATGCTTATTAATTTTATCCTGAATAGCTCATGAGGTATTCTGAAGGAAAAATCGATTGTTAATTATCTTATCATAAACAATAAATGCACCCATGGATTTTGCCCCAGGCCTTACTCTGGTGTAATACTGTTAAAACAAGACAGAAAAACTTCTCAGGTGAGGAAACTCACACTCCATGGGTGAAGAATGAACATGGAGTGTCTCCTTTTATACAGAAGACAGAGCCGTCCCCTTCCCTTACCATTTGTGCTCATTTGATGGAAAATATCCTGAACCCCTAGCCTAACTTTCCTAGGCTGGATAGATGGCCTTCTGGGCTATCTCTGGTTTTCATGACCTAGAAATGTCTCCATGATCTGGCTTTTATATGAATGCAATGTAAACTCCCTAGGAGAAAATGCGCCAGTCTCTTGGCAACTTTGGGGCTTAACCTAGGTATCCAATCCAACCTGTAACCATTTGACCCTCATGAAGAGGTAAGAAAAATATTTTTCTTCTTTCATATCAATATAATTAACCAGATACTAGACAAATAGCTCTATTTTTATAGCATAATTCCTAGGGAAGCAATGACAAATATTACCTTTATATTATATACCTTTCAGTCTCACAAGGTAAGCCAGTATTAAAATATTACTAGAAGTCTTAAACTATCAAAAGGACAAAAATAATGGAATGTTTAGGGATAAGAAAGACCAAGGTGAGCTGCTGTCATATGCAGTCTAAACCATGTGTATAGAGACGATTCAGTATGACATACAAATCAAGTATTAACACTAATAAAAAATTCAGCAAGCTTATTGAATGTAAATTCTACATATAAAACTTTTTAAGGTCCATATATAAAATTTGACAGAATTCCTATGCAATAATAAATTGAAAATGAAATATAAAGTAAAATTTATTTCATAAAAATGACAAAACTATCTAGCATTGGGGAAATCTTACAGAAATTGTATAAGTTTATCATATGGAGATTAAAATATATTATTAAAAAAGAATATTGAAAAAAGTAGGAGGAAATAGCCTGTATACTTGTAAACTTGGTACTAAAAAAATCTCATTTTCTCCAAATACATGAACTCAGTATATTTCTGATTCAAATCCACTGGGAGTCTTTTTTTTTTTTTAGGAGTTTGAGAAGCTAATTCTAAAAGTCATGTGAAAGAAGCAAAGATTCATAGAAGTGAAGAAATTTCTTAAAATATTAAAAACTTTCAGAAATTTAGAAGTAATATAAACTCTAATTTTTGGAATATGCTATGCTGGCAAAATGGATAGACATATAATTATTAATAATTGTGTTAGATTCTCCAGTAAAATAGAACCAGTAGGTAGTGAGTTTGTGTGTGTGTGTTTGTGTGTGTGTGAAGATTTATTAGAAAGAATAGGCTCACATGAATTTCTGGGATCTATAGTCTCTAAACTGAAGAGTTGGATAGCTACTTTGTGTTTGAAGGCTTGAAAACCAAGGGAGCTGATGGTGTAAGTTCTGGTGTGAACATAGGAGATGATTGCCATCTGAACTTAAGAAGTTCCTCCTACTCAACTCTTTTGTTCTATTCAAGTCTCAACTGATTGGATGAGGCCCACCCTCACTAGGGAGGATAGTCTGCTCTCCTTTGTCTACTGATTCAAATGTGAATTTCATCCAGGAACACCCTCACAGACATATTCAGGATAATGTCTAACCAAATGCCTGAGTGCCATAGGGTTTAATCAAGTTACTGCATAAAATTAACCATGATCATATGTACATTTTCCTTTCTATAGACCAGGCACTATTCTAGGCACTTTGCATGCTCACAGGAACTTATGAAGTGAATACAATTTCATCTCCATTTTATAACTGAAACAGGTTCAGTTAGATTAAGGATCTAAAGACTAATGCCATTGGTACAGAACAGAGAGCCCAGGAAGACAGCAACACATACATAGGATCTTGGAATGTGATCAAGATAGCATTGCCAGTCATTTGGGGATAAGATGGTGTTGGGACAAATGTTCATCCATATTAAAAAGTTAGCATCTTACTGCATAGAATAAACCAAGAATAAATTCCAGATAAATTAAAGATTCCAAAGGGAAAAGTAGAAATTCAAACACTTAACAAATGAGAAAGATAAGGTAGAATATCTTTTAAGACTCCATAGAAGGGAAGAATGTCTCTAAAAGAAGGTGAAAAAATAGAAGATTGATCATTCAACTTCATCACAATATAAACTACCCATGGTCACCACACCATGAATGTTTGTCAGGCACCAGTTCCTGCAAAGCATTGCTAGTAAAGTCAGTTAACCCTCACTGAACAAGGTGAAGAGGTTTGTGTCTCATAATCCAGTGACTCTTCTAGATAGATACATAAAGGAAATTCTCCTGCATCTTCAGTTACATAAGAGAAATTTTTGTGTATCCTCACTGCTGTTGTGCTTGTAAGAACCCTAAACTGAAAGTAACCTCAATATCCCAATAGCAATAAAACTAATGAATAGATAAATAAATAGTGGCATATTCATATGTTGGAATACTATATACATATTTTAAATGAATAAACTTAAACCTATATGACTGAGCATAGATATAGCCCTAAAATAACATTGATCAAACAAAAGAAAGTTGTAGAAGTATGCATATTGATAGATATAAAAATAGTACATTGTTTATATGTGTTTTTTAAATGATAGGCATATGTAAGAAAATTTTAAACAATATGTAGCATATTCTGTTATCTATATAAAATAATCTGGATTCTCTGTCTACAAGTATCTACTGTGTATTCAGTATCATCTTTTTATAATGAAACTAAATGTGATCAAACGTTATCATTTGTTACTTCTCAGTGACAAATGTTACATGGATTTATAAAGATATTGCTGTCTTTATTTATTTATAGTTTTGGAGTACTTAATAGTAGTTGACATAATGTAAAGAAAGAAAGGGTACCCAAGATGCAGAGTTGAATAGAACTTTTCCATACTTGCAATGATTTTGATGGAAACTGACTGGAGAGCAAACAAGCTGTAACACTCCATAACTCATCCATGCTCATGGAACATCGGGGTACTGAGTCAAAGAAGACTATTTTAGACCAATTTAGGATGAGATCACAGAACTAAGAGCACCATTCTTGTGGAGATTATAGAGCAGAGCACTGCTCCAAGCAGAGTCCTTGAGGTCTCTGAGTATGAATCTGTCAAGACATAAAGAACACAGTAGAGTATCTGCCTCCCTGTAAAGGCTCATTAACCGTTAGCAATTAACATTATTACTGTTATTGTTATTATGGGGTTAATTGGTAAATTTTAACTTTATTTTCCAGTGATATGTATACGGTATAAATTTCCATAAACCCTGGGAGTTTGGGTGAAGAGTAGCAATCAAGAGTTAGAGGAGCTTGGAAGCTGCTGTTAAGGGTGTTTGGCCAACCTGCCAACAGCAATCTGTGGCTGAAGAGGCATTTGTTCTTTCATCCAAAGCATTCCCTACCTTGTTTATGTTTCACGGTGTCTGCCTTCAATAACTGGGGAACTCGAGCTCTGAAAATCAAAGACACTCGTCTAACTCTTCTCTGATGCTCTGCTCTTGCAACTCGGGGAGTTTTTGACAAAAGCCATTCACAAGTAAGAAGGAGGTCTGCTTACAACCAGAGGGAAGCTTTGATGTCACCTAGGTGTATGGAAAGAAGTGCATCGTTTAATTTTTAAAAAACGATTAGAGTACAAGTCATGAGCAATTACAAATGAAACACAGATGGGGCTGAGGATGATCTGTGGTGAGTGCCAATGCCAGGGCTGGCAGTCAGGACACAGGAATGTGTCCTGGAGCTGCAGGGAAGTCCACACTGCACATGCTGCTGATCAGAATGGTAGGGTGTTATAGGCGATCAGGCAGAGCAACATAAAGGCCATCTCATGAACTTGGGGGATAATTCTGGCCTGGGAACTCCGTGTTCCTGTGTGAATAAGTTGTGCAATGAACCTGGATGTGCTGCATTGGAAAGGCCACCAGGATGCCTCACTGGAAGCGTTCCTTGAGCTGTGCACCATCACTCAGAAACTGGCCCTACATGTTCTATGGGCTTATGAACACAAGCCATGGTGTAGGCTTCTGGTTGACCAGCCCATTTCCAGCTTATTTTCAAGGCTCAAAGAGAGATATTGACTCACCAGCAGATCATAATGCTTCTGTCTGCTTAGGTAAGATGTGCATCTTGTTCGGATGGACATTGCCAACTTTTCCTTCTGAGTTTATTTACTCAGGCCTCCATGTTTGATGCATCCTGTCATGTTCCTCTTACCAAATGACCCTCGTATTCCATGTCTCTCTCCTTGACATCTTACCCACATTCCTTTTTTGACTGCTCAAATGCTTCAGTGATATATTACAAACCACCTTTTGTTTTAATCCCCAAATGACAAATCACACTGAATTAAGGTAAACTCTGCTCGTTTAATTGAGGGCATCCACTCTTATCTCCAAGTTCATAGGAACTACTCAGTCTGTCTGTATATATGGACAACATTAGCTTTTTCTTTTCTTCTACTGCTCTTGAGAACTTCAGCTGGAGAGGAAAGTATGGTTTCTTTTCTGCTCCATTCAAGAAGATTTTATGTAGGAACAGGATCAGAGATGAGTTGGGATCTTCAGGAGTGGAAATTTTGTACCATATGCTCTGAAAGACCCACCAAAAATGTCATTATTTGGGAGTTCCTGAAGGGAATTTGTTCTTGGAACTATTATGCATGGAATTATGTTAGCCAGGGAATATTCTTCATGTGGCTCAGGGAGGTTAGTAAATGTTTATGTCATGATATATGAAATGTATAAAACTAAAATCATCCTGTGTTTCTCCCAGAGTGTATATATTTCATTAATGAGGCTACAAAACTGAGCTATAAAATCCTCTACAAAGCCGTTGCTATGGGTTCTCTAAACTTGGCCCCATCCTTCCTCTTCTGGTCTTGCATTCCAATCTCCATCACTTGGAGAGCCTGCTTCTCTGCCAAGCTCTTTTTATTACCAACTCATTGTCCTGATTTTTCATTAACTAACTTTACCCATTGGATTAGAGTTGCAGTAGTTAGGAACTACAAAAACAATAAAGATACAAATTTAGCAAATAAAAATGGACTCCAAATTTGGGATATGCTTATATGTTAAAAAAAATGTTGTTTTTCTGAAATTCAGATTTAACTGGATAACCCGCTTTATCTGGCAACCCTATTTTGGATTGTTTCCCTTCATGCAGTTCCCCAAATGTCTCTCCTGCACAACTAGCTCCCTCTTTAAGATTCTACTCCATCTCAGTTTAGTGTCTGGCCTTTGATTCCCTGGAAGAAGGAATTGGATTTGTTTTGCTCCAATTATGCTTTCATGTTTTACTCTAACACGAATTGTCGCTGGGTGAATAGAAACAGGCTATGTAGGACACATTCTGAATACAGAGACACTTAGTACCTAAGCTCACTCCTTTATGTTTATCTTATTTTTCTCTTGCCCCAAAGTTCTCAACTCACTCCTTTGCCCAGCCTAAGAGCCCATACCTTCAGATGACAGAGTTCCAGGCTAACAAGGCAATCCTGCCAGTGAGTGCTCTTCAGATTCCTCCTAACAGCTCCCCCAGGCTGATTAAAAAGAGTTATATAAAATAGGTTGAGGTTCTTCCAAATGGAAGCTGTAGACAAGGAAATTTTTTTTTCAGAAATGTATGCTGCTGTCAAGGATTTTTGATTTGTTGTTGTCTGCAGTGAAGGAAAATGAGTTTATTCCATTAAAGTTGCATCAGTTCCTGAATGTTGAAAACTTAATTCCCTGTTCAGCAACTGGCCTTTCTGTTTCAGATCTGCCCCATCCTGCAATTAAAGCTCTAGAAACACAGAAATGTGATGATTTTTTAGGGGTGAGTGCAGTATATTTGTGAATCTTTATTTCCCACTTAAACTTTAAACAGCTCTATTGAGATAACATTCACTTGCTGAAGAGTCTACACTTTTATAGTATAAACTTCAGTGGTTTTTGGTAGGCTCACAATGTTGTGCAACCATTACTATAATATACTTTCAGTACATTTTCATCCCCGCTAAAAGAAACATGTATTCATTAGCAGTCCCTCCCTTCCATCTCCCTTGCCCCTGCTCTAGGCAACTACTAATTAACTTCCTGGCTCTGAAGATGTCTATTCCAAATGTTTTATGTTAAGTGGAATCATGTAATATGTGGCCTTTTGTAACTGGCTCCTTTCTCTTAGCATAATGTTTTCCAGTTTCATCTATGTTACAGCATATACCAATACTTTGTTGGTATTGTATATTTTATTGTATACTGTATCATTTTACATTCTCACCAGCATTGTAGGAGCATTCCAGTTTCTCCACATTTTTACTCTGAATGTCATTTTTATTATAGCCACACTAACAAGTAGTACTCTTTATAGTGTTAATTTACATTCCTCTGATGGCTAATGATGTTGAACATTGTTTCATGTGCAAAACAAAATGGCTATTAGTCTGTTTTTGAGAAATGTCTGTTTATATTATTTGCCTAATTTTAAGTGGGGTTTTCTTTTTATTATTAAGCTATAGGGTTCTTTACATACTCTGAATAAATATCTTTTATCAGATACATTCTTTAAAAATATTTGCTCCTATTCAATGGACTCTCTTTTCTCATTGCCATTATTTGTGGCAGAAACATTTTTAATTTTGATGTGTGTAATCTAATAAATCATTTTTTTCCTTTGTACATCTCAGAAAACCATTGCTTAACCACAGTAATGTTGATTTACACTTTTTTCTCTTTTTTTTTCAAGACTGTAATAATTTTACCTCTTTCAGTTAGGTCTCTGATCAAATTTTAAATAACTTTTTTGTATGGTGTGAGGAAGGGACCCGATTAAATTGTTTTGTGTGTAGCTCTTGGGTTCTCCTAGCATACTTTATTGGGAAGACTATTCTTTCCTCATCAGTTTTCTTGACTCCCTTCTATAGAATCAGTTGAGCATAAAAATTTTTGGACACTGAATTTGAATTCACTGATCTGCAAATCTAACCTTCTACCAGTGCTGAGTTATATTAATTATTGTTTCTGTATACTGTTAGATTTTTTAATAGTGATTGAATCTGTAGATTAATTCAAGGAGTGTTGCCAATTCAACAATATTTTATTTTCGGATTAATGAACATAGACAATCTTTCCATTTATTTAGATATTTTAAAATAAACTTTACTAATGTTTTATACTTTTAAAGTTATATCTTATATTGGTTTTGTAAAATTTGTACCTAAGTGCTTTATTCTTTTTATGTTATTGTAACTGGAATGCTTTTCTTAATTTAATTTTCAGGTTTTCCTAATTTTGTATATTTATCTTTTATTCTAAACCTTCCTGAAAATTTAATCTAATAGAGTTATAGTATATTACTAAGGATTCTCTATATAAAAAATAACCTCATATATAGTTTTGCTTTTTCCTTTCTGGTCTGCATGTCTTATTATTTATATTTATTGCCTAACTACTATGACTAAAACTTCTAGTATGATCTTGAATTGTAATTGTGAGAATAGACATCTTTGCCTTGTTCCTAATTTTAACAGGAAAGCAAGCATTCATTAATTATTCTTCCAATATGATATCAGTTGTAGTTTTTTTTTTTTTTTTGGTAGATAACCTACATCACTCCAGGTTTTCTTCTATTCCTAATTTGTTAGGGGTTTTTATCAGAGTGTTAGATTTTGTTCAACGCTACTTCTTGCTCTATTGTGAAGACTATCTACTTCTTGCCTTTTTTCCTATTGGTATAGTGTATTACCATAGTGGGATTCTGTATGTTCAACCAGCTGTGCACCACTGGGATGCTTCCTACCTGGTCCTGTTGTCGATTTTGTTGACCTTTCTGAAGAACCAACTTTGAGTTGTGTGGATATTCTCCATTGTGTTCTTATGTTCTTTTACATATTTCTGCTTTAATCTACAATGATTTCTTCCTGGTGCTTGCTTTTTGTTAATTTTTCTCTCAACTTCTTCTGGTCCTTTAACACAAAAGGTGAGGTCATTGATTGAGATCTTCATTTTTAAATTTTTTAATTTTCTTTAATTAGTTATACATGGCAGTAGAATGCATTTATTCGCTTTTATGTATAATGGGGTATAACTTCTCATTTTTCTTATTTTACATATTGTAGAATCACATCAGTCATGTTGTCATATATCTAAATAAGGTAATAATGTCTGTTTCATTCTACTATCCTTCATATCCCTATTTCCCCTCCCCTCCCCTTCATTTACTTGTCTCTACATAATCTAAGGTAACACTATTCTTCCCTTGTGCCCCCCCCCCCGCCCCGCCTTATTGTGAATTAGCATCCTCATATCAGAGAAAACATTCAGCCTTTGGTTTTTTGGGATTGGCTTATTTCGCTTAGCATGATATTTTCCAACTCTATCCATTTGCCAGCAAATGCCACAATTTCATTCTTCTTTAAAGCTGAGTATATATTCCATTAAATATAAATACCATATTTTCTTTATCCATTCATCTACTGAAGGGCATCTAGGTTGGTTCCACAGTTTAGCTATTGTGAATTGAGCTGCTGTAAATACTGATATGGCTGTGTCACTGTAATATGCTGATTTTAAGTCCTTTGAGTATAGTCTTGAGATCCTTATTTTTAATAGAAACATTTACAGTTATAAATTTCACTCTGAGGACTGATTTAGCAGCATCCCATAATTTTTTGCTAATGCCTTATCTTAATTTTTACTCATTTGCAAAATATCTTCTTATATCTCTTATGATTTCTTCTTTGAAATCAATTGGCTACTAGTATGATTAATTTTCAGATATTTGTTAATTCCCCAAGTTTCCTTCAGTAACTGATCTCCGGTTAATTCCCATCTGAAAGCACACTTTCTATTATTTCAATTATTTTAAATATCTTGAGTCTTGTTTTATAGCTTAGCATATTGGGGAATGTCCCTTGTGTACTTGAGAAGAATGGGTATTCTATTGTAACTTGAAAGAATGTTCTAGGGATATTATTAGTTCCAGTTGATTTATAGAATTGTTCAAATTTTCTATTTCCTCATTGATCTTCTGTCAGATATTCTATCTGCAACATGGGCCTGGGAGGCAGAAGAGGGGAAGGATAAGAAGCACTAGCAGCCTTCCCCTCTTGGGGTGAAATTGTAGCTTGTAACAGGAAGCTTCAGGAACAGGAAGTGCCAATTTACTTGACTAAACATGTCTAGGGTAGAGCTTCCCAGAAGATTGAAAGTGGGTATAATGGACTGGGTCATGGCTCAAGAAGAGATTTAGAAGCTTTTTTGAATGAATTTTTTCACATTTGATGTATGCACTTAGGACAATTTGCAGAGAATATAAATGTGAGTGATTAGTGGTTGTTTTGTAAACAATATTTTCTTCAGTGAAATTGTTATTTTTGGGGGGAAAAGTTCTGCCAAGACTCTTACTCTTTTATTCCCAAAGTCCTGCTTCCTCTTTACCTCTTTTCTTCTTCTTTTTAAGATTCTGAAATATAATGTTTTTTTTTTTGTTTGGCTTTGTTTTTTGCTGTCTTCTATTTCTTCCCTCACTTTGATTTATTTTAATTATTTATATTTATAAGTAGATGAAGAAGATAATTTCATTGCTATAACATCTCATTTCATTGAGGAAGGTGCATTCAGTAAATAGTTTCCTACCAGTAGGATCTTTGTCTGCCATTTCTCGGGTAGTCCATTAACACAGATGGCTACATTGAAATTTGTGTTGTGTTTGAATCTGATAAAAATCTTGGTAATAGGACACTTTAATCTCCTCCGACTCCTATATAATCGTGGTATATACCATCTACAAACTCCTTCATCTCTTTGGGGATCGAATCTTGAAACTGTATATCACATCTTTGGTATGTGTGTGCATTGTTTTATTACTGTGCTGTTGAGTTTCAGGCCAAACCTAATACTGATTTCTAGTTCTTAAGTGGGTTTTAGACTACAGCTAAGGAATCACCTTCAGTCAAGATACAGCACTCAGCTTTGTAATTGTAGTCATTAACCAATTATATTTCCCTCAAATATCCATGGCCTTTATGATCCTTATATAACTCAAATTTAGGTAGAAATCATTTGCTTGATAGAACTGACTTCTATCAAGAGCTTTACCCATATCATAAGGGTCAAGTAATGTCCAGGCTAATTCAGCTTCACAGAAATAAGTATTCTCAATTATGTCATAAACTCTCAAAACAACTTTCAGGGATGGGGTTGTAACAGCTCAGTGGTTGAGCACTTGCCTTGTATGTGTGAGGCACTGGGTTCGATCCTCAGCACCACATACAATAATTATGTAAATAAATAAAACAAAGATATTGTCTCCATCTATAACTAGAAGAAGACAAAAGAAGGAAGAGGAGGGGAAGGGGGAGGAAGAGGGAGAGAGGGAGTGGGGGAGGGGGGCAGGGAAGAAAAGAAAACTTTTAAAGACTTTCTTATTAATTCCAAACCCTTTCAATATAACACGTTCTCCAGACCTATACAATGGCAACAGGAATGGCAGTTGGGGGTAGAAACCTAACCCAGAGAAAAAGTGTATAATAGAGCCCCTTTTCCCTTTTATCTTGAGAGTTCCATAAAATCATTTTGTCACTGTGAGTTCTTTGTATTTACTTTATTCAGATTTAACTCCAAAATATTGAAGGCTACTACTGGTTTAATGCCTGCGTTAAAATTCATAAACATTTAGATGTTATTTATCAAATAAGAAAGATGTTATTCACCTTTCCTGTTTATTTTCATTGTGCTCTTATTGGCACAAAACTCTACAATCATCTTTTTATAAAACACAATAATCTCAGTTTAAGAGGAAGGAAAGCCATTGTATAATTAATTGCCCTGATACTTAGGTTATTTTGCTTATGGAACATGCTCAGAGTGGTGAATTGGGGAGGGAGAACAATTTAAAGTTTTGGGCCCTTTGTATTTAATGCCTTGTTCTATTTTAATATTAGACCTCTTTTGCTCACTGATGTAATTTAGTTCTTAACAACATATTAAATCTCACCAACTAAAGCCCCACTGACCCTTATGTGACAGGACATGATTCTCAGGGCCTGATGTTTCTCTTCCCACAATCTCTTCTAAATTTCTCATTTTATAGATTCATATCCAGAAAAAAACAAGTGGTTTTTCCAAAGCCTGTCTCATCTCTTGTCTTGAAATTCTAGATCGTTGTGCTGCCTTTCAGGAGAAATACCTTTCCCTGACATAAAAAGAATGCTTGCAATTCACCATCCCTTTTCATCTTCCTGGGTTTTCTACACTCCCTTGCCAAGCACACAAAGTGAACATGAAAGAACGTGAGTGTTTCATGTTCTATGTTCCTTGTGTACCCCTAGCATACTCTGTGGCCACTTTTCATGAAATGGCATTGCTACATTATTGTGGAGCCACTAAAAATTGAGTGACTGGAACAGGGCTCTGGGCTGAACAAATTTACACAGACTGAGAGACATATTTTGTTGTGTTAATCCACTGAGACTTGGGGGTCAATTTGTTACCACAGGATAATGTACCATATCCTTATTAATATAACTTCCAAAACTGAGTAGGAAAAGAGGTCAAGCGATTCCGGCCTCGAAGACTCACTTTGCCAATGATATGCTGAATGCTTGGCTAATGAAGAGGACTAAGGACAGTGAATCTCTCAGCCAGCTGATGCATAGCAAAAAGGAGAAACTTAAATGAAGGCAAAAACATTGGGAGAATTCTTCAGTCGTTTCCTTTAAATTCAATTTTTTTCCTTTTCATTTAAGTAATTTCCTTTTTGGTCTTGGTTAAACGCCATCTATTGTGATAGGTCAAATTAACTGAATTCTAATAGCTGTGCAACACAAAGAGATTACAAGACATGCAACACATTAAAGAGATCAAAAGACATTTAAACTTGAGGTTTCATCTTCAAAAATATATAAAAATTATTTACAAATAGTCTCGTAAAATCACACTCTGTGAAAGACCCTGAGGATGTTAAATTTCCTGAACTACTTTCCGGTGGATCCTAATGACAGTAAAGTATTTACAAGTAATCTTATTTCTTTAATATGCTGTGTAGTCATTTTTATGTTACATTAACTTTATTTTGTCTTTTTTGGATCATCCCCATGCTGCTTAGAGTGCATTGGGTTGCAGCCTAATTGCCTTATTATGCAGTATTAAATAACCTATAAAGAAGAATAGAAGTGTGAATTTTAACAAATGAGCCTTAGTCTCCATAGGTGGTATAGGAAATCAAAACAGTAGAATCAGGACAAATGTAAATGAAATATTCAGCAGATATACCACCAGCATAAAGAACTCTCATAAGATTTTTTGGAAGAACTCCCCCCCCCAAAGAAAAAGAATAAACAGGGGCTTATTTTAATCCAAATTGAGTGAATAATTTAATTTCATGGAAGTAGTTAGTCTCTGTTTTGCAAACACTTCTTTATCAACAGTTTACACCTGATTTAAAATGTCCAGATCCTAAATGCTTTCAATGGCTTACTAAAAACCATAAGTAATGACACTTCCAGTCATTTTTAAATTACCCAAGTTATTCCTTTTTGAAGACATCTGCATCCTATTGTAATTAGATAGGAGAGGATGTGAAAAAGACAGATTTATTGTTAATTTTTTTTAAGTAGGATAGTTAAGATGCTAAATAGAATTAAATAGTCATTTCCCAATCACTTATGTATGTGGGAGTATGGGTGTGTGTGTGTGCATGTGGGTATTTTTTTTTTTTTTGGAGAGTAAAACAGTATGATTTTTTTCAAGTAAGAAGAGAAGAGATGGCTCCTACAGAACAAGAGGGGACCCAATAGAAGTTGCCTTTTTGTTGTTTGTTTGGTACTGGGGATTGAACTCAGTCCATGCATGCCAGGCAAGTACTGTGCCTCAGAGCTATATCCTCAACCCTTTTCAGTATCTATTCATCACAGCTCCAAACAAGAAAAGACTTCCAGTTCAAAGTTTATAAAAATTGATTTAAATTTTGTAAAGGCTGATTAGCTAGGATCATTTTTGTTCTTTGGATGTGTTTTTTTTATTTGTTTGAGTTTGTTTTTATTATTACAAAGTAAAACATCTCTGAAAGATTACTTAAGTTCAAGCTGAAACAGAAAATTTCTCAATATATTTGCTAACCTCCCTAACCAAGCTACCTGTTTCTTTGACTTCAGTTCTTAGATCCAACACAATCAACAATGAGCTTCCATTTCCCGAGCTCTTATGCCTTTTCTTCTTCTTCCAGGATTAGTTCTTAATCTTCAGCCCCACTCTGTTTCCTTAGCCTTTTCAGACCCCTGTAAAAACTCCCTAACACTGGGATAATGACACTATGATTTTCCTCCTTCCTTCCGTCTCCTGATTCCAGCTCTTCCTCCTGACAGCTTTTCTAGAATACTCTTTTCATGCTGGTTTTCAACTGGATAACACCATAGCACTTCGTCTTTGCCCACAGAGTAAAATAGTCACAGCTTCCTGTTTTTATTCTCACCTTGTATTACTGTGTGTGTGTGTGTGTGTGTGTGTGTTTTACACAGGGAACTGAACCCTGGTCTGCACAGAAGCTAGGCAAGCTTTCTACCACACAGCTACATCCCTAGTCCTTGTATTACTTCTTATCAGAATTCTCTCTAGCCAAGTCAATCTGTTCACAAGCCATCAAAAGCAGAGTTTTCTCTTCTGACTGGTGAGCCTTTTCTTTCCTGTTCCTCATATTTAGAATTCCCTGTATCAAGCCCATTCAGACCGATTTTGATATGTTTTTACTACATTCCTCCTCTTTTATTCAAAATGTGCTTCCTGGCATCTACAATAGATCCTACCTCTGCAGCTGATGGGAACTTATCTCTTTGATGGGAGCTGACAGAAGTGTCTTTGTGCCTCACTCCCTCATGACTAGTTCCTGTTCTGTGGTGGAGTGAAAAGAAGACCCAACTGTGAGGCGCCCTTTCATGATAACTGCTCTATGAACCTATGGAAAACCTCATGTTCTTCATTTCCTTTTACTTTCACAATGTAGATAAAATAGGTGCCCAATGAATTTTTGTGGATGAATAAACTGTGCCTTTGACACAGTTTCACCTTTTCAACGACACAGTCTTCTCATTTGTAAAAGAAAGAGTAGAAAATGGTATCATTGAGAATATTCCATAATTCTGGTGGCACATGTATTTTCTTTGGCCATGCACTGTTGGCTAACTTTGTATACCTCTACCTGTTGTATGATATTTGCAGAAAGACTTTAAATTGTTAGTAGATGTGTGTTGCTTGATTCTCAACATCCTAAATATTTTATATCTTGTTTGAGGGATGGTCAATCTTTCATCTCTTTTAAAATCATTTTCCAAAGTTTTTCTTGTCCTTGAAAGAAAGGCAAATCAGGAGCATTTCTAATAACACTGCATCTGTCTTGGAATGAATTTCAGGCACATTCAGTCTACTTATGGGTACCTCCTGAGGGCAATTTTGGAAAGAAAACATCAAGCTCTTTCTTAAATGATATTCCTCTCTCCAGTGATACCCAAATCATGAAGTTGTCCAGCCCAACCCTGAGAGGCTTGTGGGAACAGAATGGGGATGTCTCATCACAGAGACTCAAGGTGACAGCAAATTCAGTCATTGAACTAATAGTCCCATCGCAGTCATATGTGACTTAATTATATCTAAGGCCCAGAAGAGGCTGCTATGTAAGCAGCACATGTCAGAACTAAATATCACACTTGGAACACTCTGTGCTGGGACAGGGGCTAGATTCCACTTCTTTTTATGTTGTTTATTGAGTCTTTACAGACTATCATTGCCAGCATCACACCATGAACTGCAGAATTAAAATAAAAATCAGAGTAAATTAATAGTTTTCTTGGTAAGATAAGACATATACATTTTTCTCAAGCTGACAGAAAACCAAGAATAAATGCAAATCATTGTTGCTACAGTCTCAAGCTTTCTAGGTTCTTCTGAGTCCTCTAAGCTGATTGACAGTATGTCTATGTCAGTTCCATCTTCCAGTACTGTTGTAATCAGTTCAGACTCTTTCCCCTTAAGTTTCTCTCTACTCCTCACTCTCAGCAGATCATTTTACTTTTAACTTCACAGAGAGAACAAGGCCATTGTGCAGTAATTTCCTTAAATTCCATGCTGACATCTTTCACTCCTGCTGAGATGGACTAGGATGGGCAAGGTCTACTACATGGCTCTGATATATATATATATATATATATATATATATATATATATATATATAGATGAACCTGTCTCTCTCTAGAACAGTGATTCATTCCTGCACACATATAAGAATGACTTAGGACGCTCTTACAAAACTGATGCATAGGTCCCACCTTTGGCCAATGAAGTCAGAATCTGGCAGGCTGAAACTCAGGTCTTAATTTCAAAACCTTCTCAGGGGATTCTGTGGGAAGCCTGGCTTGTAAAGCAGTCCTTAGCCTAAAACCTACACATGGGCAAGTATCTGTGTGCTTTAAAAACTGTTCCGTTTCAACACTCTGCAGAGCACCTGACTCGGAGCAGATGCCTCATATGTATTTTTGTCTGTTTCACCAGCTTTCTTCCTTTACCCCTTTTATCCTCAGAGTAGTCACATGATCTTTCAAAACATCTTCTCTCAACTATTATCCTATCTTTCCTTTCATTCATGGTCTTTCTTCCTTCTTTGCTTGCTTTCTTCCTTTCACCCTTACTACTCCACCAAGAATGCTCTCACCTGAGCTCCACTGACCTCTGGAACACCTATTTTTCTTAACCTTGGGCTATCTGACACAGTGCTGATGACTTCTGCTGTTTAGGACTTTCATGCTACCTCAACTTCAGGGTCACCACTTGACTGGCTTCCTCCTAGGCTCTCCTTCACTGTTTCCCCTTCCTCTGCTAGCTCTTTAAATGTCGCTGTTTCCTTGACTTTAAGAAAACTGGGAAAAAATATTGTAGTGAAAAAGATTTCTGAGGAATGGGGATGGGGCATTTATGAAAATTCTTGAAGTTCAAATTGTTTGAGGAGTGATTATATTTACTTACATTTCTGTAACTTTGTGTTGGGTATTTTCTATAACTAAAATGATCTCCAGACAGTGCTGAAGTGTTGAAGAGCTAGCTAGTGTTCCAAAGCACAAAAAGGCTGTACTATGCCTCACAGAGAAAATGCATGTGTTGGCCAAGCTTTCATTTAGGCATGACTTGTTGTGCTATTGACCCTGAGTTCAATGTTAGTAAGTCAATGATGTATAGTAAATAAAGTACTTTTAAAAGAAACACATATAACACAAGGTATGTTTTGATCAATTAAAGAAAATGTTATAACCAGAGGTTTGTAGGAATCTAACCCTATATTCCCCCCTGGAAGTAATGCTTCAGTATCTGGGAATTCAGTATTCACAGCTATTTTCTAGAATGTAACTATCATGAGTAAGGAGAACTGACTGCATACAAAAGCTTGTCAAGTCGATTGTTATAACAAGCTAAGCTTTACACTAGTAAGAATCACAGTATAGCATTTTTCTTTGTGTTTGTACATACCATTGTGACTATAATGGACTCGAGTGAACTTTATTCCTATAACCAAAGTGAAAAAAAATGAATCTATTGAAGCTAAAGATATTCTTAAATTTAAACTCTAGAGAGGTTTCCTGAATACCCACAAACCAAATTGTAGTTGTTACGGATAGTAAGAAGAGCAAAGAAGTGAATATTTTATGCCTCAGTTATCAGGATTGTATTCTCTAATACACCCTTGACCTCAAGAGCTTTAAGAGTCCTCACTTAGACACCTAGCAGCTCTATGCTTTGTTCACCAAATGCAAGAGCCTTTTGCTCTGGCAAAAATGGAGTGTTTAAGGCATTAATAATTGGGACATCCAGACACAATGGTGCAAGCCTATAATCCCAGTGACTTGGGAGGCTGAGACAGGAAAATCACAAGTAATCAAACCAGCTTCAGCAACTTAGTGAGTCCTTGTCTTAAAGTAAAAAATAAAAAGGGCTGGGGATATAGCTCAGTGGTAAAGCAACCCTGGATTAGATTCTTCATACAAAAAAAAAAAAAAAGATAATTGAGACATTGATAGATGACTTTATTCAGAGTGTTATTTTCTGTGTAGACAGAAGATAATTCCATGAACTATTTTTACCCTTTTATACATTTTCTGACAGCTATCAGGGCACATTACTCCTCCATATTGATTTTATTTGGGCTTCATGTTGAATTTTTAATTCAATTAATTTCAATTCAATGTTAAACTTTTATTAAAAAGGTATTAAACATTAATTTTATATTTAAATTTAAAATACCTAACATTATTAAGATATGAAATAAATCTTATATTAATGTTATGTAGTCATTAAGTTTTTAAATATATTTATCTTTTACTTAACATGATAATTATATTAGTTATAATGCTAATGATGAAAAAATATAGTAAAACCATTTTAGAAAATTTTAAAGTTCTTATTTCTGTTCAAATATCAATTATGTTTAATTTAATCCTAACTATGTAATGAAATATTATTTATCCTATTAAAAGAGGGGAACATGATACATGCTATAATACTGCCAAAACTTGAAAACAGTATGCTCAGTCTTAGAAATCAGTCACAAAAGACTGAATAGTATATAATTCCATTCATATAAAATGCCCATAGGCATTTTTGGAGGCAAATTTTTGGAGACAGAAAGTAAATTAGTGTCTGCCTTGGGCTGAGCCACATCCCCAGCTCTTCGTTTCTTTTTTATTTTGAGACAGGGTCTTGCTAAATTGCTCAGGGCCTCAATAAGTTGCTTAGGTTGGCTTTGAACTTGTGTTCCTCCTGTGTTAGCCTCCTGAACTGCTGGAATTACAGGCATATGCCACTGTGCCTGGTTGGAGTTCCTTTTTATGGCAATGAAATATTCTAAAGTTGATTGTGGTGATTGTTGAAAAACCTTGTGAGTATACCAGTAATTAACTAATTATGTACTTAAGTGCATAAATCTAACATTATACAACTTTTAACTTAAAAAAATATGATAACACTTTATCTTCAGTCTACTTAATCTCTTAGTATGAAGCCTAAGAGGATGAGATATGCTCATGCAAAGACTGAAGGCATGTTAACTTTCATAAGCAGTTCTTTCAGAATCTATTAGACAATAGGCTTCAGAAGATCAAAATGACTGGTGAGGCATCAACATAAGGACAAGTGATAACCATTAAGTGCATGTTTAACTTTGTTAGTAATATTAAATAATTGTTATAAAGAAGATGATCCAATATATGATCCAATTTTCCAAAGGGCTCTAGTTGATCCCTTTGGTCCTGGCCTAGTTGATCTTAGTGGATCCTTTCACTATCAAAACTTTCTTGATTTAGATGACAAGTTATATACATGTCCACATAATAGTATATACAAAGTCTACTTGTTCTAACAATGTAGATACAATATAACTAATTAACAAGGGTCACAAATTGGATAAGTTTACAAAAAGTAGGGTTACATCTAATAATTGCCTTTGAGATAGTTTGGGTGGTTAAAGGATATTCATTTAATTAGACTCTGGGCAGATACAAGAGGGAAAAGAAGAAAAGATTACTTATTTTAGAATTGAAAACTTCTTATTGTTTTAATCCTCTGCTCTCAAAGCTATCAGAAATTCCTTTGTCTCCATGATTGATTCGATTCAGGTCTTCCCATCTCAGTGGTTCTTCTCATCTTTCCACTCACTCATATTTTATGACATCAGTTGATGCATTGTGACGAAGGTCTGCTGCAGATGTGGTCCATGGGTTTTTGTCCTACTTGATCCTTCTTAAAGGGGAACTCCAGGATTTGCAGTATAGACTGCAAACTCATCTTCCTAGAATTCCTCCAGCTAATACATTGCTCTCTTTCTTAGTTTACTTTTTTCTTTCTTTTTCCCCCTTTTATTCAGCACATCCTCCAATATATTACCAAGAAATAGTTTGGGGGAGGTTTTGATTTGTTTTTATTATTTATAATTTGCATTTTTAAAATGTCTTTATTTCACCCTCACATTTGCTGGGTAGTTCAGCTAAGTAGAGACTGCTGGTTGAAAATCCATTTTCCTGAAAACTACATTTTATCTCCCAGGAGTAGTTGGGTTTTCTGTTGTTGTGATCTTTCACTTGTTGTATATCATTTGTCTTATTTTTGCTGTTGGTCTTGTTGTTCTCTAAAAGTTTTAAGGATTTCCTTCTGGCTCCACAGTAATTTTCATTATTCTCCGAATAGAGAGAATACGATGGAAGTACAATAGTGTCTTAAGATAGCACAGGTAGTAGCTGTACCAGATGTATTGAGCCCAAGTTTGATGCTCTTGTTCTTAGTACTGAACTGCTTCACAAGGAAGAGTTAAAATTGATAGTTGCAAATAACACTGCAAGTCTCAACAGTGCTAACTTTGATGGAACGTTTACCCAGTCCCTGTGCTAAGCACTTTGCATGGTTTATCTAATTTCATCCTCACAAGAACCTTGCAAGACAGATTTTGTTTCTGTCCCCAGTATACAGATGAGAAAGCTGAGCTAAGAAAAGTGCACAAAGTAAGAGAACCTTCTAAGCAAATAGTGTCAGGACCCCAGACCAGGGTTCAGCAAACCTTTCCTTCAAAGGGGTGGTTAGTAAATATTTGAAGTTTTGTGGACCGCACAGCCTCTTTTGCAGTTACTCAGGTCTGCCATTGAAGCTGAAAACAGTGTCTTAAAAAAAAAAGAACATGGTTATTTCAGTAAAATTTTGTTTACAAAAGTAGATGATGGTCTGGATTTGGCCTGTGGGCCATACTTTGTCCACATTTGCCTTAGGCAGTATTAAAAAAACAGTAAAACTTGAAGCTAAATTCTGATCCAGTCAGAAATATTATTAATTCTGATACTAAGTAAATACCCAAGAAAAGCACAGACATTTCTAAGTCTCAAATGCTGTCTATCTAGGAAATTGACTAAGAAGAATAGAAAGTTGACCACGATATTGGCAGATTCTAATAACCCCTATGCTCAGAGAAATGGCAGACTCCCCACAGCTCCTGTTGCTTCCGTCCCTGCTCATTACTCTGCTCTTCTGGGTTCCTTCCTATGGGTCAGATGTCTGCTTTCAAAGAATGAGATAATGAAAATGGATTAATGGCACCAAAATCCAGCATTTGTGATTTGGACACGGTGAGGCTACAACTGGCACACCTTTCAGTTCTCCCATTCCAAAACAGAAACAACAACAACTTTCTCTGAGGGAAAATTCTGAAAGCAACCTTCATGTTCACAAAAAGAATAATTCAGTAAAGCCATCAACAACTAAGTTTTATGTCACAGCCACACAGTTTTGGTAACAAGAAGCAGATGGCATATTTGGTTCCACATGAATAATATGGGTATTCTTCATCTGGAACCAAGATCAGAAGAAACATTTACTTATCACCTCCGCATAAGCAAGAGCTTAAGAAGGAAGAGGAATGTACTGGTTCAGTGACAGATTTTTGCTTTGCCAAAAGTCTAACTTGGGTAGACTTAATGAAATATTTCCATTTTTCAAAAGGACTTGTTTCACAGTTTATCTTTGTATTGTATAGAAAGCCAGAAAGATAGCAATCATTTAAGATTTTATTCCTACTAGGGTGTAGACTTGTCAGCTGTAACCAGGAGCTGAGGCTCAGGATAGACACTATAATCACTTTTTATCTTCCCTGCCACAGTGAATAAGAACAAAATTTCTAAAGGGTGATTTTAAAGTGGAAAATGTACTTTATATTCAGCTGGGAGAAAGAAACCGATCGCTAGATAAAGAATAGCAAGAGAGAGTTGCTTTTCTTCATTGTGAAGCATATTCCTTATGCTCAGTAACACAAAACCCTTTCAGCATGATTATGGACTAACACTCTGGGACAGGAAGAAACCATGCATCTCTCCTGGCTTTGAAAAATAGCCCAGTCTTCTTGCTACAGTTAAGTCAACAAATCAGTTCAGAAGCCAAGACACAAGTCAGACCTCCCTTTGCCTTGAGTCACTCTCTCTGTATATTAAAATTTCTTGTACATGTTTCTGCATCAATATGTCCTGGATCCTCTACTTCTGGGCAGAGGCGAGGGGGGCAAGAATAGATTGTTCTTTCCTCACCAACTGCAGGTCACTGTAGCCTTCATATGATTTGGAACTAGCTCTGTTTAGAAGCTAGAAGGTATTTTTGCACCTTTACGTTAGAAAGTTTGCCTTTGAATGTTCCTTCTTGGGCCAAAAAATTTCAGCAATTTTAGTATCTAGAATATGATTAAGATAAATAAGTTCTAGAATTCCACCACCTAAATTTAGAAGCAATTTTTTAAAATTAACTAGAATTAACTAGTCTGTTATCTAAATTCTGCTTAGGGATAAATGTAACATTTTTTTAAAAATTAATAAAAATAATTCATCTATATCTTTGAAAAGAATGTTAGGTTTGGTCTGATGAATTTACTTTAGCTAGGATTCTCCACTTTAAGTAGTTTTCAGATATTTTTAATATAATGACTCACTTGTTTTTTTAACCAAAGCTTTCTTATTTCTCCCATGTGTCCAACACTACTACATCCAGAACTTTTTTTTAAGGTTTATAATTTTAATAATTTGAGGAAAAGAAAAAGAAAAACAAAAAAAAATACTCATTTTCTCAGTTTTGGTCTGAGTGGAAGCTGCACTCATATAGTATATAGGTTGGGCTCTGATGGGAGATAATTGACATTAGCACAGAGCTCTGCATTTAGTCAGAAATGTAGGTGCTCAACCGATTTGAATCTGTTTTTAACACCTTGAGAAAACATGTTGGTGGATCTCAAAATGTTGTTCCTGAAACAGTATACACTTGAGCAGGGCCTCTCAATGTGGTTTTGAAACATGTAAATTAGAATTTTTTAACTAAAATAATTGGGATGGTATCTATTGGTACAAAAACAACATTTTACAAAATATAATACCCATATATCATTACAAAGGAAAAATTCTTAGTAAAAACTCTTTAGTCATAGAAGCTTTCTCAATGTGATAAAATATGCATTAAAAAAAAACCTGGGTTGGGGTTCTGGCTCAGTGGTAGAGTGCTTGCCTCATATGTGCGGAACCCTGGGTTCGATCCTCAGCAGCACATAGAAATGAATAAGTGAAATAAAGGTGTTGTGTCCAACTACAACTAAAAAATAAATATTCAAAAAAAAATCCTACAACTAAAATCATATTGAAAGCATTCCCACTAATATCAGAGACAAGGTAAGGTCATTCCTCTCACCACTCCTCTTCAACCTCTTGATGTAAGTACTGGCTTATGCAATAAGACAAGAAAAGGAAATAAGTGTACAGTTTGTGAAGGAAGAAATAAAATGTTCTTTGTTCACTGATGACATGATCATCTATGCAGAAAATCCAAAAGAATTAGTTAAACACAAACAAAAACTCTCAGAACTAATAAGCACTTGTAGGGGAATTCCAGCATATGGGTTAATGTACAAAAGCCAATTGCTTTCCTACATACCGTCAATGAATAAATGAAATTTAAAATATAATATCATTTACATTATTATCCAATAAATAAAATAATTATGTATAAACTTAACATAATATGTATAAGACCTACATGAGGAAATCTGTACAATTCTAGTATAGAAATAAAAAGAACTATCCAGGCATGGTGGCCCATGCCTATAATCCCATCGGCTTGGGAGGCTGAGGCAGGAGGACCATGAGTTCAAACCCAGCCTCAGCAAAAGCAAGGTACTAAGCAACTCAGTGAGATCCTGTCTCTAAATAAAAATACAAAATACGGCTGGGGATGTGGCCCAGTGGATGAGTGCCCTAAGTTTAATCCCTGGTACTCCCTCACCCCCGCCAAAGTAAAGGAAATAAAAAGAATTAAATAAATGGGGACATATAAAATAATCATGAAGGAGAAAACAGTACTATTAAAATATCAATCAACTTGACTTAGTGATCCCAGTTTTACGGACACCACCAAATTAATTCTAAAGTTTATATGGAGAATCAAGTTCCGTAATAATAATTCATTTCCATGATTATACTGAAGAAGAACAAAGTTGAAAGACTGACATTACCCAATTTTAAGACATATTGTAAAGCTACAGTAACAAAGTCACTGTAGGATTGGCCAATGAATAGGTGAACAAATCAATAGATCAGACTGAAGAGCCTAGACACAGACACATATAAATATAGTCAGCTGATCTTTGACATAGGAGGAAAGGCAATAAAATGTAGCAAAAATACTCTTTTCAATAAATATGTTGGAAAAATTGGACATCAACATGCAAAACCGTGAGTCTAAACACATACCTTATGCCTTTTACCAATATTAACTTACAATGAATCACAAATCTAAATGTAAAATGTAGAATATAATAGGAGAAAATTTATTAACCTTTAGTATGTTGATAGTTTTTAGATACAATACTAAACACATGCTCCATGAAGGAAAGAACTAATAAGCTGTACTTCATTAAAAATTAAAATTTATGCTCTGCAAAAGAAACTTTCAGAATAAAAATTTAAGCCACAGACTAGTAGAAAATATTTTCAAGATACATTTATTGAAGGACTGTTCTCAAAAATATAAGAAAAACCACTTAACATTCAGCAGTAAGAAAACAACCCAATTTAAAAATGGGCAGAAGTCCTGAAAAATACCTCACCAATGAAAATTGAGATGGAAAATAAACTTATTCAAAATGCTTCACATCATATTTCATCAGGGAAATGCGAATTAAAACAACAATGAGATACTACTGCATACCCATTAGAATGGATAAAATCTAGGATGCTGACAGCCCCAAAGAGTGACAAAGACATGGAATAACAAGCTCTTTCATTGCTACTGGGAATGCAGAATGGCTCAGTAACTTTAGGAGAAAATTTAGTGGTTTCTTATAAAATCAAACAGTCTTGCCATATGATTCAGCAATCATATTCCTTGGCATTTATCCAAAGAAGTTGAAAATTTATGTCCACACAAAACCTGAAGATAAATGTTTTAGGCAGCTGTAGTCTTAATTTCCAAAACTTGGAAGTAACCAAGATGTGTTTTAGTAGGTAAATGGGTAAATAAACTGTGGTACCTCCAGACAATGAAATATTATTCAGCACCACAAAGAAATAAAGTATTAAGTTATTGAAGGACACGGAGGAAACAAATGCATATTATTAAATGAAAAAAGACAATTTTAAAAGGCTGTCTCCTTAGAATTCCAGCTACATGGTATTATGGAGAAGGTAAAACTAGGAAGAGGGTTAAAAATATTAGTGATCATCGGGGTTGGAGGGAGAAATAAAAGAATAGGCAGAGCACAGAAGAGTTTCAGGACAGTGAAATTGTTTGATAGTGTAATGATGGGTACAAGTCTTGTCCAAACCCATAAGATGTGCCACACCAAGAATAAATACTAATGTAAACTAAGGATTTGGGTGATAATGCTGAGTCAGTGTTGGTTCAACAATCATAATAAGCATATCACTGTGTTGGGGGATGTTGATAATGGGGAAGACTATGTATATGTTGAGCTAGAGACCACCTGCCTCTCAGTTTTCCTATGAATCTAAAACTACTCTAAAAAATAAAGTCTATTAAAAATATGAGAAAAGGCATGCATAGATAGACTGTCAGGTTCAACAAACTTTTTTTTGAAAAGGATCAAATAGTAAATATGTTAGGCTTTGAAGCACACAAATGGTCTGTTTTGCTTGTTCTTTTTCTTTAACAATTATTTCAAAATATGAAAGAATGTTTAGCCAATGGCCCTTATAGTAAGCTGGTGGCAGGTTGGATTAGGTCTATGAGTCCGAAGTTGCTGGTACTGATCTATATAGTTGAAAACACTGATCTTGAAAAAAAAATGTTCTGAATGCTAACATTACAAACCAAACCCATAATATATTTTGAGCACTTCTTGGCTTAACAAATAATATGTTCAAAATGTGTACTTGAAATTTCTAATTAAAATAGTATTGTGAATTGACACACTAACTACATCCCTCAGCACTCCAACATAGAAATGCTGGACTGTTATGGTTTGGATGTGAGGTCTCCCCAAAAACCTCACAAGTGAGATAATGCAAGATTTGGAGGAAAAATGTTTGAGTTAGAGCCTTAACCTAATAAATGAATTGATCCTTGATGGGATTAACTGAGAGGCAACTGGAAGCAGGTAGGGTGTGGTTGGTGGAAGTGGCTCATTGGGGGTGCAGCTATGGGGAATATATTGTGTATCTGGAGAGTAGAGTCTCTCTCTCCTCCCTCCCCCTCTCTCTCTTCTGATCATTCTGTGAGCTGCTTCCCTCTGCCACACTCTTCTACCATGATGTTCTGCCTCACCTAGAGCAAGGAATGGAGCTGGTGTTCTTTGGACTAAGACCTCTGAAACCATGAACCTTCAAAAAATCTTTTCCTCCTCTACAGTGGTTCTGGTTGGGTATTTTAGTCACAGCAGTGAAAAAGCTGCCTAAAACATGGACCAAATATTTTAAAATAAATATTTAAAATATCCAGATGTTTTCTCACTATGACAGTGAGCAAAAGAAGAAAGAGAAAATCTTACCAAAGAAGATGAAAACAAAATTCATAAAAATGGCCAACAAATTCAACAGCAGATGAATTATCATCCAAAGATAATCAAATATTAAAGCAGAATTCCAAAAGGTATTCTTAAGAAGTTTTGAGCTGGGCATGGTGGTATATACCTGTAATCCTAACAGCTCAGGTAGGAGGACCACAAGGTTAAAGCCAGTTTCAGCAATTTAATAAGACCCTATCTCAAAATAAAAAACCAAAAAGGGCTGAGATGTGGTGTAGTGGGTAAGTTCCTCCGGGTTCAATCCCTGGTACCATACAAAGAAAAAAGAAGAAGATGATCACAAATTTTGGACATCCTAAAGGGGATACAGGAATAAATAACATTCCTAGAAAAAAGAAATCACAAAATATAAACACACAAATAAGAGGAAACCAAAAAAGAACCAATTAGAGATCCGGGTATTGAAAATTATGGTCACTTTTAAATTACCAGCCAAGTACAGTTAAAGAAATAACAAATTAACAAAGAAGACCCAGGACAGGAACTTTAAAATATGAAAGTGAAGATCCAGATAAGAAGATCAGTTGAAAATTTCAATATATGTCTAATACATGTTCATAAAAGAAGAAAAGAAGGAAGGGAGGAGGAGAGAAAGAAAAAGAGGAAAAATCTGAAGAATTAATGGGAAGTTTCTTCTGAGTTAAGGAAAGACATGGATCCTTAGTGTTGTAGGTGGTAAATATTAGAAATAAAAACAAATTCAGTGGTGCTTAGATTACAGTGTCACCATGACCCCATATGGCATTTTTACATGAGATAGAAATTGATGTCCTCTCACAGTTGTACTTTAATTTCAGGACCTAAGTGAGGGGTCCATGTTCTGGTTTTATGGTTCTACTAGCTTCCTTAGCCATATTCCTTCATATAGGATAAGAATTATATAACCATACATGGTACAGCTCTGGTAAAATAGGAGATGTGTGTGTATATATATGTATGTATATATATATACATACATATATATGTGTATACATATATATGTATATATATAAAAAATTATCTACACACTAACAACAATCTGATTGTATTTTTTTAAATTAATGATATACATGCTAGAAGATAATGGGATTAAAACGTTAAATGCTGAAGAATAAGAACTAGACCTGAGACTAAATTGACATTCAAGAGTGAGAATAAAATGTAGAAATTTTGGACAAAGACTAATAAAATCTATCCCTTAACAGATTCTTGCTGAGAGAAATACAAAAGGATGGACTCCAGCAAAAGAAAAAGTGAATCCAAGGAATGGAGTGGGATATGAACAATAGTGGTAAGTACAAAATAGTAGAAAAATATGTGCAGTTAATTCTAATGTAAAAGGTGATCTTACTGAAAAAAAAATGTTCAAGTTAGATCAGCTCAATTTATTTCAATTGAACTCTCTTGTCTGCCTGTGGTTTCAACTATTTTCAGCTTAGTGATTCAAAAAAATTTTTTTAGTTGTTGATAGAAATTTTTTTAATGTATGTTATATGTGGTGCTGAGAAATGAACCCAGTGCCTCACACATGCTAGGCAAGCACACTACCACTGAGCAACAATCCTAGCCCCCTTAGTGATTTTTTTTTCAACCATTAACTGCCTTTTTAAATGATAGTCAACTACCACTACACTAATAAAATGTAATAGGTGCTTAAAAAGTTTTCCTAAGTGAATAAAAGTCTTCTCATATAAATTTTAGAATAGTTTCTGATGAGAGCATTTTATTTTTCATTTTTTTGGTACCAGGAAATAAACCCAGAGGGGCTTAACCATTGAGCTACATCCCTAGCTTTTATTTTTAAATTTGAGACAGGGCCTTGCTAAGTTGCTGAGGCTAGCTTTGAATTTGTGATCCTCCTGCCTCAGCCTCCTGAGTTGCTGGGATTATAGGTGTGTGCCACGGAGTCCAGTGAGACGGCATTTTGATGGGATCAAGTATCAGAAAGTATGTTTTAGTTTTGGTTCTGCCTTTCATCAATCTCTGTTCTGAAACACACTTCTTCAGCTTCTTTAGCTTCAGTTTTCTTATCTGAAACCAAAGATAATGTTACAAATCTTGGTGATGTTAAACAAGATAATATACAGGATTGTACAGTGTGTTTGAGATGTTTATTTCTTTTTCCCTTACATTTGTTACCATCCAGTGCCAGATAAGTATTTGATGCTTCAGTGAAAATATATGCAAGACAAAAATGAAAAAAACAATTTGCAAAGCCTCTTCAAATCTGGATTTCCTTTCAAAAATTTAACTAAGGAACAAAGAGTGGAAATGAGAGAGACTAGAGAAAATCTAATGACCTAGGCCTTAGATTTAGAGCAGAAATCTGCCTCTAAAAAAGAATATCTGTGTGGTATATCTAGCTAGGCACACTGTTCTAAAGGCATCCTCAAAAACATTTTTATGACATGATTGTCACTTAAAACTACCAGACAAGTAGGGGCCACCCAGACAAGCAGTGGACATCAAAGTAGAAAAGGAATTGAGTACTTGAAATGCTTTGGAGCTGTATTTGATTATGAAATCAGGAATTGAGTAATTAGTGAGTTGAAATGGTAACAACAATGCTCAAAAATGACAAAATTGATTTGCCCTCTATCTCAACGTGCAAATAAAGCAAAAATTAAGTTCTTTTGAAAAACTGTGAGATATACTGTCTTCCTGGATGGGAATGTTAATTCTCTCCAAATTAATTTATGGGCCTAGCCCAATTCCAATGCGGAGAATCATATCTTATTTATGTTCTTACCAGAGACCAGTGATTTTAAAAAAAGTTGTATTTAAAAATATGTTATCATATCTACCTTTTAAAGAACTCATGGCAAAATTCAAAGAACAATTTGGTGGCAGTGTGTGTGTGAGAATGGTCTTCAGTAGATTTCTCTGGTAGGTCCTTGAAGAAATCTTATGTTAAAAAATGACTTCTTGGGCTGGGTTGTGGCTCAGTAGCAGAGCACTTGCCTAGCACTCATGAGGCACTGGGTTCAATCCTCAGCACCACATAAAAACAAATAAATAAAAATAAAGATATTGTGTCCATCTACAATTAAAAAATATTTTTAAAAATGACTTCTTGGTTCTGTCTTCACAATGGTAACAAAAAAATGGTCATGGTTGAAAAGGAGAAGCATATATTTTTAAAGGTAAAGTTATTACTTAAATACTCTTTCAGGATATATCCCTTAGTTATTTTTTATATGGAGCAGTCAGATATTAACCCCCACACATATAGCCTACAAGCATTTTCTGTGACTTGTCTGTACTGATGCCCTTTTATTTATTTAGAGCAGCCTCAGAGATGGCCCGGCTGCTCCACCCTGCTGGCAACTCATCATCTTGGCAGAGAAAGGGTAATAATCCTCTTTCACTTTTGCTCCACACCCAACCTGCCAATCATCCATTGGGTACAGTTATACTGGCCCTAATGTGTAAGGTTGTTCACTTAATGTTTTGATTAAGCTGGAAAGACAGAGCTTCTTAACCATATTCTCACAGTTGTCATGTCTTAGTAAGACATCAGTGTTTGGTGAAACAAGTGGTCCTGTTCTCAGAATTGGTATTTACTGCGTACTTCCTTGCAAAGTCAGCTATGAAAAAGTTCAGGTCATGTGTTTTTTGTGTTACCATTTTCAACTGTAGTTTTTGATAATTAAAACTGGTGGTGTGGAGTCAAAGACTTAATCATTAAGGATGAATGTTGGGGCTCGTAATCTGGATAGCAGTTCCTTCTGCTTTTGCGTCTTCCACCTCTCTGACTCCTAAGAGTCAATGTTATTCATTGATTTTCTAAAAAAACAAACAAACAAACAAACAAAAAACCTAATAAAAATCCAGTCATTTTCTTTTTGCTCAATTTTGTTACCTATGTAAACAAAGAAGGAGGTGTCATTTAGATCAAGAATTAAAGAAATATAAACACCTGGGCATAATTATACTTCCATTAATAACTGTTTGAAATGAGCAATTTTGTAGACCTGGATAGAAAAATAACCCATGCCACAGGAATGAAAATATTTTCAAAGGCATACGATGGAATTTCTGGTATTTTGAAGTGTCCAAAATTTTATTTGGTGAAGTCTCATGGAAATGGTTTTATTTACCTTTTCAAAGTCATCTCGAACTGACTGCTTTGAAATTAAGAGAAAGGATAGGACTCATGCCTGTTTTTCTTTAACCATATTTCAAAATATTTCAATATATAACATAAATAAAATTTAATGATAATTTTCACATGCAATAAAATTATTGATATCATTTAGATAGTAAGACAGGAATGTTTTTGGACCATCAAAGGCAGTTACTAATGATAGAAGTATACATACAGAGTCCAGTTAGGACTTAAAAAACATAGCAATTGTTTTTAAAAGAGAAATGTAATACAGTTGTCAGCCAGGAATTAAAAATCTGGGGAAAAAAAAGAGAGATCAAGATTAAGAGTTAAAGAAATATAAAAAATAAGTTTCTCACAGAGCACATATAGGACTGGGGAAATAAAAGGAAGAGATTAGGCTTTTTAACATTTAGAAGACCGGATAAGGGACTTGAAGGGTCTGGACTCCAACTTGTGAGGAGGGATGCTGCTGAGTTGGGGTCTCAGGAATGCTATAAGGTGGTGCCTGGGGTGGGACCCAGGCCTTTGAGTCCAGGGCTCCAATGAGCTACAGGTGAGGGGGCACAGAGATTCTGGTTCTGTTAGTGTTGGAAAAATCTAGCTGGAATAATTGCACTATTGGAATGTCCAGCAGTTGTCCGGTGAAGCAGTATTCAGTGATGCTGAGAACTGGAAATAAAACTGGCCAGAATTAGCCTAAAAAGAGAATACCCCTTCTCCTATGGTAGCTAGCGTTGCCACCACGGCCCCCACACCCTCTGCCAGGCTCACACCAGGCCACATCCCTGCCCTCCTCTACCTTCCCGTCTCTCTCTAGTTCCTAGATTCAACTGGCCAAAGAGAAATGCGGCGTTTCAGTTCTAGAATCAGAAACCGTGAAGTAGGAAAGAACAAATTTGAAGCTAAATAATGGTAGCTTAATAATAAGCATAGGAGAAAAAGGGGGGGGGGGAGAAAAACTAACAAAACAAAACTTGCTTGGTTTGCTTGCCTTCTATAAAATTATTTCATGAAGCAATGTTCAATACTTTTGTCTTTCCATATTTTTAGTATAAGAAACCATTTATTGCACAATGTTTTTCTTGTTAAATTAAATGGTATGTGAAAAGAGAAAACAGTTGTATAAAGATAGCTGGCTAAATACTCACACTGTACTGACAAAAAAATCTCATAAAAGTAGATTAAAAGGCATTTTAAAATAATTCATGTTAATTGTGTAATAAAACAACAATTCATGACACAAAGCAATTGGGGGGAAACAGATGTATTTCATTGATGAAGAATGATGTTATAAGGTGCAATGCAAAAGAAAGCAAGGGAGTGGCATTGTTCAATGCACATGTGGCACTGGTCCCCAGGTTGCTCCAAGCTGCAAGTCAGTGAATCAAGGAGTAGGTGAGGTGTCTGGGACATTGGGTTCAGTTGTATGTAGGTCATTTGTTCTTTGAGGCCAAGAGCCAGTGAGTCCCTTCTTTTTTCCCCCAGTGGTGCTTGGTAGTAAGTTGTTGTCAAGATAAAGTGATGCATGCAGGTTGTGTGGCCAGGAGAGGCAGTCCCTTGGAAGGATGGTGATATCCAAGAGAAGCATGAAGCTGGGAAGCAGAAGAGTAGCTACCAATGCATCTGGCTTACAGCACACCCTGCCCTTTCCTGAAGCACCTGAGGTAGTGGTCCAAGAAAGTAACAGGCATCCCACATAGTCAAGCACTGATTCAGAAACATCAATAATCAGATAACCAGGGACTGCATAAGAAAACATACTCATATGAGAAAGTCACCAAGTTCAAAAGTAGAAGACTGGCTGCCTGAAAAACTTAGTCATTGAATAAACAAAAAAAAATGTTAACACTTGAACTGATATTGAAGAGAGAATATAATATCTATTTAACAGGCAATTTTGGAAAGAAAAATAATATCTTTGTAATTAAATGTGATGGTAGAAATTTGAAGATCTCATTAGTTAGCTTAATGGTAAGTTAGAAACAGCTGATGAGTAGCAAGTCAAGGGTTTCTCCCAGGCAGAGAACAAGACAGAGACTAAAAATGACAGAAAATTTATGTTGTATAGATGATGGGTCAAGAATGTGAAGTATATTTGTCTTCTAAACATTTAAGTACACAGGACAGAAAAGATGAACAGAAGAAGTAATTACAGAAACTATGTATAAAATATTTTTGGCATGAAATACAACACTAGTTATAAATAGGCAGTGGATTAAATAATAAAAGATGCATAATTTTGTATCAGATATATATTCATATATCCTCAGCATACAGAACAATATTTAGCACATAGAAAGGTACTCAATAAATATTAAATGAATAAAAATATAAAAGGGTAAATTTTGAGATCACCAAGGTTAAAGAGAAAAATCTGTACCACCTAGACATAAAAAAAAAAAACAGGAATTAAATTCAGATTTTTTTAAGATCAATACTAAATGGGTCAAAATTTCAGATTCTGCTTCGTGCGGTGGTGCACACCTGTAATCCCAGTGGCTCGGGAGGCTGAGGGAGGAGGATCATGAATTCAAAGCCAGCCTCAGCAAAAGTGAGGCATTAAGCAACTCAGTGAGACCCTGTCTCCAATAAAATACAAAATAGGGCTGGGGATGTGGCTCAGTGGTCGAGTGTCCCTGAGTTCAATCCCCAGTACCAAAAAAAAAAAAAAAAAAAAAAAATCAGATTCTGAGGTAAATTGGTTTTGAAACTTAATTCTTATAGTTAGCCACAAACATGTTAGGACTAAGAAACATATTCATCTACAGACTTTGTAAAATATTTAAGTTTGTGGTTTGATGAAACCAAAATGAATTGGAGAGGGACATAGACTGTTTAGAAATAAATGAATAAAAATAAATGAATAAAGCATGTAGTTTATTTTGTTTATTTAAAAAATAACAATCTGATATTTTAGTTCCCAAAGATCTCATCAGATGAAATAATAGGTCAAGGAATGGAGGAAGAGTTGAGGGGGGAACATCAGGGGGAAGAAGAAAAAGCATTTTTGTGTTCTTCAGTAGGTGAATAAAAAAATCTACTGAATTTTCACAAAGCGTGTGTAAGAGTGTGTGTGTGTGTGTGTGTGTGTGTGTGTATGTATGTATGTATAATAAAAGTACCTTGTGTGTATGATCCATGTTTATACTGCAACTTTACACATTTGGAATTATAATTCCCTAAAGGTGAGAAAAATGTATGGAGTGTTTAAGTCAAAAACAATAGTACACAGCTAAGGCTAGAAGAACTAAGTTCCATAGAGAGAGAGAGAGAGAGAGAGAGAGAGAGAGAGAGAGAGAGAGAGAGAGAGAGAGTGTGTGTATACATACATACGCACTTCTACAGATTAAATGTTCTTACGATGCAGTCTATATAAGACTCCAAATACTATGAACATTCTCAGCATGGATAGATACTGTCAAATCTTCTGCAGCAGAGTTTCCCAGTTTATAACAGCAGTTTGTAAAAATGTCCATTTCCCATACCTTCACAGTACTTGATATATAATAAATTAATTTTTTTGTTCAATCTGATCATATCATGCACATAATTTTGCAACTTGATGTTTATTTTAATGATGTGTCTATCTCTTGAGATAAACAAAAAGGAATATCCAATTCATCATTTTTAAATAGTTGCATAATGTTTCCTAGTGGCTGATATTTATTCAGATTATGCTCATTCTGTTGTCATGTTGTTAAAAGTTGTTGAAAAACTATCCATATGTATAAAAACCTTGATGAGTCGGGTTATGTGTGAATAGGCAACTTTAGCAAACACTATTGCATTTCTTTCACATTGACCTATTCATTTTCCTGAGCACTCACTCCAAAACAATTTTTTTTTTAAATTTACTTATTACTCTTTGAAAGTTTCTGTTCATTTATTTGTTTCTCTGGTATTTTACTCTCCTCACCTCTAGCATATAAGGCCTTTTAGGTAAGAATCTTGTCTAACCTACTCTATACCCAATATTTATAGTAGTCAACATGTTATTGAACGAATGAATGCAATTGTGAGTGATAAACATGTGTCTTCCTACCTCCATACCTCTGTTTCTGTTTTGCCCTCTATTGAAAAATGTTACCTGCCATGTTGTATTTACTCTTCAAGTCCAAGTTCCAATTCCTGTTCCTTCATGAAGCATCCTTGGATCTTGATCCCCTTCCCTCAGAAGTGAGTTTCTTCTTTATTCAAGCCTCTACAATACCCTGTACCATAATACTCTGAGCTTGCCCTGTTCTGGTCTCTGTCATAATTACATCATTAGCTGTTTGTACAGCTTACTTCTCCATAGATGATAACCTCCTTAAAGACAGAGCCCATGTCCATTCAATTTTTTCTGTCCTCCTGAGCACCTATCATTGTGCCATGCACTTGACAGAATTTTTAACTTGATTGAATAATTACATGTACTTTCATCCTTTGAGCAGCAGGCTTAGTGGAGAAATAATGAAATGTGGAACCAGAGAAAAAAAAATGAAAGTATGAAACCTAGTTCTTTCACCCGTAGCTGTATAATATCATTTTTTTATCTGATCTCCCACACCTTTTTCCTTACCTTTAAAGGATTATAATTCCTAATTTGAAAAATTACATTATTAACATGAAACATAATAAGCCCATAAACATGTGAGGTACACATAAGGAGTTTTTATGACACATAGTTCTTGGAACATATTAGGTAAATTGTTCATTCAGTGGAGATTTGAGTGCCTACTAAGTGTCAGATATTGATGATGATGATGATGATGATGATGATGATGAAGTCCCAAACCTTAGAGTTCTTCTTGATAAAGCTTATAATTTGGGAAAGATTAAAAAAAAAAAAAAAAAACCAAGGGCATACATGTTCATTTAAGTGGTTTGGAATTCAGATATATACTTTGTTGGAACAATAAAATTCGAATCTTGAGATAACATTTTAATTTATTAAATCAAATTCTATCTCAATTGAAAATTAAGCAAATACAAAGCCCCTTCTTAAAATAATCCTCAAAATAAGCTGACGAATGCTTCAATTACTTTTGAAGTTCTGTTAGGTGAAGTAAACAGAATAGATTTATGTCAAGCTTATAGAGTACAAAAGAAAAATTTGAATATTACATTTACTGAACTAATAAAACCAAGTTTACTGATTGTATTTCAAAATTTTAAATGGGGCTGGGGTTGTGGCTCAGTGTAGAGCACTTGCCTAGCACATGTGAGGCACTTGGGTTTGATCCTCAAAATCACATGAAAATAAATAAATAAAATAAGGTATTGTATTTGTCTACAAATAAGTTTTTAAAAATTTACATATGTTGTCAGTCAAACAAATTTAAAGATCAGTCGATTTAAAAGGCAGAGCTTTTTACCATCTATTTAATTTTTTAAAAATAAAATTGTGATGTATTCTGTTTCTAGGAGAAAATGTAGTATTATTAATAATTGACAATAGTTAGAACATGTTTTTAAATCAAAACAGAGACCAGGTGGTAGTTTGATGTCTGAAATTGAAATATTAATAATCTTCTTGAAGTTGCTCCATTCCTGGTATATAAATGGAGTTTTTTCACTTGGCTCCTTATTTGGAATCTATATATTCATGATTTTTGGTGTTTCCTTCTTTATTTATTTTATGAGTTCAGAAAGTACAAAACATTATCAATTGCACATGCATTTTTAAAATGTATTTTGGAGTTATATATAAGATTCATATTGTGAGTTTCTTCATTACCCATAAAATTTGTCATTTATGTTTTCTCTTTGCTAGTGTTTTGGTTTTTTGCTTTAAAATATAAAAGACTAACAGCAACAAGTTATCAATTTCATGACATTTTATAGTGCCCCTAATATTTTAAGAACATTAGAATGGGTTGTTTTTTAATATAACAATAAAATAAACTAGAGAAATTAATAATTAATTTTCTCAATTATTTAAGCAATATTGATTATTTAATTAGGTTAAATTAAATGATAGAATAAACCTTTAAAAACTTACTGTTATTAAATTTATGAAAATGAATTGGATCCTTTTTCAGAACATTAGGTGAAGATATTTTCCATTATATTATTCATTGCTCATTTTCATATATTATTCCCTGCTAAATTTCTCTCTAGAATTTTAATTTCTAGAAAATGTGTCTAGCTTGTTCTCTTTTATTACTTAATAAACTCTCTGAAATCTCTTTTTGCATTTACTTTTTTGCACTTGTTGTCTAAGAGCTCTCAATTTAATTTAGTATTCAGATAAAGCAGTTGTATTGTCACTGGCATAGTTATCTCTTCTTTTACCTGAAATATTCTTACTTTTATCTCTATGTTAACTGTTTTGTTTGCTCTGTATTTCTCATGTAAGTTCATGAAATCTTTTTTTTTAAGTGTTTAAAAACTATTAAAGCTTTTTTTTTTTTTCTTAAAACATTCTATTTTTGCCAGGTGCATTGATGTACACCTGTAATCCCAGCTTTTTGGGAGGCTGAGATAGGATAATCACAAATTGGAGGCCTGCCTGGGCAACTTAGTAAGACCCTATTTCAAAATAAAATTTTAAAAAGGAGGGTGCTGGAAATGGAGCAAAGAGGTACAATACTCCTGGGTTCACTTCCCAGTACTAAAAAAAAAAAAAAATTCTATTTGTGACAATTTGATTCAGGAGAGAGATAGGTAAGCAACTAATTCCTATGTAACTAATCCATATATAAGTCATATATATGATATTTATTAATGCAAAAGAAAAGCAAAATTAACCATGTTTTGTTCGATAATTAAACCAAGTTTCATTATTGAAAAAATATATGTAATTAGTCTTATAGTGCTAATAAGATATGTAGAAGTGATAGGACCTCTGAAAACATAATAATCTGATGAGAATGAGATAGAGTGAAGTGAGTACTCATGTTAGAGCCTGGGACAAGTGTATGGGAAGAGGCAGAAAGACTGACCCTTGGAAATGAACTTAAGTCTGCAATGTCCTCCCAGCTGCAACATACCTAACAAAGCCCTTTCTCTTTTTCTTGGATTTAATGCCAAGCAAATTAGATAGATATGCCTAAAAGAATATTAGATACATCAAATTGTTTTAATAGATAGACTTAAAAGTGACAAATGGTTCAAATACCTTCATAGAAGTTAAAGAGTTTGACTTGCAACTAAGAAATTGTGTTATTTTGAGACAGACTGGCAATTAATTTGGTCCTTTAATTGTATTTATTTAGGAAAAAGGATTGTGAGGGGTAAGTTTAGATTCTTCATTTCTAAGATATACTGACTCAAGGAGCAGCTATATCCTATTTTTAAAAGTTACCTGAGGAAACTGTTTTATTCTTTGTTTTTAGGTGTCTTCATTTGATGGTAGATGACATTGTGATCAGTTTTGTAGATAATGGCCACCATGGTTATATTTTTTAGCCTTCTACTTGTAAGATTTTGTTTTTCTTCTTTCTTTCTTTTTTGTTTTGCACTTATTATTCATGTAAATTTTAAGCAATTTCTTGAAAAATGAACCCTTCTGAGAAGCAGTACTCCTAGAGCTTGAATCCAAAGCCATGGAGCATCTAGGAACACAGCCTTCCTCTAATCTACCATCTTGAATCTCTAGAACTTTTCTAACCCAAGTATAAATGCAATTTTCCAGTTATGATTTAAAAACTGACAACTAAGAATTTAGGCTAAACTAATTGGTTCAATTTTACATAATTAGGAAAGGTGAATCCTCCAGAGCCATGTTCATCACCAGATGACTTAATCACTTCCCTCTTCTTCAGCTTCTGTCTTCTCGTGGACTGCCCTATTTTCTGTTAAAACCTTTTCGTTGGCATCTTGCCACTACAATTATGTCTGTAGAACAATTGAATCCAAGGCTCTTAGCACCTGACTTGACAAAAATCAGTTTAAATCATTTCAAACTATTGAGTTAAAAATACACTTTTATATTTCCAAACTGTCATTTTGACTGGGGTTGATATTTGGAATATATAAAAAGCTGAAACAACTCAATTGCAAAAAGTTGAAAATAAATCCCATTTTAAAAGTGGGCACCGGACTTAAGCAGGCATTCACAAAAGACATACAAATGGCCAACAGGTAAATGAAAAAAAATATCTCACATCATTAATCATCAGGGAAGTAAAAATTAAAACCAATATTAAGCAATATTATGCCATTCTATTTAGAATGGCTGTTATCAGAAATATAAAAAATAGCAAGTGCTAATGAGGACAGAACCCTTACACACTGTTGGTGGGAATGTCGGCATAGCTATTATGAAAAACAGTATGGAGTTTCCTCAAAAAATTAAAAATAGAACTACCATATGATCCAGCAATCCCACTACCAGGCATATAGTCAAAGGAAATGAAATCAGTATGTGGAAGAGACACCTGCACTCCCATGTTTATTACTGCACTCTTCACAATAGTCAAGAAATAGAAACACCGTAAGCGTCCACCAGCTGGTGAATGAAGAAAGAAAATGTAGTGCATGTACACAGTGGAACACTGTTCAGCCAAGGATGAAATGCTGTCATTTGTGAAACATGGATGGAACTGGATGTCATTATGTGAAATGAAATAAGTCAGTCACAGAAAGACATCTTGTGATCTCACGTGGGATCTCAAAAAGTTGATCTCAGAAATTGAGAATAGAGTTGTGATTTCAGAGGATGATTAAGAGAGTAGGGAGGAGAGATGGTGAATGGTTGATCAATACACAGAGTTAGATACGACATATAAGTTCTGATGTTTTGTTGCACTGTAAGGTGATGATAAATAATATTTATGTACTACTATTTATTTAAGAAACAAAGCTAGAAGAAAGGATTTTGAATGTTTTCACCACAAAGAGATTATAAATGTTTCAGGAGATAGATATGTTTAATTTGATTAGAACATGACATATATCTAAACCACATGGTGCCCCATTCATATGTATGCTTTTAATGTGTCAATTAAATATTAAATAAATATGCCCTCTTAATCTTTCAATTTCATTTTTTTAAACTTTTATAATGTACTGTTTGTCCAAAGATAAATAATATAAAATATAGCCATCTCAGTATCATGATACTATACTCCACCTTTTAGGCTCAAGAATCTGTGAGTTAGCCACACTTTTTGTTGTTTTGAGTTGAAACAGAACATGGCATATAGGAATAGAATTAAGACAAGAGGCTCCATTGAATAGAGAATTAATAGTCTAGTCTGAGTTGGAAATAGAACCAGAAGACATCATCAATCCTATTTACAAGTTATTATAATAAATTAAATTCCAAATTAGTGTTGTGAAAATTACAAAAATGAATGGTCCATGTGAAATTGTGCAGTACTTCCTTCTCTCCCTTCCAAATTCTGAAAATAACATTAAAACATGGAAAATAAAGAGTCACTGGTAACCATCAATAATCTCTCAAAATGTGCATATTACCTTCCACTCTGTCCACATGTGCTCCAGCCTTGTGACTTCCTGTCTACAGCAGACTTTTTTATGTATTTGTGAGGACGCATAGGTGTATTCATAATAATGAATATCTCACTATAAAGCAGGCTTAACCAAAAGCTTTTCCAAATCTCCTCAATAGTCATCTTTAGGTCATCACTTTCGTTGAATTTTTAAAGAATTCTCATCGAATTATTTTCTGTAGGTTAAAAAGTCTTGTTTTTTAATCTTATGGTGTCAAATAGTTTTATCTTAAAGGTCAGTTTCAATCAGTTGATAATGATGCCCCAAAATACTGTGTTCAAAAAGAATTCTGAGTCTTCATAAGAACTCAGTGGAGAAATCAATCTATGGTTATGTAATAGTGCCAATCATAAAATAGGAATGTGCTTTTCAAGGAAAAAAATGCATGCTATCAATTTTTACAGGTAATGTTTTTTACATTCTATTTTGTTTACTTACTAAATACAAAAATAAGTTAATCTCTGGCCCTTTAAAACTGATTTTACTGCTTATGGTGAAAAAAGTCTGGAGCTAGTCTGCTTTGAAATATTTGTGGGCTACTTTCTTTTTCCTGAAGAGATGTGGATTTTTTCCCTTTATTATTTTAATATTTTATTTATTTATTTATTTATATGTGGTGCTGAGGATTGAACCCAGGGCCTCACATGTGGTAGGTGAACACTCTACCGCTGAGCCACAACCCCAGACCCTCCCACTTTATTCTTATAGTTTCAAAATACCAGAGGTTTTTTTTTAATTCTTGTAGTTCTGAATTTTACCAATAAGAGTATTTTAATCAGTCATGATTAAGCACAATGAGACTACAATGAGACTTTAATTTGTGCAAAAATATTGAGTTTGCTTTCTCTTTTATTGTTTTGCTACTGATTCTCTCACCTTTAAAAAATTACTTGTTTACATATTTATTCTCTTCTCCATTCTCTGTATTACTCATGTATTCTTACCTATTTTAATTTCACCCCATTCTTCTTAGTTCTGAGAAGGCTCTCAAATGAATCTTTCATATATTTCACTGGCTTCTTACATTTGACTTTTCTTGCTTGTTTTAGTCAGCTTTTCATTGCTGTGGCCAAGACCTGAAAGAACTTAGAAGGCGAAAAGTTTATTTTAGCTCATGGTCTCAGAGGTTCAGATCACAGTTATTGGACTCCATAGCTCTGGGCCCGAGGGAAGGGGAAGGCGGAACAACATGGCTGAAGGGCATGATGGAGGAAAATTTCTTAGTCCATGGTTGGGGGCGGGGGGGGGGGGGGGGGGGGGGGGGAGTGAGTTGAAGGGCCACAGGAAGAGCAACCATTCCAAGGCATGCCCTAGTGACCCACCTCCTCCAGCCAGACACCACCTTCCTACAGTTATTATTCAGTCATTCCACTGAAATGGACTAATTAAGTCCCAGCTCTTATAATCCAATCACTAAACATTAACACCAAACATTAACACAGGAGCTTTTGGGGGAATGCCTTACACCCCAACCACAACATTGCCACAGCCTACAGAGTAAATTTTAACATTCTTTTGGTTTGTTTTGTAGCAATCATTCTTATCTCATTCATTTGACTTCTTTGTCAAGTAGTTATTTATAGCATTTTAACTTTTATTTCATAGCAGCCCAGTCTCTTGACCTTTATTGAGAATGTCAAATAGTTCCTGGACTTTTTCCTCTGAATCCTATTGTAGATTATTTGGGGACATGTCATTTATCTTCTGAATCTTTCCCATACTTGACAATGCTTTCCCTAGGTCCCATCTAATTTTTTTCCTCTGTCATTCTCAATGTAAGCTGAGCAGTGGTCTGATCTCACAGAGTATGATCGACCTTGGTCTTGCTCTTTGTCTATGTGTACAATATGGGAAATTTTCTCCTCAGAAGCACACAGTGAATTGAGAGACAGACATCCACAGTATCCATGTCTAAGATTCTGTTAGAATTTCACATATATTCTGCTTTGCTCAAGTGCCATTTTTCATTGTTCCCTGGGGCCTTGGAATCCCTGTTATATTTGAAATAATGCAGTATATTAAGCAAAACAGATTCAAGATGAATTGGATTATTTCTTTATTCATAGATTTTTTTTTTCATCCAATGAGACACTGTTTGAAGAAACACTGCTCCCAAATGGCACTGTGCTGCTTCCTGAAAGGAAAGTGACCACAACACTCGGAGCAACCAAAAGATCTTTATTGCAGCAGAGCAATAAAGAGAAAAGAAAGAAGGAAAGAAGGAGAGAGAGAGAGAGAGAGAGAGAGAAGAAGAAGAAGAAGAAGAAGAAGAAGAAGAAGAAGAAGAAGAAGAAGAAGAAGAAGAAGAAGAGGAGAAGAGATGAGGAGAAGAGATGAAGAGGGAGAGAGCAAGAGCAAGAGAGAGATAGCGCAAAAAAGATAGAGCAAGAGAGAGGGAGCAAGAGAGAGGGAGCAAGAGAGAGGGGGACCTGGCAGGAGGGAGTTTTTATAGCCCAAATCTAATGGGGCCTCTGGGTCTGCAAGCTGCCTTGTTGGCCCAAGGGGGGGTTAAGTGTTGAGCCTTGAGCGGGGTTGAATGTTCAGACTTGAGGCAAACAGGTGATAAAGGACCAGATAGAGGGGGGTTTGAGTGCGTGGGCTATATTGCAGCCAACATCTGTTCAGCCTGCCCTGCAGACAACACAGTTCAGCCTGCTCTGCACCCAACACTTCCTTCACATTTGCCAAAGATCTACAGTCTCTCTCTCTCTCTCTCTCTCTCTCTCTCTCTCTGTGTGTGTGTGTGTGTGTGTGTAAATGGGAGGGTAGAGGTAGAGGAGTGGGGAGTGAGGAAGAATGACCAAGGACAGCATTCTGCTTACTCTGATAGGGAGCAGGCAGGATAACTGCCCATCTAGTGGGTAGTAGGCCACCCTAGAATGACTTAGGGAGGGAACAAAGGTTGATGAAAGAGAAACCCTTTTTTTCCCACTCTTTTTAGAGGTAGTCTTCATTTCGTGAAGTGAGATCAGGATGTTTCATGAACTAAATCTGAAAAAAGGATTTTTCTCAATCTGTCTCCATTAGCACTCAGCAAATTAAACATTCATGTCTTATTTAAGGGGTCATGGGAAAACTAACAATTTCACAGGGAACATTTCTGTGACCTCAAATAGTCTTTTGAAAGCTTTGTTTTCTCATTCTTACCACCTTAGCACAAAGGAGGGCACCTAGGATAGCATTTCAAGGTCACCCTTCCCTAGCCCCTCCCTGTCCCAAGGAAATTGGGCTTTCTCTTTCATAAACAGATGATTAACCTAACCACCAAGCTGAGCAAAGTAGCACAGTTACTCTCCTGAGCATGTTTATAAAATATGCAAATCCAACTTGTCCTTTGCTTCATTATTGCATACATTATTTAGTTTCATTATGAAACTGTTGAGGGTGAGAAAGGATAATTAATGCAATTAAGTTTTCATGGTTTAAATATTCCCTAATTTTAGTACATGTTTTAATGGAACTCTAGCACAAAATATGAAGATGAAATTCATTACCTTCATTAAAACAGTGCCAAATAGAACAAAATAATTACTATGAAATCTCAAAATATTATATAAATTAACAATGATTACTTAATAGAAGATATATTCATTGGTAATCTATATGTATGATTCACCAAAACTAATCCAATTTCTTTTGGAAACTATACATGTAGACTACTAATGTAGATATATTTTATTTTTTGATGTTTCTGGCTGAACAAATTTAGGGAGAGGGATATGAGTAAGGCTAAACTATTTGGTTGGTTTTTTGTTTGTTTTTGGTACTGGGGATTGAACCTAGGGTACTTTACCATTGAGCCACACCACCAGCCCCCGCCCCCTTTTTTGTTTGTTTTGAGACAGAGTCTCACTAAAATTTTTAGGGCTTCAAACTTTCAATCCTCCTTCCTTAGACTCCCAAGTTGCTGGGTATTCCCAGGTATGTGCCAGTAGATAAGTCTAGGTGTGCACCAATAGAGCTGGCCTTAATTATTGGTTTTTATTGGGTTTAAATCTTTATCATCACAGGGTAGCTTGCTGGAAACACCACTATGCATCACAACAATCTCTTTTTCCTTGTTATCTATTTGAGATTAAAATTCTGTTAATACTTTCTGGATAAGTATTAAGCATCAAACCCTGTTCTAATATTTTCATTCATTTCCTCATGCTTCAGAGAACTCATGAGGAAACTGAGTATAAAAACTAATTGGATGATTTGCTGAAGATCATCCAGCTGGTCCGTGAAAATATGCTGTGCTAGCTTTTGTGGATTTTACATACTTTAGGGGATGTGAAGTAAGAAATGCGATGCATGTAAAAGCAACATAAATTGAAACTATCCTGGTTCCATTAGAGCCTTCCCTTTGTGTGAGGGTATGTAAGTATACATTTGTGCAAATGCCTGTAATTGTGGCATACATGTTTTTCTTCTCCTAGGGGCACAGTAGTCCAGTCATTATGCTTAAATTGGGCAAGATTTACATTTGTACTCTTTAGTTCTTCTAGAATAGTTCATTATTTTTTAAACAGCTACTAATGATATTAGATAACAGCTAGTTTTCACTGCAGTATTTAAATCAAGAGTAGCTAAGTATACATTTGCTGTGCTTGTGAAGGGAGAAGAAAGCCAATTTGTCCTCTTTTTTGTCTTAAAATTCATTTGGGGTTCTTTAATATTACCTTTCCCATTATAACCCAGGTCCAGAATTGAATTAATCATAATCCTAGTTTCAAGTCACATGTTTATTGTTGACTACATCTGTTTCTCTGTCTTCTATTCTTCTATCTGTTCATCTATGTCGAAAATAATAAATACTCATGAACCCAGATCCTAAAGTAAAAACTAAGACCTTGGAACTAATGATTGTCATTTAGCCATATGCTTTTCTTCCAAACCTGCTGCTTCTTTTTATCCATGCCAAATAGCATTCTGAATTATGTGTTTATCATAAATCTGTTTTTTTCTGTATGTGAAATATATATTCATTGCTTGTATATATATTATGACTACCCATTTATACACATATTATATATATATATATATATATATATATATATATATATATATATAAAATATGTACTTGTTTTATTTAACTTCAGGAAGGAGGATATTATGCTATGTGTCATCTTTTAGAAATTTTTCATAGGATGTTTTAGTTAGCTTTTGCGTCACTGTGACCAAAATACCTAACAAGAACTTAGGGGAGGAAAACTTTATTTGGAGCTTATGGTCTCAAAGGTCTCAGTTCATAAATGCCTGATTCCATTGCTCTGGGCCCAACATGACACATCATGGGGAAGGTACCCAGTATGGGAAAGCTGCTCTGCTCATGGTGGGCTCAGGAAGAAGAGAAGGGGAAGGAAGGACCACAGGGAAAACTCACCCTTTCAGAGCATACCCCCAGTGACCCACCTCCTCCAGACATGCCCCGCCTGCCTACAGTTACCCCTCACATGGTTCATTCAAACTGGGATGGACTGATTAGATTAGAGCTCTCATTATCTAATCATTTTACGTAACCCAGATATTGCTACATGAACAGAAACTTTAAAGAGACACCTCCTATCCAAACCAGAATATTCCATCCCTGTCTCCCAAAAGCTCATGTCCATCTCACAGTGAAAAATGCATTAGGTTTATTTCCAAGAGTTCCAGTCTTAACAGTTTCAGCATTGCCCAACAATCCAAGTTCAAAGTCTCCTCTCAGAGTCAAGGCAAACGCTTTGTTTTGAGCCTCTACAAAAATCAAAAGCATTAGTTACATATATCGAATATACAGTGGCAGAGAGTAAACATCCCCATTCCAAAAGGGAGCTATAGGGGCATTGAAAGAAGGGATAGAGCCAAAGCAAGAACTAAATCCAGTGGTAAAACAGGTTTGATAACTCTGCCCTTAACACTGCATACAGCAGGGAGGCCATTTGGATACAAGACATTACTTCCAAAGGGTTTGGGCAGCCCTGCTTTGACTTTGCTGGTTTTAGTGTACATGTCCTGGTGTGTGCTAGGAATTGAACCCATGTTCACACACCAGGAGACTTAAAACTAAAGTCTTAAGACATGGAGAAAGTGTAGTCTAGTTCTTTGCCAGAATATAATACAAATGTTCTCTAGTCCAATTTCCAGTGGAGTTCTCATTTCCCTGGGAAACCTCATGGACCTAGTTCACATTCCTATTAGCATTCTGATCTTCAGAGCTCCCTACCAACCAGAAGGCTTCTGAACCAGATGGTCAGTTTACTCACAGCATTGACCCCACTTCCTGGTATCAATTTCTGTTTTATTTAGCTTTTGCAACACTGTGACCAAAATACCTGACAAGAACAACTTAGAGGAGAAGATGTTTATTTTACAGTTTCAGAAGTCTTAGTCCACAGATAGCTATGCCTTTACTCTGGGCCTAAGCTTGGCTGCACATTTTGGATCAAGTGCCCAGCATAGGAAAGCTGCTCAACTCATGGTGGGGTCAGGAACCAGAGGAGGAGCAGAGAGACCACAGGGAAGATGCACTCTTCCAGGGTATGTTCCCAGTAACCTACCTCCTCCAGCCATGCGCCACCTGTCTTAGGTTACCAGGCATTCAGTCCATTCAAACTGGGACAGGCTGATAAGGTTACATCTCTCATAATCCAATCATTTGTTTTTAAATATTACTGCATTAAGAGGAGCTTCGGGAGGAGACCTCATATCCAAACCTTAACACTGAATTACCTTATTATGATCCTACATATTACTATAGTTTGTTGATTTTAATTTCTAAACCTCCCACAAAAGAATAATATTCACAATAGGTTGTAACTATAGCAAACAGTGCTGCTAAAAATATTCTTGAATGTGAACCCCACTGTACATGTGCAGGTATTTATCTTGGAGATATATTCTTAAGCATTTGGAATGTGTGGGTCACAGAGGTAGGTTGTTATTCAGCTCTGGGAAAATTTCCAATATGACTGCAGGACTTTTCATTCACATTTGAATTGTTTTTTAGTTCCTAATATGGCTACAAATATTTGTGATCAATATCCAATCAGTGAGTATTCATTGAGTATCAATAATTGGACAGTGTCTTTGTGTTTTGTCTTAGGAGAAAACCAACAAACCAGGTTCACAACACTTTCTCACAAAAGCCTTAACATCTGGTAGGTTCAAATCTCTATTACACAATGTGGGTGGAGAAAAATCCTCTCTCTCTCTCTTTCACAGAGACACATACTGTGTGTGAGAGAGATAGAGGGAGGGAGTGTGAGAGAGAGAAGGTCCATTTTTCTGCTCTGCGTGTGTGAGAAAGAACTTAGGCAAGACATGTAAGCTCTTGGAACTTCTGCAAATTGAGGAATTTGGCCTAGATTAATGTCCTTCACACTGTGTCCTATTGAGTCCTCACTCTGTGTACCTACAGTGGAGATTATCTGGTACCTTATAAGAGAAGGGGAGAGGAGATCAGGTAGAGACTAGAGGAAAGCCACCAACACTACTAGTAGACCAGCTTCACTTTCATGTCTAAGTATTTCCTGATTTCATGTGGTGAAAGCCTTTGTTAATCCCAGTCAGAAGTTGAAACACTGGAACAGGTGCTTTCTCAGGTTCCTTTCTAACATCGTGTGGTTAGGAATTGTATTAACACTAGCTGCTACTAACTGCAATTTATAAAACCCTAAATCTCAGTAGAGTTTCCAACAAAGACTTATTTCTAGCCCACATCTGGCCTGATGTGGGTTGGCAGTGGCTCCCTCCTTTCAAGGTACTCAAGGACTTCAGTTTCATAATGCTATGCTCTCACCCCATGGCCTCCTAGGTAGTAGCAACATAGGAAGAGATGGGTGGAAGAAGCATTCAGTTTTTAATTGACTTAGCCCAGAAGGGACACTTGAGCTTACAGCCCATTTGTCAAGACAAGCCACATGCCCTCAACTGCAAAGGAGGCTGGGACATATGGGTGAACATATTGAATATTCAGAACACACTGAGTTTCTCCAGCACATCTACCAAGTGCAAGAAACATAATTCAAGTATAAAAGGGCAGGGTGATCAGAGTAAAAGTGAAATATAGTTAAATAGCAAAGACTTAAGTAGAAAGATGCCTTGTTATTTTCTTGTAAGTTATCCTTTTCAAAAGATTTAAAGATTTTTTTTTTGTTCATTTTCTGGAAACTATGCAGTTTTTCCAAAAAAACTACAAATTGCCTTATGTTTAAGAAAGAAAAATAAAATATAAAAATTAAATTCTTGGTTTCTGTTGTACTGAAATTCAGTATTTTTATAAAAATAATTTCTAGAGTTCTACTATTGGCAGTAGATATAGATATATAGCTTAGAATGTAATTCTGCTAACCCAGGGTTTATCCACCAGAGCCTACTCAAAGACCCTTTTCACATGAAGTATGTGTCTATTTTTCTAAGTTTGGCTGAGATGAAGAACATTGAGTTCAAACAGTGTTCCTGACAATCTTTAATATGACTTAATTTATCTTTGAACTTACCAATTATGTCTTCACTATCTAGTTACTGTTCTGCAACCCAGCTCTTGGTAGTACAGCATGTTCAATGTGGTTCACTTTCTGAAACAGCAGCAGATTCAATTTTTATGTTGATGATGATAGGGAGAGGTTCAAAGATTGCATCAGAAGCAGTTAAGTCATTTTGGGAAGAGGCCACTGCTGAGTTAGTGGGCTCTTTGAGCAATGATTCTGGTGACTCAAAGTCACAGTGAGAACATGAAGGAAAGAATCCCATGCCTGGCGTGGGTGGATTGCTGCAAGGAGAATTGGGAAAAATGGTTCAGCTAGAGAAGCAGAGATACAATTATTGAACTCAGTGATGTAGGAAATGACTGACATTAGGGAACATGTTTCAATGACCAGATTTTTTTTTTAAAAAAGCGGGGGGAGGCTGGGGATGGGGATTGTAAACTAGGGGGAGAGCATGCACTTAAGGCCACCAAAGACTATGAGAAGAAAGAGAAGCTAACTAGTATGTGGAACAGAAATCACAGAGATGGGAGGCTGAGACAGAGGATTGCAGGTTCAAAGCCAGCCTCAGCAACTTGGCAAGGCCCTGAGCAACTTAGTCTTTCCCTAAATAACTTTTTTTAAAAGGTTGGGAATGTGGCTCAGTGATTAAGTGCCCCTGGGTGAAATTCCTGGTACAAAAAAAAAAAAAAAAGAAAAAGAAAAAAAGAGACCACAGATATGTTTATTGAAAAATTTAAAGAAATATTTTTAAGTGTTAATCTTGGCATGCTTTTTTAAAATCACTTTTGTAAAAGAAAAGACTTATTTCTTGACCTTGTTTTAAAATGGAGTCAGTCTAACTGGGATGAAGCAGATATAAGGACAAAGAAAATGGGGCCTGACCATTTTGATTCTTGCTACCTCTGTTCCTTGAAAGAGCACCTGGGAAGGAATAAAGTGCAGGTACTTTTCTGTGTCAGACAATTTGGATCCTCCAGTTTGTCCTGCTGCTTGCAGTGGTTACCCACATCCAGGTGCCAAAGTGGTTTTTTTGTAGTGTGAGTTAATGAGGTAACTTTCTAAGCATGTTCCTTTGGGATTTTGTGCTTCTCTCTCATTTATTTTACAAATTTTCTTGAGGAAAAATACTGAGATCTTTATTTGATGTCACCACTATTAAAGCTTTGAACTATCAACTATAAACACCAAATACCAATAACCAGAAGAATAATTAGAATGTAAAATTCTTAAAGAATTAGACTAAGGTTATTTTATTGCTGAATTTTAACTTGACATTAAAAAGCAATTCCTGTATTATTTAGATTTCCCAAGGAATAGAAAAATAAATTAAAATCTTCCTAATCCATTTGAGAAACATGTATAACTTTTTCAAACTTTATAGAAATAGTACCCCCTAAGAAAACTAGATTATTTTTACTTATTGATATTGATATAAATTCAAAATAAAATATAAACCCATTTTATGTGTTAAATGGCTAATCCAATATAACCACGTATGAAAAGAATAATAACCCGGGGTGACAGAACAGAGGAACACAAGCAGAGGTCTATTCTAGCACATTGCATACAAAATGAATTTTACCAAAAATGTTTAAACTGCAGTTGTTTAATTATATTGTTAGATGCCAAATAGGTGCTGATAAAATTCATCTCTCATTTCTCATCAAATCTTACAAAATAAGAATAGAAGGAAATTACTCAAACATGACAAAATTAGTTACATAATTTTCTTCTGTTAATATTGTATTATACAAACCAATATATTTTCAATAAAATAATGATTCAGAGATATCTGATTATCATTGTTTTATTCAAAAGTATTTTAAAGATGTTAACTAATGTAATTAGGCAAAATATTTTTATGAATCCTTCAAAAATCAGCGTAAATAGTTGAAAAGAATAATATAACTATTTGCTCACAATGTAATTATACCTATCATCTCAAGAGGCTCTATTAAAAACTCTTAGGCTAAGTTAGAAATTTAGTAATGTGACTAAATTTAAAACACACATGCACACATATTATATAAATTATCCAAGGAATAGAAAAATAAATAAAAATAAAATAAAATAAAATCACATGTGTGTATGTGTGAATATATATATCTTTGGTGCAAACTAATTTGCAATATCTAGTTAGTACAATATCTAGTTAGTACAGATTATTTAAGGTAAGATAAATTTATGTGTGTGTCCATATATCTTCTGATTCAAAGTAAAACAAATCATAATACACCTAGGTATAGGAATTTATAAGAAAATACAAGATATTACAAAAGTACTTACATAAAACTCAAGCATGAAGTAAATCCATAGATAAACTCTATTGTCACAAAAATAGCAATCATTCCAAAAAGCATTACATAGCTTCATATAATTTCACTAAGTATTCCAATGGGTTTCTTTTGGAATAGGTAAAAATTATTTCAAACAATTTATACAATACAGTAAGTGTTTAAGAGTAGCCAAACATCTTGATTAAGATCTGAAAGATGATTGTACTTTAACAAAAGTTAAAATTTGTGCCAAATTAGTATATCAAAACATTGTTCTGCTGGGCATGGTGGTGCATTCCTATAATCCCAGTGACTCTGGAGACTCAGGCAGAGAAATTGCAAATTTGAGGCCAGCCTGGGCAACTTAGTGAGAAACCATCTCAAAAATAAAAAAAAAATAAAGGGTTGAGGGGTGTGTAACTCAGCGGTAGAGCCTTCTGGGTTCAATCCCTTGTACTAAAACAATAATAATATAAAACACTATTCTGTTTATACAAGATCTAAATAAATAGACCGGTGGAACCTAAAATATTCCAACATTGATTCAATTGCATACGGGAGGTTAGTAAAGAACAATTGACTTTTAATTGGATGATTAAAGAATGGTTTATTTAATAGAAGTTGCTGTCATGAAGAAGGGAAAAAAACTAAGGTCCATAGAACTATAACATCCACAGTATATAATGTAATCTATATTGAAAATTTAAGTATAAAAAATAAAAATATCATAAGAAAATTTGTCAGAATACTTATGTAACTTGAAAGTATAAGATCAGGAAAATTGGACATGAACCCCAGAAAACTTAAAGGTATGTTAGACTATTCTTATAGAGTTTTCTGGAACCATGAAGTGTTTAAGATTTTATATCTATTTGCAAGCTAACAATTTAGCCTATCCCAATTTCATAGATAGAGGCAGCAGATATGACGTCTAGATCAGAGACTTTATTACAGCAGTAGCTGTATCTATAATAGTAGCATTTTCTTGTGCCTGTTTCTTAATTTCCATGTAGTGAAGTGGAGAGTGTTCAGTAACATCTTGCAAACACACTGGATTTGTAGAGGTACCCTAAGCTTAGGGAAGCCAAATGTTTTGAAATGGACAACAGCATGCCTGCCCTTTACTGTAGAGGAGACACTGTTCTCTCTTCAATCATCCTTAGAAAGAGAATACAGAGCAAAAGCAGTCAGTTCTTCTGCTGGGTAGACAAACAGAATGTCAAGAGATTCCTAGTAAACTGCCTCCACCAAGAGCACCAAGTGAAAGGTGAAGTAATAAATTCATGAGAATACTTTTAGCACACATAATAAACAAACCCACAGTTTATTACATGTGTACATATATGTTAAGTGTGAATATTTTTGACCCTGAAATTCTGTGTTGGGAGTGTATCCAACAGACCTAAATCCATTTCACCATAAATATTCATTTACAAGGATATTTATATAAGCATTGTTTGTTGTGACACCAGTTGAGACACAACTTGGATGTCTATCAAAAGAAGAAAGATGACATTCATTCAAAAATTTTTTTTTCCTAAGAAAGACCAGCATTAGAGCTATTTCTATTCAACTGCAGGGAAAGCCATGTTATGTCAGTAAGTGAAAATAAGGAACTTCAGAGTAAATGATAGGAAGAGAAGGAGGAAGGGAAGAAAAGAGGAGAAAAAGAAAGGAAAAAAGGGAGGGAGAAAGGAAGAAAGTAAGGAAAGAAATATAGCTCTACGTATTTATACATATTTTTGTGAACATGGAGAAAAAGATAGAAAAATATATTACCATTGGATTTCTTAGTAGCAATGCAAGAAAGATTATTAACTTTCTAAAAATATTATTCATCTTTGTATTATTTTTCCCTATTACAAATTATTTAAAAAACAAAAGGGAAAAATTAAATTGGCTATTACTTGACAATAAAAGAGTCTCAACATGACTTGATTGGCACTCATATATTTATATGTTCATTAAACAAATATTGAATATTTTCTCTGTGTTGAAAATGGCTCAGACACTGGGAATACTGTCGTTAAAAAAAAGCCTCTGCTCTCATGGAAAGTATATTCTATTGGGGATGTCAGAAAATACAAAAATAAACATACGTATTTATAAAAATTCTTGGTACATAGTACATTTTATACCAGACAACTCCCTCGAAACAACATCTAAGTTATTTGTATTTGTGATTTAGAAGAAATTTTAAGTTTTGAGTTAAAAAGAAAGAAAAATAAATAAATAAAAACCTATAATTATCTGATCCCAACTCAGCCATATAACTTTATAGGTCACAAATGTATTCACTTCTGTTTCTGTCATTAAAAGTAGGTTTCACTTTGGGTGGGAGTAAATGGGATGAGCAAGCTGCCACCAGTGTTCAGTATAGATATAAAAGATTCTTCACCTCTTGTCTCCAACTACTGCAGACCACATGCACTGGATCCCAAAAGGATGGGTTTTCTGAAGGTAACTGTAAAACAGCAAGTTCCAACTATTTTCTGCCCTGAGAGATGCCTGGCAAACACTAACCTCAATAACTGGTCACCTGCTATAAAAGGCTGATAATGCTCCTGAATGATGGGCTTCCTCAAATCCAGAACTGAAAGGCAGCTTACAAATAAGCTTCATTCATTCACTCTACTTAGAAGTTACTCTGAATTCCAGACAAAAAGAGGAAATTAAAGTGACTACACCATTTCTTCCTTGGAGCAGGAAGTAAACACATGACTGAGAGTAGCATTAGTTGAATTTTTGATCCTATAGTAACAATTTTTTTTTACTTGTTTGCTTAAAAAGAGAAAGAAATAGAAACAGGTTTAAGGCCATCTCCAGACACTAGGCCAACTATCTTCTTGCTGAAGTTTGTGAACAGCAGCAGTAGCTTCTTGGCTTTGTATTTGTGCTTTCAATTCATCATGCAATCTGAAGCTTTATGCATTGAGCCTACTATGGAGGTCATGAGTCTCTAAAGTCATGAATATAAGTTCATTTTCATAATGGGTTTGCTTATTATTTAGAATGGTGCTTTTATTTAGGACCTGCTAGTACTTCTGAATTATTCTGTAACTCAGTGATAACTATGCAGGTGAAACCCTATCATAAAATAAAGCAAAAATGTTAACGCTGTCAAATTACTCAGCATAAAAGCCAAGAAATAATGGGTTTATAATGCTTTAACTATTTTAAAAGAATTGTCAGTTAAATTGCTCAGGCATTTGCAAACAAATTCATTAGACAAAAGCAGATACTGATAAAATATTTAAATCCTTAAAATAATAAAAGGGGATTAAGGTGTCAAAGTGATGAGAACAAATTTCCTATAGTAAAGGCAGGAAAATTTTCTTCCTTAATCAAAATCCAGAGTGCTGTTGTCACTGTAGTTGCATCTGGTATGTGGGTGATGGAGGTGAGAATTGGGGTGTTGGCAAGACATGAAATGGCCTGAGTGTTAGCAGGATTATTGATGGATGTGATATCTCTTTAGGCACATAATAAAACACCTTGCATTTGTGTAGCACTTTATATTTCACCAAATGCCTTTGCATATATTATTTCACTTAATCTTTTCAAGACTGTTGTGACTAAAAAAGAAACTAAAGTTCGGAGAGGAAAGATGAATTGTCCAAGTTTATGCAACAACTACATCAAAAGTAGAGTTTCTAATTTCCTGCACAGCATGCTCCAGCCACGCTGGAGCTGTCTTTTTGTTTAAAGCGCTCAGATGAGCTGCTTGCCTGTCTGCTCTAGAACAATTTATCTGGCTGTGAAAATGACAATGTAAGTGATTTTTCTTGACAAATTCCAATATTCTTAGAGAGAGAGAGAGAGAACTGCATGAGATTATCCAGTTCAAGGCCTTCATTTCACAGATGAGGAAAGTGAGGTCCAGAAAGGCTAAGCAACTTTCCCAAGGATATTTAGTAAGTTGGAGAAGAGTTGGGAATGAATCCATGTATCTTAAACTCAAAGCTCATGGGAAGGTGCTCTTTTTGCTCCCCTGTGCTGTTTCTACCCTGCTCATCCCCTTGACACTCCACTTAAACCTCCCAGAGAATTTACTGTGAGGTCAGCTAAAGTAATTGGCCTCAAACCCGTCAGAGATAATGAGACAGATACACAGATTTTCTAGTACTGAAATTATTTCTTGGAGGATCAGTGTGTGTTCCTCTGACGTTAGCAAGAATCGTGATTTGGATGTAAGCTTTCCACTGATCCATTAGTTGAATTTAATTTCTGCCTTCATGAAAGGGAGTTATGCTCTATGAAATTGCTTCAATAGATGCTCAAGTACTTCTTTAAGATAAAAATGTGTATGATACCGAGGAGGCCAAGAAATAACTTGTTTCCGTTTCATTTTTGTTTATTTGTACTTACAAGACATTCGTAATAGAAGTAATCTGGGGTGATTATATATCTTATTTGGGAAATTTATTTTGCAAGTGCTTTAGTCAACAAGAGCAGTCTAAACATTTATGTAGAGAAATCAGTGTGATTTTGAAATCTTAGGAAAGATACAATGTCAAAGTCATTTTTCATGTCACTGCATGTTTACCTATTATGATGATATATTTTGGCCTGTGAACTGAGTTGTTTATAGAGTAGAATGACTAAATCACTGAATACCCAGAAAGGCTTTATAATGACTAATAAACTTGCCAAGTTAAATCTGACATTAATATGCATATAAAAGTAAAAACTCTGATATTTTGTATTATATGATGTAGCCTTATTTTACATTTATTTTAAGGCTAATTAAACAAGTATTTGTGAGAGTCATAATTTCAAGGAAAATTTTAAAAGTGATTGGCCTTTAACTTTCAAATGAATAACACAATATTACTCCTACTTGATTTATAAACCTCAATGAAATAATGCCTTTATTATTTAACAATAGAAATTTCTAAAGTTCAAACTGATGAATCATTGGGAAGTTTTTAATTGAGAAGATAACACTTTTATTGGGATGTACTTCCTCTGATTTTTTACTTGAAGATAGCAGGATTATACCACTCTCTCATGAGCAGAATCAAAGAGTGACGTGGGGTAAGTGAGCTATGGAATGTCTCTGCTGACCATCCTGTGAGGGGCATTTTCCTACACAGGCTGGTACTTTCTCACCACTCATTTGAGGACGAATCTAATCATTGTCTGCCCATAAATATTCTAGAAGTTCCATTTATATTCAAAAAAGTTCAACAAGTCACTTTAAAATTATTTATTATTTAAACTTAATATTTTATGTCTAGATTTAGTATTATTTAGATTTGGAAATTTCATTTCATAATTTCCATGCCGAAAATGTAGCCCAATTCTTGAAGGCTTTTTTAAGGAAAGTACAAGGATTGAAATAGATTTAGGGTTCATTTTCCATTGATCTATTGAATAGTTAGATCAACTACAAAGAATAGTTACCTTGCCAAATCAAGCACCTTTTCAATGCCTTGGCAAATTGTCACATTTCTTTCTAGACATGGATTGACTTCCAATATTTTGTCCTTTGCACTTTTAGCACCATAAAATCTTTCTAGGATTTCCTTTAATTTGAAGTTTTTTGTTTGTTTGTTTTTGCTGTTATTTCTGGAACATCTTCCTCTTTTCATGTATAAATGCACCTTTGCTAAGTGTCTCTCGCTGCACATCATCTCTTGAAGACTGGCACTGCCATCATAGTATGGTCCATTGTTTCTTCTATAACTCTATTCATTTTCAATTCAAAATTTGGCTTCCAGCATTATCACTTTTCATTGTTTGTTTGCAAACTCAACTGTTGTTGATCATTTCCCTCTGCAATTACCATTTTTGTAAAACATTATGTAGATTTATCACTGGGGAGACAAATAGGCAATACATCTATATGCTTTGGCATCTGTGTGTGACCTTAATAGCAGATGTGCAGTGACCAGTCAGTGTTAGATTTAGAAAGATGAGGTCTATGTGTGAGCTAAAGATCTAGCAGCAGCGTTTGTACTTTGTGGCATTTCTCAGGAAATTTATGGTGGTAACTGAAATTTCCACTGTGTTTGGGTACTGGTATTATTTAATGTTTAACTGTAATAACTAAAATTCATGCATATTTGAATCATGCAAAGAGAAGACTGCTTGTTTTATATTATAATGATTGTCAAATACATTGGGATTGATAATGACACAAGGAAGCAGAGCAGAAAGCACCAGGAACATATTAGATCCCTTAGAGGAACACCTGCTTATGTGGCCGACAGACCAGCCCACATCTGACTGCAAGAAAAGCTGTGAGAGGGCATCATTTTTGGTAGATGTCTCCTGGCATTTGATTCAGCACAGATTTTAATGAAAGGAATCATAGAACACGAAGAAAATTGCAAACAGCAAGTGTTACCTGAGAGGGTACTCTTTGGAACCACAGGTGAGATGTTTCCTGAGAACATCCTAAAATAGCAAGTGTGTGTAGATCACTTGTGAAGTTATGTCTGAAAATAAGAATTTGTGATGGCAACTGGGGATAGAGCCAGAGAAAACTAGTTTCCCAAATCGTGATCCAATTTTGCACCTCTTCTGGGATAGCCTGAGAAATATGATTAATTGCTTGAGGTTTTGCTTTGGGAGTGCTTAAGAGCCATAAATGAAACCAGTTCTTGAAAGACTGCACCAGAAGCATTTTAGAGGATGTCTTTGGAGAGTCCCAAAAGGTCTTTTAACTCTTGAGATTTTTCAACTGCAAGAGAGGAATTTAAGTGACTGTTGAGATAGTATAAGTAGCAGTCTAGCCTGTAAATAATGTGATAGTCACAGATATGATGGTTCTATTCACATGTGTGTAGATCCTTTGTCCAAGAATTGCTTCAGTTTCTGCTACTGTGGACCCTCACGAATATGGCAGTGTAGTTTTATAAACTGGTTAAGAGTGTAGAAGGATCGTCATTATCTAAGTGTTTGGAGAGAGAAGTGAGCACTTTTCTTTGGCTGTGATACCTTTCTTAACATTCAACTACCTAAAAGAAAGCTTGTGCAGTGTTGGTGCCTTTTCAGTGGTACCAGTTTCTTAAACCTTCTCTACCAGTGCAAACCTTTATAAACTTAACAGGGGTGTCTTCCCCTCCATAACAAATAGGCTCTGGCTAAGTTGGAGTGATGCTCTGTCATGCTAGGATGGCCCAAAAGGGAAAATGGGGATCATGCTGGGGTCTCTTCTTCTGAGGCTGTAGGAGCTGAGGGTCTGAGAGAGGCCAGCTACATTCCTGGGATGGTGACAACTGAGTGAAACGGGAGGATACTGCGTAAAGATTCAATGTGCCAGGTTTGAAAAGAAAACAAAACTCTGGTGCCAGCTGCCAGAGTGGCTTTGTTCTGTGTTTTGCGTAAGCCATTCCCAATAAGGCTTGGGTCAGAGAATTTCATTGCACCAGAAACAGAGTGGCAATAACTAATCTCAGGGATGGAAAATTCCAGCACAAATACACCCTCAGGAAGATTCTCTGTGGCAGTGTGCTTTCATAGTACCACCTCATCCTTCTCTCTATCCAACCACAGGCCAAGCTCCATAGTGGAGCAATAATGGTTCCTGCCCCTGTGTAAATACGCAGAGGAACTATTAAAACACCTGTGCTCTCTTCCCCCATGCTCACGGCAGTAACGAGCAGACCAGATACAGATCCTAAAAGTTGATCATTTTCTCAGTTAGACTTAATGGTACCTACTGCTACACAATGCCAGTTTGCGTGTTTTGAAAACGTGGTGTTTGGTTTTTGAAATGGGAAAGCCCCCTAGAGTCAGGAGTCTGTGATCCAGTGGAAAGATCTGCTTAAAAGGTTGTATACCTATATCTATTTATAGGATTTTGAAGTAAAATTTTCTTACAAATGCCTCCCAAAACATCTGATTTATTTTATTTTATTGTTGGTACCATGGATTGAACCCAGGGTCAGTTAACCACTGAGACACATCCCCAGCCCTATTTTATCTTTTTTTTTTTTTTTTTGGGGGGGGGGGGTTGGGAACAGGGTCTCACTAAATTGCTTAAGGCCTCACTAAGTTGTTGAGGCTGGCTTTGAACTTACCATCCTCCTGCCTCAGCCTACTAAGGCTCTAGTATTACAGGAATGTGCAACTATGCCTGGCCAAAAATTTTATCACCCAAACTTGGACCCACAGAATCTGAAGTTCACTTATAGTAAAGGACCTGGAAAGTAAAACCAGCATAAGTGGGACTTTTATGTATTCAGCCCAACATGGGTTGCTTGACCAGTATTTGGAGACTACTTCTAGACTACAATAACGCACCTGGCATCCCGCCTGGCATATAAATGGTAGCTAATGATGCTGATATTATTTTATTATTATCCAGTTCAATTAAAAAAAGATATTCCAAGCTGAAGCACTGACAGTGGAATGAACTGCCTTTGAAGGTGCTGATATCAGTGTTGTGGGAAATGGAATATGGATGAGTCTAGAGAACACACAATTCTAAACTTAGATCACCTCAATTGGAATACTGACTTTTACACTTATTAGTTCTCTAACCTTGAGAAAGTGATGAAGATTTAGTTTCCTCATTTGTAAATAAAAGATAGCAGATAGCACATACTTCCATAATAGAGTTGTAAGAATTGCTTTCCCAGGTAAAAAAATAAAGAGCACAGTTTTAAAAATGTCAACATTTCTGAAATTAGATGTACTTTAGAGTCAACAGGGATTGTAGAATAACTGATGGCATGTTTCTTTCTTTCTTAGTGGTACACAATATGATAATACTTCTTAAACTGGTAAACGCTTAAATTTAATGAACTATTATAAATTATTTAATCCATGGAAATTTCTAACACTAATGTCTTTTGCATAGCAAGCACTCAAAAAGGTAGCTATTACTGATCATTTTATTTTTGTTTTTGTTTTCAGAGGAGGGATTATGTTTAAGTTAGTTCTCTGTCTTTGATGATGTTTACCTCTTCCAAGTTTGGCCCAAAGTCCTCCTTCTGCATCCCAGTTCAGCTATTTTCAGAAACCAGCCTCAACTGTTTTAATGTTTTGCACCTGAGATATTGGCCTTTCTCTCTCCTGCTTTCCATCCTGACATAGCAGACTCTAGATTCTTTTACCACTTGGGTGATGGTGTGGGCAAGGTTGTGCACACGATCCTTTGCAGTCTGGATTGGTCACGTTGTTTGACCTGGGGATCCCACTCCAAGGCCTTCTTACATAACAAATTTCTTAGTTTCCTCCAGATTTTTACATGGATGGGAAAGGGCAATATGAATATTGGGGGTTTAGGATAACTCACACACAGGATTCCAGCTTGATAATGGTATTATCTTCCTAATTATAGCAAGAAAACATCATCCTTAGGGGCTGGGGATGTGGCTCAAGCGGTAGCGCGTTCGCCTGGCATGCGGGGGGCCCTGGGTTTGATCCTCAGCACCACATACAAATAAAGATACTGTGTCCACCGAAAACTAAAAAATAAATATTAAAAAATCTCTCTCTCTCTTAAAAAAAATCATCCTCAGTAGAACAACAGGCCAGTGCTAGTTCTATCACTGCCTATTTTATCTCAATTAAAACTGGGAAGGCTACTGAGAAATTTTGGTATCTTGGGCATTTTATACTTAATATAAATGTATACCTCACCAACTTCCAAAAGGCTAAATGAAAAGGACGACAGTCAAAAGCAAAGCATTTCTGGATCAAAGAACACAGGGTCTGTCTGAAGGATGCAGAGAGAATAGACGTTTCCAGGTACTTTTTTAAAAAGATTGCACTAATTTCACAATAAGTTAGGCTTTATTTCCTGGCAGCCAATGCAAGAAAATAATTGCACATAGTTTTTATAGTCTCATTTGACAGGCAGAGAATGATATCAAATTTATTCAGAGAGAAGAAAACATTTTGAAACTAAACTCAAGCAACTATTTATCATGTGGATTTCTGACCATGGAGAGATACACGAACAATATCTAAAGCAAGCAGTTTCAAATAATTTTGCTGGCTCGCTTCTATTACAAGGAGAACATTATTAACAAATTCATTTAAGTTGTTCCCATTAACCTGTAATTTACAGAGTACTCTGAAGAAAAGAATCATGACATACAGTAACCATTTAATGAATCAATCTGGAATAGTTCTGAGTGAGAAAGGGACACTTGACAGTTATGCCAGGACAACAGGTAAAACCAGAACTATCCTTGTGAAAACTTCAGTGTATGGTCACCCTGAAACAGGATGCCACCATACTATCCCATTCAGATTTATATCAGTAGGAAATTTTCAGGTGTAAAGTGCTATAGAAACAATATTCTGCATAGAATAAAGCATGTGGAGGGTATAGACAATCAAAATCAAAATAACAAGGCATTTTTAGTTCTAATGATTCTTAAGTCATGAAGGTGAACCACATTTTTTTCTTTCTTTTTTTTTTTTTAAAGACATTATTTAAAGCTCCTTGGACCACATTTTGGAGGACATGAATATGGTATCTCAAAAGTTCTCAGGTTTCTAGAAGGAAATTTTCACTGACAATATTTTAATAAATTAAAATAAGCCAAAATAGATGCAGCTATTCAAATTAGGCATAAATTGGAGTTAGACTAAATATATAAAAACTTAAAAAGGGATTTTTAAAAAATTCTAGCATAAAAAATGAAGGGGAGGCATTTATTTTGTTTTTCAGCAAGAGGTATGCAAAGATGCCTTGCACCAAAAAAAAAAAAAAAAAAAAAAAGGATCTGAATATGAAGAGCAGAAGATTTGCAGGTAAGAATACAAATGCTGAAATTTGGGGCCACATCTTAAGTGTTATGGGAATGGCTTAGTATCTTGGGGACTTACCATATACCCAGTATTCACATTATATGAGTTTGTCCAGTAACTCAGTCTTGCCTGCCTCCCTGTAGTTTCCATTGAGCTATGCAGTTGTCCAACCATATCCACTGGGCACTGGCTCTAAGACCTCTGTGGATACCAAAATCCATAGATGCTCAAGTCCCTTATATAAAAAGCATAATACTTGTATATGCACATCCTCTTGTATACTTTGTATACTTTAAATCATCTCTATATCACTTATAATATCTAAAACAATGTAAATGTTATGCAAATAGTTATATACCATATTGTTAGGGAATAATAAGAACAAAGTAAGTCTGTACATGGTCAATACAAACACAATATTTTTGAAATATTTTTGATCCAAGGGTGATAGATTTTTGAATATGTGAAAGTGTAGGCCCAACTTACAAACAAAATTAAGGGTAGCTATTCCAGATAAGATCCAGCTAAAAGTCTAGAAACCTGGAAGAAATCTTCTAATGACAGTATGAATATATATCTTTATTTTTCTATAATCTTAAAAAGAGATAGAAGATATGAAGTCTAGTTTGAGCATTTTGTAGAAACCTTTAGTGCCAGGAACATTATATTATAAACAAGCTATAACTTTGTATGACTGATGCCTGTGTCCAAAGTTAGCATGATTCTTAGTTATCCTACAGGTGTGCATTTAAAATTAGGGAACTTGGCAGAGCGTCTTCCTTATGATGGTACTCTTGTTGGATTTCTAAGTCTACCCATTTAGGGTCTCAGGAGAATTGGAAGTGTCCCTATTACTGAGAAGCAGAAAGAGCACTTGCCTAGTGTTGAGCTCATTTTCAAAGGTTCTCTGCAACCAGAAATTTAGAAATGAAAGTTGGCTGTGTCGGCTTTGATGTGTCGGAACAAAATTAGAGATATTTCCAGTACTTGGATGGAAATGTTAGCTGATAATATGAAAAGGTAGAGTGCACAGGGCACATCTCAGTAAGTCTGATGAAAATGCCATCCAGGAGACGGCTAGTAATTGGATCCTATAAATGGTATAATGAAGTCTATGGCCCCTGAAGGAATGCATGCAAAAGTCTATGAAACGCACAAGCAGGATTCAGTGTGAACCACGCCATTGTCTATTTTGGGCCACACTAAGAACCACTTGTTCTGACTGAGTTACTTCTACTGCTTAAGTCTGAGACTGGTTCTAATTGAAAAGCATTTAATACTTCTCTCCAGCCATCCAAAGACCATTCATTGCCCACCCATGGTGCTAAGTAGATTTTGACTGCCTAACAGTGAGAACTAAGCAAGGTTGACACTGATGTTTTAAGACCATGTCTAGACCAGATGGTGCACAGGTTAATGATGTGGTTTGATTGGCAAGCCACATTTATGCCAATATTTAAAAGCAGGATGGTTTCCATAAAACTAGGCACTTCTGGATTCCCAGGATGATTGAAAGCTTCTGTAATAATAATTCCACATTGCATCATGGTAGCAACCACTTAAAGCTGAGTGGCGCTGAACCTCTGTAAAAGGGATGCAAGGGCTCTCCAGTTTGCCACAGCCTTTCTTCAGTGCTAATTGTGTTGCTGATTGCCATTGCAACCAGCTTGCTTTTCCTATTTTTACTGCCTGGTTAGCCTTTCTGAGCATTTGATTTTCTAATCTTGATCTAGATTAGTGGAAAATCACTGGTTTAATTGAAGATTCAAAGGCTTTCAAAATACAGGTTGGCTTGAATCTTACTATGCTATTTATTAGATTATAATTTTGAACAAGTTACTTAACTGCTCTGAGTCTCAGTTTACAAATTTGTGAAATGAAAGTAGCCATACCTACCTTGCAGAATTGTTTTAGGAAATATGTAGTGTAGTTACAAGGCAGAATATTACTGATTAAATGCTAGTTATCTTTATTGCTAGTGTTGTTATAATAGTTGTTATTTGGTTCTTTCTACATATTGTTTTATGGAACAAATGACTTCATCAAGTCTTTCCTTTAGATAACATTCAGTAAATTCTTAACTTCAAACAAACTATACTCGCTGTGGTGACATATGCATGCCCCCTGAACAGTTTTATTTTCTATTTTCTCACAATTAAATTGTGCTTACTTAGTTGCTTTGTTTTTTCCTGAGAATGTATAGTTTCTTTGCTTCTTCTTAATTTTGAGTTCCCTTTATTATATGTAACTAGAGAAATAGAATAGTATTGGAAAAAAGATTATTTGCAGTTTATATGGTTTTTCTCTGTTCCTTAGAATACTTCGAAATGTGTTTCTATTAGCATTTATTTCTTTGTACCATATCTACTTCTAAATTGAATTATCAAGAAAAATCAAGGCAATAAAAATATGGTAACATAATAGAATGTAGAGAAGTCAATAGAAAATTCACTTCTCTTAGATGAAGTGAAGCTTGGGATGGCAGAATTTCTTCTTGCATTTTCTCATAGCTAAGGCAATAAGAGAACTTCACCAGGGAGGAGATACCTAACACGTTCCAGAAGTTAAGGATAGGTGGTTCAGAATTTGCATTTATATATATTCTATCCCTGTTTCAACAGTAAGCAACATTGCATTACAGGGACCCTGTAATAGAGGGGAAGGGGCATTAAGGTCCTTAGTTGTATCAGATTTGACAATTTCATTTCTATTTAGCTATCAGAGAGGAGCAGAACTAAACAAGGAAAATCAATGAGTTTATGGACATTAACATTCTAGATAATGCATCCTAAGCTTTTGTAGCCAGAACCATCTCATTCTGTAAAAGTTTGATGTTTTCATGGCACTCTATGTAATATGTGTGTGTGTGTGAGAGAGATGCACAGGGAGATGATGAGAGGGCATGTGTGGTCAGCCACACAGAGAAGACTAAAGACTGAAAAGAGAAGCCTGCAGTCAGTGCTGTCAGTCTGGATGACTTTTCCCTGACCTGTTTCACTACTTGAGCAAGCAGCTTTGCTGTCACACACCTCTCTTATAAATAGCATCGTCTTTCCCCTGTCTTGGTAGAAACTGCTTTCATCCCAAAGAGCTGTACTTCTTTCTAGGAGGTCGTTCTTCTTAAATAGTCTTTCTCAACATCTAAAGTATTCGACAAGACACTTTGGATTTTTACTCATAGATGAAAAGTAGAGGTTTAATTGTTGATTTTGCCTGAGCAAAATCTGGTGACTGCCTGCCATCCTGGCAGGTATTATGAGGCCAATGGACCAAGATATTTTTCCTAGATCCCTCAAACCCTAAGTAAGAAAGGTCTGCAATTAATCATTTGAAGGGAGGGGAGGCAACCTTATGGGAATGTATGTCAGTTGGGAGGAGTGGAGCACGTGGGGAAGTCCACAGTGAGACTGAGGTAAAGGTCCTCCCTGGGCAGAGTGGGAGCAGAGGAAAGAAGCACAACACATAAGTGAGAGACTTTTTATCAGGAGCACTCACATAAAGCTCCCAGAATTAAGCATTGGCGATACTGTTTTTTTCCTCATTTGTTGGGAGTACTTGGAAATGATACTTTAAGAAGGAGGAAATCTCTCCTCATTTTCATTATTGTCTCTTTTTATTATAGCTATTCCATTTCTACCCTATTTGCACCATGGGCTATTTGTAGATTATTAATAAATATTGTATTTATTTTTCAGACAGAGTTTCATGGTTGTATTAGATTGTTGGATGCTTGTTAAATCTTTATTGGGCCTCTATTATGCAATTACTCTGTGAGTCTTGTTTGCACTCTGCATTAAGGACCTTCATTTCATCAACCAATTTGTGTGCCAAGTGTACTTCATCAATGTGGTCATTAAGAAAGGGCTAAAGACGTTTAGCAGAGAAACTTGACAGCTCATGTTTTTCACTTAATGAAGTTTATGGCCTTTTATTCTGAGATTCGCTAACCCAAAATCACTTTTATCTGAAGAAAATATTTCTGGACAAGAAATTAAAGCATGAAAAATTATTGTAATGTTTTGCTATAGACTATTTAGGAGAGGCTCTATCTTAATGAAAAGCACACACACACAAAAAAAAAGAGAGAAAATACTCAGCATTACTGTCTATTCTTTTTTTAATTTTTTTTTGTAGTTGTAAATGGACAGAATGCCTTTATTTTATTTGTTATGTGGTACTGAGGCTAAAACTGGGTGCTTCACACATGCCAGGCAAGCACTCTGCCACTGAGCCACAATCCCAGCCCTCTTTATATTTTTGAATAAGCAAAATATTTTATAAAAGACCTTTAAATGTTTCTACGTGAAGGGATAAAAATCTTCTGAAGTGCATTCTCTTAATCCTGTATATCTGTAAGGTAGACACACTTATTTCTTGGAAATTATAGGAAGCAGATATCAGCTTATCTGAAATAACAAATAGTTTTCATTTTTTTTGAAACTGATATTCAGGCAGACACATTTAAAAGACACTCACTGGGTCATCTAATTTCTGTAGAAAATTCTTCAAAAACTCTGGTCCAGCACAGTAGTTAAGTTGAAGCAGTCCCCACTATTGGCAAAATGGGGCTTGCAAAGATATTATCATAGCAAATATTTCATTAAAAAATCTTTTTATAGTGTTTTTTCTGTATTTTAATGTAACACTTGGATTAAGCCTTTTCTTTATCATATCTAGGCCTTAAAACAAATTTTTTCTGCCTTTAAGAATATCACTTATGCTCATCCTTATATCCCCTAATCTAAAACTGTAGCATTTAAAAAGATTAAGTGAAATCCATTCCTTTACCTGGAGAAGCCTGATTGAAAATGTTGTCAGTGAACTTTAGAAAATAGAATTGGGTACAAAATCTTACTACCCAACTATCTGTAGGCTTGGCTTTAATGGAGAAAAACCATAGGTAATCTGATAAATTTAGAAAGTGGGATCTCTAATAATTCAATAAGAACTCATTGGCTTGAAACAAACAAACAAAAAATGGTTTGCTTGCTAAATGACGAGCTCTATTTAAGGCAAACTGCTTTAAGTTTGCCTGATTTTTTTTAGCTCGGTTGGGAGGATAGGGTGAGGGAAAGGAATGGTAAAGTTGAAGAGAGAGAGGTGGAAGGATCTTGCTGAAGAACTGCCAGAGACATGTTGTATTTAAAGATCTTTTTCCTATACAGATAGAGTCTAGAAGGGAGGCAGACAACTATTGGGAGTGCCAAGGCTTAAGAGTGACAGCAAGATCTGGCAGGCTGCTCTGTGACATAGGTCTCAGACATGCCAGTCCAAGGATCGTTTCCATGTTTCTGTGCTCATAGAAACTAAAGCTACCTGCTCATAATTGGAAAGTGTCTGTAGCAAATTCCAACCCATTTTTTCCCCACACTCTCATTTCCTAGACTTATTATGTCTCTCATTAGCACATCCATGATTTCCTTAAGATAACTCCCTAGATGAAAGAGGAGAATTGATATTCAAATGGACTTTCAAAATGCAGAAATACTCTAATTCATCAAGAGCCAGGTCAAAGTAAACCCTTTCTGTTTTTAAATTGTAAATCTAAATGGCCTGCTTTTCCTCTGCCTTCAGAATAGCAGTCGTGCTTTGAACCATTGCTGCCCCTGTGGGCCTGTTACTGTTTAATGAATTCAATGGTTAATTTAAACATAGAAACTTTGGGAATGGACGGGAAGGAGAAAGAAAAAATAAGAAGAGGAAGGAAGCAGAAAGAGCCCCTGGGAGATGGAGTGAATTCAATGAGAAGAATTTAATATAGGTAAAAGGGAAGTCCTATTCTTAGCTTTAATAAATCAATACCACAAGTATAGTTTACTAGGCATTGACTGGATTCTGTGGCTTTCAGAGGAGCTACTGTGGTTATAGCTACGTAACAGAAGAACATTGCCCAGTTTGAGGGAGTGAATAGTCTTGGAAATCTAGTCAAGGAAGGCTACCAGGGCCAGTAGGAGATCACATTGCAATTTATAAGGAAGAGCTGGCTATTTGGCTTTGCGGTTAAATGACTCTTCTATATGAAAGCCTCCTCCTAGATTTCTTCACCTCTGTTCATATGGCTGCACCTCCAAAAAATAACCAGAATTCATTCAATTTCACTTTTGTCCATTACTACTACTTTTTGCTTTCTTATAACGCAATCTCTACACAGTAGCTTAAGTGCCTTTTTATGTGTAATTCAGGTCATGTCGCTACCCTGATGACAGTCCTCCAGTTGGATCCCATTGTACTTAATATCCAAACTCCATATCATGCCTTCAGCACTCTGTGTCATCCAACTCTGCCCACCCCTCTGTGCCTACCTTCTCCCACTCTCTCCTTGGCTTGGGATTCTCTGGCCAGAGGACGAAGCTAGGCTCCATCACTCCTGCCCCAGAAATATTCAAAGTTAAATTGGTAGGAAAATAGGTTTTCTTCAAAGCGAGCTTTGAAGGATGGTAGAGGAAACATTGTTTCAAAAATATAATCTGAGGAGGCTGTCAGGCAAGGGAGGACTTTAAAAGATAAGATGCAGCAAAGTGAGACAAAATACAGGAAATATGCATCTGCAGATTGAGTTAACCTGTGTTAGGCCGGGGGAAGGGCAGCCTCCATTCTCAGCTTCATTGATGTGCCATAGGTTAGGGGTCCTGCCATCCATCCCTAATGAAGGCACAGGGCACAGGTCAGGGGGTTGTAACCCTGTCAGCCTCTACTGTCACCATAAGGAAATTGCTCTCAATTTTAGAGGGGCTCCCAATTCAGTCTGTTTCAGAAATAAGTGTTCATTCAGTCTGGAATCCTCTTCCCCAAATCTTCCCAAGACTGATTCTTATTTATTTTTTTACACTCAACTGTCAATTTAAATGTTACCTCCTCAGAAAGGCATTCCCTGACTGCCCAATTTAATAACTCTTTTATCTTTATCAATTTTTTTTCTGTATAACTTCCTCATAAAACTTGCCACTCTTAATTTCTTTGTTTATTTCTCGTTCTCCATTTCTCCTTCACATTAGAGTGTAATATCAGCAAAGCAGAAGGTCCTATCTCATTCCTTGACTCCTTTAATTGTGGAATATAATAAATATGTGAAAAACTAGAGAACCAAAGAGGACTAAGGTTAGTGGGCAATGAGAAATGGACAAAAATAAATGGAAGAAGTGTATGAGAGGCACTGAATTTGTAGTGTATTAGCTACAAGATTTATTCAGAGGCTCAATGACTGCTTGATGGAAATAATATAGAGGGTGTTCATTTAATTGTTCAATGAATATTTATTGGTCATTTGATATGTTCCAGTCTTTTTGAAAAGCACATGGCTATGCAAAAAGGGCACTTCAGATGCTTTCTGTCAAGGAGTTTATAATCTAGGGTGGGAGAAGCTATGTGAACAGAACCTTACAAGTACAATGCAATGCTCAAGTATAGACAAGGCACAGTGTCAGCTAAAGCGAGACTGAAGAAGGCAGGGTATGAGGCGTCTCGTTTGACTCCTAAATAGAAGAACATTCCAGATGAATGAGATGCTTCGGAGGGCTTTCTAAGTTAGAGAGCAATGTAGGGAGAACATGGTAGGTTCTGAGAAGTCCAAAGAGCTCAAGATGGCCTTCATGAAAGATGTAGAGAGGAGAGGTGAGAGAGAAGCACATGATAAAAGATGATGGAAATGGAAAGAGGGACAGGGGACAGATCTTGTATATGACTACAAGAAAATGGATGTTGTCTTGTAGGCAGAGAGGCAACACTCTATGATGATCAGGGTTTTACTATGGCATGACGACCCGCATGAGAGACACATTATAAAAAAGGTAAATTGGGAGTAGTTTGGAATTTTTTTTAGAAGCCAGGTCAGAGGTGATAGAGATTAAATGGAAGCATCCAAAGGCCTAGAGTCTTACTGGAAGGAATGGCTCTATGGATCATTGTATGGCACAAATACTTAGGAATCAAATCGACAGGGAAAATTTTTATTCAAAGCCAGCTTTGAGGAAGTTAGAGGAGAGGTTTTCTGTATCAAATCTCCGTTCTTCAGGGGAATTAGGGATGTGAAAAGGTTTCAGAAGAGAAGGCAGAGTGGGAAAAAAGGCAGGAAATAAACATGCCAATTTAGTTAGACTGTGTTACTCAAAAACATGCCAGGCTCAGGTTCTCTGCCACCCATCAGGCTGGGGAAGCAGATGGCCCTTTAGTCTTTACTCTCATTATGAGTAAATAGGTGGATGCAAAGAAGCAAGTTATGAAAAAGTTGCCCTTAATTTCAAAACGAGTCTGTTTCAGGAGGGTACACATTAATTTAGAAGGTTGTATCTGAGCCAAGTTTGGCCTCCAGCACCACAATTCAATAGTTGTTCAAAGGTTTAGGAAAGGAAAAAGTAGAATAAAATATTTAGATATTGTCCTTATTTTTTTCTTTTCCTCTCCCATTCCACATCCCTCTCATCAGCAAGTGTTTTCACTTCTACATCAAAACTTATCCTAAATACATCACCCTGCGCCGTCTTTACTTCCAGCACCCTGCTCCAAGTTGTTACCATATTTTGTCTAAACACTACAATAGGTCCTGGCTGTCTCTTTCCTCTAGTACTACAAATGTCTAGCCTCCATACAACAGGTGGAGTCATCTTTCTGAAAAGTCAGTCAAACCATCTCACTCCCCTGCTTATTACTTTATATCCCAGGGCCTTTCCCTGGTCTCTAAAGCAGAGACCTTTTTAATCTCTTTATCCTCATCTTTAAACACTCTAGAACTCAGTATTATTGGCTTTATTTCATTTCCTTTTTCTGAAATAGTTTCCAGATCTTTTCATAGTTTTGCATCTTCTTATCAAGCAAATCTCAAATTATGCTGGTAATCAGTAGATACAGTTCTTTGTGTGTGCATAAATTTATAATTCTGTACTAAGACCTTGCATATCTTGTTCTGTGCTGGATCCCAGCGCTTAGCACAGGACCTGGAATATAGTAGAATAGAGTAAATGTTTTGTAGAATGAATGAATAGATGAAATAACTCCATTTTGATGCTTTTAGCTCCCTATCTCCTGAGAACAATTTAGAGGTATCTCTTTCCCTCCTTTGTTTGATTTGCCTTTGTCTTACAGACAGAAGTCTCCTGTTATAGCTAAGTGCTCTCTTAGATGCAGGTGGCTTTTGTTTGCAAATAGAAAACTGGCAGTCCTCCCACCTTCCTGTGTTTATGATGTTTGCATGGAGTCAGGCAAGCCACAAATCTGCTCTGAGCCTTACCAGGTGAGGCTGGGGAGCAGAAGGAAGGGAGAGAGAGGGAGACTGTCTTCAGAACCACGTGGCATAAGAGTATAACTATTGTGGTACCTTGGATCATTGATTTTTCCAATATGGTTATATTATCTATGATTTATTGTTAAACACTTCAGTATGAACCTATCATAAATGTGTAAATTAATAACACATTCTCAGGTGTCTTGTTAATACTTGAAGTACCCCTGTAGGAATCCAAAATACAGAGACCTCTATTAGATCTCTATGGGAATCATTATCCATGATTCCAATATCACTAAATTGCAGCAGAGAAATATTTTTTCATTGATGAAGCAAGTAGTGTTCAAAACATTCATTTGGCTAGAAAGCCCCTCTGTCCTTTTAGGATGAAAGCAAGGACCTCGAGTATGGATCCTTTCCTGAACAATGCTTCAGTGAGCTTGTAGACCTATCTAGCATCCCAGGTGGGCACTTCCTCAGTTTTGTCCTATTCTTATTGTCATGCCTCCCTACCCTACTCAGGTGAAGGGCACGCAACTCTGAGAAGGAAGGCGAAGATAAGTGGAGTAAAGGAAGGGAAATAGGGGGAGAGAGGAGAAAAGGGAAAAGAGAAGAAACCAGGGCTGAAATTGAGTAAATCAAATTCCACGCATGTATGAATTTGTCAGAATGAATTCAATTACTATGTGTAACTATTATGCTCTAATTAAAAAAAAGAAGAATATTGTCACTGAACAAAGTACTAATCAAAGTACCCCAAAAGGCAGAGGGCCAGGGCTTCCCATATTTGTGAGGAAAAAAAAGATGTATATTTGTACCCACCACCTAAGAAATATTGGAACTTGTAGAATTTTCTCTGAGAATTGTTTTCATTGCAGTATATCATGAGGTTGTAGGTGAGCAAGCAGGTGAGTCTGCCTGTGTTCTTGTAAGAAGCTGTCTACATTTACTGAGTCTCATTACTGTATGTGGCAAATTAGGTTAGTTCACAGAAGTGCTCAGCAACCTTACATCAACCAGAGAAAGACATCTTAAATCCTGGCACCTGTCCGTTTAATGGTGTGGATTAGGCAGGGCTGTTTCCATTCAAGAGAGGCCTAGGAAGAATTAGGCATCTGGTACTGATTGCTGTGGTTGGCCACTGATAAACTGACCCATCTAGAAACCTTGCTTGGGAAAATTAGAAAAGGCTAGTTCAACATGGGCACAGAGTACTGTCTGTGTACCACTGTGTATACATTTAAATCCTCATGGTGACATGGACTTTATTAAAAGAAATTTCAGTTTATGGCTTGAGCAATATGTATACCTCAAACCTAAGAAGATTTATGTCTCAATTTATAACTGCCTAGCATCCATAACTTGCTTAAGCCAATCTATATTTTCCAATTTGACTTTTTTCCTGTATGTATCCAGTTTTCCTGAGCCAGACTTTTCTCATTGCAATATTTTTAGAACTTGTCTGTTCAAGAAATCAGCCTCCTTCCATTAGTGGCTTCCTTCCATTAACTTGTTTTCTTCCTAGTTGATCCTAATAAAGTGTAAGTTTTAAGCCTCAGACTCTGAAAATGGAGAAGTATATCTGTAGATCAGCTATTTAGCAAATTAATACTTTGATCATTAATGCAAATTACAGTTAAAATATAAGAATGTTATAAAACTTCCAAGGCTTACATAAACCTTAACAATATTTTTTTAAGAGAGTCAATTAAGCAGAGTGGATTTAAATGTGGGTTTCTGGACCAGACTGCCTGGGAGTGGATCCCAGCTCTTGGTTTTGGCTAGCTGAATGATCTTAGAAATTTGTTCAAGTTTGCTACAGTTTCCCTACATATAAAACCACTGTAATAATAATAACTTCTTCATGAGATTGATTTAAAATTAAACTCTGTAGGGCCTGAGAACTACTTAGGATACTAGCTGTCACTTGTAGATTTAAAAATTAACTGATCAGGGGCTAGGGTTGTGACTCAGCGGTAGAGCGCTCACCTGGCATGTGCAAGGCCCTGGATTCGATCCTCAGTACCACATATAAATAAAATAAAGGTATTGTGTCAACTACAACTAAAAAAAATTTTTTTAATTAACTTACCAATAATTTCAAAGTCATCCTTAACCATAACTTCCATAGATAGGAAGCTTGTTGTGATGGAAAAAAGAATGTCTGGATCCTCCCACCAGCTCTGTAACCTGTGCAAAATTATTTGACATTTTTGGGTTTACGTCCGCATGTTTTTTTTAAAAAAGGAATTACCCTAGATAATTTCCAAGAATGTTATGATCCTGTGATATTATCCCTCTATGCCAAGTTTAATGAACATACTCTGAAAGTCTTTAGACTTGAATAGCTAGGTCCAAACCTACCCCACCCTTCACTTTTCTCTTTTTGGTCTGCTTTGGCTCTTAGTAAGCGTATAGGTCAGAAGAGGAAAGAGGAATAAAGCTTTGATTTTTTTGCTGGTGTGTATGGATGTGGTGGGGATATGGGCAGGCATCCATCTTGTTCAAACCTGAGAGGAATTCAATGTCCGGAAAGAAATAACCTGAAGTTAGGCCAGTGGTCTCACCTAAAAAGTGAGCAATGCTTGCACCTCATGGGACTTGGATAAGAGAGGTGGTTGCTTGTGTTCCTGTTTATTTAAAAATATGTAACACATTTAGACAGTTAGGCAAATTATTTAATGTATGAAAAACAGCTTTCTCGCCCTCTGCCCTGTGGATTGTTTTATCTCCTTCACCCCAGTCTCTTCCTTAACCCCTTTCCTACCTGGCTGTTCCTCAGTGGCTGGTATGATTTAACACCAAGACTCTCCCTCTCCTAGGAAAATGACTCTTAACAGTTTCCAGTTCTTAAAATCTTTGTTTATTAAAAAAATACAGAAAACTTGGTCCTCAAGTTTTATCTCATATGAGAGATTCTCCCTTTTCTGAGGAGTGATTCCATTTGCTAAAATATTAAGTGATTAAACAATAAAAGAGCCAACTTTACAGCACCTTATAGGTTGTATATATTCCCTTACTTCTCAAAGAGGAGTTGGAAAGTTCAGGGAGGCTTCTCCTCAGCAAAAGGACCATCGTCCAAACAGTGGCCAACATGCAGAGATCTAGGAAGCTGCTCAATCAGGTCTCCCCACTCCAGGTTCATGTGGAGCTAACCTAAAGGCAAGCAGGCTCTCCCAGCCTCTGTTCTGTCAAGGGCATGGTGAGTACTTTCCCCGTCACACAGTTGTGTGGTGCAGTCTAATGAGGAAGTGTATGTGAACCTGATTTATCGAGAAGAAAACATCCCTCCAATTAGGTGATTATTTTAAGCTCCCGGCTAAAGATGCCTTAATGATCCATTCTGTCTTTATAGTTGGAAACAGTTTATCATTTGCCCAAGAGCGTCCAGTTTTCCATTCTTTTCATCATTTCAATAACAGTGTGCATTTTCTTCAGACTTGAGACATGATCATTAATGATACTCATTTCTATGACCTTTTCTGTGTGTGAATTGCAATTTGTGCTTTTCATTATCATCTTTTCATGATCTGTAATCACAGGACTTCCTAACTTTTCATGGCACTCAGTTTGTACAAGTGAGAAACCTCAGGTAAACTACAGAAATCAACTCATCTCTTTTATTTAGCACAGAATTTCATAAAATATAAATTAGAAAGACAGTACATTTGTCAGAAAACTACAAGCTATTGAATAAAAGCAACAAGAGAGAGAAAACGGCTTGCCTGTTGACAACACAGTGGAATTCCCTCTCTCTGGTGTCAGCATATCTCTGTCCTTGTTGTCACAGTTCTCCTGCCAAAGAGAGAAAATACTCTAGTGATTGTTTAGAACATTGCAGATTAAGAGCTTTCAGACTGCAAAGAGTTGGCAACCTAAGCAAAGAGCCCTGTAGACTTGGAATTGGGAGCCACTAGTCTTATCATGCATGAGTCCTGACACACAAACGCCACCCTGGGGGAGCCCTCCTTGATGGAACCCCAACTGTTTCATTGCTGTGTAGCTTGTATGACCTTGCCTTTCAATCATTGAAAGTGTGCTGACCCAATAATGAAAAGTTCAAGTGCCCTCAGGCATATAAGCAAGTAAGATGAATTTTGCTTTGCTTCAAAACCTAACTCATCATATGAGTTATTTAATGAGAATATATCTCAGTGGTTTCTACCATTTGATTACTAGACTTATTGCATGAGAAACAAGACAGGAATGAAAGACGAAATGATTTTCGAGAAAAATTGATAGGTACCAAGCACTATCCTAGGCATCATCTTCTGTAACTCTCACAATATCCCCTTGAGGGAGATATTATTTTTACAATGGGCAAATTGAGACTTAGAGTATCATTAGATTAACCCATCTTAGAGTCATTTGTACAATATTTTCGGGCAACTTAACTCTTATTCACTAACTTAAAATTTTAAGATTGTAGAAGATTCTATTATAAAAGTAATCAATTTATACATGTTGTATAAATCATATTTCCCAGATAAAAGAATCACTAATAGGAGATATTTACAGTACCGTGGCATATATTGAAATTTTAGTTAGTGACAGACCAGTATATGACACTCATCCCATAAGATTATAATGGAAATACTAATTCATCTGACTTGATCATTACATATTTTATATATATATATATATATATATATATATATATATGTATTGAATTATACTGTACTCCATAGATAAGTACAAATATTATAGGTCCATTAAGAATAAATATTTTAAAAAATATTATAATGAACTGGAAATTTCTATTGCCCAGAGACACAGTAGCCATTTTAAGATCATAGTGCAATGGTAGTACTGGTGTAAACAGACCTATCTTATTGCCAGTCATAGTAAAATAGACCACATAAAACTATGGTACATGGTACAAGGTAATGATAATAAAGTCTTGCTAATGGTTTATCTATTTACTGTAATTTTACCATTATTTTAGAGTGTACTCCTATTTATAAAAAAAAAAAGTTCACAATAAAATGTTATGCCATAATATGCTGGCTGCAGCCTTATCCATCTCACATTTACTATGAATCTTGACTGCATCAAGAGGAACCATTGAATGACTGACCTAGACCATGTAGGTTTGTGTAAATATACCCTGTGAGATTCTCACAATGACAGGATCTCCAATGATGCATTTCTCAGCATGTATCCCCATCTTTGTGACATATGGCTGTGTGTATGTTTATAATGACACTTATTATAAGAAATGAACTTAATATCATTTGGAGGGTGAGAAGTCCTGTGATTTGCAGTCAGAAAGTGGGAGAATGGGCAAAGCTGATAGTATAAGTTCCTGTCTGAATACTGGCAGGCTTAAGAACCAAGAAGAATCAGTAGTTAAGTCTAATCCAAAATATGAGAACTATCTCAATAGGCCGAAGGAATTCCCATTTACCCAGATTTTGCATTCTTTCGGTCTTCAACTGATTGGATGAGGGCTACCTACATTAGGGAAAGCAATCTTCTTTCCTTATCTACTGATTAAAATGTGGCTCTTCTCCAAAAACACCCTCACAGACACACCCAGAATAATGTTTGTCCAAAGGTCTGAGCCCCCAACAGCCCAGATCAATTGACACAAAATTATCCATCATACATGTTCCACAATTTTTAGGCCATTGGTGCTGATGTTTGCTGACTACTTACCCTATACTCTACTCCTTACCAAGCCCCAGGAAAGATTTAAACCAGGCAAACCATGATGTATCTGTCCTGGAGGAATTGAAGAAGATGTGACTGATCTCATTCTAAGGACGACATGTTCTTTGCTGCCTCTAGAGTAACCTTGTCCACTAGAAAACAGGATAAGTCACAAATGCAAACTACATGTATAATTTTTTATTTTCTTATAGCCACACTTTAAAAAGGAAATTTGAGGGGTCTGAGCTGTAGCTCAGTGACAGAGAGCCTGCCTAACATATGCAAGACTCTATGTTCAAGCACTGACATAAACTTACAAAATAAAGTAGAAGTTGTTGCAAATGGCAAGCTCTACACACTTTAAAAAGCAAACTTTAATAGTGCATTTTAACCTAATATTCAAAATGTTATAACATGTAAACAACACGAAAGTTATTGAGATGTTTTCCACTCTGTTTTGTACTAAGTCTTAGATCAATATGTTTTGTGCTGCTGCAGTACATCTCAGTTCAGGCCAGTTACTTTTCCAGAATTCTGTAGCCATACCTTATCAGTGGTTGCTGTGTGGACAGTGTAACCTAAAGTGTCCTAAAGTGGAATGCTCTCTTAGGTATCTTATCTGATGGTGTTGTGGGCTTTAAAACCCAACTAATGGAGGATTTGTGGGGAAACAGCACCTGTTTAGAGGATTTGATAGAACAAGGAAAAAGGAAGCAATATTTGTCAGGATAAGCTCCCTAGGAAAATCAGAACTAGATGATCAGTAAGTATTCTCCATCTTCCATCTACAAATTGCCAGGACTGTATTATTCAAAGGCCATCTGTTCCTTTTTGGACCAGAAAAGACTCATTCTGAGTCACCTCTGCTTCTGCAACTACTTCTTGCTTTGCATTATTCACATCACTTCCTTCCCCAGACACACTTACTACTCCATGCTATAGGAGAAATCCCTGGGACTGGGAAAGTATAGGCTGATGTACAAAAGCTTGAGCTACAGGACACTGTACATCAGTGGCTTCTCTGGGAACCTAGCCAGTGGGAGACATACTATAGTGTCATAGGATTTTGCTAACTGATTCCCATCAAATGCATAAAATGCATATATTTCACTAACAGTTCCCAACAGCACCCCCTTTTCAGTAGAAATCTACAGTTTTTTAAGGTGTCTTATACATTCTCACACTGTATTCTTATGATAATGCCAGAATTTCATATCCTATTAACCTCTCTTCTGGTCCCATTTGGTTACTGACAGATGCTTTATGAACACTTGGCCTCTTTCTTTCTTAATGGAGATTCCCTGGGCAGCATACCCATAAGCATCTGTGGGTCTATTTGATACCTGTTCCCATTCTTTACAACCTGAGCATCCCTCCAGCTCATCAAACCACCCTTGGTGAGGACAGTTTTTTTTCATGCCACTGTGCAAGTAGATGAGGTCACTTATATATGTCAAAGAAAAAATAATAGCAATCATCAGGGGACCAGGGTCACAGAAAGGTAATGGTTGACCCTGAGTTTTGAATTAGAATATATTTGGAATCCAGTTCTCATTAATCTATAGTGCTGTGTCTTTAAACCTAATTTTGCCTAATGAAGCAAAGAACAAGTCTTACTTTGTTTCATTTTGTCCTTTTATATTAAAACATATTTTGTTTTTCTTGAGGAAGCAATATTCCCCAAATAGTGATTCAGGGTTTTTCCCTTGCAGAGGAATTTCATGTGCTGTTATGTTTACAATAAAGATAAATTTAATTAAGTTTGGTAAATTGTAGCTAATTCAGATATTTGAGTCTAGATGCATACATTTTTAGTTAGATTTAAATGCTTTCTCCTAATGTGAAAATCAGTATTTTTTTTCCTCCCTTCAGAAGGTTTTATGACCATTGTTTTTTTCTGGGAGATTTTTATGTCTTTTGCACAGGCACTCACTTCTAGCTATGCCATGCCACCCCAAATAACACTTCCTTCTGATTCCCTTTCCCCCGCACTACCTCTTGCTTCCAGATCACTCCCTTGTCTGCCTAAACTGCCCACAGGCACACTTACACGCACTAACACTCACCAACGCTCAAGCCTCTTGGCAAACTGTCTCAGCCATATTAGAAGAAAACAGAGTGCTGATGAATAGAGAAAAGTGTCCAGTCCAATGCACCAAATCATTTATCATGTATTAGCTTGCCTTTCTACCTTCATTTTCCTGATCTTGGCCATCAGCCTTTATTACTAATAAACATTTTTATGACTATTATCCGTTCAGTACAGAATTTCTAGAATTGGGTGTAAGTTCTCTGTTCTCAATATTACCCAACATTTTATATAAAAACAACAGGCTGCAAAACTACAAAGCTAATTAAGATAGTGTCTCTCATGCTCTACCTCATTAGACTTTTATTTCTGAAGTTTGCACTTGCACAGTTAATATGAAGCCTCCTTTCTGCAAAAACCAACCCACCTCATTTTGCTTTTCTGAAGGAAGTGTCTCGGGGACAGGTAGCACCTGAACCAAAATAGCCAAAGAAGTGGTCATGATCAGATGTCTCTGGAGTGCTGTGGACTTAGGAGGCTGCAGCCACTCTCCAGAACTCAGCCTGGACTCTGACATAGGTCTCAGGGTCATTTTTCTGCCCACAGAACCATTTGATGTAGTCCTCATGCGATGGCTGTTGGTGATGGTGCTGCCAAGCTACACAACACTGGTGTATTTCATTTCTACTGTTTCAGAGCTCAAGGTGAGAAATTTCAACTCATAAATACAATTGACTAAAAGGACCCTTCTGGTTATCAGGCAACAAGAGTATAATAAAAAAGTGAGTCAGGCACCCTCCCTCTGGTCTCTTCACCATCTGTGTTGGCATACAAGGAACACTTCTCCAGTTGATAAGGCTTGCTCCCAAATCATGAGCTTTCCCAGAATACCTTGAAAAGCATATAAGGTCCTTTCTTAAGCTAATTTTAAATGATACAACTACCTGTACATACAGACTACCCACTTCCCTTTAATATGTCTCTTTGTGTCATTATAAAAGCCATACTTCTCTAGGCAATCAGAAGCTATATTGTATAAGTACATAAAATGGGTCTCATGAACAGTTTCCTTCTCATGTACTCAGGTTACTTTGAATTGCTTTATTATTTCACCTAAAACAAAGGTTTATGCCAACCACATGGGTTTCTCTGAAGGCACTTGCTTTCAATATAAGCTACGCTTAATTTTTCTAATCCATTTCCTAGCATTTAAACTGACTGTCTACTTCTAGACTAGTGCATGGCTTTGTCTGGTGTGAGCACAGGTAGAAAAGATTTCTTTAAACTTCTTTGCTCAGACTTCACTTCCTGGCTAATTCATAAAGTCACAGAGTTTCTCTGAGTGGTTCTTAACTCTTTTGGGGATGCGAGGATTAGAGACCTCTCTAGACCTGCTAAATAGTTATAGACTCTCTTCAGATAATCTGGCTTGCAAATAGTCCGACTAGTTGCAGATTATTCCAGGTCCCCATGGTATGTCTTTCAGTAAACTCCAGATCCACCCCAGCAGCTATAGCTAGAATCTGGGTGACTTGAAGTCTCCCTGCCAACCATAATGAAAATCTGCCCATCAGATGCTAAAAAGAGAAATAAAAAAATGTTCATGATGGAAAAACAGTTTTTTGGTTTTTTTTCCGGTCTCACTGTAGTAACAGTGAAAGTAATAGTGCTTAATATTCAATCAGTTTAGATTCAAGATTCAGAGGAATGTCCACATTTGATGGTGGAAAGAAAAAGAATAAAATTGAGGATCACCAGACTGGCATACACAAAAGTTATTTCTCAGGTTACTTGTAGCTAGCTTTTCCCCCATGTAGCTAGCTACAAGGAAGCTGAAGAATATGCTAATCTACTAGCAATTAGCTAATATTTTCCTAATATTTGGAAAGTTCCTGCTGTTTTGAAAAGCATGTGATCTAGAGAGTTTGGTTCTGCAAACAACATTTTATTTCTATTGAGACAAAAGAATATTATAGTAATTACCAGTTATGTAAAGGTCATAATAAGTAATCATAAGAACTCTCAAATTACAAAATGCTTTCACTAATAACTTCAAGTAAGTCAGCTGGTACAGAACAGTTTGCTTCAGCTATATAACATGTTGAAAACAGGGATAAAAATCTTGACATTTACATCAAATCTCAGCATTCAGGACATGAATGTACAAACATACTGTAAGTTCTGATTTATTTCGAATATCATCAGCATTCTCTCTACCTATTAACATTTTTTTAATCTATTAATACAACAAAGCTAATACATATGAAGCTGAAGAACTATGGGAATTATTAGGGATTAACTTATCAAAAATTATCTCGTATGGTATATCATATTTAACTATCAGTATTTGAAAGTTGGTTAATTAATCTTTGCTGAACCTGATAAATCAGTCACAAGAACACTTTGTAATAGTTTCGCTATTAAATAAATTTCACAGACTGTTAAAAATTCGAAACAGAAAAATGCAAAGCAGAAAACAAAGGCACAAGCAGTCCTGTCCCCAGGGTATTTAGATAATGAGAGTGATTTCTCTCCAGAGTGGTTTAATCTCCATCATGATAGAGGAATTTCCAACATCAATCATCTGCTGTGTCCATTTAAGTTTTCTTCTTTTCATATCAACATGATCTTTCTTTTTACTCCTGCATTCTTACAGAATAATTTTTTTGTAGTGTGTACTTGATTTATAAGATAAGTCTTATTTTACAGCCCATATAGCATTGTGGCTAGAAGCTTGGGCTCTGGTTCTATCTGCTTTCATTCTAAGGCCTTTCTTGCTACTTCCCTGCTGGGTGAACTTGGGCAAGTTACATTTGCCCTCTGTCTCAGCAGTGGTTTTTTGCATCAACTTACCTATAACACCACTTCATCCATGGCTTTTTTTGTCCTTTTACTCAGGTTTTAATTGACTTCCTAACAACTAAGACTTGCTTGACATCAGATTATATAACAATTCATTTATTTTTATTGGATTTCTACCATTAGGAGGTAAGCTCTGTAACAGTCTGTCTTTTGATGCTTTATCCCTGATTCTATTAGTGCCCAAGACATGGAAAATACTCAAGACTTACTATTTTTGAGATGAACAAATAAATGATTGCAATATTTGCCAAATGTCCTTCACACAAAGTCTTACTTACATTGACCAGTGGGAGAAGAAGCAATTCGTATAGCCTTCTCCTAGGCCTTCATGTTTCATGCAATTATTTAAGCATGATCAACTTTTTTTCCCAAGGCATTGCTAGTAAAACTCTATAGAATACTGGTCTATAGGAACTCTGCTGTGTCTCCCTTCAATTTCTTGTTATAGTCTCTTGAAGAAATTTTTATACTTGTTTTTGGCTTCCAATATTGCCGCTGAGAAGCCAGTTGTCTGTGCTGCTCTGATGGATTTAATCTCTTTCCCTGCTGCATTTAAGTTTTTTTTTCTTTCTTGCAGCTTTGTTATGATGTGTCTAGATGTCGATTTGTTTTTATTTATCCTATATGTGCTTTTTAAGACCTATTGAATAGGAAGTCTTTTCTTTCAGTAATATGAATTGAAGTATCAGTGGGTTTTTTTCAGGCATTGTTTTGTGTTGGCCCTCATTCTGGAACTCACACTTGATATATGTTAGACTGTCTCTCTTAATGCCTCTTATTTTCTCCTATGCATGTCCCATATTTTTGTCTCTCTGTGATTCATTTCAGATTGTTTCTTTCTGCTCATTATTCTAATTCATTAATTTTTTCTTCAGTATGAAGCCCATCTGTTAAGTTCTTCATTTTTATTATTATATTTTTAGGTATCTAATTTCTTTTTAAAGTACATTTTTATTTGACCCATAGAAATTATACATATTTATGGGGTTAGCTGTGACATTTCTGTATGCGTATACAATTTGCAATGATCAGATTAAATCAGGATATTTGGCACATCTATCCCTTCAGATGCATATCAATTTTTTTGGGCAGGGAACATTCAGAATCCTCTCTATAAGCAATTTTGAAATGTTCAATTAATTGTTTTCAACCATAGTTACTGTAGAGTGCTATGAAACATCATAAGTTGTTCTTCTTATTCTCCTGTACCCTTATAACCAATGATCATCTTCTCCCCGTCTCTGTTCCCACATTCTTCCTGGGCTCTAGTAATCACTATTCTATCCTGGGCTTCTTTTTAAATTGGTAGCACATATTAATTATACAGAATAATGAATTATATAGTGGCATATTTGTACATGCTTATAGCATATTTGGATTATTTCCACCCCCATTATCCTCTCTTATCCTTCTTCTTCTCTAATAGTCTCCCTTCCATTTTCACATTATCTTTTTTCTTTTCTATATTCCACATGTGAAAAAAAACAACAACATGTGATACCTGAGTCTACCTTAATTCACATAATGTGTTGATTTCCAGTTCCATCTACATTTTTTTGGAAATGACATGATTTTGTTCTCCTTTATGGCTGAATCAAACTCCAGTGTATACATATAGCACATTTTGTTTATGTATTCGTCTATTGACAAACACCACCTTGGCTATTGTGAATTGTACTGCAATAAACATGGGTATACAGGGACTTCTATAGTATGCTAGCTTTAATTCCTATGGATATATACAGAGGAGTTGTTTAGCTAGACTCTGAGATAGTTCTGGTTTTAGTTTTGTGAGGAAACTCCATATGGGTTTGCATAGTAGCTGTACTAATTTACATTCCCACCAATAGTGGATAAGGGTATCTTTTCCCCCACCCCTTCCTGCTCTGCCTCATCGTTGTCAAAATTTATTGCTATTTATATTCCTTTTTTTTTTTTTTTTGGTCTGCTATTTGTATTCTTGATGATTGCCATTCTGACTGGAGTGAGATGGAATCTCAATATAGTTTTGCTTTGCTTTTTTTCTAATGGCTAAAGATGTTGAACATTTTTTCATATAATTATTGGCTATTTTTACTTCTTTGAGAAGTGTCTTTTCAGTTCATTTGCCTATTTATTGATTGGGTTCTTTGGGATTTGGTGGGATTTTTTTTTCCAATTTGCTATATATTCTGGATATTAATTCTCACTCAGAAGGGTAACGGGCCAAGATTCCTTCCCATTCTGTAGGTTGTCTCTTCACTGTGTTAACGGTTTCCTTTGCTATGCAGAAGATTTTAAGTGAATGCAAGCCCATTTGTCTATTCTTTATTATTTTCTAAGCTACAGAAGTCCTATTCAGAAACCCTTGCCTCTACCTATACCTTGAAGTGTTTCCTTTATGTTTTCTTCCAGAAGTTTCAAAATTTCAGTTCTACTTTGGTGTCTGGTCCAGTTTGAATTGATTTTTTGTAGAGTGAGAGGGATCTAGTTTCTGTCTTCTATGAGAGGGGTCCAGTTTTCCCAGCATCATTTCTTAAAGTGCATGTTTACCCATGAATGTTTTTAGCTCCTTTGTCAAATGGCCATAGTTGTGTGCGTTTATTTTTCTATTATATTTTTTTATTCCATTTTTATGCCACTACCATGTTGTTTCTTGTTACCAAGGCTCTGTAGTACATTTTGAAATCAAGCATTGGGATGCCTTCAGCTTTGCTCTTGTTGCTTAAGATTGTTTTGGCTATTCATGGTCTTTTTTGCTTTCATACCAATTTAAAAATTTATTTTTCTAGAACTCTGAAGAATGGCATCAGTATATTGATGGAGATTCCGTTAAATCTGTAGATCATTTTCAGCTTTAGGCTGTTTTAACAATATTAATTCTACTAATCCATGAACATGAGAGATATTTCCATTTAGTGTGTTTACTTTAATGTTTTTTGGTACAAGGGATTGAACCCACAGGCATGTAACCACTGAGCCACATCCCCAGCCCAGTTTTTTTCATATATATATATATATATATATATATATATATATATATATATATACTGAGACAGGATCTTACTAAGTTGCTTAAGTCCTCACTAAGTTGCTGAAGTTGGCTTTGAATTTACAATCCTCCTGCCTCAGCTTCCCGAGTAGCTGGGATTACAGGCATGCGCCACGATGCCTGGCATCTTCTTCAATTTATATCTTCAGTGTTATTTAACATTTTTTAGTTATCAATGTACTTATTTATTTATATGCTGTGCTGAGAATCAAACCCAGTGCCTTACACATGCTAGACAAGTGCTCTACCACTGAGCCACAACCCCAGCCCTGTAATTTAATTTTTATTATAGACTTCTTTGACTCCCATGGTTAAGTTTATTCTTAGTTTTTGTTGTTGTTGTTGTTGTTGTTTTAGCTATGGTGAATGGAGTTATTTCCTAATTTCTTTTTCAGTGGATTCATTACATTGATTTTTGTTCGCTGATTTTGGATCATGCTACTTTGCTAAATACATTTCTCAGATCTAAAAATGTTCTTGTGGAGTCTTCAGAATCTTCTGAAGTACAGGATCACATCACTGTAAGTAGGATGATTCAAGTTCCTCTGTTCCTATTTGTGTCCTTTATATTTCTTTCTCTTGCCTAATTGTGCTAATAAAAAATTCTAGTACCATTTTTAATAGGCATGGTGAGAGTAGACGTCCTTGTTTTGTTCCTGTATATAGAGGAAATGATTTCAGCTTTTCTTCATTCAGTTTTATATTGACAGCCTTCATTATGTTGAGATAAGATCCTTCTACATCTAGTTTCTTTGAAGGCTTTATCATGAAGGGATATTGAATTTTGAAGATGCAGACTTCTTTTGCATCTGTAGGGATGATCATGTGATTTATCCTTGATCTATTTCTCATTAATTTTATTGATATGGATATATTGAACCATCCTTGCATTCCTGGAATAAAGAAACCAACCTGATCATTAAGTGTGATCTTTTTAATGTGTTGTTGAATTCAGTTTAAAAATATTTCAATGAGGATTTCTACACCTATGTTCATCAGGGTTATTGGTATTTAGTTTTCTTTTTCTTCTTATGTCCTTATCTAGTTTGGGTAGTAGGATTAGACTTGCTTCGCAGAATGAATTTGAAAGCATTCCTTCCCTTTCTATTTTATGGAATAGTTTGAATAACTTTCACATTAGTTCTTTAAAAGTCTGATAAAGGGAGACTGTTTTTTAGGCTTGCCAGTTTATTTTTATTTGTTCTAATTAATTATATATGATAGTAGAATGGATTTATGAACTTTGATACAACATATAAATGGAGTATAATGCTGCTTAAATCTCACTGCTTATTTTCGTCTATAAATCATTTAATCCTCTTGGTGCAATTTCAATAATTGTATGTATTAGAAATTTATCCATTTCTTCTAAATTTTTCAATTTATTAGAATATAAGTTTTCAAAATAACTCCTAATAATCTTCTAAACTTCAGATGTATCTGTTGTAATAGCCCCTTTTCATCTCTAATTCAATTGATTTAGGTCTTCTTTTTATTTTGATTAGTTTGGTTAAGAGTTTATTGATATTTTTATCTTTCCAAAGAACTCTGTTTCATTGATTCTTTGTATTATTCTTTTAGTCTCTATTTCATTAATTTCAGCTCTAATCTTTATTGTTTGTTTCTTTCTCCTGGTTTGAGGCTTGATTTATCCTTGTTTTTCTAAGACCTGTGATTGCATCAAGTTATTTATTTGTGATCTCTTTGATAATTTTTTTATGTAGGCACTCATAGCTATAAACTTCCATTTTAGAGTTGTCTTTGTTATATCCCATAGTTTCTGGTTTGTTGTGCTTCAATTTTCATTTAATTCTAAGAAGTTTTTAATTTCCCCAGAGATTTTGTCAGTGGCCCACTGATCATTCAAATGTCTATTGGTCAGGGGCTGTGTGGCTCAGTGGTAAAGTGCTTGCCTAGCATGTGTGAGGCACTGGGTTTGATTCTTAGCACCACATATAAATAAAGATCCATCAATATCTAATAATTTTTTTAAAAATGTGTATTGTTTAATCTCTGTGTGTTTGGGAAAATTTTCTCTCAATTTCTGATTTCATTCCATTGTGATCTGGAAGGTACAAGAAAGTCTTTGAATACTTTTTCTATTTGTTAAGACTTGCTTTCTGGCCTAAAATATGATCTATTTTAGAGAAAATTCCATGAGCCACTGGAAGAATGTATATCATACTCTTGTTGGATGAAATATTTTGTAGATATCCATTAGGCTAATTTGATCTATAGTGTAGTTTAACTCTGATGTTTCTTTACTGATTTTTGTCTGGTTGATCTACAGTGTCAGTGGGTTATTGTAGTCTCCCATTATTTTATCAGGGCCTAATTATCTCTTTATGTTGAACAGTGTTTGTTTTATGAAATTGGGTGCATTGACATTTGGTGAAAATAAATCTACAATCATTATATCTTCTGGGTAGATTGTTTCTGTTACCAATACGTAGTGACCTTTTATCTCTTTTAACTAGTTTTGTATTGACATCTGCTTTTTCATATATCAATACAGCCACACCTGCTGGCTTTCTGATTTCATTTGCATGAAATATCATTTTCCATTCTTTCATTTTCAGTCTGTGTATATCTTTGCTGGTGAGGAGTGTTTTTTGCAGACAGCATATAGTTAGGTCTTGTTTTATTTAATCCACCCACCAGCCTTTTAATTGAAGAATTAAGGCCATTTAAATTTGTGGTTATTATAGAAAGATATGCAGTAATTCCTGTCACTTAGTTGTTTTTCTAACATTTAATTCATTCCTATTTTTTATTAGCTTATCTACTCTACTAATGAGTTTTGTTATTTTCTGAGTTCTTGGTTCTGTTTATCCTCCTCTTCTATATGTAGAATTCCTTTAAGTATCTTACACAATGCTGGCTTAGGGGTCATGGATTCCTTTAGCTTTTGTTTATCTTGGAAAGTCTTTAATCTTTTTCATCAATTCTGAAGGGTAGCTCTGCTGGATATAGTAATCTACATTAGCAACTTTTGTTTTTCTCAATGCTAAAAATATATAACCTGGCCTTTAGAGTTTCTGCTGAGAAATCTGGTATTTTTCTAGTGGGTTTTATGTTAGTCACGATTATATAGAGGAATAGAACCAATGGGATATGTATATACATATAATTATAATGGGGGATTTATTAGATTGTCTTACACAATCAGATGGTCCCACAATGGCTGTCTGAATGGTAACAAGGCAGAGGAACCAGTACATGTTCAGTGCAAGAAGCTGGAAACCTCAGAACAAGAGTGATAATGAACAATCCCCAGTCCAACACTGAAGCCCTGGAAACTTCCTGGAGGATCTCTGGTGAGAATTCATGTTGGAAGACTGAAGAAGCTAGTGTGATGTCCATGGGCAACAGTAGCAGCAACAGATAGACACACTCAAGAAAAATGAAGCATCTACTGTGGCTTCTTCCTTCTTCCACTTTTTGTTTCATCTGGGTCCCCAGCCCCCTCAGCGTCCTAAATGCCAGCTGTCTCTGGAAACACCCACATAGACATACCCAGCAGTCTCTAAATTCTAGCTATTTCCTCAGCATCTCCAAATCCAATCAAGTTGAAAATCTAGATTAACAATCACAGGTTTACTATTATTATGACTTGGCGCTTCTCTTCTACAGATTTTAAATTTTTTTCCTTGTTTTGCATTTTTTGTCACTTTAATTATAATGTGTCACAGAGAGTTTATTTTCTTGTCATGTCTATGTGAAATTATAAATGTGTCCTGTACCTGAATGTCCATATCATTTCCAAGATTAGGTACATTTTCTGTCATTATTTCATTGAATAGATGTTCTATGCCGTTAGCTTATATCTCTACTCCTTCCTCAAGACCTATGTTTCTTAAGATGTTCTTTTAATGTTGTACCAGATATCTTGTTTATTCTTTTTATAATTTCTGGATCTTTTTTTTTCTTTACTACTATCTAAATATTCTAGTTAAACCACCTTGTCTCCAAGCAATGAAATTCTTTCTTCTGCTTAATCTATTGGTGAGACTTTTAATTGAGTTATTTATTTGACTTTTTGAAATTTTTAGTTCCAACATTTCTTTTTTTTTTCACTATTTCTATCTCTACTGAAATGCTATTTTCTATCCTTCATTATCTTCCCTAATTCATTCAATCATTTATCTGTATCTTCTTTGAGTACATTTCTTTTTAAAACCAACTTTTAAAAATTTTTTTGGAATTTCATCCACTTTATTTTCTATGGATTTAGTTATTGGGGAGTTATAATCTTTTGGCAGTATCTTTAAATTTTTTTTTAATTTTTAAAATTTGTTCTTTTTAGTTATACATGATAGTAGAGTCTATTTTGACATATTTATACAAACATGGAGTATATTTTATTCTAATTAGGATCCTAGTCTTTTGGATGTACACCATGTTGAGGTTCACTATAGTGTATTCATATAGGTGCCCGGGAAAGTTATATCAGATTCATTCCACTGTCTTCCCTGTTCCTGTCACTGCTCCCTTGCCTTCTCACCCTTTTGTCTAATCCACTAAATTTCTATCTCCCCCCAGCCTGCCTTGTTTTGTGCTAGCATCCATGTATCAGAGACACCATTTGATCTTTGGCTTTTGGGGGATTGGTTTATTATACTTAGCATCATCTTCTCCAGATTCATCCATTTTCTGGAAAATGTCATTAAGTAATATTCCATTGTGTATATATACCACATTTTCTTCATCCGTTCTTCTGTTGACGGGCACTTAGGTTGGTTCCATATCTTTTTAGTTTGTTGCCTTAATCTTAGCTATTGTGAATCGAACTGCTATAAACATTGATGTGGCTGCATCACTGGAGTATGCTGATTTTAAATCATTTGGATATATGCCAAGGAGTGGTATAGCTGGGTCAAATGGTAATTCCATATCTATTTTTTTTTAATGTTTATAGTGCTTTCCAGAGTGGCTGCACCAACTTGCAGTCCACCAGTGATGTATGAGTACACGCTTTCCCCCCACATCCTCACCAACATTTATTATTACTTGTATTCTTGATAATTGCCATTCAGACTGGAGTGAGGTGAAATCTCAGTGTAGTTTTATTTTGCATTTCTCTAATTGCTAGAGATATTGAATATTTTTAAAAATACATTTGTTGACTATTTATATTTCTTCTGTGAAGTGTCTGTTCAGTTTCTTTGCTCACTTATTGATTGGGTTATTTAGTTTTTTGTTTTGTTTTGTTTGTTTGTTTGGTGTTAGGCTTTTTGAGTTCTTTGTATAGTCTCAAAATTAATGCCTTATCTGAGGTGCAGGTGGCAAAGATTTTCTGCAATCCTGTAGACTCTCTCTTCATGTTCTTGATTGTTTCCTTTGCTGTGAAGAAGCTTTTAAGTTTGATGCCATCCCATTTATTGATTTTTTTATTCTACTTCTTGTGCTTTAGGAGTTCTGAGGAAGTCAGTTCCTAAGCCTGAGAGTTGGACCTACATTTTCTTCTAGTAGGTTCAGAGCTTCTGGTCTAGTACCTAGGTCTTTGATCCACTATGAATTGAGTTTTATGCAGGTTAAGAAGATACAGGTTAAATTTCATTCTACTACATATGGATTTCCAGTTTTCCTAGCATCTTTTGTCAAAGAGGCTATCTTTTCCCCAATGTATGTTTTTCATGTTTGGCAGCATTTTATTGCTTTGTTTTCTCATGTTTCCTGTGATTCTGTGTTATGGTTTGTGCTTCTGTTGGGATGGATATCACTTTCACTATTACGCAAGGTCTTTTTGGTGAGCATCTTTCTCTTTTTAATGTATTCTAGGCTGGGGATGTAGTTCAACATCAAAACACCCACCCAACATGTTCAGCATGCTACATTCGATCCTGAAAGGAAATTAGATATTAATGTATAATAAAAAAAAACTTATTGAAAGTGATCTTTACAACTCCACTGAGCAAAGAAAAGAAATGGGTAGTAATAACATGGAATAGGCTAGAAAATTAGGCATTAGTAAAAGTAAAATTAATATAAAATACTAAAAATTAGTAGGGAAAAGATACAAAAGAAGAAATAGATGAAGACAGAAAAAAGGGAAGGAAAGGAAATAAGAGAAAGAAGAAAAGAGGTAAAAAATCCACTTAAAGAATATTTAAAATACCTAAAATTAAAGTATGAAAATTAAATAATGAGGGGGAAAAACAACATACAAAACAAGAAAATTCAAAACAATACACATAAAAAGACTAAAATTTCTTCTCCATGAGGTATTTAAGATAGACAGATTTTTTTTTTTTTTTCAGGGACTACTAATTTGAGAAAGCAGCAGGTACCAAGGTGGTGGCAAACGTCCAAGTCACAGCAGCATATCCTCTGAATTTCTCTGAGTATAGGCGAGATGACCAAGCCAACCAGATCCATGCTGGAATGAGGAACCAGATGTTTACTTATTTTCCATGTATAGATCAGCATCCTGCTTTTAAAAGCTACTGGTACTCAGGTTCTGGAGCCCATTCACAAGGTCCCCTTCCTAGCAGCCAATACACAGCTCCACTATCTTGAAGTCAGCCTGGGTAATGGTGAACTTCCTGAGAGCACAGAGTTACCAGGGTGTTCCCAGATCATCCCTAGTACAGGCAGCAGTTGTGTGTGCGCCCAGGGTTCACCAGGGCAATGGAGGACACCCAGCTCCAAGGGCAGGCTAGGTGGTCTTTGGCTTGCAGTGGTCTCACTTATATATTCTCCAAAGGGCTCTCTTCAGTGGTGTTCCACCAGGGCCACACTGTGCCACATGGTAGACACTGGCTAGGGTGATGTGGCAATGTTTGTTGTGATCTCCAGGAGAAAGAAAAATACTGGCACTTAGGTTTCCCAAAGCAGCAAACTCAAGCTTCAACTTCACAAGATGCCTCTGTGCCATAGTACTGCACTTATAAGTTGAGAAACCAGGACCATTTCTCAAGCACCAGCCTGCTGCTATATAGCTACCAGATCACCTACATTCAGGCTTCCTTTCTTTTTTTTTTTTTTTTAATTTTTTATTGTGGGTTGTTCAAAACATTACAAATTTCTTGACATATCATATTCCACACTTTGATTCAAGTGGGTTATGAGCTCCCACCTTCTGTGCTGGTTTTGTCCACTGTTTTTCCCTTTAAGTCACCCCTCCCTGTTTCCATTCCTGGCACCACCTGTGCAAGCTGGATACTTATGTACTCTTTCTTGATCTCTGTCCCAACAACCAGAATCTCTTGAGTCTCTCCTGGTCTCTGGCCACCCAGCATTGAACTTCAATACAGTCTCTCAGTCACCCACCTTTCTGAGTGGCTAGCTGTTCCCCAGCTTCTTTAATCTTAGCTATGGAAGGGTCAGAACTTGCTGCTTGCTTTACTCTGCCATCTTGATCCCCGCTATTATTTCTCATTCATATTTTTTCAGATCATCAACATCATATTTTACTTTTTCCAATTGCTTATAATAATTTAAGTTTATATATCTCATTAATGATAGTTTGCAAATATAGGTTTTCTCTGTGTTTCAGGTCTATTGTCTATAGTTTATGTTGATTTTTACTACTGCTCTTTTTTATGTATCTGTTTTTTTTTTGACAGAAGATTTATTTATTTTTTAAACATCAGAAATTTAGTAGTTGCTCAAAACATTACATTTACCCCATTTGTATCTGTTATTTTTGCCTGAAATTTTATATGAAAAAGTATTCTTGAGATTTGGAATATGACTTCTTCCAGAGCAGAATTTTATTTTTTAATGCCAAGTAACTGGGAATGAAAGCAGTCTTGGATTAAGGTATAAGAGTCTTCTGGGCTGTCTGATGACCTGGCAAGGTACCCAAATTAAGAATCCAGCCCCTTTAACAGAGTGGAGTGTATATTACATTGGGTTTCTGCCTTTGGCAGATATTAAATTCAGATTCATTCTTCTAGCTCCTGAAATTTACCTGAAGGCTCTACTTGCCTTTAAGCCCTTTCCGCAAGAATAGGCAAATTGACCACAGTAAATTTCATACCCAGCAAAAAGGGGATAAAAAATGGGTGTTCTATTGCTAGACCCCATAGGGTCTGAAATCTCACTTCTCCTCACCATAAAAAACTCTACCTCTCAGGCACTTCTCCTGTACAGGCAAATATTTCCTAGAAAGAAAGGCTCTAATTTATCTCCTTTTGATCCATCCCCTCAGCAATAAATTTCCTAATATTTTGTTGAGTCTTTGACACTAATGAAGACCTTTCCTTGTTTTTTTTTTTTTTTCATAAAGTTTTTTGGTGGTCTTCAACAAAAGAGCTAGTGCAAAGTATCTAGTCTGTCTTTATCAATGGAAGAGAGAGAGAGAGAGAGATTAGATTTTTTTAAAAAAAAATCTATTTAGGGGTTAATTCTTTAGTTTATAAAACTTACTACTCTTTAAATTTTGACTTTTAATCTCCTGTCTGATAATGTTTCATTGGTCATTCATATTGAAAACAAATCCAGATATGTGAGTACTGGTAACTGATAGAAGTCTCCATTTCCAATTCTGTTGGCTTTGATGGAAATCTTCTTGTGTACACCGGATCAAAATAGGCAAAGAGGTGTGCTCCAGCTTGAAACAGTAACAGTTTATTGACCATGTGGGTTTATGAATGTCCCTCATCCCCAGCTCTGGGTAGTAATAGCAGTAGATTCACAAAGAGATGGATATTTTCCATGTTCGGTACCAATTGGCATTAGAAGAGGTGAACTGATGTCCCTCCATATAGCACCTTTAAATTTACAATTTCCAGAGGCCCTTGAAGACAGAAGGGTGCACACCAAACCTGCTCCACCTGAGTTCAATTCCCTGTTCAGTAATTGCTAATTGGATAATCTGGGTCAACTAACTTATTCTCCCTATACTTCAGTCTCCTACTTTTTTTAGTAAGGATAATAATAGTACCTAATTGAATTATTGTGAAAAATAAATGAATTAATATGTGTAGAACAATGTAGAAAAATTAATATGTGTAGAACACCTTAGAACAATGCCTGTTCTATACAATAGTAAAGGTTCAATAAACATTCACTATTTTTATATCCACATATAAGCTTTTAACACATATATTTTAAAAAATATTTTTCTTTGTCACTGTCTAAAGTAGAACTGAATATTTTCACTTATTCAAGGTCTTTAAAATGTTAGAATAATGTAAACACAATTTTAGACCTTTTTGGATAAAAAAAAAAGTCTGCTTCCAATTTATACTATCATCATATCAATTTATTGTACTCTACAATATTCTCATATTCTCTTCAAGTTTCTTTATTGTTGGCCTTTGTTGTTAAAATTTTATTTAATTAGGTAGTTAGCACTGGAAGGTTTTCTGTTCAAAAGAAACCCATTTTGATATTTATGTCAAAATCTATAATTTGTGCTAAGAACAACTATCTTATCTTCTGGTAGAATGCTGAAACCTCAGAATTTTAAATGACTTATTTAGTTTGAAGCTGATTCTTATGTTACGAGCTCTAGCTGAAAAGGTGGACAATATGTGTAGTCAGATTAATAACTTCAGTAGAGTGTGAGAATCAAATGGAAATGCTATGAATTAAAATCTCATTAATAGAAGTTAAGAATGTTTTCAGGGACTCATCAGTGAAAACCAAAACATAAAGAGGAAAAGGTAGAAAAAGAATAACTTAAAAAAAATCAAAAAAGGGAACTTAAATGACCTTTTATATATACTATTAGAATTCTAAAAAGAGAAATAAAAGAGAACTACATGGAAGAAATATTTGAGGAAACAAAATCCAAGGATTTTCCAGTTAATGACAGATAACAACCAAACCTTAGATTCAAAGCACAGAGACCCCCAGACACTAACACTCACCTGCATGCACCTACACACATCATATTTAAACTGCAAAATGACAGAGAAAAAGGGGAAAAATTACATACATAATAACAAAGACAGATTACAGCAGGATATTCAGGATGCAATATAATAAAAACAAATCCTTAGAGAGCTGAAAAGAAACAAAGCTATCTGTTATGGTTTGAACATAAGGTATCCCCAAAAGCTCATGAGACAATGTAGCAATGTTCAGAGTTACAATGATTAGATGATAACAGCTGTAGCCTAAGCAGTTGGTGAATTCATTTGATGGCATAATAATTTGAAAGTACTATTGTACTAGGTGGTAATTCTAGGTAGGTGGGGTATGGCTGGAGAAGTCTGTCACTGGGGACCTGCCCTTAGGCTTTGTATTTTGTCCCTGGCTGTCCCTGGCTGCTTCCTGGCTGCTTCCTGGCTGCCCACGCAACTTTCCTCTCCTACTCCCATCTGTCCTGATATTTGAAGCCTTACCTCAGACGGAGAGAAATGGAGTCAGCGGTCCATGGACTGAAGCCTCTGAAACCAGGAACTCAAAATAAATTTTTCCTCCTCTGAGTTGTTCTTGTCAAGAATTTTGGTAGCAGCAATGAAAAGCTAACACACTATCAAATAGAATTCTATATCCAGTGATAACACTTCTCAAAAGTGAAAGAAGAATATACACTTTCTTAGAACTTAAAACAAAAACAATAAGCAATTGCTCACCAATAAATGTACATTAAGAGAAATGTCAATGGGAATTCTTTATGTGGAGTAACTATAATACCAGACAAAATTTAGTACTCCACAAATACAGTATCAAATAAATGAGGGTAAATATGAAATTCACTTTTGCTGTTTTTAATTACTGTAAAATGAGAGTTGATAAACTTTAAGGGACCAAATACTAAAGTATTTTAAAGTTAGGAAGTGTAGGTAGGGAATTATTTGGATTGCATGTTGAAATACAATGTCTTTTGCAACTATACATCTCTATAGTATAGCTGTATTCTAGAAGAACTTTATTTGTAAAACCTTTTACCTGAGGAATATTGTTGACTGACCTTGCCCTTAAAAGCTAACTGACTATCTAAGACAAAAATAGTATTAGTGTATCACACATTTATGAACATAAACAAGAGAATTGGGAGAAATAATAATAAGAATCATATGCCTCTTATGAAGCAGTAAGTTATCTGAAGGTACATTCTGAAAATTTAAATGTGAATATTTTAAGTCCTAAGTCAATAGCTAAAAATGCCAAAAAGAGCTATAAATATTGAATTTATTATAGAGATAAATTGAATCATAAATAATGATAAGAAGACACAAGAGAAAAAAAATAAAATATAGAATAGAAAACAAACATGGAAGACTTAATCAAATCATATTAATAATTAAGCTAAACATATTGAATAAAGCCCAGACACAGTCATTAAAAGATAATCAGATTAAAAACAACTCTCTGCTCTCTGTAAGAAAGTAACTTTAAATATAAGAAAACAGTCTCTCCCTCCCCTCTATATATGAGATACCATGCAAACATTAATTGAAAGAAAGATGGAGTATTTCTTCGAATGGCAAATAAAGTAGACGTCAGAACAGAACATGGCCAGCAATAAAAATCAATACTGAATGCTAAAGAGGTCAGTTCACAAAGAAGTCATAACAGTGCTAAAGATGATTGCACCTAAGAACTGTGTTTCAGAATGGACATGGCAAGAACAGAACTGAGACATTAAAGAGGTGCAGATAATTATAATCGGAGGAGCTTTTACTCCTCTCTCAGTAGTTGATAGGAAAATGAGAAAGAAAAATCACTAAAATATGAAACACTTGAATAGCATTCTCAGTCACCTCGATGTAGTTCACATGTACACAGAATGTGTTTAACAGGAGCCGAGCATACATTCTTTTCAAGTGTACATTCAACGTACACAAAGAGCAGGATCTAGGCCCCAAAGAACTCTTCACCATTAAAAAGAAAGTTGAAAATAGACATATTTTTTTCCTTGAGCCAAACGATGTTATACTGGATATAAATATCAGAAAGATATCTTAAAATCCACCAAATATTTGAAAATTAAACAACTTATTAAAAGAACCACAGAGTAAAGGAAAAAATCACCAGAGAAATTAGAAAGTGTTTTTAATTGAATGAAATTGGAAACATGTCATATCAGATTTTGTGACATGCAAGTAAGGCATTGCTCAGAGGGAAATGTATACTGTGAAATGTTTACATTGGAAAAGAAGAATATGCTCAAATCATTGAGGGTTTTTTCTACCTTAAAGGATAGACACGGAAGGGCAAGTTCACCCTGAAATAAGCAGAAGTACTGAAATAATAAGGATAAGGCAGAAATCAATGCCGTTTAGGAGAGAAAAATGATAGAGAAATGAGAAATCAAATGCTGGTCCTCTGGGGAAAAAATCAATAAAATCTGATAAATTTGACAACTTAGATTAAATGGACCTATTCCTTGGGTAAAATTTTAAAAACCTGCCAAAGTTCACATAAGCAAAATTGGATACCTTGAATAGCCTGCTATTTGTCCTAAAAATTGAGTTTGTAATTAATATTTTTCCAACAAATAAAATCCCAGGTTCATGTAGTTTCAATGCAATTCATATCAAAACATTTAGAGAGAAAAATGACCATTCTACACGAACTTCCAGAATATAGAAAAGGAGGGAGTGCCTTCCAAGTAATTATTTGGGACCAGCATTACACAGATACCAAAGCCACATAAGAATATTACAAAGAAAGAAAACTCCAGACCAATATTCTCATGAACACAGATGCAAAAGTCCTCAATAAAATACTGGTAAATTCAACGATATGTAGAAAGAGTAATATATCATGGCTAAGGACAATTAGTTCTGGAAATATAGGCTGGTTTAACATTGATAAATTGATCATTGTAATCTGCTGTATCAACAAACTAAAGAAAAAGACCTCTGTGGATGCAGAAAATGCATTTGACAAAATTCAACATCACTTGTTAAAAAGTTAATAAATAAATAACACCTCATAGCAAATGGAGAAGGAAACTCCTTCAACCTGATGAGCCTACACCTAATGTCATATTTAATGGTGAAGGACTGACAACCTCCCCTAAAATCTTGAATAAGGCAAGGATATCTACCCTCACGTCTGTTTAGTGCTGTATTGCAAATTTTAGCCAAGGCTACCTTAGATAGGAAAAAGAAATAAAATACATGCACATTTGGAAAGGAAGAATTAAAATGATCTCTTATTGCAGATCACAAAATAATTTATGTAAAAAAAAATTCCAAAGAATCTAGGAAAAAAGCTATTGAGTTAGAAAGTAAAGTTAGCAAGTCAACCAGAGAAAAACTATCATATTTCTATATGTTAGCAATACAAAGTTAAAAATTGTAATAAAAAGATTTACAATCGGGCTGGGGATATAGCTCAGTTGGTAGAGTGCTTGCCTTGTGTGCACTAAGGCCATGGGTTCAATCCCCAGCACCACAGGGGGAAAAAAGTATTTACAATAGCACCATATAACACGATACTTAAGTCCAAATCTTGCAGAATGTTTACTGTACCTCTGTGGTAAAACTTATGTAACACAATAAGAGAAAATTTTAAAACACCTAAACAAATGGAGAGATATAGCAGTTCTTTATTTATATTCAGGAAAACCACACACATCCCTGACTCACTCATTACAGGCACATTGCAGTAAGAATAAATACTCCTCAAACAGCCAAGGAAGTTCTCTCATGCTGGGGATTGAAAGCATATTACTTTGAGAAATTATTTACTTCATTAAACTTTCAAATTACATTTGTATGAAATATAATGAAAAGTCCTCTCAAAACTCAAAAATCGACTTTACTTTGAAGGGAGATATATTGTTGTTCTTTATCAGAAAAAAAATATATGTATATAGAAAATAATATTGTATACAAAAGGCAAATAGACGTAAACATAATTGAAATCAATTTGGACAACCAGTTTTTAATCTTAGATGACTTCCTTGAAATCATCAGGGACCAATTATTATCAAAAAACTTTTCCATTTTTTTCAGTTGTAGTGATGCCCAGTGGAAATTGTTTTAGAACCAATGTGATGTCATTAATATGACAAAGTAGACACTATTGAAATTTATCTTCTTGTTCATGTCAATGATCTTCCCTAAGGCTTTGAAACCAAAGATCTCAGTATCAATATACAACATCTTGAGATATTTGCTTATTTTTCATTTAAAAAATATCAACATTTATTTAGAGCCAACTACATGTTAGGGACAATAAAAGGTTCTGAGGCTTCCATTGACGAATTAGAAAACCAAAAAATCTTAACACCATGGAGTTGCTATATAAATTGAGGTACACACAGAGAGCAAAGAAGGTGGTCAGTCAATCTAGGTCAGAGGCAAAGAAGTTGCAGGCTGCTGAAGACATATAAGAAGTATCAAAGTTGAATTTTGATAAATGTATATTAGCTAGAAGGTAGTGTGCAGGAGGTTGAGGAAGTTTGTGTTACAGACTGAATTATTCTGTCTAAAATTCCAGTGTTGAAGTGTTACTCCCAAAGGACTGTGCTTGGAGATGAGGCCTTTAAGAAAGTAATTAGGATTAAATGACACCTGTAGGGTAGAGCCCTTACCCAACAGGGTTAGTGTCCTTCTAAGAAGAGACACCAAGGTGCCCCTTCTCACTCTTCTTGAGAACCTACATATGGGAAAGGCCATATACAGCCTTCACCATGAACCAAACTGGTCAGTTCCTTGATCTGTGACTTGTAGCCACTTTGAGGAACTTTGAGGAAAGTAATTTCTTGTCATATTTAACCTACCCATTCCATGGGATTTTATTATGGCAACCTGGGCATACTAAGACAGTTGGCAAGAAGATATAGATAACTCCAGATAAAAAGATGTATATAAATGCAGGGAGGAAAGAGTGAGTGTGGCCTGTGAGGGTATGTGCAAGAGGGTTGGTGTTGCCAGAACATAAACTCAAGACTGTGATAAATGAGGAAGAATGGCAGTAGTAAGAATAATATACAGAGATGAAGCCATTTCATAGAAGATCTTGAATGCCATACCAAGGAACTTGGGTTTTCTCCTAAAATAATAATGAGAATCAAGTTTCAAATTCACAACATTATATTTGTGGGTTTTTAAAAGATCATTCCTATTCAATAATTGCAGATGATAGGAATGGTGAGTTCGATGTGTACATAAAGGCAGGGAGATCATTAGAAAGCTGCCTCAGCCTTTGGGGTAAAAAATGATGAAGGCTCAAACCATTACTTGTAGATGCCAAGATGGAAGGGGAAGAAATGGATCGAAAACTTCTTTTGTAGCTTAATTTATAACTCAATGTTCTTCTTAAGGTGAGGTTTAAGAGGAGAAGAGATGTAAGGGATTATTGTCAGGCAGAGATATATCTAGATATGTAAGGTTCTGAAACACATACACAGTTTGGTGGACTTGTTCATAGAAAATAATAAAAAATTATATAAACTCATTAGATAACCCCCCCACCAATTTAGCTTTATAATACATCTACCTCCAGTGGCTGATTTTAAGGTTAGTAGATCTTGTGCCACCAGCTCAGGCAACTAGCATAATGAAAGGGCAGGATTAGGAAGGAAGACAGTGGGTTTCGTTTTGGACATGCCAATGTGGACATCACAGAAGCACTTAGGATCCTTTGAACCAATATTTAGCATATTAGTCTGAGACTTTTGAATTCTGAACTTCAAGGATAAATATGTTAATGTAGGAGTGATCAAAGAATAAGTAAACCTGAAATGAAGAAAAATAATCAGAAAATCCAGAGAAGATAAGAAGAAAGATAAAGGAAGAAAAGCAAGTATGAAATTCTGAGGAAAACTAAAATTTTAGCATAGGTGGAGGCTCAGTGTGAGAACCATTAATGTTTTATGTGCATGCTCCAGGTAATAGATTATAGAGGCCTAAACCACACAGAGGCAGAGGGAAGTGAGAGGAGGGTGCTGTTTCTCCTACTTTAGATGTCACCCAAGGCTAGAACAGTTTCCTATGGCAGGATGAAGGAAAAGTAAAGATGACAATGGATTTCTAGTGCTTTGATAAATTGAGTTTCTGATGCTTGGATAAAATAGCAGGTAGTAAAATTGCCATTTGCTTACACAAGACATATGGTAGAAGTGTAAATTTAGAAAAAAAATGGTTAATTTGAAGTACCTCCAGAATATCATGATAGTAATGTCTGTTGGAAAAAGATCTATCAATCGCTGTTTGGGGAGTAGAGGTTATCTTTGTCTTCAATTTCCAATGTACAGGAAAAAAAAAATTCCAAAATGTCCTATCATTTGTTAAGGATTATATAGTAACTGACGTGCCTACAGATGGTAGCTCAGAATCATCAACCCATCAATGGTATTCTGAGCTTTAAGAGTGGGAACAACCATTAGGAGTGCATATGCTAAAGATGCCTACATATGGAATCCCAGAGATTACTAAGCAACAACACTGTAGAGGGTGAAAAGACAACCTAAAAGCAACTGCTGCCCATTCTCCTCTCCCCATATTCCCTGGCAACCACCAATCTGCTTTCTGTCTCTATGAACTTATCTGTTCTAGAAATTTCTTCAAGTGATGTCATACAACTTGTGCTCCTTTGTGTCTGGCTTCTTTAAATCAGCATGTCTCTGAGGTGCATCAAAGTCATACAATGCATGTATCAGCCCCTGACTATTTTTTATTATGTAATGATACTCAGTTTTGTGTATTTTTTATACCTGTATTTTACTTATTTATTTTATGTGGTGCTGAGGATCGAACCCAGGGCCTCGCGCATGCCAGGCGAGCGCTCTACCGCGGAACCACAACCCAGACCCAGTTCTGTATATTTTCTACACTTTATCCATACTTCCATTGATAAACATTTGTGTTATTTCAACCTTTTGCCTATTGCATGTAGCATTACTTTGAAAATATGTATATATGTGTTTGTGTTTGAATATCTATTTCAAATTATTTCAAGTATGCACATGGTGCAATTTCTGGATCATGTGTTAATTCTATCTTTAGCTTTTGGAATATTCATTAAACTGTTTTCCAGAGTGAGCCATTTTAAATTATCACCTGTAACATATGAGGGTTCAAATATCCTGACATCTTTTTGAACATTGTTACATTTTTTTTTTCTGATAGCCTCCCTTGTGGGAATAAATGGTATCTCACTGAGGTTTTGATCTGCTTTGTAGTAAGTTTGAATTTGGGGGTAGTTGGCTATTTGACCACTTTCATGATTGTTTGGCTTAAGAATAAGTTTCACAATATCTGAGAAAAGGGCTGATGGAATTTTATTAGTATTGCCTTGAATCTGTAAACCACTTTGAGTAGTACCGCCATCTTCACAAAATTAATTCTTCCAGTCCGGAAACATGGGATGATTTTTGACTTATTTAGGCCCTTAAAATTTTCCTTCAGCAATGTCTTATATAAGTTTTCATATATAAGTCTTTCACTTCCTTGCTTAAATTTATTTCTAGATATTTTATTCTTTTGGCTGTTATTATAAATAGAATGATTTCTTAATTTCATTTTTAGATTATTCATTGCTAGTATGTACAACTCAACTGTACTGTGTGATAAACTTACATCCTGAAACTTTGCTGAATTTATTCTTAAGTGATATTGGCCTGTGGTTTTCTTTTCTTGTGATATCTTTATCTGGCTTGGGTATCAGGATAATATGTATTGGCCTCATAAAAGAACTTAAAACATTCCCTCCCATTCTATTATTCTGGAGTAGTTCAGAAAGATCGATGTTAATTCTTTTTTATATATTTGGTACGATTCATTAGTGAAGTTTTGTGTTGGCCTTTTGTTGTGGGCAGGTTAACACTAATTAAACCTCTCTTTGTTACAGGTGTTTAGATTTTCAATTTCTTCTCATCAGTTGTAATCATCTGTGTATTTCTGGGAATCCATTCATCTAGTTTTTCAAATTTGCTGTTGTATAATTCCTTATATTATATATATAATCTTTTTTTATTTCTATAAGGCCAATTGTAAAAATATATCCACTTTCATTTCTTTTTTTATTTGTACTTTTTAGTTGTACATGACAGTAGAATGTATTTTGACATGACATACATACATGGTGTACAACTTCCCACACACTTTCATTTCCGATCTTAGTTTTTTCCATCATCTCTCTTTCTAAACTAGTCTGACTAAAAATTTATCAGTTAAATCTTTTGATCACATTGACTCTCTTTCTTAAAGAATCAACTGCTGATTTCATAGATACTATTATTTTTCCATTCACTATTTCATTTATCTCCACTTTAATCTTTATTATTGCCTTCCTTCTGCTAGTTCGACTTTAGTTTGCTCTTCATTTTCTGCTTCCTTAAAGTATAAGTTAGGTATGTTTGTGTTTGTTGATTTAGGCATTCACAGCTATAAATTTGCCTCTGAGCAATGTCTTGCTGCATCCTATCAGTTTGGGTATTGTTTTCATTATTGTTTTCCCCTGGATGTCTTGTAATTTCCTTTGTGGTGTCTTCTCTGACCCACTCATTGTCTTGGAGTGTGCAGTTTACTTTCCTCTGGGTCAGTTTTCCAGTTTTCTCTCTGTTATTGATTTCTTTTTATTATTTTTAATTATTAATTTATTTATGACAAGACTTTTAAATTTCTTTGTTCTCATTGGTTATACATGATAGTAGAATGTATTTTGACATATTATATATATATATATATATATATATATATATATATATAGAGAGAGAGAGAGAGAGAGAGAGAGAGAGAGAGTATAACTGCTCATTTTTCTGGTTGTACATGATATAGAACTATGTTAGTTATGTAATCATATATTCACGTAGGACAGTAATGTCTGATTTATTCTACTGTCTTTCCCATTCTCATTCTCCCTCCCTTCTCTTCATTCCCCTTTGTCTAATCCAAAGTACTTTTAATCTTCCCTAACCATCCCCCTTATTGTGAATTAGTATCTGTATATCAGAGAAAACATTCAGCCTTTGGTTTGGGGGGATTGACTTATTTCATTTTGCATGATAGTCTCCAGTTCCATCCATTAACCAGCAAATTCCATAATTTCATTCTTTTTTATGGCTGAGTAATATTTCGCTGTGTATATATACCACATTTTCTTTATTCACTCACTGTTGAAGGGCACCTAGGTTGGCTCCATAGTTTAACTATTGTGATTGAGATGCTATTAACATTGATGTGGCTGCATGACATTAGTATGTTGATTTTAAATCCTTTAGGTATAAACCTAGGAGTGGGATAACTGGGTCAAATGGTGGTTCTAATCCAAGTTTTCTGAGGAATTAACCTACTGCTTTACGTAGTGGTTGTACCAATTTATAGTCCCAACAGAAATGTTTGAGTGTACCCTTTTCCCCACATCCTCACCAACATTTATCATTGCTTGTATTTTTGGTAATTGCTATTCTGAAATCTTGTTGTAGTTTTAATTTGCATTTCTTGAATAGCTAGAAATATTGAAGATTTTTTCAATATTTGTTGGTCAACAGTATTTCTTCTTCTGTCTGTTATTGATTTATAGCTTCATTACATTCCTTTGTATGGTTTCAATTCTTTGTATTTATTCAGATTTGATCTGTGGTCTAATTTATTGCCTGTCCTAGATAGTGTTCCCTATACACTTTGGAAGAGTGTGTATGCTACTGGAATTACATTTTATGCATTCAATAAAGTACATGGTATTATAAAGGAAAACTATTAGATTGAAATACCGTTATTAAAACATTTAAATTATATAACACAACAGCATTCTAGCTTTTAAATTAAAACTTGAAATAAATTACCATAATCTCAAAGTGGTAATATGAATAAACAATATTTAAAGAAACCTGTGTGACCTAAGGTACATCTGAAAATATCTATGATTTCTGTCAGTGACCATGATATAAGTACTACTAATACTACTGTAATATTAATAGTTAAAGGGAATGATAAATATTAGATTCTTTTCACACCCAAACTCATACTCATACTGAATTCTATCTCTAAACCCTCTGAAAGCTAAATGATTCTAGGTTGAAAACTGTTATTTAATGGGTTCATCCTTCCGTTTGAAAAGCATTGCTCTAAGCCATCAGATAGTTTTTCTGGAGTTATAAAAGGGAGTCACCTTCATATAGCTCCTTCATATAGTCATCTTCAACCTGAAGAAGGGAACTAAAATTGTCTCCCGGGAGCATCTCCAGCCAAAATAGATAACCACACAGTGTGATTTCACCCCGGTGTCTCAAACATCATTCTGATGGAAGGAGGAGGCTGACACTGTGGTCTGCTGAAGATGTTGTTGCTCAAGCTCAGGAAATGGCTTTGGGGACAAACCCTTAGGCATTTAGTGAGACTAGAAAAGAAAGCCATATTTCTGAGGCTTAATTAGTAGCACCACAATGTCTCTGTAGAGATGGCCTTGGGTAAGAGCAAATTAGTATTTTAAATTATTATCATTAAAAATGAATATTTACAGAAAATTGGGCTGAAGGCCATCTGGCCCAAGTACATTCCTGAGGGAGGCCATAAAGCCTGTCGGGAGGCAGGAGAATGGTGGGGTGGACGGACCTATTTATAGCATCCAAAGGCTTTTGTTTAAGTCATCAACTGGAAAGGGCATTTGGAAGTCAACCTAAGCGCTGAGAGACTCAATGAGAAGAACTCGTGAACATTGCTTGTTTTCAATTTATGGGAAAAAACATTTTATATTTGGACATTATATAGTTTTTTTCTTTTCCCTCACATATGTAATACCAATATTTCATTTAATTAAGAAATGTAAATAAGTACTTTAGATATAATTCTGTTTTCATTCAGGTTAGGTAGTCATTTTATTGCAGTGCCTCTCTGTGAATAACATTTGCTCCTTAGCTACTCACTCAGTGTTATGCTGAGGGAAGAGTTAATATGTTTGTAGTTGTGCAGCCTTTGAATTCTTTTTTTAAGTTTAACTAATTTATTATTTCAGTAACAAGATAGTAGTTTAAATAAAGGATTAAATGTTTAGGTATTATCTTTATTATTCAGGTAGGTTGTTTTATGTAAATTTGTTAATTATTACAAAAAATTCTTTGCATATAAAGAATTCAGAAAAAAAGATTGAGCATTGTTTTTTACCAGGCATAACAGATCAACAAAAGAATACAGTACAATCTCACAATAATGACAGTTGGTGAAAGAGGGATCTCTCCTCCTTTTCTGTTGAGGGTGTAAATTGATATGCCACTTTTGGGATTTAATTTGCAACATGTCTCAAGAGCTTTAAAATAGTCATACCACTAGACTTTATAATTCTACTTCCAAGAATGTGTCCCTCTAAAAATCCTAAATCCTAAGTGCAGAAAATCTTTCTATGCAGATATATTCACCACAGGATTATTTATGAAATTAAAGAAAGGGTAATCCAAATGTTAGATCATAGGAGGGTGAAGAATGTAGTATTTATTTTGGTCATTAAAGTAATATGTATTAAAAGTTTGTAATCACCTGGAAAATGTTCAAGTAATTATGAAGCATATAACAAATGAGGTGTGTACCAATGGTGAAACCACATACCCTTAGTTATTATGTACTGGGGCAAGTTACGTAACATCTCTTTCAGTTTCCCAATGTGAAAAAATGGGAATGATAGAGATGTAAAATGATACTATCTCCTTCATATAGTTGTCATGAAAATTAGGAGTCAGTGTGTATCCTTTTATGGTACAGAACAAGTGCTCTATAGATGCTAGCTGCTGTTATTATCATACTTCACTATAGAGTTGTCACAATAGATTCAAGGAAAGGAGCCAGCAGACACTGGAAAAGAATGTAAGTCCTTTAATAAAGAATATAAGTTCTTGAATGAAGTACTTAGTACACAGAAATGGCCTTTTGGGGCAAGACACACAGAAGTACTCCCAATTACAGGACCAAACTTCTCCTGCCTTCTACCTCCACATGGGCACCCCACTCCATTGATGCTACAGGACCAGTGTGAAGAACCAAAGGGTCATTCAGCAACCTGATATGCCCTCCTGGCCTCCCCACTCTTGTGATAACTGATACCAATACCTGCTGGCTCCCCACCAGCAAACCAGTAATAGAAATCCCAGAACCCCCCTAAACGATCGCCTAGAGATAAAATGCTGAATTTGGGCCAAGTTTTTAAGTGCAGCGTCCCAATGGCAGATCTTGGCTCAATGGTTTTGGAGTCTATTCTTACAGTTGCATGTTATGTGGAAATCAACAAGGTCCCAAATTACATTATAATAATATAATCACACATATGCTATAAGAAATAATCCTGGGGCTTGGGAGTGCAATTCAGTAGTAGAGTGTGTGCTTAGCGTGCATAATGCTCTGGGTTCAATCGCAAGCACAAAGAAAAGAAAGAAAGGGGGTAAGGTGCAAGGAGGGGGGGGGGGGAGAGAAGGAGAGGGGAGGGGAGGGGAGGGAAGGGAAGGGAAGGGAAGGGGAGAGGAGAGGGAAGGAAGAAGGGAAGAAGAAAGGAGAACTTTGAATAAACAACATAACTCAAAGAAAGCAGAAAATATTCAGAAGATACTTTTGAGTGCCAAGATCATGCGTGACTTATTTTACTCTCTTTCAAATTTTGTTTTACAAAATCCTATAACTTAGATGTACTGTTTTATAAATGGAAATGTAAACTAGAAAGAAAGAATGATAGTAAAGGGTTCTTTTATCATGTGTCATGTTTCTCTTTTGTGGATTTGTTCATCAGGCCTACAGTGCTTTTCATGGAAGAAATCGGTCCTGTTTGGTGTTATAGTTGGTTGGTAAAGTGTTCCCAAGCCAAATTTGAGCACTATCAGGATAAATTTAGATACTTGCAGTGGAAAATATCAGAAACACCTGATTAAATCTAAATAACAAATACAGGGAAATTATTATTTGCTAATCCAGAGGGGGAACTGCTTTCAGAGTGAAGGTCAAGTCCATGGCTTGATAATGTCACCAAGACTCTCCTGCCCTCTCATTCTTTCATTCTTTGTCTAGTTTTCACCTTCCTTTCTCTTTCCCTCCCTCTGAGATTGACTTTTCCTGAGGCTGCTCCCTCAATATCTGTCTTCTGAAACGAAGACTACAAGCCACACCTTTTATACATAAATCAACGTCCTGAGTGTCGGCCATGTGATCTTTCCTGAACCAATCATTTAAATTCAGAGAATGCTTATATACTATTTGTCTTTGGTCCTAGATTCAGGCTCATTCCTAAATCTGTTTATCAGCTGAAGCAGATAGGATTATCGCAGTTGGTTTAGGGCATAGTCAAAATCAGATTATTTAAGAAACTCCCATTTTGATAGTTTTTGAAAAATGTTAAGATAAAAACTTAGATTAATTTCTTAGACTTCTCTAATTCCCCTTCTCTCCTAGGACTCTCCCTTGACATTTTGTTAAATTCTTAGAGGTGGGTACTAATGTGTGCCCTCTGGAGAGAATGTAACATCTGTGTCTTCTGTCCTCACTGTCTTCCACCCAGATATAGCTGTCTCATCTAGTCCCAGGACTGTGCCCTGGACATCTTTGTTGATGTCTGTAGCCTTACCCCATGCCCCCGTGAGGTCCTTATGCTTCATTTTAACCTCAGTGACTTTGAGTCTTCCAGTTTATTCTCAGCCATTTCTGTGCCACCATTTCTTTGAGGATACCATGGCAACAAGCATAGTTGGGGTGGGACTTTATGAAGCTTCCTCTAGACAGTCATCCACCACCCCTCATTCATGGTCTATACATAGCACCATGTTGGAGAATAGCCACTGCTAGGAGACTTAAGCTTCCATGGCTGTACCCCAGAAAGCCCAGTGGTAGTTCATCCAAGAATGGGGTTTGTTGTGTAACCGTCCGCAGAACTCAGCCTCCCTACTCTTTATAGTCAGACATTTATGATCAATCATGTTTGACTTCACATGGTTATTAGCAATTCATTTGTAAATAACATATGTCTTTACCTAAAAGGAAATTCCTTGGGAATTGAGGTTGTGTGTTGTGTGTGTGTGTGTGTGTGTGTCTGTGTGTCTGTGTGTATGTGAGTGTGTTTTACATTTCCTACCATATCTAGTACAATGCAATGAACATGTCTTAATTCCCCCCCCCAAAAAAAAACTATTTAGAAACGGTTTCAGTCAAGGTTCTATATTAGACAAAATGTAAAAAACGTAAGGTCCCAAATCATAAGGACATTCTTCATCTAGTAGAGGAGCTAAGACAACTGAACTAACAGCTATCACAGAATAAATAGAAGGAGATGATAGGTATTGATTTGGAAGTAATTAGAAAAATGATAATGGATGGCCGGCAGACGAAAGGAAGGCAAAAAAAAAAATTAACAGCATGTGAATAGAATTTTATTTTATCTTATGTTTAATGAAAGGAGGTTTTTCCAGATCTTGTGATTCTACTCTTGTGTCTGAATGTTCTGAGGCAATTAGGCTGAAGCAGAGCATCCTGGAGGGTTTGGTGCATTCTGGCATGAGGTCATTGCAGATAATTTACCACCAAGCATAGATTTAGAACAAGGTGTCTCTGAGGCATCTCAATAATATAGAGGCTATAAGAAAGTTGGGTACATTTCCTGAATATGTGTTCTCCTGAATTTTGGGGCCACATTGGGTGAACTCAGGAGGTGATAGATAATACAAGCAAGCCACTACAGAAGTTCATATGCAAGAGAGAAGACATTGAGATGGAAAGGAGCAGAAGAGCTTGCATGTTAGACAAAGACATGTGGACAGATAGAACAAGCTTAGCAACACACAGAGGCAGTAAGTCTGGATATATGTCAATGTCCCGAAAATAATTTGCCAAATAGTCAATTCAATTTGGGATGCTAGCCATTGGGCAAGTTGATTTTGGGCAAGTTGGCCTGCTCCTGGAAATCTTGGGACATACATTAAAAAGGAAGGTGAGAGGAATAAAGCAGTCTTTATTACTCTCCTACTAGGTATCAGACACTGCTTGGTCATTTTACTATCTTATCTTTTTTCAATACCAACCATAAAGTCTTTAGCAAGACTTTATGGTGGGTATTAACTGTACTATATTTCATATGAGAGAAATGGGACCTCACAGTTAGCATTAGGATTTGGCCTAAGATCTCACTGTCACTTAGCTGAAAGCCTGTGATTGGAACACAGATTATGCTTGGCTCTAACACCCTGTAGTTTTGACTTCAGTATACAGCCTAAGTTTTTACATCGAAGTGTAGTTTATAAAGGGAAACTGCTGGAAATAGGTTTATAAAGGCAGAGGCCAGACCTTGAATACTAAACTAAGGAGCATGAACTTCACGGCAAGGAACCACTGATTCATTGGGAGAAAGAGAGTGATAGTACCTTATTTGTGCTTTAAGAAAATTGACCTTATAGTCACATGCTCAGTGTCAGGGAGACCATTTAAAATCCTTTTCCAATAGGTCCAATGAGAATAAACACCTTGACAAGACTGCAGTGCAAATGAGTAAAATAAACCAGACTAAAGAGAGGTAAATGACAAGCCAACAGAAATTGGGAATTGGTTGGATTTAGAGGACCAGAAAAAGAGAACATTATGATGAAAGAATTATTATTAAGGAAATTTGGAAGCCCCTATAAACAGCAAGATATAAGAGCAACAATGATACATTATATTTCCAACATTTCGAATTTGAGATATCAATTGTGTATATATATATTAGCAGAGATTCTTCTGGTCAATGGAAATCTGTGACTTGCCCTTGAAAAAGGCTTGATTTCACTTACATAAAAATAAATTAGTAAGAAACTGTGCTAGAATTGTTAGGTGTTTCATTTTGAAATAAAATTATTTAAGGAAAGTATAGTTAGAAAATAGTGTTGGTCACAGGACTAAACTTCTATTTACATTCATATTAACACAGTGGATCCCAAGAAGTTTTAATTTGAGGAAAGAAATGGAGGAGAACACTGTCAGAGCAAAAAAGGAGAACATATCCCAGAAATAAAGTCAGAATTTCAGAGAGTTCACAAAAACTTAGAGTGAAAGCTATTTAACAATTTATTGGAAAAAGAGTTCCCAGTATGTTTAGCAAACAAGGTAATGTAGAATGATGACTAAGAAAGCCATATATCCAGAGGTTAAGGAGTTAATGGATGAGCAGTTATGAGGAAGAGGGGACAACCAATGTACACTCATCCTTCCCAAGTGTGAGGTGTAAAGATAAATTAAAGGTCAAGAATCTAGAGTTCAAGTAAAGTCTGGTGTACAGGGGAGACCTGAGAATGTAGTCTATAGGGTTGAGTCACGTGGATTGGAGGAACTGAAGATATAAAAACAGAATAGATACTTGATGAAGCAAGTTCTTGAGGGAGATGGGAGGTTAAGGGATAAATACAAATATAAAATAATGAAAATACAAATGAGAAACTTATTCTTAGGCATGAGACAGAACTGTGGGCTTGAGAAAATATAAGGTGTAATATGCATTGCAGCATTAAGAAAGTTTGAGATGGGAAATAAGAACGCCAAGGGTCTTGGGCAATTTCCCCACTGACAACAGAGGTGCAGGCAAAAGTTGTGTGCTGGTGTATTATTTGGAATGAGAACCCAAGAATAAATAGTGGGTGGTGGTAAGACATAAAGGAAGAGGTAGATACAAAGATGCATGGTTCAGTTGGCTGTATCTGTTCATTCTTGCTGGATACCTCCTAGGAGTTTTATGAAGCCATATAATAACAACTCGCCTTGTTCAAAAGTTGGCCCCATGCATATTAACTCTCCAGCACCTAATGTTTGCATATGTGCGAATATTGATTGGGTTTCCACTGCTTGGTATCGGAGAAGCTCCAGAGCAGGATGTAAGAAGGCATTGATGAGGCAAGGCGCTGTCATAAAATACCTCTGCAAAGATGTTCAAAGTCTGTTTGGAGCTACTTTTCATTTGTGAGACTTGAGAATGTGAAGTGGCACATAAGAAGCCTTTGGTACACTTCATTCCTTTTTTCCCTCAGATCTTTGCATGCCCTTTACTAAGTGCTCCATAAGAGCTGTCACAGAACCTTATCTGAGGTGATAGCCAGCCTCAATCTCTGCAAGCACATCAGACCTTAGAGGTAATGAAACACTGCAAGTCATCCTAAAGCTGTAATTGATACTACTCAACCCTTTCCTATTTCCCTCATCCCACGCTGTCACTTCAGCTGAGGTAGATTGCTTATGGTGAGATAGCACATAATTTTTTCCCCCAAGGTGACCAAGCCCTGGGTTGCCTTGCCATCATCAGGCTGTAGTTGCTACAACTGGCCATCTACTATCTACATAGAAAAGAAAGAAGCAATACCTCTTTGAATCTTCTGACTTCCAGCTAGACCTTCTTTGTCCTTGCTGTGTGGCAGCAATTCTAGCTCCAACATAAGCAGGGAAAATTACCCCACCAGCAGAGTAATTTGCTTCTTTGCCCATGGACCCACTGGTATCAGAAGGCAAAGTAATGACATATTAGTCATAATTTCAATTTCAGTGAGTCCTTACTATGTTCCTTGATGAAAGCATTACCATACCCTTACAGGGAATCATGACTCTAATCCACACAACTGAAGCTTGCTGGATGTGAAGCACACACTTGCCACATAGGTTACTGGAAGTAATACTGAGTTTGGGCAAGTCCTTTGATTATGGATTTGTGCATTCTAGTTATTGGGATGCAGGAAAAAGGAAAAAGGGACCACAAATATATGAAAAAAAAATATTCGACAGCTCTAGTGATTAGGGAAATGCAAATCAAAACCACACTGACATCTCATCTCATTCTAGTCAGAATGGCAGTTATCAATAATAAAAATAATAAGTGTTGGCAAAGATGTGGGAGAAAAGGTACACTCACACGTTGTTGGTGGGACTTCAAATTAATGCAACCACTCTGGAAAGCAGTATGGAGAGTCCTTTAAAAACTAGGAATAAAACAATCATATTATCCAGCTATCTCACCCGTTGGTATGTATCTACAAGATCTAAAATTAGCACATCCTATAGGGATATTCACATCAGTGTTTATAACAGCACAACTTACAATAGCCAAGCTATGGAACCAACCTAGTTGCCCTTTAAGATTAATGAATAAAGAAATGTGCAATATAGACACAATGAAGCATTACTCAGCCATAAAGAAGAATGAATTATGGCATTTTCTGGTACCTGGATAGAACTGGAGACTATCCTGCTAAGTTAAATCAGCCAGACTCAGAGAGTCAAAGGTTGAATGTTTTCTATGATATGGGGAAGCTAATCCAAAGTAAGAGGGGTAGGGGTGTGATTGATTCTATAAAAATAGAAGAAAGATCGGTGGACTAGATGAAGAAAAAGAGAAGAGACAGTTAGGTAAGGGAAGAACAGTGGAATGAATCTAATCTAACTTCCTATATACATATATGAATATCCCACAGTGAATCTCATTATCAATACACCAAAATTTTTTTTAAAAGACGAATAAATCGCAGAAAAATAAGTATAGTAGAGGGAAAGGGGAAGGGGACAATGGAGGGAGGAAGGGAGAGAAAGGGGGAATACTAGAAAGTGAATTAGAGAAAATTATATTCTATGCCTTTATAATTATGTCAAAATGAGTCCTGGTGTTATATGTAACTAAAAAGAACCAATAAAAAGGAAAAAAAAATCTGATGAAATTCACCAAATACTATGTTCACTTCTTAATACTAAGGGTTTCGAGTTACAACACTTTGTCTTTACCTTAGAGACAATGTCTCTGCATGTCCCTTCACCGTTGGACACCTAAAGTATTTACCAAAGTTACACATCTCTTTCTGTGAGATTTTATCAATCGGGGTCTAATCATTAAATAGAAACCCACAATAACATGAATGGGAAGTTTAATGTCAGAAATTCTTAACTATATCAGGAGAATAGCTATTAAGATTCAAGAGAGCTTTAGAGAATTCCTAGGGTTGAGAGACAGTATTCAAGGAAGAGTCAGGTCACTGGGCAGGAGCAGGGTGGAGGGTCCCCCTCATCTAGACTAAAATTCAAATTTTTGGAAAGGGTGGACTTTCAGCCCTTTGGATAAGAAACTCACCGATTTGTCTATGCTAGATATGGTCTAAAATCTCCAAGCAATAGAAAATTCCTCTCTAAGATGCAGACAGGCTAAAGCTGGTGAGTGGGTTCCCAGAGCATTTCAGCTCAGGAGTCTGTTCAACATAAGTGTATGGCTGGGGTGTGCACTAACTGTGTGGAGAGCATCATAGGAAGCTGTCTTTCAGGTTGCAGATGGCTGAAGCTGATGGAGGGGCTGACACAGGGAGTCAGGACACCAGGAATTTGCTCACCAAGAGTAGCACAAGGCCTGCTGTCCTGGTGTCCATATTCAGAGGGCCTCAGCAAAGTGGTCACTAGACCAGGGCTGGGGCTTCAAGTTCTCCAAGGGATTGTGTGCTCTGGGTTGCACAGCTATGGCAAAGCACCACTGGATGTTCTCTCTAACTCCCCATCTCTTCTTCACTCCCTTGCTCTCTCAATCCCTCCCTCCCTTATTCTTTCCCTCTTTCTGACACACAAACACGTCTGCCGGTTGCACAATAGGAGCAAGAAGCAGCAAAACAGCAGCGGGACCAAATCAGATGCCTCTTTTTCCTGCAGTGTCCCTCCAGTGCCCTCTGTTGACAAAGATGAACATTATACTCCCTGCAAAGGAGAGATGGTTAAACGTTTCCAGTCCATTCCCACAAAATAGGTTATGAAGGTTAGGTTTTGAGCTGAAGCATTAAGTGGCAGAGAGATTCAAACCCTACCCTGTGCCATGCATGTTTCTTACTAGGATATTTACTGATCATCACGTCTCATAACAAGACATCATCAATGTGGCATGGCATTTTTCAGCATATCAAGGTGATCAAGGTCTCCATAGATTCTATGTGACAGAGCAGTATAGTTGTCATAGCCCCAAGTACAAGACAGTGAATGTGAACTGGTATTTTTACCAAATAAAAGCAAAGTGCTCTTCATTTTCCTTATCAATAGGGATTAAAAAGGACACATTCACCAGCTATACAGCATTCACCAGATCTATGGCTGCATGCCAAGTACCAAAGTCTACGTTGATCTCTCCCAGGAGGATTCCACATTTGGCATAAAAGCCATGATTAAGGATGCTGTTTGGTTAACTTTATGGGTGCTCACAGCCATCTATCATGCTTTAACTGCTTTTGCAGCAGCCAAATAGATTAATTGGGTGGAAATATGATGGGGAGCGTCTTTCATCCTTTAAGTCCTTGATAGTAGTATTAATCTCTGGAATTTATTTCTAATTTACTATTTTAATGGGGGACAGTTTATGAGACTGACAATGGCCCTTTCAAAAAGAGTGGTTTTGGAGGCTGGGGATGTGGGTCAAGCGGTAGCGTGCTTGCCTGGCACGCGTGCGGCCCGGGTTCGATCCTCAGCACCACATACAAACAAAGATGTTGTGTCCGCCGAAAGACTGAAAAATAAATATTAAAAAATTCTCTCTCTCTCTCTCTCTCTCTCTCTCTCTCTCTCTCTCAAAAAAAAAAAAAAAAAAAAAGGAGTGGTTTATATTTCACTGGCCAGAGTAAGAGCTCTGCTGTCTACTAATCATATGTAGCCCAATTATAGACAGAGGGATCAGGAAAATATCCACAGGATGGGTCCGAGGACCTAATGGAAATGTGCTTGGGGCAGAAGTACATTTACTGTCTTTCTTCCATCAATCCACACTTCAATAAAAGGGATATGACAATGTTTTGGTTCCTCTAGTATCAGTGTTAGACTGTATCCAACAAGTCCTTGCGAAATTTTGAGTGTTCTTCTGCCCAATGCCAAGTTAATGGTTTAGGTGCCCTTTGGAAAGGATAAGGATAATGAGAAAAAAAATGTATACACACACACACACACACACACACACACACACTTTGTGGTATCATTGCAGGATTCTCTCAAGTTTTCTCCGCTTCCTGAACTGAAATAGATCTGGAGACTGAATGAGGAATCTTAATTTATTCCAATGCAGCATCTGACATCAGAATTCTACTTGCCAGTTCTTGATTTTTAAAATGATAACTGGCTAGTTATTGTTAATATGCTTATTTCTCCTAATAATACTCATTCCTGTGGTCCAGTTGCCCCTCTTGGCTGGGCTTGACTTGTGGCATATTATGATAATTATGGTTAAATTCTACCCACCTAATTTCTGCTGGTATAGATGTAAATCATCTTCAATATGATTGGAACCCAGTACCATGGTAGCATCATCTATTATTGTAAACCCTGACATATAGGGGATAGTCACCACTGTTGTTCTCAAAGTTGTTCTGTTCTTTACCAGTGTGCTCCTTATTACCTTAATAAAAGGACTGTTTTCTGGAACCTTCTGGAAAAATAAGGAATGAATTTTCTGATTGTATCTAATACATCCATTCTAACTTTCCTACCTCCTCAAGCCACCTAACCTTGATATTCTCCAATATACTTTCATCATCTACACCTCATTTAATATTGTCCACTATTGAGCCCATAGTGGAGCCATCCTAGGATAACTTTAGGACAGTCCATGGGTACCTTCCAGGTCATTGACCATCAGCTTTATTCCTTCTCATAGTCCCTTTTCTACTTTGTTCCTCCCCAGGCCATTCCCAATATATATATGCTACTCATTTATATTTTGTTTTGTTTTGTTTTTCCCATAGTTGAGTATAATTGTGATATTGCTGCACCACTAGGGTTTACTTTTTTTTTTTTTGAAACAGGAGATTGAACCCAGGGGCACATAACCACTGAGCTACATGCTACATCCCCAGCCCTTTTTATTTTTTATTCTGAGGCAGGGTCTCACTATGTTGCTTAGCGCCTCACTAAGTTGTTGAAGGTGGCCTCGAACTTATGATCTTCCTGTCTCAGCCTTGCTGGGATTAGAGGCATTCACCACCATGCCCTGCTCATGCTAGGGATTACTACTACCCCACTTACCATAGACAATGGGCTCCTCATTGCTATTTGACTATTAAGTGATCCAGCTTGAAATCCCATCATAACATCTTCCTAAAGCCAATCCTGGTACCAACCAATTTATCCTTCCTCCCCTTGAAATCCTAATTTTAGGTATGCAGGTAGTTTATTTGGGAAATAATCCTAGAGAATGGGGATGAAGGACTTGGGAAGTAAAGCAGAAAAGGAAACAAAGACTGATCATACAACATTGTAATATTAAGTTGGCCACACTTTTTTTTTTTTCCAGACTAGCCTCATGGTCATTGACTCCTCTAAAGTTCTAAGTTATATTTGTGTCTCAGGTGTGTTCCCATAAATGTCCCACAACCATTTTCCAAGGATCCCCTTAACAGGAAGTGAGAACATACTTTCCAAGTTGAGGCAGAGTCATAGCACGCGTGAAACTGGCCAAAGCCAGTAAGGAATGGGTGATAATGATAATGGATACATTCAGATGGTACTGAAAGGATGTGAGGTTCTATGCAATAGCTGTCCAGATCACTAAGGTGCCACACACTAAGGTGCCACAGCATGGATAGATCATTAGAACTAAACAAAAAATAAATGAATCCCTGTTTCTCTGTTTCAAGTCTTGATTTACAGTTCTCACCTGATGTTATAGTATTCTTTCCAAAGGAGAAGATGAACTTTTTTCTAATAATTAATTATATTTCATGATACCTTATTTTTGTGTTTCACAATTCTCTGTCAGAGGAATTGTTATTAAACAGAGGAATTGGTTATTTACTCCAGGATTCAAAATTATTAAAGAAACTATAACATATTTAATTCTAATACTTTATGCCTAAAAAGTAGAAAATTAAGTTAATTTTACTTTTTAAATTTATATCCTTACCACTAGTAAACTAGTTTCATTTATATTTAATTTGGGGAATGTCAACAATATACTCATTCACTTTTGACTATTTGAGAGCCCGCAGGTTATCTTTAAAATACTTCACAGCATCCAACAGTTTTATCTAAAGCAAACAGAATTAGAACAGCACATCTCAGAGGTAAATAGTAATTCAAACTTAAAATCAAGTTCCGTAACATAAGTAAGCTTAATCATCAAGGCCAAGTCCAGTTTTCACCTTTATTGCTCATGGGAAGCAATGTAATAACACAACAGCAGCATTTTTAGCCTAGATTTTCCTCCTGAGTTACATACAATCCTGTAAGAAACCAGCATGCAAAGTACAGGCTACGCTCTGAGCCGAAGAGTCATTGTGTATAAGGTGAAGCTTCTTAATGTATGTTCCCCATCTATTAGGAAAGACAAGCATTGTTTAGATTATTCCTTTGTAGGAAAGGCAGGCAAGTGACTTTATAGGTCTGTGAGCATAATGAACAGAAAGGCAGATGAACTCATTTATTCATTTATCATTGAGACCCACTGGAGGCTTATGATATGAGCCTGTCAGGGATGTGGAAAACAGCTGTCCAAAACAGCCAACCAGAAACCACACAGACGACTATATTGCAAGTAAGAATGTGACTGATAGTGCAAGAGAAATGCAGAGCGTTCACCTGTGAGATATGCTGTCCTAACCTGGTTCAAAGAATGAAAAGAAAACATGAACAGGTGCTGTTGTGGCATCAGGATGGCTTTACAGATGGGCAAGAGTCCAGACTGCTTTGAAAGGAATGAATTGCATTTTGAAAGGTAAAATCAAAGGTGGAATGGCATCCAGGTGGAGAGTTATTTCTGCTCTCCTTTAAGGCTCAAAAAAAAAAAAAAAAAAAAAAAGCAATTTCTTTCACAAAGATTTTCCTTAAGTTTCTCAAGTTCCAGGATCACCTCCTCTCAAGCCTTTTTGTACCTCTTCTTTAGCACTTACTTTATTATTTTAGATTACTGTTCCATGCATGTCACAGTGTCTCCACCAGAGTGAAGGAGCTTGAAAGCTGGATTCCTGTCCGACTTGTGGAGCATCAGTGTCTAGCACAGTGCTGCAGATAAAGTCAGTATTCCATAAAATCAATGTATGGACGAGGCAATGAAGAACACAGCTAGCAGCCTTTGTCTTGGTCTTATTTGGCAATTCTTATTCTATTTACCTATTGAGATTTTCTCACCTGTGAAATCTGCCTTTGTGCTATTTGGTAATGTCCTTCCTGTGATTGCAAACTACACCTAAGAGAGAAAAAGAAGAGGAAGGAGAAAGAACCACCTTAATCCATAGAACCACAGTGTTCCAGCCAGGGCACTCCAACTGATGGACAGCAACCTGTGCAAACACCAGGTGTGAGGCTGCCTTTCAAAGATGCTTTTGTGGAAGAAGTCTTCAGTGATATAGAAATTGCTTAATTTTCTTTTCTCTACTGAAATAAAATTTAAACACATTAAAGTGAGAACCAGATAAAAAGCTAAATGTGTTTGTCACTTCAGTAACAAACATTTGTAGATAATGTAATTGTCTTAGAAACTCACTGTCAAGGGGTTGTGCTGGATTCTGACTAAAATCATCCAAAGGTTAAACTTCCTTTTCAAATGACCATTTACTAAAACAATTGGAAAATTATGAAAAGAGATAGGACATAAAAACAACTATGACTGTATTGGACATGGACGTTCATAAATTATAAGTTCTTAAAGAGATGATACCAAGTGTGAAAATGGACAGATAAAATTGCAGGTACCTGTTTATTACTCACAGTTGGAAGCAGAGAACTGAGTGGGATGTGGGAAACAGGCTTCTGTGTTCATCAACCATGTTGCCTGTGTCTAATAAAAATGTTCCATTTTTAAAAGCAAAACTCATCTCCCTTTGCCTGAAGGCAAGGGTGCACCAGGAAATGAGGTGCAGCACTATCTAAGGTACGACATATCACGGTATTTGAGTTTATGCATCAATCAAAGTCCATCCTCTTTGCTGCCCCTTGCCCATTTCCTGTGTCACACAAGCCTAGAATAGGAAAACTTTCTCATGGGAAGTCTGCTTTTCTGCACACTTGCAGGTACTAGCTGAAAAAACGTTCATAATCGCATTGAGCCTAAGTGGACTTCATTTAAAATGACCATGTGTCTCATTGTATCAAACACATTATTATTATTATTTATGTTAGGCATTGGTAAATTTCCTTCTAAAAGCATAATGGCACTGACTCAAAGTGACTTAGTCCAGATGTATTTTTGGTACTTGAAATAAAAGGTAAAAATGTAAACAAAATAGCTTTTCATTCACCTTCTCATTTATAATCGATGAAGGTACTCTTTAAATTCCAGAAATTAAAGTGATTCTATTAGCAGTGACTGGTTTATAAAATAAGAATCTTGGCTGTTGAATAGCCCCGACCATGAACGTGGAACCTGTCCAATGAGAGGCTGGATTTGGCTACTGCCCCTTGGCAGAGACTTTTTCATTTATAGTTGAATGAAATTAAAATCTTCCTTTAAAAAGCTTATTCTCACTGTTCTTGGCAGATTTTCTATTGCTTGGCAAATTCCTTTTCATGTCTAAGCGCTTTGTACCTTACACTGACCTAAAGTTTGTTATTTTTTTTAACTTTGTTTGATCAAGATTTCTATGCAGAATACCTAGCACAGGGCCCTTTCATGGGTTCACAGTTCATTACTATAATATCTAATCAGGCTTTTCTGCAAAGAGATGGACCTCTGATTTCATTTTCAACACACTTGACTAGAATTTTCAATTTCTTGTTCTGTTACTTATTTTGTTGGACATATTGTGATGATTTCTCTGAGGTTCAGTTTCTCATCTGTAAATGGGAAAAAATTATAGAATCTCACAAGCTGCCAGGAGGTTTAATAAGATGATGGTAATGTTTTCTCTAAAATACAGTGCACGCAGTAGCCTTTAATATTGCGAGAAGGCAAGAATCCAAACCTACTCTGAATTATCTCCTCCTTTTGGTATTGGGAGTCAGGGACTCACGTCTAGTGAGTGGATAGAATGAATGGAAAGGCAATCTTAGAAACCTACTGTGGGAGAAGTCTCACTGGCTTCTCAGCCCCCCTGTGAGTAGCACCATTGAAATGCTAATTCACAGGAGGGGACCTGTGCTAGCTCTCTGGGCCTTTTGGCCTGAGTTTCTGGCAAGGCCTCCCCTCTTCCTGCTGCTGGCTCTTTGAACAGGCTGTCCAGGCATTTTCAGTTTGGCAACTAATGCAATGAATTGCTTCTTCTTAAAATAACTCAAACCACTTGATTTGGCTTGACCCTAAACCTTTTCTCCTTTGATCCATCCTGTTGAAATAGAAGAAAATATTAATTTCCACCTGGACCCAGCCTACTTCCATTTCCCGCTGTCCTGTATAATCCCCCATATGGTCAAGAATCCAGTGCTGCCCTTTCCCAGAAAACCCAACCCTACACAATGCCTAAGCCATAGCACTAATGCCAAACGCCTTCTAAGGACTGAATGGAACCCCTGGAAAATTTATATTTGTGGAGGTATGCAAGCTATGCTCATGTAAATTCCTGTAGGGGTTAAGCCCTAATGATTGAGGAAGATATAAAATGGAAAAATCAGATCTAACTGGAGAGGACTGCATTTGACATAATTTCCTAGCAACCACCCAGTTTTTAAGGCAATGTTTATTTTATGTAGTGTTTTTCAAAATGATCCTTTTAATGTTATCGCTATGTAACATAGCTAATTTTCTCCATAACATATGTAGCCCAAAGAAGATCTAGGATAAGACTATAAAACACAAGTTGTCAGTAATTGCATAGTGCCTGGTTAATTACATTTTAAGCTAGAAACATGTTTTTTCTCATTTGCTGTACTGCTATTATATTTTTAAGCTACCCTGCCTCTCTGGAATCTTGTTTTGATTTCTGTAGAAAAGAGGATATTAGCCTGAGTTGATACTACATTTCTCCCTTGTTTCTGTTCACTTGGCTTCCCTCACTCCTTGTACATTTAGCTTCATTGTTCAGATATGTATTCTGAAAAACTAGAATTTTCTCTCTCCCTCCACTGGAACATTGAGCATTATCACTGTTAGGTGCAGGGCAGGCTGAATAAATGTTAGCTGCAGGGTGGGCTGAACTGAACTCCACTCAAGTCTGAACACTCAACCTCACTCAAGTCTGAACACTCAACCCCATTCAAGGCTGAACACTCGATGCCCACCTATCTGGTGCAATGGAAACTCACATCTGACCCCTGCCCCAGATGACATCCTTAGCAACTACTGTATGATCCAATCACTGTACACCAACAAGGCAGCTTGCAGACCCAGAGACCCCATTAGATTTTGGCTATAAAACCTCTCTCCTGTCGGGCCCTCTTCTTGCTCTTTCTTCTCTCACTTTTGCACTCTCTCTCACTCTTCCTCTCACTCTCTCTTTCTTCTCTCTCAATCTCTCTCTTTCTTCTCTTTCTCTCTTTCTCTCTCTTTTTTCTCTTTCCTCTCTCTCTCTCTCTCTCTCTGCTCTCTCCCTGTCTCTTTCTTCTCTCTTTCCCTGTTCTCTTTCTCTCTCTCTCTCTCTTTTTCTCTGTTAATCAGACACTGCTGCAATAAAGATCTCTCTGCCACTTTGAGTGTTGTGGTCACTTTCCTTTCAATCACCTCCTTTAATTAAAGTAGACCTTCCCACTCAGAAGGGAATCTTCCCTGGGCCATTAAGAATCCTCAGATGATCATCTCCAAGGAACACTTAATTTCCCCTTTCCACAAAAGAGGCAGCTGTAGCTGAAAAATGTTAACTCAATTCTTCAGACCCTCAACAATCCAGATATAGGAGCTGAAGTCATGCTATGAAAAAGAAGCCAGCCACTAAAAGAAACTCAACCCTATATCATATTTGTTTTGCTAGTAACCTAAATCAGCAAAGACGCTATGCTGATGATTTTTGTGTGCTGATGTACAGACAAAGAGGAAGATGAAATACGGTATACAGAAACACAAAGTTTGGGCAAAGCAGTTTGGGAAGGTGACCCTGAGATCTAGACCTATTGTAACGGTGGTCCGTCCCTTCACCTTCTGGATGGAGACCTCATTGCTCTAAGGTTTTTTGTTTTGTTTTGTTTTTAAGTGTTTTTCCTCTCTTCTCCCCTCGCCCAGTCCCTAAGGAGGTTAGAGAGATGGTGTTATCTTTTCTTCCCCTAGTTAACTGCCCTTGAACACACCCACTGCAAAAAAGGAGATGCCTATGAGGATCTGGGAAGTGAATATCTCCCAAATTAACAAGACCCTTACCAGAGCACACCTTGTAACCTTGGATGTTCATTTAAACTACCCCCCACCCCAATCCTTACTAACAGGAGAGTCACAGTCTTTGGGACAGGAATCCCCTGTGTTTCTCCTTTGCTAGCAAAGCAATAAATCTTCTTTTACCTTTTTCTCAAACCCATGTCCTCATTATTAAATTGGCGTTGATTGGCATTGGGGACAGGGACTGAGCTTTTGGTTACACTATCCGCAAGATATCAGAGGAGATGATCTGCTCTCAGCCTCTTTAGATTCTAAATCTTCTTTTCCTTCTTGGATAGGCCCAAGTATAAGGTCCTTGCTTTAGCATCTTAAGTGACAGCCATCTTAAGTGACAGCTGCCATTTTAAGGAAAAAGTTTGGCTTTCCCACCCAAGGGCATTTCTGAGAAAGGCTCACCACTCCCTCATACCAACCCAACCCCTAACCAGCATTAGAACCTGCCTGGCTCTAATTCCTGAGCCTGCCCCATAAAAGTCTCAGAACCCAAGCCTGTTCACTATAGAAAGGTGGCCTTTATTTGTCAGCTCTGACAAATAAACTCTCATGTGTATCTCTGCATGGTCCCTATCTTTCATTTCTTGCTTACCCTTCTCTCATTCCTCGCTTTCCCTCAACAAGTATAACCGAAAGCATATATATATATATATATATATATATATATATATATATATATATATATATAACATATTTGGCTTGACCCTAATATATGGAAAGGAAATCTTAGGAACCTATTGTGGGAGAAGTTCCTGCATCTAAGTGACTCTCTCCTCTTTTTATTTTTCCCCAGAGATAATTATCATGAACATTTTATGTGCTTTTTTCCAGTCACTTAAATTTTATGTTTTTTTTTAAATTTTTTTTTTGCTTTAATTAGTTATACATGACAATAGAACGCATTTATGCACTTTGATATATCATACATAGAAGGGATATAATTTCACATTTTTCTGAGTGTCCGTGTTGCAGAATCATATTGGTCATGTAGTCACATATATACATACAGTAATAATGTCTGTTTCATTCTACTATCTTTCCTATCCCCCTATCACCACCTCTCCCCTCCCATCTCTTCCCTCTACCCAATCTAAGGTAACGCTATTCTTTCCTAGAGCCCCCCCACTGCCTTATTGTGAATTAGTATCCACATATTAGAGAAAATATTCAGCCTTTGGTTTTATGGGATTGGCTTATTTTGCTTAGCATGATATTTTCCAGCTCCAACCATTTACTGGCAAATGCCATAATTTTACTCTTCTTTAAAGCTGAGTAATATTCTATTGAGTATATATACCACATTAATTTCATATCATAGAGCACTTGCTCAAATACTTCCTAAATTTACCCATGAAGGGGTAACTCCAGTGGTCTCCCTGGTTCTTCATAGAAACATGTGTATAGGCTTCTGGCTTGTTCCAAAAATCACTTTTTCAGTTGAAAGGTGTTTTTCATATAGTGAGGTAACTCTTTATTCAACTTCAAGGAATGTTTCATAACTCATTGATGAGCAACTTTTGTCCAGGGAGTAGCACTCACTGAAATGGTTTAACAGTTATTTTCCTGTTTCTTCAGTATTTTGTGGGGTTGTTCATGTTGTATGAGGCATGGATATGAGCAAGAAGCTATTTTCTAATACAACTTTTAAAACATAATAATAGGCTTAATTTGTAGATTAGTTTTAGATTTGGACAATTTTATGTGTCTATGTAGAAAACTGGGGCAGAAAATACAAAGTTCCCATGTACCTCTTCTCCCCTTGCACACAGTTTTCCTATAAACATCTTACATTGGCCCAGAACATTTGTTACAATTGATGAACCAATATTGATGCATTATTTATTAACCAGAGTCTGTAGTTTAATTAGCATTCTTTCTCTGTGTGTCATGTAGTTCTATGGTTTTTGGCAAGTACATAAAATGTTCTATATCCACCCTTGCAGTGTCATATAGAATAGTTTCACTGCCCTAAAGATACCCTGTGCTTTGCCTGTTCGTCATTTCTCTTTCTGCTGCCCCATCCCAGTTCCCTGGCAACCACTGATCTTTGACCCTCTCTAGAGTTTAGTCATCTCTAATACAACTTTTCACTCTTCAAACTTTTCTACTTTCTGGCTAAGAACCATGTCTCTGACATGTTATTTTCTTTTCATTTTCATCACTGAACTAACGGATTTTCTTTCAAGAAGAATATACATTACCACCAAAGAGTTATTGTAAAGGCATAAAAAGGATAGAATAATAATAGCCAGCCTGAAGTGTAGGTGTCTTGAGATAACCTCAGCCTACTCACTCACTAAGTGACTCCCTCTTGCATATTATGCTTTGAAGCATAAGATTCAAAAATCATTCCTTTCCCAAATTATCCATTGCCACATCACATGGACTTTCAGGTGCTTTTGAGGATTCCTGAAGCCATGAGTGTTAAATCCACAAGAGCCAAAAAATGAACTGAAGTTATTATACTTGGGCATGAAACTGAGGCTGGTGTCTCCAGCAAGATCACACAGATTTGATTGCTGTTCTGTTTATGAAAACACTGGCTTGATTGGCAGGCTTCTAAACCAATGGAACTAATCAAGAGGTAATGGTGAGTCCAACAGAAGAAATCCCTTTTTTTAACTTATATGTTTAAAATGAAAATATTTTCATTATTTGTCATTCATATTTATTGATCCTTTTAGTACTTAGGTGGTTTTCAAATGAAACATTTTACTATACTTTCACCTTTAATAAAACAAGCAGCATTGATCAGAGGCTACAATAGTTGTCTGACTTACTGAAAATTCAGAGAACTGAGCATATTTCTTTATTGGTTTATGTTAATCAAATATTTTGACTAGTAATGATGTATTCATTGAAATAAAATAAACCTGTCAGCACACTAATTAAGGTCGTAGTAAAAATAGAATATGAATATGTAGTAAAAATAGATTAAAAATGTTCAGGGTTCTCTGGACCTCTGATAGAAGAGCCTTCCTATGGTGTGACTTTATTGGGACATTTTAATCCTAGAAGCAAGTGTTCTCTATGACAGATAGATAAAGTGGGGAAGCTTGCAGGAACTAGATATCACCCTGTAAGGAGACAAGAAAACCATTTGGCCTAGACCTTCCATTGACTGAGGACCTCAAATTGAAAGGTTGTCTCCAAGTAAGTTTACCTGTATGGCAATAAGAAACACTGACAACATGGACAGATGTCCAGCACGTGCCTTAGAGGGCTTGTTGTTTTTGTAATAGATTTTAGCATTACTTTGTCTAACATAAGCCCTGAAAATGGAAGGGGCCAGGAGATCTTCTGACTTATACAAGGTACAACACAGTACTCTAAAGAACTTGAAGTTTGGATTATTGCGAATTTTAAAAAAAATAATAACCTTCTTTATTCCTCATGACATCCCATGCAGAATCCCCATATATATGACAGTTAAAAGCTGAATGACTTTTCTGGAATCAGAGGTCCTGGTCCCCAAAGTGGCACCTAAGGCTTGGAGGAAACTTAGGACTTCAGAAAACAAGATTTGGAAACCACTGTACTCTCTTATCCCCCTTGATTTATAGATACAAAAATCTAGGTGCAGAGAGGTTAAGTATTCTACTTAGGATTGCCCAGCTATAGGGATGTAAACCTGCAGATCCACAATTGAGCACTTTTCCAGCAGTAGGAGTTGCTGATTGGCAGTTTCACTTGGATCCCATATTGTTATGGATTTGGAAGTCCAACACACTCAGGAATTATAGTGTATGATAAACTGTTAATATGGGCCTATAAATAAATCCATGTGGGAAATGTACACAACCGTCATGTTTAACAACCACATGTCTAAATATTTAATGCAGTATAGTACTATCTAGTCCAACTATTTAAAACATGCTACAGTGAAGTTGTTATCATTCTAAAGCATGTGCATATGTGTGACTATGACACATGGGCGTGGGTGGTCACAGCTGAGTACACACACATATGCACACACACACACACATAAGTGCATGAGAAGGCAAGGAAAGGAGCAGTACAGGGTGTGGTTTGAAACACTACAGTTGTTCAGTAAATGTTTATGGAATAAATTCCAGATTTTGGACTCATACTAAAGCCCTTTAAGACCAGCAAATGTCTTCCAGAAGGGGCTTCTCAGCAGAGTAACATCCTTTCAACTTCTTCTCATATCTTTTTTAAAACTTTTGTTCTTCCACTTACTTCAATTCTTGAATCTTTCTTCCTAGTAAACTTTTACCAGCCTTGTAATTCTATCATAACTTTGTTTCTGAGCTATATAACTCTGAACTCTTAGAGAAATAAAAAATAAAATAGGAGTTTGGGCTGTAGAAATTTGTAAGCTTATTAATCTGATTTTTTTTCTTTCTTTTTTTTTTTTTTTAGGAAACCATCTGTGCAATGTCCCACACTAACTAGAAGAAAAACACTTTACAAAATTTATACCATTCTTTTCAGTTCACTTTCAGTTAGGTGACCACCATCCAGGGTAAATTTTTAAAACTTTTTAAAATTTGTCCTAATTAGTTATACATGGCAGTAGAATGCACTTTGATACATCATATATAATGGAGTATAATTTCTCATTCTTCTGGTTATACATGATGTAGAATCCCTCCAGTCGTATAGTTATATATGTACAAAGGTAATAATGTCTGATTCATTCTACTATTCTTCCTACCCCTATACCCCTTTCCCTACGTTCACTACCCTCTACCTAGTCTAAAGTAACTCTAGTCTTCCCTAGCCACCCCCATTTTGAATTGGCATCCACATATCAGAGAAAAGATTAGGCTTTTGGGTTTTGGGGACTGGTTTATTTCACTTATCATGATAGTCTTCAGCTCCATCCATTTACTGGCAAATGCCATAATTTCATTCTTCTTTTAGGCTGAGAAATATTCCATTGTGTAAATGCATCACATTTTCTTTATCCATTCATCTGTTGAAGGGCACCTACGTTGGTTCCATAGTTTAGCTGGTGTGAGTTGAGCTGCTGTAAACATTGATGTGACTGCTTCACTGTAATATGCTGATTTTAAGCCTTTTCGGTATAAACCAAGAAGTAGGGTAGCTGGGTCAAATGGTGGTCCCATTTCAAGTTGTCTGAGGAATCTCTGTACTGCTTTCCACAATGATTGCCTTAATTTGTATTCCCACCAGTAATGTGTTAGTGTACCTTTTTCCCCACATCCTAACCAACTTTATTGTTGTTTGTATTCTTGATAATTGCCTCCATGGTAATTTTGACTTCAGAGAACCTTAATCAAAATATCCCAATTAGCACATATCGATTTTGTTATTCATGTTTGAAGTATGTAACAACAGCAAAAAGCATCCATTCTCCCTGAGACTATAATCATTGGGTTCAAACCTGCTGTGTCTTGAAGTTTACCTCTTACTGATATTCATTCTCCCTACTTTTACATCTGACCTCACAGACTCCACTTTTGGCTTTAGCTGTCCTGTGGTGTCATTGGTCATTCTAAGAGTCATCACCCCCCACCCCCATGAGTTAGATACAACAGCAAGTCTTGGAGTGAGCAGGAATTTTGGAGACCAACTACAAATTTCATTTTTAATTAATAAATAGCAGTTTGGGAAGATAAGTGCCTTATACAGAGTCAGGAGTTTGTTGGTGGGAGCAAGAGCAAACCATTGATGTAGTAGGAGTGACAGCAGGAAGCAGATCCAATGTCAGAGGAGAACCGAAGTGACAGTTCAGAACAAAGAAGAGAAACACCAGCAAAAATAAAAACACCTTACATTTCAGCTGTAATCCTCAGTTCCACAGCGCTTCTACAACGAGCAATGTAGGCAACATACGTGACTTCACATTGCCTACCCTAGGTAGCATGCCTGCTGAGCCTCAGGGCAGTCTGAGTGTGACTTTGACAGGATGCAAGGCACTGAGGGACAAGAGAAAAGGATGAGGCAGAGCAACAGGCAGCGCAAAGAAACAGCAACAGTGCACTTTGATGTTGGCCCTGAGTAATCCAAGCAGAAATCAGTGTGTTCCCCTGTGGTTTTTAGATTCAGCTGTGTATGGGTGCAGCAGGCAGCCTGGTTGGTGTTCTGATCAGATTCCACCGGTTGCCTGTCCTTCATCTGACAATGGCCTGCTCATTCAGTTGGACTTATTATAATATTTCTACTTTCTGTAAATGCTGATTAGATTAGCTTCCTTTATGCCTAGGCAGGATAAAGCTGTGTTTTGAGGGAAAGGTAATACAGTTTAACATGGGTTATCTAAATGCCCTATCTTTAGATTTTGCCAGAATTAGTTTCAGAATATTTAAGGATTTTTTGTCAAATCCTTATCACCACTCATTGTTTTTTGGTTAGATATTCTTATGTAGCATCTTTTATTTCCTAATAAAATCTGAAGAAAGTCCACTTATATAAATGCTAAAACTACATATGTTACTTCATTTATAAACCCAAAAGTGAAAGAGTTGAAACTTCTAACAGTACATAAAACACAGCTATATTATGCTATATTATCATACCAATATACATAAACATATAATAGCAATTATAATGCGGCATTATATAAGAACACATAATTACATATGATCATTCATATACAATTATATATAATTCATATTATCCATGTTGTTACACTAAATTATTGTTTTCTGGCTGACAGGCCCTATAATAACATTATTTTTATAATCTGAATTTACTAGGGATTCACTGACTGAATTTGTACACACAGATGTAAATTATAGTTACAGTTTAAATTCTCTTCCTTTATCAATGCTATTCCATAATCCCTGCACCATGCTCCTTGGAAAATTTTGTTTCCTACATAAGCATTTGTTATTCTAACATTTTTGTGCTTTTTAACCATTCTCATTGAACAATTTAAATGTTAAAGCTGAAAGAGACGTTCAAGGACGAGAATTTAACTATGAGTAAACTGAGGCTTAAAGATATTGTGAGGCATCATTCTATATTTTTATCATCCTATTCTTCTTTCCTATGTATCTTCAACATATCCAAACCTTGGTGTAAAAATACTGAAGCTAAAGGGATATATTCAGAATTACTTTATTCCCACCCAGAGACTGGGTAAGAGTCGGGGCAGTAATGTAGATTAAGAGTGACCTTCACAAGCAAGACTATATTCTGGGTGGGAAAGCAGCTAAGCCCACTGGCCCCTTCCACAGTCAATCTACTCGTGTTCTTCTCTATGGACTGGGGATTCCAGGTCTCTTCATTGTCATGTCCATCATGAATCTTCCTGCAGCAAGGTTCCCTAAGGGGATGAGGTGTTTCCTTGCAGAGTCTCATGGAGGAAAGTAGGCAGAAGCCGCATAGGTACATCTTCACACAGTTCAGACTCAGCTGTGAGTGCTGCTCTGCTACCATCAGTTGGGTGTTCGCCTTACCACAGTGGGAATTCATCATAGAAAGAAACTTTCTCATGTGTATCGACTTAGAATATACCTGGAACTCAAAGATAGGAGGGTGAATGATTTTGTAGCCAAAGATATATTAAAAAGTGAAGTGGGATGCTAGGTAGAAACTCATTGTTTTCATATGAAAATCTCTACTCTTTTGACATGGTTGTTATACATAAATTTTTATACATTCAGACAAAAGTCTGACTTGAGTTATGTCCAGGTTAAGCAGAATGTGACATAACATAATTACTTCTAAATAAAGTACAATAAAGCATAATGTTTTACAATGTTCCACTATCACACCAAAATTCCAATTGTTTTCTTTTGTTGAAATAAATTTAAAACCAAAAATGCTTTGTATGGTTACATGCTCTGTCTTGTTCTGCAATGTCTTTTTTTAAAAAAAAAAACAACTAAGGATTGAACACAAGTGCACTTAATCAGCCCTTTTAAAAAATTATTATTAGAATGAAATTTAAAAAAATTATTAGTAGTTTTTTAAGTTGCTTAGGGCCTCACTAAGTTGCTGAGGCTGCCTTTGAACTTGTGATCCTTCTGTCTCAGCCTGCCGTATAGCTGGTAATACAGGCTTGTGCTACCATGCCCAGTGTCTAATATGCAAAGTGTGACATATATGATCTATTTACAGAAACAGTCTGTCATCCTTGTTGTTCAGAGAAGGAATCAAGGGTAGCCACTGACACACAGTGCTTCCAATCCCGCCTGTCTCCTTTTCCCAAAGCTCATGGGAATCATGGAGGAAATATTCACCCATTGTCTTTTGTCTTCTCCTTAAATGGAAGTTTTAACACATCTATTGAAACAGATCTCCCTTTTCCTGTACCCTCAAAAGTGAATGAGTTGGGCATGATGGTGCACACTTGTAATCTCAGTGGCTGGGAAGGCTGAGGGAGGAGGATCAAGAGTTCAAAGCCAGCCTTGGCAACAACAAGGTACTAAGCAACTCAGTGAGACCTGTCTCTAAATAAAATACAAAATAGGGCAGGGGATGTGGCTCAGTGTTCAAGTGCCCCTGAGTTCGATCCCTGGTACCCAGTCCCCAAAATAGTGAATGTATAACCCTAAGAGGGGAAGATTCATAATGACAGATGTACTGAGAGTGAACTTCATAGGGTGAAATCAGGTATCATAGCTTATTTTCCTTCTGCATTCTTTACACATGCCCTGTTCTTCCTTGGGTCTGGATGTTATCTTACACAGGTCCGAGAGATCTTTTTTCAGTACTCAATAGTATCATATGAGTGAGTGTTAAAAACAATCAAGTCTAATTTGCATATGAAGTGGTTTTTGTGTGTGTGTGTGTGTGTGTGTGTGTGTTTTGTTTGTTTGTTTGGTGCTGGGGATTGAACCGGGACCTTGTGCAAGATAAGCACTCTATCAACTGAACTATATCCTCAGCCCTACATAGGAAGTTATAAAGCATTTATTTGTTCCTAAGAGGCTTCTCCACCAGATCTGATGCCACAGCTGGGACTTGGAGTTGAGAGGGTTTGAGGGAGTGGTCTATTCCTCTCTATCCTCCTCTTCCACTTATTCAAAAGAAGGCATAGGTGGAGACAGTGACAGGGGAAGGAACTATGGTTTTTTTGGTTTGGTTGTTTTGATTTTGCTTTTTGCTGGTGCTGTTTCTCAACTCGCAGTCCTCAAGTATCGTCTGTCACTGAAAGTGTTGAAATGCGAGCTGTTTTATGAGACTTACCAGATGGTACATCCTGTCCACAGGGTCAACCACACCACTAAGTCCCTGATGGGATCAGATGGCTCCAACTAGACTGAAAGAGCCTCCCTCAGCTTCTCCTGTCCTGCTTGGTGTATCTCCACATTCCCCACATCTCTGGGCAGAGGTCCTTTCACTGGCCTACACCTGGATATCTTATTTGTCATTGAGTTGATTGCTGGGAAACCCTTGCTTTTCCAGACAAAGAAGTACAGTTTTCCCTTCTTATACTGAAGGTTTGTTCTAATCATATTCCTACCATCATCTTCTCCAGGAACCCCAAACTCTGCCAAAAACTCTTTCATACTCCTCTCTAGTAGCAGCCCCCATGTTCCAACAGCTCAGGAACTATGGGACATGGAGTGGGGATGAGGTAGAGGTCTCCTCTTTTGGAAAACTGCTCTTCTTCCCATGAATAGCTCTCTTGGGCCCTCACCTCCTTGACTTGGTGGCAGGTAATTGAAAGCCCAAGGACGAAAGAGTAAAGTCTAAGTGTTCTCAACTATGAAACTTCCCTCATGAAGTTCCCTGTCTGTAGTGGATCTCTTGCATCAGCTCTGAGGCGTAATGGACTCTGCACATTTCACAGAAGCCTGGGGAGATGTATTTAGTTTCTTCAGAACATGATAGACTTTGAAACTCAGTTTTCTTAGCTTAGAAATATTAAATAACATTCTAAGACAACAGGAAATCCCATTCTGTATTCTGTTACAGTAAAACCCACAATTAAATTGCAAATAACATGAAGACAGTTTCAATTTCACATTTCTTGGATATATTTCAAAATTAGTGTATTTATAGAATCCACTGTATTAAGAGTTCCTTAACCAGAGAATGACAAAATGTTGGAGCTTGATGGAACTTTGCAATATTCGCAGATCCATGACTTTATCTTGTCAGTTAGCATAACTGAAAACCAGATATGATAGGTAGCTTATTAGAAGGTTAAAAGAGAGGCAGAGGGAGCAATTATTACTATTTTTAATGGTCTTTCAATGAAAAATCAGGATTTTACTTAATGAATTTTCCACTCAGAAATTAAATTTTTGGTACCTAATGGAGACCTAAATCTCGTGTAGTCATATCCATTTGTTTTATAAGTTAAGATGCTAATTATAATTCAAAGATAATAAATCAAATATTTTATTCCTATTTCTCTTTTCACTGGACTTGGGATATATTACATGCATGCACATGATTCCAGGACCTCAGAATAGCAGAGTATTTTTATAGATGCTACAGCTGAGCATGTGAAATGGTTTGACAGCGGAGAGACCGTTCTCAAGAGATGCTTTGTGATCTTATGCAATCAATCTCTCTCCTTCTTTGAGAGACCAAATATAACTTTATATGTGATAGCAATATGTTTAAACACAATAAAATCATAAAATTACTATGCTACTTTGAAGTATGACATGCTCAGACTAGACAGTGCAGAGCCCCAGCTTATATTAGGGTCACCTATTATAAAACTATCATCAACTGTAAAGCTCTTCATTAGGGAAGTTGCAAAGTACAGTAATTAAAGGCATACACTCTGGAGTTATAGTCCTTCATTTAAACCTGTCTTTGTTACTAACTAAAATAAAATTTCAACAAAGTTGGTTGAGATCTGCATGCCAGAGTTTTCTCATGTATGAATCAGAAATAAGAGTACCACATCACTTTGGTGTCACCATAAACACCAAGTACTGCATTTGTCTTGAACTTAGGTTTAAAGTTCAATCACATAGCTTAAATATTTAGGGATGACAACACTAAAAGTTAACTGAATGATCAAAATATTCACTTTGTCATTTATAGTATAAATCATGTTAATTTAATAAACATTAACTTCACATTCCCTGCAAGAAAGGGTATGATTTGTTTTTCCTGTCTGGAAAAACATGACAGAAAACATACTGAACATAGGAAATGAGTGCCATGATATATGAACTATATAAAGTCCTATAAGATACAAAATATTGTAATTATTATAAACCCAGTTTAATAGGTATTCACAAAATATGAGGTAAAAAGTAATGCATGGACATCACAGTTAAATTTGCCATCTTTTTGTCATCATCATTAAAGAATAACTTTCATTATAATGTAGTCTTCATATCTTGGACCAACTTGTATGAAATCTGAAAGAAGTAGTACTGTGGCAGGAGGAACAATAACTCCTCATTGTCCTAATCTCTGGAACATCTATGTTACTTTATTTGGGAAGAGCCTGAACAGATGTGATTTAACATTAAGAATATTGAGACGTGGAGATTAGGATGGATTACCTGGGGGAGACTTTCCCTAATCAGGAGTCCTTAAACAGGGAGAACCATGTGAAGTGTGGTTTGAGTCAGAGGCAGCTGTGACAATGGAAGACAGAGGTGGGGGAATGTGGCAGGGGGGGTGCAATGTTGTTGGTTTTGAAAATGGAGGAAGTGGGACAGAGCCAAGGAATATAGGTGGCCTCCAGAAGGTAGAGAAAGGTAGGGAAACACATTCTCCCCCAGGGCTTCCAGAAAGGAACATCTTGGTTCTAACCCAGTGAAACTTATGTTGCACTTCTAACCTACAAAATGTTACTGTAAGCAAGTCGATTTGGCTGGGCATGGTGGTGCACACCTGTAATACAAGTGGCTAGGGAGGCAGAGGCAGGAGGCAAGTTCAAAACCAGCATCAGCAACTACTGACATCCTAAGCAACTTAGCAAGACCTTGTTTCAAAATAAAATATAAAAAGGGCTGGGAATGTGTTTCAGAGATTGAGTACCCCTGGGTTCAATCCCCAGTGCCCCCCTACAAAAAAAAGTAGATTTGTTTTAAGCCACTAAGTTTGTGATAATTTGTTACAGCAGCAGTAGACACTAATAGAGATTTCAATACCTGGAACTGGAACACTGCTGTAACAAGCACTGAAGTGTGGAAATGGTTTTGGAGTTGGGCCATAGAAAGAAGCCATAGGAAGACTTCGGAGGAGCATGATAGAAAAATCTAGATTGTCTTGAACAGGTTGTTATTAGAAATATGAATTGCTTGCTAGAGAGGACTGAAAAGTAAGTGAGGTGGAAAGTAGAGGAAACATAAATTGTCTAAATCATTGTGAACAGACAGATCATTGTGAACAGTAGAAATATGAATGTTAAAGACACTGTTGGTGATAGTTCAGCTAGAAGTGAGAAACTTGCAAATGATGAAGTTGGATATTTAACTGAGGAGATTTCAAAATGCAGTGTTGAATATAGCCTGACTTCTCCTTAGTACTTAGAGTGAACAAGTGTAAGCAGAAAGAAATGGGAAAAGAAAAAGGAGCCAGGAAGTGATGATTTCAGATATTCTGTGTTAAAGTGTGTTCTTGATGCTTGTGGTAAAATTAAAGGAGAGAAATGTAAATTGAGGGCATAAAAGGAACCCTGATGTTATGTTTTGGGAAATTTTCAGCCCATTCAGATCATAAAAGACACTAAAATTGGGATATTTATCATCAGAGCACTGTGCTATAGAGAAGCAGTCAAGGGTATAGCTGTACATGCTTTTGCTAATATGAAAGAAAACATTCAGAGTGGGAGTATTCAGTTGTGCAGAAGGCTCTTTGAGGATATCAAGAATGTGACTTATAATATCCTCCATCAAACCAAGGAGCATCTTGCTCCTTGACCTTTAGCCCTCTCAGCAAAAGCAAAAAAAAAAAAAAAAACAGCAATGGGATTATGTAGGAAAGATGGGGAGAAAAGCTTCTTATCAAATCGAGTTTAACCTCTGTGACCCACAGTCATCCTCCGACCATCTGGTAGACCTCCCCCATCTTCAGAGGAGAAATCAGGAGCAAGAACTTACATCAGGTCTGTGCCCTGGTTGCCCCTCTGGGGTTGCACACCCAAGGACGGTGTGTAGGACATTTCTAGTAGCCTTTAGAGACACCAAATATTACCTAATACTTCCTGGGGTATTTGGGACAGCATCCTATGGTCAAATACTTTATTGATATATTGCACTTAAATATGTAAGTATGGAGAAAGATGGGGGAAGAAAAGGAGGAGGAGGGAGGGAGATGGAGACAGATTAGAAGGTGAGAATATTTTGGAGGGACAGATTTATCATGGCTAGGTCAGCCTGAGGTATTCCCACAGTCATGAGGGTAGTTTTACAGAGAAGTTATGAACTTTCCAAGCAGAGGAAAAAAAAAACAGTGGTGCAAGACTGAAAGTGGGGACAGCAATCTGAGACAGTCAGATGAAGAACTAAACCATTCTCAGGGGAGAGTGAGAGATGGAGCTTTGGTGGACTGAGAAAGCAGATGAGCGTGGACTTCATTCTGTACCAACATGTGCACAGGCTTCCAGATAGGGAGGGCCATAGCTTGTTGTGCCCTGTTTGGAGATGGGTACATGTAGAATATGGGCTACTCTGTGATTTGTCTGTAGGTGGGTGAGAGACCAGACCTTTGAGAATTCTCTGCAGGGACCCTGATACCAGTTCAACTCTCTTGGTACAACAACTTGTTGCCTACATAGACTTCTCACCACACTGGGATTCCCAATAAAGGATTCTCATGGAGATTCCTTTTTTTTTTTTTTTTTTCCTTAATGTAGTTTGTTTCAATCTATTGTGTATTCTAAGTCGTTGGTCCTGTTCTTGATTTTCCATTAATTATATGGAAATACTGCATAGCAACTACTATTTTTCCCTGGGATATACCAAATTCTGGTCTGTTAACAGCAATAGACTCTGACTTGGAACACAGAGAAGATGCTGTTTAAAGGCAAAAGGTAATATACAGCAAAAAAAAGAGGTCGTTTCCCTCCTCCACTTGCCTCTTTCTACCACATACTGTTCAAAAAGTAGACAGATTAAAGGAGCTAAGAGCAAATCACACACAATGAGGTGAAATGGGATGAAAGCAGAAAGAAAACAATGTGTTTTACTGTCAATAAAATGTTACATTTTTCCTGAGCCCAAAGGAAAGTAATTCCTAGTTTTGCTCCTATGAGAAGTAGACAAAGGATCCAAGGATTCATCCTGCAAGACAAATTGTAAACAGTCAACTGAAACAAGTTAAGTCTTGGTGGGCATTAAAGCATAATTGTGTGTGTGTGTGTGTGTGTGTGTGTGTACAAATCAAATGAGAAATAGATTAAATTCAAAGTTCAGTCTTATTCAGATGGATCTATGCTGGAGCAGAAGACCACAGCTTCCCAGCTCTGGGCTGCCCAATTGCTTCACAATAGGAGTCAGACAGCACTTCTGAAGCATCCTTCTTGATCTGTTAACACAAATGCCGTAATTACATCACTTTAAAGCACAGGCAAAAGTCACAAGTCTATTATGAAAACTCTCTGAGTTGAGGTTAACTGTACTATGAGAGCTGAGTGATAACTGGCCAGAAAAATATCACACAGGACACAGAAGCTTGGAGTTAGATAAATTATTAAAATAAAGATCAAACTGAATTTGTAGAAACAAAGGCACAATTTTCTGATATTGGCAGTGAATCAGTTATCATTACCATTTGAAGTGTTTCAATCTGTGTTTCCTCTTTCAGTTCTACATTCTCTTTTGTAGCAGATGAGGCAGATCTTGGGCTAAGGCATCTTTCCTACCCACTTCCAACTCAGTAAATCAAAGAGAAATATGACAATACAATAAGGACATGACAAGTTATTAATATTCATAATTTTAATTTCCTTTTAGAAATATTACTACCTGAGTAAGCCAATCTATTTGCTTGACTTCTGACTCTGCTTTCATCAAAAAACCCTATGGTTATTACTAATTGAAGAGGCAAATGGCCTTTTATATAGATATAGATCCCGAGGACTTTGGCATCTTAATCAATATGGTGTACTTTATCAAGAATCATTCTGATTGCTGTGGGAACTCTTGGAGCCTTTTATTTTACAACACTATCCATGCAATAGTCAATTTGTGGGTGGCTTTTAGTCTTTCCGTGAGGTCTTGGTCTAACCACAGTCTTAATCATGTTGTGTGCTATTACTACAATTTATATCACTAGCATTGCCAATTGCAGCTGAGTCATTCATAAGGCTGCTCTGCTCTGGGTCATGCTAGGTGGATAGCCTAATGGCCATCATTTGGCATACCCCATAGTCTGGGGCAGCTTCTACAGCAGGACACATATGATAGGCTAAGAAATAGACTTTACAGAGGACAGGAGAAATGAAGTTATGAAGTAGCATGAAAAGAGATGACATAGCCCCACAGACACCCCTCTCATCTTGCTACTGCAAGTCTGAGTGCAGCTTTTTGGTGAGTGGAGGATGGAGATATTGGTGGCAAGCAGTTTGTTCAAACAACAGAGGTTTATAGATAGGATCTGACAATCAACTATCCAGTGCCTGGTCAACTTTGGGTCCTGAGGGAACTATAGCCCCCTTCTTCAGGGAAGGAGCCACTATTCTTGTGGAAAACTGAGATTTGGAGCAGCCCATCCCATGGGGAGAATTTCCTCCCCCTTGACTCTTTTCAGCTAGATCATTGTTTAGGCAACCAATGAAAACCAGGGGTGACCTTCAGATACTTGTGATCTTGCTTCTCACGTTGCCAGCCGGATGATTATAAAAGCCAAAATATATTCATCAGAGTTCCCTTCAGCTGACCAAAACCAATATGTATTTCTGTCTTATATGATCCGGAATTGTGTTCCCACATCCCTGTTCTCAGTTCATGTCTGCCCTCTTTGCTCTTTACTTCAGATGTTCCAACAGTCTCACTAATAATCTTGATGTCTATATCTCCTTCTCTGCATTGCCAGCTAAATGTCCTTTCTGTAGGCTGAATTTCCCTTAGGACTCTCCTCTTGGTGGATATAAATGGTATCATCCTTGAATGTCCCTGGCACATGACACTTGTCTGCTGATGCTCCAGCTCACAGTTCCCTGCCAAGTCCAACACCCTCAAGAATTTGGAATCCCCAGTCATCTTCCACGTGCTTTACCCTTGCATCCCTGAACATTACCCTCTCTCTGCTGAGCATGGTGGGGCTCTGGTGCTGCTGTCTTCAGCCCTAAGGGTGACATCAACTCTTTCTGCTGCTCTGCTGGGCACAGCCTTTCTCTGCAGCCCACAATCCTGAACCTACATATAAGCAACACCCTGTGCTGAGGCTTGCAAGGGAGAAGGAAAAGCTTTTTTTCCTCTTCTTCTGGGTCCCACTCTCTTTGAAACCAGGACTCCAGGGTGTTATGGTATTTTGAAACAGCCAATTTGGTTACTTTGTAGTGCTCATTCTCCTATTACAACCTTGGCTTTTATCTAGTTTCCTAGAAGAGAAACACATTTCAGTATGAACTACAATGCTAATATTGTACTCAGAATGCACACTGACTAAGGAGTGGCCATTGTGACAACCATTTAAGCTGCTCCTTTTTGGACAAGTTCTCTCCTAAGGTTCTCAGTGGTCACCAACCTCCATCATTCATGCATGTGCCCATAATACACACAACACCCCAATGGAATACTCTGTAATATTCTCATTTATCTCTCAGACCAAGTTTTAATGTCCAGAAATATCCAGGCTTAACTTATGTACTCAGTAAATGCCTAAACATTGAATTGTGTGAACTAGGAAGTTTTAAAGACTTTACATTATATACAACATGATATTCAGAACTGTTAGGATGGATCCTATGATTCTGTACAGAAGTTGTTGTGCCTCATTTCCTGTTGCCCTTAAATGCTGTACTCTCTAGATAATGGGATAATTGTGCCTCTGTCAACAGAGTATGCTTGTCATACCTCCAACCTTCTACAAAAGCTGTCCCCTTTCTTGGAGCAGACTGTTCTCAATCTGTCTATTTGACTAATTCCCACTCAGCCATCGGCGTGCAGTTTAAAAGCCCCTTCTTTGCAGAAGGTTCTTCAACAGCTGTAGTTACTTCCTCCTCTGATTACTGTGGGCTCTGGAGGGCTTGCTACTCATGTGGTAATTACCAGTGAGCAGAATCTTTCTCATTAAACCATAGCTCCCTAGCAGATGGAATGACCTTGACTTAACTTTGTATCTCCATTGGATATAGAAAATATTAAATGGAAGGCAGAGGGCTGAGGACTACTATGCATGCATCTTTATTTACAAAACAGACCCACCTTATCCGGAATTAACTCCCCGCTAGACTTCCTGACACTCTAGTACTTTATTTGTTCTCATTCTATCACTGGTTGAAGGGCTGCAGAACCAACAGGAAGCTTGACGGCTCGGCAGGGCTGCAGCAGTTGAAGGAGTAGTCCAGGTTCTGAGTGTAAGCAGATCATAAACAAGGCAGAATTTTTAACCATGAATAACAACCAAATGAAGGTTTGAAAGGAAGAAAATGAAAAATGAATGAAGGAAAAGTTTAAGAGGAACAAAGAACCAGAAGAGCTCACAGTTTGGAGATGCAAGAAGAAAGAATAGTACAAGAGCTGGGAGTGGAAGCCATGGGGGTCCCAGGAAAAGGGATGCTGAGTGATGGAAATGGGGCCACTCTCTGAAAGTGTGGCAGTATGGCATGGCATAAACCTCAAACAGCGGTAGGTCAGCCACATGAGGTCCACAGAACTGTATTAGTATTTTATTAACATGAGCCAACCATCAGGAAACAGAGAAACCTGACAATATGAAGTCTACTAATATAGAATTGGTACCATTAGGGTGATATGATAAAATGTACTGTTATGCTCTTTGCAGAATTTATTTGCAAATTTATCCTATAAATAATTAATCTACTTAAGAAAAACCAACTGCTTTCAAGTACCTTCAAGTACTTCTGAAGCACTCATTACATAGAAACAATGATTAATTTTCCTCTTTAACAAGTGACCAAGTATATTCTCCATAAATATCTACCACTCTACAGTTGGCTAAATTATGAGTGTATCTCTAAGTCGCAGGACTGAATGTCTTGAAAAATATTCATTTTTCCCTCAAATGCAAAATGATCTGGTATTCAGATCACCCATTGGCAAATTTAGCCCCTTCATTCATTGTTTTTATGTATTTTGAGCCCCTACTCAACTCCAAGACTTGTGCCACCAGCTAAGGCTACAAGAGAACAAGTTCAGATCTTCCCTCATGTTGCTGAGAATTTAGCTGGGAGTTTTAATATTTGCCAAAATATCAATAATATAAAAGGTCAATGACAAAATATTCCCATGGGAGACGGGCACATTGAGGACTTTAGAGGAGGCAAAAATTACATTCATTCATTCATTCTTTTTTTTTTTCACTTTTAGGATTTAATTTCAGAGGCTGTGTTAATTTAAAATGTAAAATATTCTCTTACGTTCAAGAAGTTTATAGTCAGGAGCAGGGTTGATTAGAAAAAGCTGAAAGTGTGTGACAGAGACTGGTATACAGAAACTGATGTCTCCTCATCTGCATAGTGTGGACCAGTGCGTTCAGCAACAACAAACAGGGGTGGCGGTGGGGTGGGGTGGAATCTAACAAGTAAGGGAGAACTTCTCTCTATTGCGCCCAACCCATACAAAGAAAAAAATAAGCAAAAGAATATAGCATAGAAGATTCTAGAAAATTCTAGTAATTGAAAAGTTTAAGTAATAGGAAAAAATATCAAGTGGTGATTTCTCTAGCAAGGCTGGCAATAGATTAGGAAATGATGTAATTGTCATGATAAGAAGTATGTGATTCATTTTGGGCTCTTATTCAACCAAGTCAGAGGAAAATAAGATATTGAGGTGGTCCTGGGATCCTGCACAACCATCTCCCAGGTACAACGAAAACTGTCTATACCCAGTAAGTCCTGGGCACATGGGAGGGATGTTTTAACTGATTTGATACATTGAATTAAATTTCACAGAATCCATTCACCCATTCTTCCCTACATTTCTCTCTGCGCTTTCAGATGTTACTCTTTATGCCTGCTTTCACTGGTCTTTATCCCAAACATGAGAAAGGACAGGGAGAAGGAGTCCACGTCAGATTCACCTGACTCCTCCTTGGGAAAATTCCGTTTCTCCCTGCCTAGATTTATACAATACCCGGTCTTATTCACAGTAATATGAGCCTTGTTAACCTTAGTGGATACTTCTCTACCCATAAAAATCATATTTAATTGACAACACGTGGTGATTCATGTCCTGTAAAAGTTTACAGTCTGAAAGAACAAATGCTGATATGAACAAGAATAAAGAGGCCACCTTAAGGAATGGAGTTTATTTTAAACTGAATAGGAAAACAGAAAAAAAAGGAATGGGAGGTAAAGATAAAGCATGGAGGAGAAGCCTGGCAAACCTGCCACCAAATGAAAATAGGAATGGAGCAAATGAAAGTGTTAAGTGGGGGCTAAAGATTGATATGAAAACAAATGAGCTTTCTTTATTCTTTTGCTTGTTTCTGCCTGGTTTATGCTTGGCATTTCATTCTGACCTGTTTCCTCTTGTTTATATTGAAGGTCATCCTCGACTAATGTTTCCTTTTCGAACTAATGTGTCTTATAAAAATGACTATAACGCAGACATTCTTTGTTCTTCTGGCAATCTATTACGTATAAGCAAAGCCTACTGGATGTGTCTGGGTATCATGGAGTCTAGAGGTCACAAGAGTTGACTTCCAATGTCTTCCATGCAGGCAACTTTAAACACGGAGTTATCAACTGCTGTAGTTCTGTATTTCTGTAGATGACATTGATAATTGCCAGATGTTTTAAAAATATGAATTCACCAAAAATTGAAGAATCTCTTGAAAAGAATGGTTCTTCTTTTATATGTTCTCCCAGACTTATATATACAAGTATTTATAAGTTTAAGAGCTTAAGGAAAACTGTATTTTAAAATGTCTTGTTTAATAAGTTGAACATCAATTTTAAAATCAAAATGAAATGTTTTTCTGTACACAAAAAGTCCCCTTACATATAAAAATGGCATTGTGTTGAACTTCCTGCTTGTAATGCACCAACAACACACCAAAAACTAAATGTATCTTTTTTCTCCAAAGGCTGGCTCTCATTGTCAGCTTCTTTAAATTACTAATTTTACACCAATCATTCAAGGTGGATAACCTGGATTCCTAATTGGTATAACTCTACTGATCCTCTTACACATGGGTTGTCAGTTGTTAATTTTTCTTAAATGTTTCATGGATTCAGTCCTTTCTTTCCATTTCCAAAAATTCTGCATGTTTAAAGCTTTCCCTACATCTCACTTTAATTAGAAAATAATCTGCTAATTCTGGTCCAATTTTCTTATCTACCCATAGCAGGTTAATTATAATTTTATCATTTCCTTTGTCCAATTAAGAAGGCTTCTCACCTTCTGGAGATGTCCTCAGATAACTAACCCACTGTGTGAAATCCAATTCATACCATAGTTACCCATCTATCATGACTTTCAACTTAAAATCAAAGTTTAGAATCAATTTTACATTTTAAACTGATTTCATGGCAATCTATCAGAGTTTCTAACATTGCCAACTTTTCTCACACATTACAAGCATTTAAAAAATCAGAGGAATTATCTTGACCTTCACACTAAAACACTATGCATTTGATTTATTTTATTTCTATACTTAATACTAAATTTTCCCATGGGTAAAAACTACTTACCCACTTAAATGATAATTTGATTCATGTAAATTATGTAAGGTTGATTATTAACTAATGATATTAGAATAGAATAGTTGAACTAAATTTCCTGTGTTTTTTGAGGTGATTCTACTTGTGACCCATGGGCACATTTTGTGATTTTTATGATCAGTTTCACTACTGGGGACTCAAGATTCCTTCCTCTTCAGCCAAGTCTGGGGTTTCTCCTAGATTCCAATTCCTTTACATCAATCTGCTTTCCTACAAAGGTTATAGCAGACATCCTTCACTGCTAGATTACACTCTACTTGTCTTTAGCTTTCAGGGCACTTAAAGGTCATTTAATAGTTCCCATTCCTTTACAGAGGGAAGTCTGCACTCTTTGTGTGATGACAGCTAATTGCTTTGCAAACCTTTTAAATACCTCCTAAATTCTCTATTTTTTTTCATAATTTTTCCACATCTTCTCTAACTAGCTAGGCCCCCAATTCTAAGAATATTAATGACATCCGCTGGTGTATTCCACGTACCATCATCTGACTCAGCAATCTCAAGAATACAGTCCTAGCCAGGCACAGTTGTACTTGCCTATAGTCTCAGCACTCAGAAGACTGAGAAGAGAATCAGTCAAAGCCAGGAGTGTGAGACCAGCTTGACCAACATAGTGAGACTGCATTTTTTTTTAAAAAAAAAAAAAAAAGAGAAAGAGAGAATTTTTTAATATATTTTTTTTTTCAGTTTTCGGTGGACACAACATCTTTATTTTATTTTTATGTGGTGCTGAGGATCGAACGCAGTGCCCCATGCATGCCAGGTGAGCGCGCTACCGCTGGAGCCACATCCCCAGCCCAAGATTGCATTTTTAAACTAAAACACTGTTCTCCTACTGACAAATCTAGAGAAAGATTGCTGAGGGAAGCAAGTCTTCACAAAATGTTCATAAAAACTTTCATCCATAGAAATGAGAGCACATAGAAATAAGCAGAAGAAATGGTAGAACGTTGAGTGTTGCCAAACTCGAGAGTCAAGGGAGAGGAAAGGTAGAAGAAGACATAGAAAGAATGGTTGAAAATACAGGTGAAGGAATGAAAATAACTTCAAGAATGGAGAATAACATAGCATCAAAGAACCTAGAGGTCATGTGAGATTAGGAGTGAAAAAAAAAAGTCTGCAGAGATAATGGAAGGGAACTAGTGGCATGGTGGTCATCTTCTCAAGTGTAATGTAAAGTTAATCTCAAAAACTAAATGATGAAAATGAAATTGACCCTTTGAAGGCATTTTGAAGTAAATGATGTTGTTTAAGGCGGGAGAATGGTCATAATTGATTGTGAGTATAGGCGCAAAAATGATCAGTTGTTTACCATGTTTTGCACAGTTGCTAATGAAAGCAGATAAGTGTAAAGCATATTCACATAAGAAATAACAATTAGCCATAAAGAAGAAAATCTGGGGAATCTCTTGGAGTATTGGCCTTAGTTATCTTTAAGAAGAACATAGGAAGTCATTATAAACATCAGAAGTCATTATAAACATAGGTTGTATGTCTATAAGATCTGCTCAGGAGAGCAGAAAAGTCAAATGATATATTAACTCTTTAAAAGCCTTAGACTGTGATCTCAAATTATACTACAGAGCTATTGAAACAAAACATTATGGTATTGGCATCAAACTAGACCTGAAGACTAATGGAATGGAATAGAAGACACAGAGATGAACCCACACAGTCATGACCAACTGATACATGACAAAGGTGCCAAAAATACATATTGGAGAAAAGATAACCTTTTTAAAAAATGGTGCTGGGGAAACTGGATATCCATATTTAGAAGAATGAAGCTAGATTCCCATCTCTCATCCTGCACAGAAGTCAAATCAAAGTGGATCAAAGATTAGGAATCATCAGAAACACTGAAACTGCTGAAAGAAAAATCAGGGCCAACAGCCTATCCTGTTAGTGCAGGCACTGACTTCTTTAACAAGATTCTTAACGCTCAAGAAATAAAACCAAGAGTCAGCAAGTAGGACAGCATCAGATTACAAAGCTTCTACACAGCAAAGGAAATGGTTAAAAGCAGGAAGAGAGAGCCTACAGAATGAAAGAAAGTCTTTGCCAGTTGCTCCTCCAACTGGGGACTAATATCCAAAATATATAAAGAACTCAAAAAGTTTAACACCAAAAAGTAACTAGCTAACTAAATCAATAAACAAATGACCCAATCAATAAATGGGCAAAGGAGATCTCTGAAAAGAATAAATGTGAATGGCCAACAAATATATGAAAAATTGTTCAATGACTGTGGAAATCAGGGAAATGTAAGTCAAAACTACATTTCTGTTCCACCCAATTAGAATGGTAATGATCAAGATACAAATAATAACAAATGCTGGCAATAATAGAGGGGGGGAGGTACACTTATACATTGTTTATGAGCTGGCAAATTGGTGCAACCCCTTTGATAAGCAGTATGGAGATTCCTCAAAAGGCTAGGAACAGAGCCACCATATGAGCTGTTCCTTGGTATTTATCCAAAAGAATTAAAATCAGCATACTATAGTGATACAGGCACATCAATATTTATAGCAGCACAATTTACAATAGCCAAGTTATGGAACCAGCCCCAATGCCCATCAACAGATAATGGATTAAGACTTAGGAATCAGACCAGAAACACTGAAATTCTATATAGACAATGGAGTTTTACTCAGCCATAAAGAAGAATGAAACGATAGCATTTGATGGTAAATGGATACAACTGAGAACATCATGCTAAGTGAAATAAGCACAACTCAGAAAGTCAAGTTTTCTCTCAGATGTGGAAGCTAGAGCAAAGTAACAGGAAAACAGAGGGGGGGTCATATTTCATAAGGATAGAGGAAGTATAAGTGGAGTAGGAGAAGAAAAGGATATTGGGGGGGGAAGGAGAGAGAGAAAAGGGGAAAGAGATAGAAAAGAGGAGGAAATAGGGAATGAATTTGACAAAATTACACTATGGACTGTATAAATATACCACAGTGAATTTCACCTTTATATATATCTCTAAAGCATCAATTTAAAAAATAAATAGAAGAAAGACCAGTAGAGTAGATAAAAGAAAATGGGGGATTAGGTGATAGAAAGAGGAGGCCCCAGGGACTGAAAAGAAGCAAATTAAATTCCATCCATGTATGATGTCAAAATGAACCCAGCTATTATATATAATTATAATGAATTATAAGAGCACTAATTAATAAAATGAATGACAAAAAAGTCTTGGTGTGAATTCTGACTTATAAAGGAATTGAATATTGTACTTGAAACACCAACTAAAATTCTTAGAACATGGAGAGTGCCTAAGTAATATTAGCCATCTTTTCATAAGCTCTGGATATTCAATCCTTCATTCCAGTGTTTATGTGCAGACATACCTGGTGGTAAGGATGAATCATTGACACACACTATACCAACACTCATGGACTGTGCATTCTTATGGGGGAGACAAGCAAGAAAAAAATGAGCACATTTATGAAAAAATAATTATAATTCATTAGTCATTATGAAGAAAGCAAATAAGGGACAACAGTGCAACACATCTGAACAGGCTGCTTTAGCAAGATCTTTACTATATCTCTTAGAGGATGGAATATTAAAACCCATACATAAAAGTTAAAGAAGTCAAGGGTCTGGGTTTGTGGCTCAATGGTAGAGCGTTTGCCTAGCATGTGTGAGGCACTGGGTCAAATTCTCAGTACCACCTATAAATAAATGAAATTAAGGTCCATCAACAACTAATAAAGATATTTTTTTAAAAAAGAAAAGAAGTAACAGTCATTTAAAAAGATAATAAGAAATGCTTTCCTTGCAAATAAAGCAGCTCAGACAATGATCCTGAATGAAGTTAGTGTTTTTAAAGTGGTGAAGGCGTGCAGAGCAAGGAAAAGAGAGACACAAGAACACAGGCATAGAGACAGGCAATGCATAGGGAATACTCTGGAGCAAGGTCCAAGTGGAAGCAAGAGTCCAAGACACTTGTTGCTGTGGTCAAGGCAAGAGAGGATGGCCTCTGAAACAAAGATGGGGGGTTCAGAAGACAAAATTCACAGGACCCGATGAAATACTGGATATGGTGGGCAAGAAAAAGATTTTATACCATGGGCAACTGGATGTCATAAACAGAGAAAATTCTGGAGCTGACTAAAGACTAAGAGAGGTGTAGGATGAGTCAGTACTTGAAGTCATTGAAATTGCAGTGCCTTGGTGCCTAGAAGACATGCAAGTGATATCAAACCAGTGTGCTATGCAGTTAAAGAACATTGACTTGCAGTAATGAAGCAACTTGCTGTTGCTTGTAGAAAACACAACAACAGGTGAAAAACTAGACACTACCTTTGTAAGTTAACAGGAACTCACAGATTTAACCTGTCCTGAAATTAATCAGGGAAGTTTTCTCACTTTTCATGATCTATGGCAATATAGTTAGTAGCTACTTTGAATGAATATAGTTCAAAAATGTAGTCAGAGGTCTCCTTACTACCACAAAGCAAGCTGATTTGCAATAGTTTCAAATTGCTCTTGGTGAACAAACCAGTTTTTATCAAAGAAAAAAATTTTCCACTCTTAGCTTGTGTTGAATTTTAACATGTAGAGCCCAGCATGAATTTGTAATTTCAGGTCCAACTAAAATTTTTCTTTCTGGGACAAATAAGCTCACATATTAAAAGTTTTTCTAACATTCAGCTTGGTTTTGGATATTTGACAGAAAAATTAAGTGTACATGTCTGAACTATACCTTTGATAAAGCTATTCACTGGGAATAAAAGATAAAACACATTGAATTTGTCTCAGCTAGAGAGGCTGGTTATGTTTTCATTTTTCTCAAAAGCTTTAAAGTCATTTCCTTGAACAAAATCAACCAACTATGCACTTTGAGTACCTTTCACAGGACTTTATATGAGTAGGTTTTTTTAAGGTCCATTAAGCCAACATTGTACTTTTACATCTATATTTTAAGTTGTGCTTTTCTTTTTATTTTTCATGCACAATTCTGTAGGTGAGCATGAATCATTCCAATGCCATTTCCATCTTAAATCCTAATATTGAAAACTGGTTAGAGCTAAAAGGACTTTCATGAATTAATAATAAGTACAGGAAGGTGATGATAAAGTAAATTTAAACTGCCACTAATCTCTTCCAAATATGCACACATATCTAGGAACAAGGAAACACAATATGCTTGTACATGTAAAAGGTTTGAATACTATAGGTCATGTCTAGCTTGCGTTCTAACCATAATTTTAATACCCTTTAGTAAGTACCAAATATGAACCATTCACTTGACACTCAAGAGACGTGGGCACTATAATAATTTTATGCAAGAAAATACTGACACTAATCTCCCATGAAAATGGCTGGAGCAAGATTTAAATCCAGATAGTTCTTCCTTTGTAGCTTTTACTACTACTCTGCATCATTGTAAGGGGAGATAAGGTATTTGAATCAGCTTTGTGTATATAACCCTTGGGGAGGATAAAGAATAATACTGCAATTACAGCTTTAGAAAATCCACCATTATTTGGGGGTTTAGGATTTCCCTGTGGAAATGGGATCTGGTATTTCCTTGCTTCCTGGTTCTGTTGATGACCTCTGCCCCTACTGGGATTAAAGATGGATAAATGAAAGAAGCTAATGAAATAGTTATCTGGAGATTTTCAGACACATTTTCTTAGAAGATACTAAAGGATGTGTTCCAGCAAAATGAGGGAGAAAATACAGAAAAAAGGAAATATAAATTCTAGGAAACAAGGAGGGTCTTCTTAGCCTTAAACCATTGAAAAACCCAGGACTTTTGTGGTCAATCTTGTTTGCAGATTTCATTTTTGCTCTGTGCTTCAGCTTCTTGAGCTAGTAAAAGGTGGGCATCCCCACAGGTAGTTCTCCTCTGCCAAACCCAAGTAAGGAGAATCATCATAAATATGCCAACAATATGACTTCTGGTGGTCACCAAAATAACTCCTGCTGAGGTCTAACCACCTTCTAATAAAAGTGTTTGTGAAGACTGGTCTTATCCACCCAGAAAGCCTAGGCCCCCTTCCCAGGCTTTCTTTTTGGTTAGTTCCATACTTCAGATAATGAACTTTAGATAATGAGCTTTCAGTTCCAGAATATGTGAGCTAGTGGTTTTAAATCAACTCTGAGCAGCAGATGTGCTCCACATCTTAAAATAAATAAATAAATAAATCAAAAGCTGCAAGGTATTACAAACGAGAAGAGTTAAGGTCAAATGTTGGATTTCATGCTTCTCTTTAAAATGCAGGGAATCTGGCAATGTTGGGCTTACAGACCCTCATTGAAAGTCAGAGGCAGCTGAACTGGGTCAAATTCCTTTAGGTTCAGCAAATGCTTCCAAGTTACTACAAGCTTTACCAGTCCCTATTGTCTTTTATACCCAAAAGGCTTTACAGTTTTGTTTCAGGTTAGGCCCCAGTAGATGCCAACATTCTTTACCTAGACCTCAAAACCACAAATCCCAGTTCATTATCCATCCACTGTCAGATAAAGAGAGACCCAGTTTGGGATGCAAAATCCTGGGTCCCCCTTGAGAAGGTAACAGAAGACAGAAAATAGCACCCAAGTTAGTTTTTCACATATTCACCATGTACAGCAGAACTTTAGCTTGGAAAAGATGAAAAGCTCAACTATGAATATGCATTTAGATTTGATTCACTCAGAATTTGAATGCAGGATTTCTGTCTTCAAAATCCAAATGAAGTCAATGTTTTTTTTTTGTTTTGTTTTGTTTTGTTTTGTTTTTGTTGTTGTTGTTTTGTTTGTTTGTTTTGAGGCACTGGAGATGGAAACCCAGGGGCACTCTACCACTGCATTACATCCCCAGCTCTTTTTACTTTTTATTTTGAGACAGGATATCACTAAGCTGCTCAGGCTAGCCTCAAACTTGTGATCCTCCTGCTTCAGCCTCCCAAGTCACTAAGATTACAGGAGTGCACCCAAAGAGCTCCTAAAATGATCTTACTGATTCTATCCCTCAATACTTTTCACCTATGAAAACAGAAATTCAAATTCAAATGATCAATCAAAAGATTGATCATATTTTCAAATATTTATTATGTCCTTTTTAAGTTGCCCAACCTCCTATTGACTACCAAAATTATAATGCATTGTAAAGAATATTTTCATAAGTTTATAATCATTAATGTGCCAAATAACTGTGGTCAGAAGATTGCCATTGTGCATGCTCTCTCTCCTTCCTTGTCTTTTTCTCTGTGTGTGTAAGATGTAGTTGTACATATACATGCACATTTCCTGTGGTTAATTTGCTTTCTCAAGCAGCATTTGTCTTTCATTAAAATGATAAATAGCCAGAATATAATATAGATTTCAAAAAAGTAAAATTGCATATATTTAAAGTAAGCAACATGGTGATTTAATATATGTATACAAAGTGAAATAGTTAACACAATCAAGCTAATTAACATTATTCATCACCTCACATAGTTAGAATTGGTGTGTGTGTGAATACTTACAATCCACTTAATTAGCAAGTTTCAAGGATGCAGCACAGTGTTATTGACTGCAGTCACTGTGCTCTACATCAGCTCTCCAGAACTCACTCATCCTGTGACTCTTTCGTAACCATCTCCCCATTTCCCTCACCCTTTAGCACCTGACAAGCATCATCCTAGTTTCTGCTTTTATGAGTCCTTTTTAGATCACACATACCAGTAAGATCACACAGTATTTGTCCTTCCATCACTGCCTTATTTCACTTAGTGTAACGTCTTCCAGGTTCATCCTAGTACAAAATGCAGGATTGATTTCTTTTTAAACACTGAATAATATCTCATTGTATATATATGTATATACCACATTTTCTTTATCCATTCATCCATCAATACCTATGTTGCTTCTATATCTCACTATTGTGAATAATGTGTCAATAAAACTTGGGGATAAAAAACCTTCCAATAAGAAAAACTTGAGGTTATATGCTGCTGTTAAAAAAAAAAAAAAATCACTCTAAATCTCGAGCATGTGAAATGTCATCCACACGAATGGGAAAGTTGTTAAGTATGCTCTCAAGGAGGGAAATTGTTACAGATGCTAAATTCAGGTGGCAAGATGGATGTGGATCTAGTGTTCAGTTCTGAAAGTAAAGGTGGATATATAAAAAGAAGGTTTTTCAGAAGCTAAAAGTAAGATGAAGATGAATGGGGATGAATGCTAGAAACGGGATTGTAAATAAAGTAGATAGTGGCTGGGATGAGTGGTTGTCAGGTGCTGGCCAGCTTCTTAGCATATCGCAACATGATCTTTAGGAATGCCTGCCTTGATGTCATTGTAATGTATGGTGAAGTCCAAAACTGAAAATTTCAGGATATGATCTCATTATTTCTGGAGCCAAAGTAATTAGAGGAGAAAATATTCCTGACTATATAATAAGATGCTCTGGGAAAAAAATCAAAAGCAGTTTTAATAAAAATATATCATTAGAGATTTTACTCATGAAATACCTATGAGGAAGATATATATTTTTCTATCCTTAGACTTGATTTTAAGACTAAACTATAGACATTAAAAGACTTTAAGTCTTTTTCATTTTTAACTGATAATGACACAAAGATGCTGTTGATTAAAATAGGACATCAAATAGAAACTAAAAAGTTTTCCTAATATTTTAAATATTATATAACCAGAATTGTATTTTTCTAATCTTCTTAATCATTTATCATATAATATATTAAAATTAGAAAAGATGGTATAGGAAGACTTATGTAAAGCAAGTTAAATAGACATGTACAGCTTACCCTTAAATGCATCAGTGAACTGATGCAGATACCCAGAATATCAAGAATTATAGAAAATGTCTTATAAGCTATGTTGTGTGGGTGTCAGAGGTCGGGGTAATGATTATTTGTGGAATGTAGAGAACAGATTCCCTCCAGAGATATTTTTTTTTCTTAGATTTCAGGTGGCCAGGTATGTGACCTGAAAGGAGGCTCTCTATAGTAAAGCCTTAACAAATTCAACTATACAGTACATTCTTAAAAATCCATAATTGACTAATTAGAATACTCAATGTATGTATGTCAAAATACACTCTACTGTCATGTATATCTAAAAAGAAAAAAGAAACCCAGAATTGACATGGATAAATAACAATTCTGAGATAAAGGGTATGGCCTCAGGATTTTTGTTTTAAACTTTTGGGAGGTAACTCTTTTTCAAATGCATGAGGTAATTCCCTATTTTATTAAATAGAGTATGGTGTATATGCTGATCCAAAGTCACACTCACCTGTGAGAATCCCTTCATAACCATCCTGAGAAAATGTGCAGCCCTTGGCTCAGCTTTCCTGAGGGCCTCTCTCTCCCTCAATTTCTTTTCTGACGCAAGCACTTAAGAGAGTCTGCTCCTGGTGCTATAGCCGCCTATCAATATCAATCAATGTCAATACCTCTGCCACCTGCCTGTGCTGTTTTCTTGGGTGCTGGGTCCTTTAAGGTGTGTGCTTCCAGCCAGGCACAGTGGTGCACGCCAGTAATCCCAGTGGATGAGGAGGCTGAGGCAGGAGGTTCATGAGTTCAAAGCCAGCCTCAGCAAAAGCGAGGTACTAAGCAGCTCAGTGAGACCCTGTCTCTAATAAAATACAAATTAGGGATGGGGATGTGGCTTTCTGCTTTGTGAGCATGGATAATCTCTCCATTAATTATGTCTTTAATTTCTCTCAATAATCTTTTTAGCTTCAGAGTATAGGTTTTTATTTTTTTAGGAAAAACATCTTTATTATTTGAAGCATAAAAAATAGTAAATAAAAATTGGTATGACATTTCATTTCTTAGTCTTCTCAATAAAGTTATATAAATACAAATGTCACTTAGTCTTTGTAAACTTTTGAAAATGTCTACAGGATCACACTTTGGTATGATATAAAAAGACACAACACACAATGAGATGGTAAAAGTAAAAATGTTCATAGGTATGATTGAGAAAAAATTCTAAAGATAGGCTCCCACATAAATAGGGCTTTAGGCTCAGTGGTAGAGCGCTTGCCTCTCATGTGTGAGGCACTGGGTTCAATCTTCAGCATCACATAAAAATAAATCAATAAACAAAGATAACTAGACATCTACAACTAAAAATTATAAAAATAAACAAATAATTAGAGCTTCACTTTTTATTCCTTTCCAAAACCCAGATAGCATTGCCCTATTATAGATCTTATAAATGTGAACTGCTTTAGCTCTTAATGCAGGGTAACAGAAAAGCCAGGTTTTGTACATTTGTTGTTACATTTCTAGTCATTTTATTCTTTTTGATGATATTGCATTTGGAATCATTTTTCATTGATTTTTAGATTGTTCATTACTAGTATATACAAATGCAATTGATTTCTGTATATTGACCTTTTATCTAGGAGTCTATTTCTTAATTCCTTAGGATTTTCTACATATGCAAATGTGTCATGTATGAATAAGTAGTTGGAGTTGGAGTTCTTCGTTTCCATCTGGTTACATTTTGTTTCATTTTCTTGCCTAATTGCAGTGGCTAGAATTTCCAATAAAATAATTAATAAAAGTGGAAAGAACAGTGATGTCTTATTTCTGATCTTAAAGAAAAAACACAATATTTCCACTCAGGATATCTCAATTTTTTTTTTTTTAATGAATGCCTCTTATCAGGTTGAAGGTACCTAGTCCTCAACTTCTTACTGATCCTACTTTGTCAAGTGTATTTGTCATAAAAAGGTTTTGGATTTTGCCAGTTGCTGTTGTTCTGTCTATTATGATTGTTGTGTTTTTTTGTCCTTTATTTTATTAATATGCTGCATCACACTGATTGGTTTTCCAATGTTCAACTAACCTTGCATTCCTAGGACACATCCCACTTGGCATGTACCAATCTTTGTATATTGCTGTGTTCGGATTGATTGGATTTTGTTGCAGTTTTATTCATTTGCATTTCCAGGTGATGCCAGTTGGTATTTTTCTTTTCTTGTGAAGTCTTCGGTTTTGTTTCAGAGTAATACAAGTCTCAAAAAACAAGGTGAGAAGTGTTTCTTCCTCTTCTATATTTTGGAAGAGGTTGTGAGGAATAATGTTAATTACTCTTTATATGTACTGTGGATTCACCAGTAAAGCCATCTGGGCATGGTCATTTCTTCATGGAAACTCTAAAGTCTTCACTAGTTTTTACAGTCTATATACATTTTAAAGTTAATATTCAGTCAGTTTTGGTAATTTTTCTCTCTCTAGCATCTATGTATCTCAGCTAAATAATTAATATGTTGACCTATAGTTTTTCAAATCATTCTATTATAATCATTTTCATTATTTGTAAAGTTGTCACTGATGTCCCTTTATCTGTTTCTGGATTTTAGCAATGTGTTTTCTCTTATTAGTTGAACTAAAAGTTTGTCAATGTTGTTGATCTTTTCAAAAACGTTTTGTTTTCATGACTTTCTCTGCTGTTTTTCTATTCATTATTTAATTAATTTCTAGTCCAATAATTTTGATTCCTTCTACTTGGCTTAATTTAATCTTCTTTTTTTAGAAATAATTAGCTAAATGATTTCAGGTATTTTCTTTTTCTTTCAATTTAGGCACATATAACTATAAATTTTATTCTAAGTATGACTTTGGATGCATTGTGTAGGTTTTGGTATGCTCTGATTTTTGTTTTTATTCATCTGTAAATATTTTCACTGCAGTTTCTTCTTTTTGACTCTTATTTATTTTAGGAGTATGTTAATTTTTTCTACACATTTGTGAATTTCCCAAATTTCATTTTGATTTCTAATCATTCCATTAGGGTCAGATAACATAGTATACTTTTAATTTTCTTAATTTATTGAGGTTTATCTTAAGGCCTAATATGTGGTCTTTCCTGGAACATGTTTCTTGGGTGCTTGAGAAGAATGTGCTTTTTGCTGTTGTTAAGTAGAGTATTCTGCATATATCTGTTGATTTGTAGTTGTTAAAGTCTTCTACATCCTTATTGATCTTCTGTATCACTCATCTAGCCATAATTGAGAGTGGGGTATAAAGTCTATTTTATTGTTGAATTATCTAATTGTGCCTTCAGTTCTGTCAGTTTTCCTTCATATATTTTGGGGTTCTGGAATTACATGCATGTGTATTTATAATTGTTATATTTTCCTGACTGATTTATAGTTTGTCATTATAAAGTTAGCTTCATCATCTCCAGTTATAACTTCTTTCCTAAAGTCTATTTTGACATATACTAGTCAAGAGAGCCACTACAGCTCACTTGCTTATGGTTGTTGTTGAACATGGTATATCTTTTAACTTTTGACCTATTTGTAACTTTGTATCTAAGGCTTATTTCCTAAAGATAGCATATGATTGTTTTTTGTTGTTGTTGTTTGTTTGTTTGTTTGTTTGGTACTGGGGATTGAACTCAGGGGCACTCTACCACTAAGCTATATCCCTAGTCCTATTCTGTATTTATTTAGAGACAGTTTCTCACTGAGTTGCTTAGTCCCTTGCTTTTGCTGAAGCTATCTCTGAACTCATAATCCTCCTGCCTCAGCCTCCAGCGTCTATTGTATTTTGAAACATTCTGTCTGACCAACTCTGCTTTTTGTTTGGATTACTTAATCCATTAACATTTATTGTTGTCATTGCTATTATTTTATTTATGTTTATGATTTTACTTTTTGTTTCATGTCTTTGTGTTACTCCCTTTATTTCTTACTTGCATTGTCAATATTTTTATTGTAACATTTTAATCCTTTGGTGTTATTCACAAATTTTTGGTTTTCTTAATGGTTTCTCTAGGGCTTGCATGTTGTAATTTACCAGAACTTACTTCTGATTTATATTGATTTAATGTCAGTAAAATATACAGATGTTATTTCTGAACAGATTAAGTCTATCTTCTCCTTTTTATGCTATTAATGTTGCACATATACATCTGTATGTATATTACAACCCTACTAATACATTATCATAATTACTAAAAAACTTTTTATTATTTTAAAAATTCTGAGCAAATAAAACTATTATGTGTTTTTGCACAGTTTATTATGTTAAATGTTGTACTTACCATTTCTCTTTTGTTTTGTTTTGTTCTGACTTCTTCCTGTGAGTTCAAGTTCCCATCTGGTATAATTCTGTACTCCACTACAGCTCTACTCACACCTGTGTCCTTTGGGCTGCCATTGTCAAATATAGAAACAATTTTATATTAAAGATTTTACAGCATCATTTACATATATTACTTTATGAAATTTATTTTTCAATAAATTAAGAGAAAGAAAAAATATGAAATTATGTTGTTTGTTATAGTTACTGACACACCTGCCTTCATTGGCACTCTGTTTTTCATGTTGATTCACACTGTCATCTGGTATTGCTTTCAGCCGGAAAACTTTCTTTACTCCTTCTTGTAAGCCAGGTCTGTTAGCAACTAATTCTCTCCATTGTTGTTTCTCTGGGAATCTCTTTCTTACTTCATGTTTGTCAGTGTTACTAGATATTGCATTCTTTGTTGACAGGTTTTTCTCTTTTGGTGCTTCTCTAGATCATCCCACTGTCCTCTATCACATTCTTGATGATGCTGAGTCAGCTGTTATTCTTACTGGGCTCTCTGATCATAAGGATGCCAGTTTTTGTCTTGCCAAGTTCAAGATTTTCTTTCTTGACCTTCAACGTCAGACTATTATGCATCTGGGTTTGGACTGCTGTCTGTTTATCCTGGTTGGTGTTTGTTGAACTTCTTATATGTCTGAATTAATGTGTTTCCTCAAATCTGGAATTATTATTTTTTTGGCCCTTATTTCTTTGAATATTTTTTATGCTCCCTTTTCTCTTTCCTTTTCTAGTCTCGCATTTCATGTGTATAATTTAAGGTGTGCTATGATTTTCTGAGGCTCTGTTCATTTTCTTTATTATTTCTTCTCTCTGTTCTTCAGATCATATAATTTTCATCAGTCAATCTTCATGTTTATTGATTCTTTTTTCTGCTAGCTCAAATTTATTCCTGAGCCCTTCTCATGAGTTTTTCATTGTGGATATTGTAGTTTTTAACTCCAGAATTTTGGTTTGGTTCTTTTTAGTAATTTCTATTCACCCATATTCTCTGTTGATGAACCATTCTCAGTATCCTTCCCTTTAGCCATGCTTTAAGTATAGTTCAGAGCTGGGCATGTGAATTACACTGGGTCTATTGGATTTACTAAAAGAATTGTTTGGAATGTGGGGACAGAATATGATCTGCTTCCCTCTGAATGATGTGGGTGTGGACATAAGTCTTAAAACTGGGGCAGTCATTTTTGTTACTAAGTGATTTTGTTACTAAGTTAACCTGAGGATTAAGCCAATATATATGAAGGAGAAAAATGACCAAATATCTGAGGGAAGTAACTAGAACACCAATGATGGTGTCTATGCCTCTGAGTCAGATCATATTGATGTCTTCCCTAATTATGTTATCAGTGATATGGGCCAAGAAAAAATGCTTGTTAAGAGAATTTGACTTGTCAAAGGAAGTGCCCAACAGTTTTAACTAATTAAAACATTTTAAAGGAGGACTCACCCTCAGTGGTGAGGAAAAAAATCACTGTCAAAGATTGAATATTGTCATTTATTTATCATATATATATCTGTTGGGCTTTTTTTCCTGACATATTGCGTAATATCTTCCCTAATTGTATTATCAGTGATATTTTATATCATATGGACAATTATTATGTGATAATAATTAAGACAGTAAGATTGATGAACTTAACAGCTATAGAACAAAACAGAAATAATGATGACTAAAAGTCTTTCTTTAAAAAAAAGATTTTTAGGTGAGGATGAAAACGTAAACCTTCACAATATATTATCATTTAGAATGTTCTTTGCTGATGATATTGTTCCATTTAATTTAGTTTAGCCCATCATGTTCTTTCCCTTTATATGCTTGGGCACCAAATCTCTCCATTACTGAGACAGTTATTAGGTGATGGAAATTTTAAAATAGTCCCAGAAAGAGAGATAAGATAAAGATAGAGGGGGGTGGTATGGGAGGATTAGATAAACTCTAGATAGGGCAAAGGGGGGAAGGGGAGGGAGAGGAAGGGAGGGGGGCATGGGGGTAGGAAAGACGGTGGAATGAGATGGACATCATTATCCTAAGTACATGTCTGAAGACATGAATGGTGTGACTCTACTTTGTGTACAACTAGAGATATGAAAAATTGTGCTGTATGTGTGTAATATGAATTATAATGCATTATGCTGTCATATATAACAAATTAGAATAAAATAATGAAAAAACGATAAAGATAGAAAAAGGATGGTAGGTTTTATGAACCTGTTTTATAAGATGTAGATAAGAAACAGGAAAACAAAAATGTAGAAGATTGATGAATAACACATGGGGACATAATTGATAGGGCTGTGATCAAGAAAAGAGTAAGTAGAGCTAATTCATGGTGCAACCTAACCCTGTGCAGGAGAAATCATGATAAGAAAAAGAATAAATACACTGGGTTTCAGAGGGAAAATAAACTTTTGAGAACTTAGATAGCCCCTTGTGTTTGGACACCAAAAACCCTTAGAATTTTTGGTATCATCAAGTTGATGCTTTGGCCTTAATATTTGGGCTGTTTTTTTTTTTTTTAAATCGTTGGTCCCACTTTTGCTGACTGTCTCAGCTGTGAGACACATGGGTTTCTCCTGTGTCACACAGCCTTGCTTCCTTTCTCTGTTTCCCTCAGTCTGTAACATGAAAGGAGAGGCAATGTGAGCAGAATGCTGCCCAGGAGCCAGGCTGAGTCCTTGCAGGACTGAAGACAAGGTCCTCTGAGCCCCCAGAACCCAAGAGCTTGAGACTTGCTCCTCCTCAGTCCTCATATAAAAAGACAGAAATGACCTTTGCTAGCATCAATAAGTACTCCTCTGTGGTCTTCCACTTTTATTATTGATATTGCCAAAAATGAGGAATGCCCAGGCTGGCAGCAAACTAGGCAGAAGAGTGTGTCTGAGTACATCAAGACCTGTTTATTCTTTTTAAAAACATATTTATACTTTTTAATTAGGCCTGCAGGTATACAGTACTGCCATTTCTGTTCCACAATAATATTATATTCTCACAAATTATTCTGTTGAGCAAATGAAATCCACAAGAGGACAGTTGTTAGAGATCACAGAAACCACAGAAGCCCTAGAGGAAATGTCCAGATGGCCACTGACAGGCAGCTTCTGGTAACGATAGGCTACTGCTATCTGTCCCTGTTTGAGGGTATGCAATCAATAGGTTGTTCTTTGGCTGTGGAGAAACGCTGGGAGAGTGTGAAACCACTGCACCATACAGACTCTGAAGACTGTAAGATCTGGCTTCTCCTTGATCCCAACCTCCTGCCATCATAGGTAGGGCAGGTACCCTACCTCAGGTTATTTTTCTTACCTATAAAATGAAACAGTTCCTGCCTTCCACATGGATTGTTGTAAGATGCAAATAAAATAATACTTGAGAAACTGCTTTATAACTAGAATGTGCTGTTGTCCACTAAGATCCCCCCATTCTACTTTCCTAATGACTTTCGAGGTCTCTGTGTATGTATGTGTGTACAGTGCTAAGGGATATTTGTTCATAAAATCCACTGACAATTTCTTATTCTTCTCCTCTTCTTCCTCTGATTTTTTTTTTTTTTTCTGTACTGGGGGATTGAACCCAAGGGTACTTTACCACTGAGCTGCCACCCTAGATCTTTTTATTTTTCATTTTGAGGCAGGGTCTTGCTAAGTTCTTAGTGTCCTTCTAAGTTTCTGAGACTGGCCTCAAACATTCAATCCTCCTATCTCAGTCTCCTGAGTTGCTGGGATTACAGGAGTGCACCATCATATCTGGCAAAATTAAGACTTTTTTAAAGACTCACAATCCTCAATAATTTCAGTTTGTTTTCTCATTTGAATAACACAAGTTCTATTTCACTAACAAAATTAGTATGATTTTATCTATGTTTTGCTGACATTGCTGAGACTTATGCAGTATACTAATTAGCTGATAAATTGTGAAAGATAAGGGTGAGAGCAGAAAAAAATTCTGAAAAGTTCATGAAGTTTATGGGCAGGTCCCAACATACTTACTTCCAAAACAAAAATGGAAATATTGCTAAAAATTAGTAAGACTATCAATAGGCTCATTCAGGTCTTGATACTTTATAACCATAATGCAAAAGTATAAATAATATATATAATTATTATGTCAATGTTTCATTTATTTTGACATTAAGATAATATATGATTTAAAAATAATGCTCTTTGCAAGGTCTTTTGAATGTTATGCTTCAGGAAACGTGAAATTGTGCTAAAGAAACAGCTGATACTATCCTGATTTCACACTTAGATAAACATTAAGAAAAATAAGTTCAGAGAGGTTGCATCATCTTATCACAGTCTCTGTTTTTGGTACTACAACATAATTGATTCACTCAGGTAAAGCAAAAATGAATCTCTAAAAATTTTTTACTTTGTAGGTCAGTTGAAGTTTTCCCTCAGACAACTCAATGTGGGAAACAGATGACAGGGACACTTGCTCTGTCTTTGTAAATAAATTCAGAACATCCAAATTGGAGACCTGCTTTTCAAGCACAAGAAAGAGAGGTAGCATAAACAAATAATGTCTCTGAAGAAAAGAAGTGCAAAAAATGCATAATATAAATCTGAATAAGTGGGGTGCAAGCAACCTGAAGGTTTTTTCCATGCCCCTGTGGTTTGAGAAAAACTATTCTTCTAAGAATTTATGTGTGTGTGTTGGGGGGTGGGTATTATATGTGTGTGCGTGTTCACAAGCTTGGCATACAAAAAAATATAGGAAAGCAACTGCTGTTAAGTCATATTAAAAAATAATAGAGAATTTTAGCAGAAAATGATGCTGGAAATAAAGATGTTTAATTGATTAGATTTGATATGCATTTTGTGGGTAAGTATGACCTCTGGTGTTAATTTAGGGAATTTTTAGCATTTAAATGTCTTCATGGCAGTCAGAGAAACAAATGGTAATTTTCTGAAAGCTTATCACCAGAAGTCACTGGCATTTGTTTTGTGTCCCTTCTTTCTTCATTTCTTCTTGTTCCCTTCTCACTCTCACAAATGGGAAACTGTCACATGCAAAGCACTACCCCTGTGGAAGAATATTGTCTTTGTTGCTGTGAAAGCTTAACTTGACATATGTTTCTCTCTACAATCCTATGTAGGATAAAAACCACCACAAAGTTATGGCATACATATTTTAAAAGTCTACACATAAGCTTAAAAATCATTCTCTATTAATTTTAGTTTTTAAGCTTAACAATCATTCTCTATTAATTTTAGTTTTTAACATAAGAAGTCACAAAAATAAAATCTTAAATGTGCTCTTGTCATGACCCGATAGTGTAAAATGCCCTAAACAATAAAGTCATGATAATTCAGACCAAAAAATGAAAAAATGAAGCACAAAGTTTTGAGATTTTTTTCCCTTGAAGTTTTTCATCATCATGCTGATAGAGTTTTATCAATCACACATCACACTCTCAAAATATGGGCATTAGGGAGATGCTGTTTTGAATGTGTGCAATCAATTGAATCTTTAATGCAAATGCGATAAATATCTGCCTTGCGTTTTTCTCTCTGTAGTCACAGTGAGCTTCACATTATTAAATTGTTATGAGATTTTTCAAAGTATTAGCTAGGCTAAAGTACTATTAATCTGAGTTTGAAATTTTCTGACGGTCTCTCATGCTGTGCACCAATTTTCTCTTTTCTTGTGTAATTTGTACATTCCATCCTTCCCCGTACCCTCCTTGAGAGAAGTAAGAACTCCACATCATAGTACCATCTTAAATCTCAGTGAGCATTCATTTCTATTTTCTACATGATTCCGACATTATAAGTAATCCTATACTAAGGCAGCAAATGTGTTTTTTTTTTTCTTCTGTTAATGGAGCACTAACATATTTTTTCCTTCTGTTTTAAGCCTTGAGTTTGCTATTTGAGAATGTCAGTTTCATATAAGGTGAAGGAGCTATTATGTTCCTATGACGTTTTAGTAACTAGAAACTTACATCTAATTTAAAATGCTGGTGACAACTGTTGTGATATTTAGGGGGAGTGGTCTTTATAATCTTTCATCTAAACCTATGAATAGTTAATGAAACTACTAATTTACCAAAGCTTCTTTGAAGTATTTATATTTATGAGGATGGATCAAATATTTTCACTCATTCAGCTACATGGAGCAACCAGAGAAAGGCTATATAATTTGTTGGGAAGAGTACTAAGACATGTTTGATAGATTTTATGCTTTAGTTAAAATTATTTTTCAGACCAAAGATGAATAAGTTTTAATTTGGAAACTTTGATTCAACTTACTTGTTACAATTGTTTTTAATAGTCCTGCTCACCACACCATTCACTCAATATCTTCACAGTTGCCCCCCCCCCCCCATTCAGTAAACTTCATTATTCTAAACAAGTTTTATTAATTTCACACTGTGGAAATGCAAAACAAAAATCAGAAGTGTTGTGTGATTTTTAACTATTAAAATTCTATCATTAGCCAAGATCATTGATAAATTCAAATCCTGAGAGTATTCATTATCTCAAATCAAGAACTACGGGACTAAAACCCTCCCGATTTTTCCTCCTGAATCTATTTACTCTCATGATCAAAAAAATTAAAATTGTTTAACACATCCAAATATCGTAAAATAAATTATTCACTCCATGGCATTGAAAACACACACACACACACACACACACACACACACACACACACACGGGAATAGAGAAAAGGTAAGCAACTTTAGGGCAGCTGCTGAATAGAATGTCAAGAAATTGGATCCAGCTGAGAATTTCAATTACCTAATGAGGGTGATCCACTTTCACTCTAATTCGTTGGTCTACTTCATTAATTACTATCATAAATGCTTTAAAAATCACAATTTAAAAGCGAAACAAATATTCAATTGGCCATTTTCTATGATTTTTTTTTGTAGGGGGGAGGAAAATTTCAATTCACAAAGAAAACTGTGAAGACTTAAGATGGAGCAGAAACAAAGAACCCTCAAAGATCCCCCACCTCTTTGTTAGTGTACCGCCCAGTGAATAAGACATTACGGCAAATTTTACACAAAATTCAATTTTTATTGGTGTATTAAAGAGTAAATAAATAACCATTATACCAAAGTACAGCAAAACTCCAGCTCTACCCCTGGACAGCGATTATTCAGCCTAGGTTATCATTACAGTATTAATAATTTCCCAACCTGGCTGAAATTGCCAGTGAATCAGCCGGCGCCAGGCCCCTCTCCCACCCGCTGCTGCAGTCTGGGCTTGGCAAAGAAGATGTTAGGTGTTTGCGCATTTGTGACTCTCCTTTGCTTTGTGTCTGCAGGTGAGCAGGAGGAAAAGAAGAGAGGCTGGCGGCCGGCGGTCACAGAGCAGCCTTCAGACCCTCTAGCAAGGAGCATCTCCACGGAGGAAGAAGCTTGCAGACCTACTCATTCAGGCTGCCGGAGCGCCTGAGAGCCGGAGCCCGGGACTCGGCGACCGGGGGCGCCAGCCCCTCATGTTCCGCAGAAGGCGAAAATGTGAGCGGGCGGTTGCGGGGAAAGCCCTCCGCCCCCGCCAGGGGGACCAGGGAAGCCCGAGCGGGCTCTTCCCGGGGACGACGGGGATCCCCTCCTCCGGCCCCGCCCCCACCTCCCCCGGCCCGGGCGCCGTTGCAGTTAACCCTACCAGCGCCACAGCGCACTCTGGCGAGAGCGCAGCGCTAACTATCCATACTCCAAGACTCTGGAGCCTGGAGCCAGTGAAACATCCAGGCGCTGGGTCTCCTCTGATCCTCTGTGGCCAAACCAGGGCTCATGCCTAGGAGTTTTCCCCAGACGTTGCTGCAGTAGCTTAGCCAATAGCCAAACTTTTTCCTTTCCAGAGCCAGTGCCCCCGCAGTCACTTGGCGGGCAGCCTGCAGCCCACTCTCAGCGGGACGTTGGGGGAGAGGCTGGTGTAGGGCGAGAGGGCTGCTGTTTTGGAGCCCTACAAAGAGTGAGAGTGGAGGAGTGGTTCGGGTTTCGCGCTGTACTGGTGCCTGCCCTATAGCCTGAGTGGTCCGATGTGCTGCAGTGCCCGGGACAGGTGATTCGGACATCGCATTCGGCATCACTCGGTGGGGCGGCGGCGGCACGCGAGAGACACCTCTTATCCCCCATAACCCGGCTGCACTGTTCTCGATCCCGGATAGTGGTGTTATCGATCCCGGATAGTGCTCAAGGGTGCTCCCAGATTCAGCAGGTGGAATCCACGCCCTCTAGCGCCCTAGCCCTGGCCTCTGACCCCCGGGGTCTTCATTCTGCAGATTCCCCTCCCCACTTCACACACACACACACACACACACACACACACACACACAGGCAGCCCTAAGCCGCGCGCGCCGCAAACTCAGTCTCGGTCCCCGCAGGTGATGTCATGCCCATTGTTTTGGTGCGCCCAACCAATCGGACTCGCCGCTTGGATTCTACCGGAGCCGGCATGGGCCCTTCCTCGCACCAGCAGCAGGAGTCCCCGCTCCCGACCATAACGCATTGCGCAGGGTGCACCACCGCCTGGTCTCCCTGCAGCTTTAACAGCCCTGACATGGAAACCCCATTGCAGTTCCAGCGCGGCTTCTTCCCAGAGCAGCCGCCACCGCCACCGCGCTCCTCACACCTGCATTGCCAGCAGCAGCAACAGAGCCAGGACAAGCCGTGCCCGCCCTTCGCGCCCCTCCCGCACCCTCACCACCACCCTCACCTCGCTCACCAGCAGCCGGGCAGCGGCGGGAGCAGCCCATGCCTCCGGTGCAACAGCTGCGCCTCCTCCGGTGCCCCGGCGGCGGGGGCGGGGGCGGGGGATAACCTGTCCCTGCTGCTCCGCACCTCCTCGCCCGGCGGCGCCTTCCGGACCCGCACCTCCTCGCCACTGTCGGGCTCTTCGTGCTGCTGCTGCTGCTCGTCGCGCCGGGGCAGCCAGCTCAATGTGAGCGAGCTGACGCCGTCCAGCCATGCCAGTGCGCTCCGGCAGCAGTACGCGCAGCAGCCCGCGTCCGCCTCCCAGTACCACCAGTGCCACAGCCTGCAGCCCGCCGCCAGCCCCACGGGCAGCCTCGGTAGCCTGGGCTCCGGGCCCCCGATCTCTCACCACCACCACCATCCGCACACGGCACACCACCAGCACCACCAGTCCCAGGCGCGCCGCGAGAGCAACCCCTTCACCGAAATAGCCATGAGCAGCTGCAGGTACAACGGGGGCGTCATGCGGCCGCTCAGCAACTTGAGCGCGTCCCGCCGGAACCTGCACGAGATGGACTCGGAGGCGCAGCCCCTGCAGCCCCCTGCGTCCGTCGGAGGAGGTGGCGGCGCGTCCTCCCCGTCTGCAGCCGCTGCTGCTGCCGCCTCGTCCTCAGCCCCGGAGATCGTGGTGTCTAAGCCGGAGCACAACAACTCCAACAACCTGGCGCTCTACGGAGCCGGCGGCGGAGGCAGCACTGGAGGCGGTGGCGGCGGTGGCAGCGGGCATGGCAGCAGTAGTGGCACCAAGTCCAGCAAAAAGAAGAACCAGAACATCGGCTATAAGCTGGGCCACCGGCGCGCCCTGTTCGAGAAGCGCAAGCGGCTCAGCGACTATGCGCTCATCTTCGGCATGTTCGGCATCGTGGTCATGGTCATCGAGACCGAGCTGTCGTGGGGCGCCTACGACAAGGTACAGGCTTGAATCCTTGCCCACCCTCCCAGAGAGGGGCGCCAGGTGGTTGGGATGGGCACTGGCGGGAACTCTTTACCAGCGGCTCCCCGAGTCTTCCCGGTGCGAACCGAAGTGCCTGCGGGAACAGCTAGTGCGGCTAGGACGCGCACGCCTAGATGGCTAGGCAACTCCAAAAGGAAACCTTTCCGCGTGCGGCCAAAGTTCTCGAGGCACTAGAATGCTTAGCGCTTTCAAGCACATTAAATAAGTGGTTATGGGAGTCGGTGAGGGAAAGCATGTGTATTCCTCTCCGGTGCTCCTGTTTAGGAGGCCGCTTTCAACCCTCAGCGCTTAAACTCAGGAATAACTTCCTCTCGGGTTTAGCGATCCAGGTGAAGCATTTCAGACCTTGGTGAGGATCTTGCAGCCAAGCCACTATTCTTTCCAGTTCTGCGATCCTCCCGCTTGGTTTTGAAGCAGAGTAATCTGACATCGCAGATATAAAACAGCACCCCCTCCCCATCCCCGCGCCCCTTACTGTGAGTTCGGGTCAATTTGCGGGGGACTGAGGGACCCTCGAGGCCTGGAAGGGGGTTAAACGTGCTTCTTTCTTAAAAGTCTTCGGTCTGTGTTGCAGGCGTCGCTGTATTCCTTAGCTCTGAAATGCCTTATCAGTCTCTCCACGATTATCCTGCTCGGTCTGATCATCGTGTACCACGCCAGGGAAATACAGGTAACTTAGGTTCTGCTGATTATGAATGTAGAAAGCCTGGGGGAAAGCAAGGCAGCAGGGCTTTTTCCAAGCAGTCATGTCCTTGCCTAAGGTTACAGAAGACACATGCTGTGTCTTATGGCGGCACCTGACCTGTTCTTTCAAGAAGTTAAAAACAAAAGAAAGCAGTGCAGGATGTAAACAGGCAGTAGTTTCTGATATGTGTGGGTTAAATTCTTAACCCACTTTCACCTGTCTTCTGCAGGTAGATCAACCTCTATACATCAGTCACTACATTTGTTTTCAATAAGCTAATTATGACCTATCCTTAATCTTCACAGTAAATATGTGTTCTTGTTGGAGACACTTTTCCTGATGAGTAAGTCATTATGGAAGGAAGGTCTTGTCCATCTACATTGTCTTCTACTAAGTAGCATAAAGAAGAAAGTAGGTTCCTGATGTTGCTAGCTAACATAAATGTGGGGAAAATTCTAACTTTCTCCTAAAACGTTTCTTTATCCTAAAGGGTTCCTTAACCTGAAACGTTTTTGTTTAAGTTTAGTTTATAAATTCATATATTTAGTACTTTAGTACATTCTTAGCTAAAGTCATTAGGTTATTTTTTTCTAAAGTTGTTATGGCCACTGCCACTGTGAACTGTCTTGACAGGAAAATGTTTGTTTTATTTAAATACATCCAGGAGCACTGACAATATTGGTTGCTACTAACAATATCAGAATATTCTGTAAAAATTACGGGTCATTTTTTTCAAAAATTAGATTGGAACCCAGCTTAGAATTTACACACACATGTGTTTTCTGATTTTTCTGATCCATTGTTAGGTATTTGGTGGGACTATGAAAACTTCCAAAGTAGGGTGTCTTTGAAAATAAAACATTTTATACAACTTGCCTCATAGAAAATTTAGTATTAAGTTAAATTAATTTCAAGTTAGTAACCAGCAAACACACTAAATATAGAAAAAAACAATTGTAATGATTGTCCAAACAAAGATGGCATGTAATCCCAAATGAGAGAGGAGTGACTTCATTTTACTTTATATTTGCTAAAACTTTGAAAAGTGTGTTTTTGAAGGCATGAGGTTAGTGAATAGAAATTGAAAGAGTGTTTAGAAATAAATAGTAAAATTGTACTGGCAAAACAGGACAAACACACATTTGAATTTTTTTTCCATTTAAAAAATTTACTCAGATTCATCTTTAATTCAGTCCTCCTGATGATGGGCTTTTGAGGTTCTTCCAATTTTTTTTTTTTTTTTTTTTTTTTTTTTGGTACCAGGGATTGAACTCACGGGCACTTGACCACTGAGCCATATCCCCAGCCCTATTTTGTTTTATTTAGTGACAGGACCTCACTGAGTTGCTTAGCGCCTCACTTTTTTTTTTTTTTGCTGAGGCTGGTTTTCAAACTCGTGATCCTCCTGTCTCAGCCTCCTGAGTTGCTGGGATTATAGGCGTGCGCCATCGTGCTCAGCCAAATGTTTTTAAATGATACTTCAATGTAGCTTAAACGTTATGGGTGTTTCTTTTAATTTTGACATGAAGAGTAAATACTTAGAACTAAAAGGAACAAAAATGGCCCTTTGACTCAGTTTGCAGATAAGTCGGAAGATGTGTGTAGCTTTCCAGATCAAGCGGTCACAGTGCAAAGCAAGAGCAGGCCCTTTCCTCCTGGTTCTAGTCCAGAATGCTTCCTGCTGAGTTCTGCTGCTGCTTACCTAAAGCTCCCAAACACAAACATTGCTTTATCTGAAGGTTCTCACTACATCCCAAAGTTTGGTATATGAATAAGATTAAGTTTAAAATATTATTCTACAATGTTCTTATGTATTTTTAAAAATCAAGTAACTTTAAAATGTTTTACTTAATCTGTCTTGGAATGAGAGACCTTGCTGCTTTAAATTATTAGCTTTCCTTGTATTACCTGTTCTTCTGAAAAGCACACAACTAAAAACACATTCATGGGGAGGACATTTATGAGTGATATCTCCAACAAGGTGTCTTCTTGAAAACACTGACTGTTCAAGGGTTATTGGAAGATTTAAAAAAAAAAATGTGTTAAGTCTAAAAGGAGCTTCCAAAAATGAATTACGTGTCCTAAAAAAATTAAAAATAAATACCATAATAGAATTCTTGAAATGTTCAAAAACTAATACAGGAAGTTACATTTTTATAGATTATTTTATATCTAAGGATATTCCTTTCAGTGGCTAATTTGGACTGTTTCTGACATGCAAAATACCTAGATATCTATGTTGATTAGAGTATATATAGCCTGGGTAAGAAAAATAAGGACAGGATTGTCTGCGAGTAAACACAGTGGACTTCCTTAGTGTAGGGTAACATAAATATCATGGAGTGTTAGGTTTTAAAAATTTGATTAGTTTTATAAGATATACAAACTCTTAAACCTGCTACACTTGAGAGATCTTTTCAAAATAGAGTAGTATCATTTGGTTATTTTGATGCAGCTCCTATACTTAATATTTCATCTAGAGGGATTTATTCCTCTAGATGAAGCTCAAAATTCTCATCTGAAATGCTTTTAAAAGCTAAATAATAAAATGTGAAAGGACTAAATAAATTTGAAGACCCCGAGAAAAACAAAAAAGAAGGAGGTTCTAATTAGTCCGAAGAACAGTCAACAATGCTGTCAGAATAGTTTTTACTCTAAAAGTCAAGTGCATAGTTTTATGTGTATTGATGAAAAATGATGGATTGTGTCCTTCTTTTTAATTTATTGATGTTGCTGCTGTAGATGTATTTCTTTCATAGATCTTTTAAGCTAATGGGCACTTCTCAGTTTATTATAAAAAGTTCCAAATATATTGATTTAGTTTTGAGTTAAGGAACTAAATGCAGGAGTCATGCTGCCTTCAGACTGTCATTTACAAAAACAGTCTTAGCATATTGGTGTGATGATTGGATAATGATAGGTAGCTAGTGTGAGTTTCTGGCACATGATACCATTGTCCACTACATTCAGGAAAAGAAGGTGTTTTAGATGATGTTCAAGCTGTCTGTCTACTGGAATTGCTTAATGAAGCTTAGGGAGGCCCTGACATTTTCATGGAGAACCTTGGAAAGCAAGTCAGTGTGACCTTTTGTAAAATGTTTATATACACTCTGGCAAAATAAAATGGTTCAGGTGAGTCATGGGAGGAAGTGCTTGGATTAAAATAGTTAGATGGGGAGGCTCTGCAAGAACACAGCTCACTAAATTTCAGCTTTGGTGTCATTTTTCAGTACCACAGACAGCTCAATGTACTCAGCTACATAGTTTGTTAATTTCACTAATTACCTTTACTCCCCACAGCCAAAAATGAAAATCTTTTTTGTTTTGTTGTTGCTTATATAAAATTAGATTGAGTAAGAGCAAAATTTCAGCTAAATAGATATTAGACTTTTTAAATAGACATTTGGACTTGCTTTCCATATCCATCAATAAAGCCAGAAAAATGAGACAGCTTTAATAAATGCCTTTGTATCTTGACCTTCCAATAAAGAAAAACATGCTGTAGGGGTGTTTTTTTATATATTTTGATACTAAATAAAGAGCATTCCTACCTCAAGTCTCAATTTTAAATTATAGGAAAAACAAAAGTAGGATTTCTGATGATTTTTCTTTTGTCCCCACGCCTGCAGTGAGATTGAAGTTATTTCTTGACAGAGTAGGTGTAAAATAAAGTTCAAATACTCATTAAGGTCTTCAAAATCAGAAAATTCTAATGTAGATTTTACTTCATCAGTTCAGCTTTATTGTACTATCATTTTTCTTGTGGAAGCAATTTTTTGGGGAGGAGGATACCGAGTATTGAACTCAGGGATGCTCGACCACTGAGCCACATTCCCAGCCCTATTTTATATTTTATTTAGAAACAGGGTCTCACTGAGTTACTTAGCGCTTTTCTTTTGCTGAGGCTGGCTTTTAACTAGCGATCCTCCTGCCTGAGCCTCCAGAACTGCTGGGATTATAGACATGTGCCACCACGCCCAGCTAGAAGCAATTTTAATAGAATTTAGTTTTTTGATTGACAAATGTGGAATTCTAAACTGGAGGGAAAAAACACCTTTAGATTGGTAGTTGATATTTTTGATTCTCATGGAACTTATAGGAATGATAGGTACTGTACTTTAAATTGGAAAGCGGTGGTATGGTTTGGGTAACAATATAATTATATAATAAATGGCATTAGGGGAAACACTTTTTTTTTTTTTCCTTTGGTATCCTTGGCAATGGAATAGCTGTGTGTCTCTTTCAAGTTAGCTTTTCAGAGATGGACTATGTAGAACTCTAACTGGAAGAATAGAAATTAAGATTTCACTTCACTTGTGTGCAAGGATCACACAGAGGAGAAAGGAGTGAGTGAGGGCAGCGGGCTTAGTGAACTATGAAATCTGGACTGGCTAGAGAGGGATGTCTGCTCACCACTTAGTGGGCTTCACCTCTACTGCACACTGTGGGGAAGAATGTTCATTTTCCCACTCCTACAGGGAGCAAGCACATGCTTCCAGACAATGCAGAAAATACTGCATGCACTCAGTATTCTTGTTAATTAAAAAAAAAAAAAAACAATTAAAAGTAATTTGAATAGTACAGAAGAGTTTAAAATAAAAAGCGTAAGTCACCTTCTGTATACTCTCAGTCTTGTTTCTCAGAGGGAACCACTTTTAAGTTTCTTACATGTCTGTCCGGAGTTTCAAAAGCAAATATTTAGAAGTATTTATATGCATAAACACCCTTCATTCCTGAATATGTCTAGTGTGTGTTTTTGCTTATCAGCACCTAGGGACCTAGCTCATTCTTCTTTAGCGGTTGTATATTATGCTATTTTATGGGTATACTATAAATTATATCGCTGAAAGTTGATAGGCAGTTTGGAGTTTTCTTGGGTTTTGCTCTTACAAGCAATACTAACATGGACATCTTTATGCATTTGTTTTTAACGTACAAATTTGAATATATATGATAAACTTCCAGCAGTAAGATTGCTAAATAAACATTAGGACTGGGGGCATCGCTCAGGGGTAAATCAGTTGTCTAGCATGCATGAAATAGGTCATGGGTTCAATGCCTAGCACCACAAAAATGAGAAAATTACACATACACACTGTTATTCCTCCACAGCATTGGGACATGTTTTCTTCACAGGATTGTTTACTATGGAAATTATAAAAAGGAAATTTTTATTATCTCTGTCCTTTTAAGGTCTAAAAAGTTTATCTTCTTAGAATAAATATATTTGGAGAAAAATTGTCTAGGGATAAAAATTAAGCCCTCATTGGCTTTTTTGCATCTGTTTTGTGATATCTTGTGGTGTATTATCTAATCTGAGAAATTGAATAATCCTTGTAAACATGTGATCAGAAGTAAATCTTTGCCAGATTTTTGTTATTTTTAGTTTAGGAAATTTGGAGGAGGCTGGGGAAGATAAAGGAGACTACAAATTAAAAGAAATGATCTTAGATTGGCTTTAGGTCTATGCTATATCTATGAGGTTGATGAAAATTATGGCTACAGGTTGACTGAGATTCTGGAAGTTAGTGAGGGGGAAAGCTCCCCAGAACTGCTTTTTGTGTGGCTTTTAGCTTAACAATTGATATCTATATTGCCAGCAGCTCTACATCAGGAGTAATGAGACTCTCAGGCCTTTTGACTTCATGTATACACTATAGTAATGAAATCACTCAGGACTAATTTTCTCTGCCTGCCTGTGTAAAGATCTCTGCATTATTAATGGTAGTGACACTAAATAAAGTGATCCTGGTGTGCTTACAGAGCAGCATCAGAAATGAATGGAGAGTAGAACTTTAAGTTTACCTCAAGTGAGTTTGCTAGAGCTTTCATCCCATTTCTGAGCCATGTTTTGTGCAGCTGGAAAAGAAGGGCACTGAGGGCTGTCGATATTCCAAACCACACCTGGCAGGTGGATGGAGGAAGCCTGCATTGATTTAACTTTAGGGGAGTTAATTTGGCCAGGATATAAAGTGGTTTTGTGGCATTGTATTAGAGAGGATTTCTGCTTTTTAGGAAATACTAGAATATGTGCTATTTGGGGAGTCTATTTCAACGTGAAACTTCTTATGAGTTCTGTTTTTAAAACTAGAAATTGCATACAGGGGACAAACTTTAATCATCATCTGGTTCAGTATCCCATCTACCATGTGAATGTTCTTCATGTCGTCTTTGATAAAAGTAGTCACTCAGTTGCCTCTTGAACCCTCTTCCTATAAGACTGTCTGTTCTATTCTTAGACAGTTCTTGTTTTTACTAAGACTTTCTTTATGCTGAAGTTAGGTCTAGTTTTATTCACTGTATATTCAACATTTTATGAGTTGTTGAGCTCAACCCATACAAAGAGGAATAAGATGGTTAGGTTCCTTACCTCTTGGAGCTGACCCTATAAGGAGGTGGGATTAAGGAGAGAGTAAAAGAAAATCCTTGGAAACAAGTAACATGAAAATGTCAAAAGGGCTGAGATAGAAAGTTGGGACTGAGGGTTGTATACATCAGACAGGAAGATCAGGGGAGGACTTCAAGGAAGTGACATTGAAAACTGAAACTTGGAGGAAAAGCAGTATCCAGTATTGGCAGAGTCTGTGGGAACAACCTGGGCAAGGGTCTCATCACTAAAAGGAGTTTACTGTGATTAAACCAGTATGGCTCAAGCAGTGACAATACCACACAGGTCAGAGGGTATTCAGGAGCCTGGCAACAGATGATCATGAGGCTATGGTAAGGATTGTTGAACTTTGTTTTTCAAAGTGCAGTGAGGAAATCATTGAAGAATTTTAAATAGGGGAGACTACTGAGCCAACTTAATGTATGAAAAGGGCTTTTAAAAAAAAATACTCTGAGAAGATTGCTCAGGTGGTCTGGAGGCTCTTGACAAGTGGTGTCAATAGAGATGATGCTCACTGGACTTGGGTACCAGCAATGGAGGTGAGAACTGGGATGGTATGAGATCTGCGTTGGAGATTTAATGGATTTATTCATGGATTGAATGTGTCTGGTAAGGGCAAGTGGCAATGCAAACATGGTCCACAGGGTTCTGGTTGGAGCAGTTGAGTGTATGGTATAGAAAAGGGAAGGCACAAATTGTAGTGTAGGACATGGAATGAGGGACTAGTTTCTGAGTAATGTGATTGAAATGCTGCTGATTGTATAATGCGAATCTGAAGCTGGGAGGGAAGGTCTGTACTGGAGATTTAAATTTGGGAGTTTCCAACATAGTATTTAAGCTCATATGAGTTAATCAAATCACTGGGAGAGAAAAGAAAAATTAGAAGGTGGAGAGTCGATTGTCCTCTGACATCTAGAGGTTGAGTAAAGAAGGAACAGGGGAAAAAAAAGAGGCCAGAACGAATTGCCTCTGAGGTAGAGGAGGCCAAGAGATAGGAGTATTTCAAGGAAAAGGACATTGTGCTCTGTCCTGAATGCTGCCAAAGCCTGTTAATTGGGGTACAGAGCACTTTTTGGATTTAGCAAGTTGAAGGTCATTGCTGACCTTGACAAGTGGTTTCCGTGGAGTGGTAGAGAAAGAAGAAAAACTGTAATTTCTAGTATAACAGTATAAATTGATTCTTCCTTTCTCGGGATCACAGAGCAAACATTGGTTATGTCCCTTTAAATGCCCTCCTAATTAAATAGTCCCAGTTTCTTTGAATATTCTCAATCAGCCTTTATCCATGATCACTTTCATCTGAGATTCTGGATTACTCCATTTTGTTGAATTTCCTCTTCAAAATGAGAAGGTCAGAAAATGCACCTAGTACTTTTAGATAGGATCTGCCCAGGGAGATTGTTATCTCCCTTCATCAAAAATGCTGCATTATAATAGCTATTGTTCTAAAAGGGTCATTGCTTCACACTGGTGCCAAGTGACACTTGTAAAATTGTTACTGAGCTAAATGTACAATCTTACATTTACTAAACCTGTTATATAGCATTTTCATTTCAGAGCAGTGTCTTCAGCCTGATAGAATTGTTTGAATCATAGTTATGATGTTTATTTGACAAACACTTGTTTAAATTTGGAAAGTCCTATATATGGACAGTCTATGGAGCTGGCAAGACTGTAGGTTCCACATTGGTGCTAAATTCTGTTCCTGAAACATGGTCAACATTAGTAGCTCTTAATCAGTCTTCACACCTGCCATTGACACATATAACGCTTCTTTCTTAGTTTTGTGTGGGCTGCAGATTTGAAAAATGTGCCCACAGCATGAGTGAGCCAGGGTCAGAGCTCAGAATTAGGCCCTCTCTTTGTTGCTCACCTTCTGCTCATTAATGATACTTGGGATGGCCTTTCCAATACCACTCCGTGAACCCTCTTAGCCAGCCCCCGTTTCTCTAGTCTTTCTATGAGAATGTCATGACTGTCTCTTCCTTTCCTGAAAGCCACATACTCTGAGTGAACCGCAGTGTCACGATCTCCCAGCCCATTAATGATGTCCAAGAAGGACACACAAGTGATTTGCTTATAATTTTAGAAATTCTAATATAAGCTTTATGACCTAATGCCTCCTCTCTTAAAAAGCTTATGTTTATTTCCCTCAGGTTATAAAATTAATAACTATTCATGTTAGAAAATTTGTAAAACATAGGAAAATACATAAAATATATAAATTATACTAATATCACCACCCATAAATGAAGATTATTTATGTTAGAATGTTCTTATATGGAGTAGAAGAACATGATATTTGCTATCTAGAGTTATAAAGAAATTCTGTATATTCTATGTAACTTTATATTGCTTTTACTCTACCATTAAGTATTCTGGATAGTCACAATTTTTTCACCATGTAGTGATCAATTATTTTCCTTATTTTGAACCCTTAGGAGAAGTGAATATTAGTGTACTTAAAATATTTTTTTTATAAGGAATGCCCCTGGAAGCTAACTTTTCTGAGCATTTCTGATGATTTCCTAAGGATAAACTGTGAAGACAGATTATTGAGTTAAATGAAATTATTGAAAGCGATTGATAATTTGTAAATTATCTCCTCAAATGTTTATGTTGCTCCTTTTATTATTGAAGTATTTACAAACTACTTCATTAAATAACTAATGTGGCTATATTCTGGAGTGTCTAGGACTCATGTACCAGCTAGGACCTTGAGTATGTGACCACTGTACACAGCTAGGACTTTGCTGTGTGAATCTGGGAAATTACCTCTCTATAGTTTCTTTTGCCTTGCCATTTCTTCATGATCTTGGCTTTTAAATATTGAATAAGAGTTTTAGAAAAAGGGTATCCCTGTTTAATAATTAGAGTTTATATAGAAATACCATGAAAGCATTATTGAAAGATAACTCTGTCCTCAAATGTTCTCAATTCATTTTATTATGGAAAGCTATAAAACCTATACTTTCTGAAATTTTTCTCTGTAAATGTGCCTTCAGGGAAGAGCGATCAGTCTCTCCTTTGGTTGTTTACTGTTTTTGCAACATAGTCTCCTGGCTTTGTGCACTGCCTCTGGGGCTAGTCTGTCTGAGCTTCTTCCCAGTTCTGCCACTAATTAGACATGTGACCTTGGACAATTTAGGTAGTCTCTCTGAACGTCAGTTTCCTTGTCAGGAAAAGGGAGATTACAGAGTACCTCTCTCATCAGATTATTACAAAGATTGAGTTAATATACTTGAAGCACTTAGAACACTACCGAGAATGTGGTAAGGGCTGCTTACAGGTCAGCAGCTAGTTATTGTTAGCTGATTTGGGGTGGAAGGGGAGGAATTGGAGCCCAGCCACTCTGGCCTTTGGAAAACGGTGATAGTTGTTTTCCTTATCAAATTTATGAGAGGGAACAGAAAAAGGTGGGCATTGGAACAGTGCCCATTAGTTTATCAACAGCACTTGGGGTGTGGGTGTGTTCCTCTCCATGTGCCTGTGAGTGCACCCTTGCATATTTATAGTGAAAACTTTGATCTCCATTGAAGTCAACCTCCCCCTCTCCCTCCAAATAGAATGAGTTCAGATTCTTCCTGTGAGAAAGTTGGCTGGCTTAGCAGGGAAGGGATCATTTTGGCCACTGGGTTTCAGATCTATAAAAGATTGTTCAGATACTGTGATGTGATGTCTGTTTGTGCCAAAATGGCCATTTTTCCCCCTTAACCTACCACAGACTTGACTAGGCCTCTTCAGAGGGATATTAACTCCTTCAGGCTTCACAGCTGACTGCATCTCTGCATCACTAATTAGGACTCTGGTGACTTAAAAGAATTAAGGGAGTCTCTCTGGAAAGTAAGCAAAGGGAATAATTTGGATAATGGAAAATTCTTGTATTAAACTGTTGCTAGAAAGGATGTGAGGTGGTTAATAGTGAAAGGTGTGTGCAGAAACTGCTGTAGTGGGCAGCACTTTCGTCTGTGTCCTCTGCAGGTCTACAGTTTATTTAAATAAACACTTTCCTTTTTCTGGGGCTGGGTTTTCTTCTGGCAAGCATTAGGCTTACTATGCCACAGGGCTTACTATGCAGTGGTCTATAAGAGTTGGGAAGAATTTTTGTGTGTCAACATGACAAGTGATATCTCAAAATATTCTTGGTATGGTGAAGATTTTTCTTTTTTAATCAAGGAGTTTGCTTTTATGTTTCATTTCAAATAGACATATATTATACCAGCTTTTGGATTGGAATAATGCATTGATATTAGGGTAGTTTGGGACTTTGCTTTTCGAATTCATAGAACACATTAGGATTTATACCTTGTACACTTTTAAACTTCATCATGCAGACAAGTTCTAAGAGCCAAAGTTCTAAATCAATAATTCCTCCTTTGCTTGCTTAAATATGCTGACCATCTGTACCTGGTTATGTGTTTATCCACCATAGCTGTCCTGTATTAAAATGAGCTTGCTTACAAGTGATTTGACTATTAGGATGTGAGTATGTAGCTTTTACTGTTTGGTCACTGAGATATTCGTCTTCTATCAGCAAGCTTTCATAATCCAAGGAAATCCTATGCAAATGTTTGCACATTAGTTTTGACACAAACATACTGAAGTTTTGAGAAAAGGCATAAAGTAGTATAGTGGACTCATCCTGGTTTTGACCTTGAATAGCACTTTACTTAGAATATTGTCTGTTGTCATGAGGGATAAACACTACATGGGTCCTAATCCTTAAGCTATTTAATTTTTTACTGAATGGCTGAGGGAAATTATATCCTAGGATTAGATTTATTTTCATGAACACAGATTATTTAAGATGTTGAAAAATAATAATTAGACTGATGTTTATTGAAATTGTATGCATATGTCATTTACCAACAATGATTATAGGATTTATAATAATTGTCTAAGGCTTAAAAAAACATACTTAGTGATTTTATATATGTACCCAGGCAAAATTACTAATTGAAAACATAATTCTATTTATGTGGAATTAGCCATAGAATTTTAAGACTGAAATTTGGGCTTTTAGAAACTTGCCATGGGCCAGTTTTCATGTAGTTAAATCACTCCATACTTGGAAAAAGTTCTGATATCAAAGAGTAAAAATTCCTACTAGTCTCTTGAGGTTTAAATCTAGCTTACTCCTGGAACCTATTGGTAATATTGCAAATTTTAATGCTTTTTCGAAAAACACTTTGAATTAGAATTTTCTTTCTTTCTCCCTGGTCTTTTAGTCAAGAACCTCACTCTTTATTCTTATATGTCAATATCAAAGAGGATATTTCATGAATATGTGTTTGAGCAGACTTTTAAACAGTGGTCATATAAAGAGAAATCTCTAATGTACTTGGTTTGTGATAGGGGAGTATCAACACATATTCATGGATGAAAGCTATTTTCATTTCTTTGATTTGGTATTCACCAGTTCGTATAGATTTTTTTTTTATAACAGTTGAAAAAGGGTCACTCTTCCGCATTTTTTTCTTCCCTTCCCTCAGCATGTCATTTTTTCAGAAAGTCTCTTTTATCCCTTGTCACAACTCTTCCTCCTCTTCCTGGTTGAGCTTTGGCCTTGTTCTGGCTGCCTCTTGGAATGCATCCCTTGGTGTTTCTTACATTGAGGGATGAGGACCCAACTTGCTCCCTGTCATGTTTACTGCCTCACTTAGTCTGATACTGTGTACACGAATTGCTTCCATGGCAGCTATTTAGAAATAATTTATCCATCAAGTGTGTCTCATCGCAGCTTTATACAACTAGCCACAGAGGAAAAGGGGACGTGTGTTTAAGACTTAATCCCTCAAGCCCATGTCAGAATATCCTGTTCAGAGAGCAGTCAGTGGGTGGCCTATGCTCTGCAGGAGTCACCCAGCAGCAAGTGGTCTTCTTGCATCAGGGGCAAGAGCACTGTGTTGCTGCAGGAAGGCAAGAGGCAGCTCTTCTTCAAGGCCCAGAGTATGATGTGTTGCCATATGGGAAGAAAGTTCAGCAAATGAGAAGCAATCAGATGGGGAGCCTGGTAAGGTGGAAGTGACGGGCTCACATACCCATGTGCTGTGTGTTCGAGCTGCATTCCCAGGCTGAGTAGAAATTTTTGTTAATTTGTTCACGTTTCCTCTTTCTTCTGTTGGCATGGATGCTGACCTGTACATTCCCGGCGGGGGGGTCCAAGCAGCTGAGGATTTTTACCCTTTTTCTTAATTATCTCAAAGTGCTAGTCCTCTTTACTGAACAGATAAAAAGAACAGGTTTTTAAAATCATCTCATGGACTTTATGTTGGATTTGTTCAGCAGATGCTTTTGAGAAGAGCCCTCCCTTATTAGCTCTCTGAGACGCCTGCTGAGTGTTTACATAACTCACCTGGGTTTTAGCCTCCCTGGCCTGGTTTGCACTTGGGAATATTCTGGGGAAACACATGCTGTGTTTTGAGACTACCAACCATGTCAGGATTCCTGATCTGCCTCTGTTCCTAAGGGGCTTATTGAGGATATGGGATGATCTCTAATACTTGTGGGTATGTCACCATGATGAGAAGGCAGAAACATAACATTTTCCAGGCATTGTAGACTGCATCATTACTTGAACTACTGTTTATGTTGAATGTTGAAACCTTGTGAGAAGCCAGAGAGTCACTGGGTGGAAGTGATAGATGCCACCTGACTGGATCTGTCGCTGTCCAGCAGGCATGGTAGCAACACCAGGTGTAGACCCCCAGAAGAATGTAGAGGAGGAGAGGACAGTGCACACCTTGCATCTAGACAGTCACATGTGTTTCTGGAAAGCAGCCCAGCAGCAGAGAGGAATCTGGCTCTGGATCCAGGCAGATTTGGGTTAGAATTCAGCTTCACTCTGTGAAGAAAATAATGTCACTTCTCTCACCCTCATTTCCTCAACGATAAAATGGAAATGATGGTCATAACTCTCGTTAGATTGTATTGAGGAGTCAGTGAGACAGTGTTCATGAAGAACCTCACCTGATACCTGGCACTTAATAAGTCCTCAATAAATGTTAACTCCTCTTATTATTATTATTCTGAGGCTTTTATTATTAAGCAAATGCTATGGCCCTACCAAGAAGCAGAGCTTAGAGTCTAGGAGGTTCTCGAGGTGAAGGTAAGGAGGGGTAATTGCTATATTTTAAGGTATAGCTGAACCAAGTTCTGGTAAGAGGAACATGGAGCAGAGATGGCAAACATTTGATTAATTAGAGCAGGAATTGTCAGACTAGAGAGCCCGTGAACCAAATTGGTTCCCCTGAACAAATCCAGTCTACTTGTATTTAAAAATAAAATTTTATTACAGCTATGCATATATAATGGGTATCATATATCGCTGTATTTGAGCTTCAGAGGAAGAAGTGAGTAGTTGCAACAGAGACTACATCACAGGTAAAATAAAATATTTACTATCTGGTGTTTAAAAATAAAGAAATGCTTGCTAATCTTTGTGTTAGAGAGCAGGATGGTCAACAAAGGCAAGGAGAACATATCTAAAGTGTTTTTCTCTTTGCTTCAAAAGTTATTTTATTCTTCCCTGTGATGAGTGTTTATAACGGTCAGGTGGTTACTACCTGAGACAATGTAGATTTCCGTATGTGCAAAATCTCTGCTGTGGCCCAAGTTTTCAGGCTTCTGTGGAACCTGGAACTCCTGAGATGGAGGTGAAATTGCATTTGAGTTGGATTTACATCATCAAACATGAGTAGAATGGCTGTGACAGAAGCTTCTGGAGCCTTGGGTATTCGGAGTCATTTTCAGGGAGGCCAATGAGAAGAGACCAGTCTTATCTGAGACTCCATGCTATGCAACTGGTCTTGGAAAAGCCAAACATCTCAGGCTGTGGTTTATGTTATTTTGTGACACTGTTGTTGTGGCTTGCCTCTATCGGGATGTGAGACTTAGTTGTTTATAGAGTTTTTTTTTTTTTAGATGTTGGTGAACATTTATTTTATTCATTTATGTATATGTGGTATTCAGAATCGAACCTAGTGCCTCACACATGCTAGGAAAGTGCTTTACCACTAAGCCACAACCCCAGCCCCAGTTGTCTATATTTTGAAGAAAAATTTTTTTATACTTGATTGTTCTCTTACTTTGTACTTTATCATAAAAAAAAAAAATATCACAAATTAAAGTGGAAATTAGGAAAATAGGGTTTTTTCCCCTCCTCTTGGTCTAGAGTTCTGGCAGTATGTATAATTTATTAATTTGCTTATTTCTGTTCCTAGTGATTAAAGTTGTATGTCATGGAGATAATCTTTTCCAGTCTCCACTGCCTATTAAGACATCTCTCCTGGGAGGTTTCACAGGGTCTCAGGTCAGCATGTCCCAACCAACCTTGTTGTACCCTCCCCAGGCCTCCTCCATGCCTCTTAATTTCCCCTTAGGGAAGGGTACCACACCCACTGTGGGTCTCTGTGAGGCTCTTGACCTTTTTTCCTGTCTCTCTAGCTCATCTCCCTGACCCCCACCCTAATCTCTGGCAGAGTCACATGGTGTTATACTATTATTTATATTGTATACCACATTAACATATAATAATATGTTATAGTATGACAAAGGAACATGTAATGATATGTTTAACACAGTATATATATATTAATGTTGCATATAAAATGTGGAACATATATATTTACATATAAAATGTATAAAATATATAGAATCATGTATTACATGTGTCATGTATTTTTACTATATATTTTATTGTTTTATTTAGTATTTTATTTACTTAGTATTTTCTTTAAACAACTCATTTCTTTGAGCCTCATCTTAAGTAATAACATCCATGAAATTATGAATCATAGTACCATTGCCTATGTTTTCTAATATGCAGTAAAGTACAACTGTAAATAAACAGCATGTAGCCTAGACACATCTCAGGAGGAATATGTACAGCTCCTTTTGGGAATTTCTACCTTAGTTGTTGCCCTTAGCATTTTTTATGTGTATTAACATAGTCTCTCTGTGCTTCTGCTTTGATGGCTCCTCCTCTCCCCCATTTCATTCTGGCGGTTCCTCCTCCCTGTTGCTGCAAATAATTCTACCCCAAACATGAACTTGATGTTGTCACAACAGTTTTGAAATGATTCTCCTGCCCTCTGTTATTTCAGGGGTGCTGGTCTGTAATGTAGATTCCTCTCAGGGCCTCACATGGTCTGGCCCTGTCTAGCTGTCAACCCCTCTCTTCCCCTGTTCTCCTCTCCCAAGTACACCACTTCTGCTCCAGCAATGCTGAATTACTGGTAGTTCCCAGACTGTTCCACTGCTTCTGAATCTGGAGTGCCTTTCCTCCTACATTTCCTCCAATTCTGTTGCTACATCAGAATTCATCTCAAGAATCTTTTCTCCTGGGAAGCCTCTCTGACTAATCCCACCACCATGATTTAGATGCCCTCTTAAAAAAAAAAAAAAAAAAAAAAACCTCCCCCTGAAGTTAAACACAAAGATAAAAAGCACCAAAGGAACATGACTTAAACTCACCTTTTCCTAACTTCTTACCAGTGATTTCTTATAACCTGTCAGAAGTCTCTGAGCCTCACTCAGTTCCTCATTTATAAAATGGGGTTAATAGGGTCTATCTCATGGAGCTACTGTGGGAGTTAAACTGTGGTTGGTCCAGTGCTGGATACATAATAATCATTTGAACTAGCTTAATATTGTCTTCACCTTCATTAATCATGACCACTGTGATTCTTGTTTCTCATATGTCACAGGGGGTTTTGTTTGGAATCTCATGATAGAATTGGGGGATAGTCAGGATTGGAGAGAGTAGTGAAGTGTCTGGTATAACATGTGGCCCTCAGTTTCTACTAGTGGAAGCCATTATTAAGATGGCATGGTCAGCTCCATGAGGACAGGTGACATCTTTGATTCTGCTGTACATTCTCAGGACTGAGCATTACTGTGAGTGGTCTGGAGGTGGCTGCATTGACAGTTCCTCATGTTGCTGCATCGAAGCCACCTAAACTGTCTCTGACTTCATCTCTAAAGCAGAGGTGGCCACTCCTGCTCTTCTTAGCTTACCAAGGCTGTTTGAGAATATATGTAAAATAAGGTGGCATAATAGTTAATTAGTATGCCTTTTCTTAGCACAAACTCTCTCTACTCTTTTGTATGTTTTTTCCTGTCATAATGTTTGGTATCACTAAAGAAATTTAACTTTCAAAACTATTTGTGTTCCATTTGGCTTTAAATTATGAAAATGAGTGGATGTCTATCGTTAGGTGACATTCGTTCAAGCTATTGCTGTGAATTTGTTTCTGTTGCTTATAGCTATATTAAAAAGACAAGTTTTGTAGTTTTGATATAAGATTTGACCAAGAGAAATGTGGAATTGCCTAGATGTGCTGTTCTCATGAAACTCTGGTCATTTAGGAGGACCATGTGAATCCATGGGGTCTAATTAGTGACAGACAGCTTTAGATATTTCTGCTGATATTACAAGGCAGAGACCTCTCCTGTGGGCTTCCCTCTTCCCCTGCAAGATGATGTCTGGGAACATGGTGTCTCCTACTGTGGCCGTCCCTTTCTACTTTACAAAATACCTCTGACTTTTTCAGCACATCTTAAATGCCACCTCCTCTGAAGCCTCATCCAATTATTTTGGGCATTTTATTTTCTTCCTTTCCTGAGCAACATGTGTGTGTGTGTGTGTGTGTGTGTGTGTGTGTGTGTGTGTGTTACTGGTTCTGTATAACTGAATGGTTAAGCCTCCTTGAATAATTTTCTGGGAATAGACTTTATGGTCCCAAGGGCAGCTAATGTATATCTTTTCAACTCCCAAGCTGCTCCATATGCTATACCATCGTGTGCTACCAGCCAGTGCTGTTTTGGAACTACACTGGTGTGGGGGAGGCAGGACAGAAGTTGATTCTCATCTGTTATTCATCTCCTCCTTCTGACAATGCCAGGACAGTGCTAGGCAGTGTTTTCAGGGAAGGCAGGGTTACCTCTCTGTTGCTGGTTCACATTCCTTTTTAACCTGGAATAATACGATCATGTTCATGGATCTGGACGACTGTACTTGCAAGAGAATGACAGATTATAATCCTTTTAATAGGGAGCCATGAAGTTATTGTTTTCTCCTGTATATAACATTTCCCGTATTTTCATCATAGTTCAGAAAGAGGCATGGAAAATGGTTGCACAGCAGATGGTGAATTAGAAGACCCTGGAACATATTTCCTTTTTGTTTTCTCTCCATAGTATTCTGTAGTGCAAATATTGCCTTCCATGATTGTTTCAGCTTTGTAGTTAGTCTGAAAGGTGACTGTCCCAGCCATCCATAATCTCTAACTCCCAGGTCATTTGCTTCTTCTGATCCTTTCTATGATATTCAGCTGTTGGAGAGGCTTACTGAATACTTGCCTGACTGTAGCTGATATTCTCGAGCCTGCACGTGACTCAGAACTGTGCAATGTGTAGGTATCTATGAGACCATTGCTCCTTTGGGGAAAATAGTAACTCTGTCATTTTGGGGCATTTGTGTTCTGTCGTTGGCATGTATGTTCTCTATACCTGTGTGATTACATTAGGAGGTTCAGGTGACTCTACTTTGAGGTACTTGACATAGATGTCCCCATTTCAGAGACAGAGTAAGAAAGCTGATGGAGAAAAGCCATTTAAGGACAGTATTTCATTCCTCTTTGGAGTCTGTAGTTCTCTTGTTTTACAAGAGATCTTTATTCCCCTGGCCCATTCAGGCAGTTTTCCACCACAAAACAAGCATCTGGTCAGATGTCCACCCCTGGAAATTGGCCACTCCAGGGATAAGCAGTATGCTTCCTGCTAAACTCATATAATTGGGCCTGTTCATGCTCAGAATTTCTCCCTGGGCTGTTTGTATTTAACATCATGTCCCTGGTTTATAAAATTGTTGGAGTGAACATGTTATCCTTCTTGAGGACAGGCAGATGAGGTAAATAGAGCAAATGAGTATCTGTGAAAAGTGTTTTCCAATTTGCCCAGGTGTTCAGCTATAAAAACTTAACCAGTCTGTAACATATAATGGTAGAACAGTCTAGTTGTGTTTTATGCAGTTACCTGAAGAGTCTGCATAGGTTTTCATAGTCTTTCCCTGCTCTTCGATATGATCTTCTTATCTACAATGGAGTCCATACCTGTGCCACCTGTGTTTTCTTATTGATCACTCCTTCATGTAGCATTTCGTGAGCCTTACAAATATTAGTTGTGATGGCAAAGATAGTGATGAGGATAGTGATGAAGGAATATGTTAAAATATCGTCAGAGGATTAATATGGTCTAAGAAGGGAAAGTGAGACAAAGTCTTAATAAACTTCCACTTAATGCTTTTGAGTGGCTGTATCATAGGGACAGAAGACCATCAACGTGACTAACGTAGAAAATTGTTGTTCAGTAGAAAAGAAAATCCTGGGTTTTAAAATTTTTATCCCTTATGGCTATTCTTTGGAAAAGCAATGTAACTAATGTGTATCAAAATAATATGTATCAAGTCCCTTCTGTGAGCAAGCATTATGCTAAGTTCATTGTCTTGTTTCATTTAAGTTGTAATTTTTCCTCACCTAGAGAGTAACAAAGCTAAGCATCAAATTCAGAATTGCAACTTCAGAGACCCTTTTTGTAAGGACTTTTATTGTTAGGGATCATTTTTATCTGGAATATATCAGAAAAGTTGTGCCATTTTCCACTTTAGTTATGACCATAAAATAGAGTAACTACCTCTGGAAAACTCATGTTCAAGCATTTGGTTTTCTTTAATATAGATGAGGGAGGTAATTTCCTCTGAATTTTTCATTTTGTTACCTTCAGTTCCCCACAGTTGATTCAAGGAGACTGTGGTAGAACAATCTTTATCCATAATTAATTGTTCCATAAAATATGTCTTATTTAGTCTTTTTCATCTGTCTCTGGGGGTTGTTCAGAAAGAGCCACAGTGATGGGATAGAAGCCAATGCTCAATTATCCATGAAAGTGAAGTGGAGGATAGGAAAGAATGCTGAGGACTGTAATAAAATCTGAGTGTATCTGAGTACATGCCATAGCTGGGTCGCACTATGGAGTGCCTATCCCAATTCCCTAATTCAGACCTAGTAGCTCTTTCTTTGACATACTTCTCAAGTGTGGTCATGCACCCAGCCAAACTAAATGACCTGGTAGTTCAGGGAAGGATCTCTAATAATATCAAGTGAATTATTCTAGTTGCATGTAGCCAGTAAGTATTCTCTCACATACCACTCAACATCTTTACTATCAGTTGATTGAATCTGTGTGGAGCACAGTATTGAGAGTAATTCTTTAGGCCACAGAAGAGCTGCAGTGAAGAGGACCTGATTGATTAATCATGTCTGCCATGACTACTGGAGGGGGCAGCCCATAACAGACTTGCCACACCTTTTCTGCCATCTTAAATGTGTAATTTATGTCCACTTCTCTGTTCAAGTAAATCACAAATCCTTAAGAAGTTTAAGAAAATGGTTTTAATTGTGTTTTCTATACATACAGATCTACCTATGTCTGAAAGTTTATTTTTATAAATTGTCAAGAATTTTGGGCAGTGATGTGATCTTTTAACATCCAAGGTATGCCAGATGGATTATACCATTTTGCTTTTGTTAAACAGCGCATCTGAAGATTTGATAAGCTCTCAGGCCACAGATCTTCCCCCTTTCCTCCTTGTGGATGCTTTCTTCCTTCATTTTCTTCTATCTTCCTATTTTTTTCCTATGCTTTCTTCCTTCCCACTTGTTTTTTTCTCTTTCCCTTTCTGACTTCCTTCATAATGTCAAAAAAAAGTGAATACCCAGTCACTAAAACCTTAATTTTTTTGTTGTACTGTTGTATATTCAACATTTTTGAATGCATATTCAACATAATTTATATAAACAGCATCAGGGCATCATCTTCAATGCTACGGGGCATTGGCTGCTGTGGAAGAAAAACCAGATTCCCTTTCATGGCCTATAAGGTTCTTAGCAATTTCATCTCTGCCATTATGTTGGCCTTATGTTCATTGACAGCAGCACATGCAGGGTCGCACATATTATTGAAACCATAGTATCCTGTTTGTAAAGGCAAAGCTGTGCCATGATCTGGGTTTGGGGCACCTTCGTACAGGCCATATCTTTATTCTGGAATATATAGCTTTCACCCATCTGCCTTGGACAGTTCAAAGTATACCTCTTCTGACAGGTTTTTCCCAGATGACTGAACATGCTGATATAGTTGTTCTTCTTTATTAGTATCCCATAATCATACTAATTCTAATGCAGTGTATGATAATGATGATGGTGATGCATATGGATAATTTTTTGCTTAGTGCTTTCAGGCTAAGAGTTGTGCTTGGATTATCTTATCATCATACAACAGCTTAATGAAATAGGTATTATGCAGAGAGAACAAAGGGAAATATGGAGAGGGTAAGAGACTTCCTCAAAGTCACACCACTTAAGAGAGAGCTTTTTCAAATGGAATTTTGATTATTGATTTATACAGATTCCCCCCCACCCCTGTCTTGGGAACACTTTGATGTCTTGGACTGTTTCATTTATTTCTGTGTCTCCACTTGGGGCTAGCATTTGATATAGGCTCAAAAAGATTATTCAATTAAATATGATTAAAGTCTTATTTATTAATAGGCTTATCTACTCTTTCTATCTCTTCAAACTTGAGAGTATAGAAATATATAGTAAACTGGTTTTCTTCCTTTGTTTAATTTTCCCTCAGATTTTTGTATATTGTTTGCCAATTTAAGAATCATGTATTCTCAGATCTCACTTTTTTTTTTTTTTGACAGTAGACTTGGTTTTGAATTTAATGTATTCAAAAGAAGCATGCAATTTTAAAATTTTTGCCATCTGAAAAAGTGAGCTAGTACGTATTTCTCTCATTCTCAATCTATGTTTCTATAATATAAGTACTTATGGAATATAAGGATGGGAGAACAAGGCTGTATGTTAGTTCAGGGAATAGTTAGTTAAAATGTCAGTATATTATTCTGACTCTTCTGGAATTCCTTTCTCTAGAATTCCTAGATTCCATTTATTACCACTGGTGTACCAGCAAGGTTGGTGGTTCTTTTTGATAGATAACTCTCCAACAAAAGTATATAGATTTTTTTTCCCTTTCTTTTTTTAGGGTCAGTTCTTCACACCTTTAGGATTCAGTACTTTTATGTGAGGCCATTTTGGTAATAACAGAGTGCTTCCTGAATTTGTCATTTCTTACAGCATTAGGGTTGAAAAATGGAGCCTAATGTATGTTCTAGAGAAAAACCAAACTTCTTTTTGGCTCTTCCAATAGTTTCTTCTTTAATAGAGCACTGAGAGAGATTTTTTGTTTGTTTGTTTAATTTTGAATCCAAATAATACAAATTGATAATATTTATTAAAAATCACCACCATTGGCCTTGACTGACCTGTCTTCCCATGTGGCTTTTCAGAACCAGTCCCAATGCATCTTGGACTTAATTACAGGCATTTCCCATTGCGGTAGACTTGCCACTTCACATCTATTCTGTCGTTTTGAAATCAAGGGAGTAACTTAATATTACAACACAGGGCAGCCACTACATAGTAAAGTAGGATGCTTTAAAAGTGAAACTCTGGAATTAAACAGTAAGCTCTAATTGCACTTTGTTCAACCTTTACTGTCACTGAACTGGGCGTGTGTTTCATAATGCTGCACTCTAATGGCTAATTTTGAGGGCTTAGCTTGGAAGGAAATGTTAAAAACAGCTAAAAAGAAAAAAAAAATCCTTGTGGTTTGTTCTTAGACTTTGGGCCCTGTACCATACACACTTCTGGGAATTGTTCCCAGTTGCCAAGGCTGAGCAGTTGTGCTTGAAGAATCATTCTGCTGATTTCTTGCACAACTTCTCCCCTGGCTTCAGCTCCAACAGAGCCTTTTTGTTGTACATGAGAAAGGAAAGAAGAAAAGCTCAACAGCCTGCAGCCATGAGGGAGACTGTGAGAGGAGACCCCCCCACACACACACACACACTGGCATATCAGAGTGTTCCTTCTCAGAAGCTGTCAAGTTTCTTGCCTGTTAGTAGTGGAGGTTTTTCCTTTCTTCCCCCATATCTAATTTATAAGAGGAGAAAAAGGGTGTTACGGCTAACATTAAGAGAGCCTTTCATTTTCTTCTAAGTCTTAATTACCTCCTCCTGTCCATAGAGATCACTGCCATTAAGAAATTAGTATGTATCCTTCCAGTCCACACGTTTCTATGTTCACTCAGTAAAAAACTGTATTTATGAACAATATATGGCATTTGTATCTCTTCAAAGATGTATAGATGCTATGCTGTACCTACTCTTTTACAACTTGCTTTTTTTTTCCACCAAGCATTAATATTTTGGATGTATAGTTTAGTTCATTTACATTTTTATGGCAGCTGTTATTTTTATACTTATTTCTGACATTATTTTGAGTGCATAAAGCTTTTTTTTTTTTCAACACTACTTCTATCTTTCTCTTTTCCCCCCTTATTTCGGGGGATGTGAAGACTTTTTAAAAATTCATTTAATTCTCTAGCAGTTGAGATGCTATCCTTTTGATGTCCCTCTTTTAGCGACAACTGTTCTATTATAAGCAAATGTGGCTCTTTAACAGTGTTTAAACCTAATCAGAATCTCTCCTGCTTGCATACCTTATGACAACACTTGGAGGTTTTCATTCTGATGTTCCTTCCTACTTCCATCTATATATTGATGTCCAGTACTATTTTGTTTATATTTTGCTTTTAACTTCCTCGAAATTAGTCACCGTGAGTACGTTGATGATATAATTTGCAGTCAGTTTTTATTTAGACTCACTCGCATGTTTCCTTTTCCATCTCCCTCCTTCCTTCTGGTTTTTCTTTATCTCACTGCAGCACTTTCCTTTACAGTCACTTCTGTTTTCTCCGTCCTGTGTGTTGAAAATGTCTTCACCCCTCCATAGTTTACTTCTGTAGACCTCTAGGCTGTGATTTTTTTTTTTTTTTTAGTACTTTGAAGATTTTAATCAATTGTTCCATATCAATTTTTATTTTAACATTCTGGGTAAAAGTATTTCTAAAGTTTAAGCATAGGTATAATAATTCTGCATCTCTCTTGCCTTCAAGAAGAGGATCAGTTAAATCTCACAGTCTAAGGGCAGTACTGTTGTTTGGAACATGAGATTGCATTGTATTGTGATGTGCATTGGTGTCCTTTGGGGTTTGAGGTGTGTGAGACTGACCCCTCATTAAATGAGTTAGGACCCATTCGGGTTCTCAAGACCTGGTGTGTGTGGCGGGAGTGGGTGTCTCTTTTCTCTGTCATTACTTCCTGTGGTAACTGATTTACGAGATGTAATAACTCTCCTCATTCATCAGCTGTTTACTACCCTATTGTTATTTTTTGTTTCTCCTTTGTCCTAGATAACTAGACTGGGCCAGAATATATGGGTCCATGTGATGTCTTCACTAGCACTAAAATTGTTTCTAACTGGCTAAGTATTATGATACATAGAAGTCCACTTATTATAGGTACAGTTCTGAAGCCAGACTAGTTGAGTTCATGTCCCAGCCCTATACTTCAACACTGCATAACCCTAACCAGTTCCTTAACCTCTGAGACTCAATTTTTTCACCTCTCAGATGTGAATACTAATTGTACACACCATCTTAAAAAAATGTGTCTTGTATGGATTTTTATATATATATATATATATATATATATATATATATATATATATATATATGTAGTAAAGCAGTATCTATCACTTTTAACATGTGGCAATTTAAACACATTTTTAAAACAGTTTTCAAAATTTCATCTCAAATACTATGTAGAATGTGAGGTGCGATCCAGTTGAAGTTTAAACGACTTTTCAGGATGAAGAGCTAACTTGGAGGAAGTCTAAACTAGGATGTAGTCTATTTCTGTTTGCACGGGCAAGTTTATTTTAGTATTTGCTTTTACCAGGAAGCAGGAGGTCATCAGAGATTAAGATGTGACATTGTAAAAATCATAACATAAATTAGTGGGTAAGCACTTATTTGCTTTATAAATAGTTGATTTGCCTCCACCTTTTCAGCACAGCCTCATGCCCCCATCAAATGATGTGAATGTTGGAAGACTTGAACTTTAGCTTCAGGTTTTTCAGTAACTCGTATGCTGACCATGACCAAATGACCAAATTCTTTCAATTGCTTGTACTTTAATTAGACTCTTATAAGGGCAAGTGTGCTAATAAATGTGAACTTGCTTTTAGCTAGCTTTTTAAGTACTTAAAATTACTAAAGTGTTGATAATATACTTTAGCTGTGAAGCAATATTACTATAATGCTTCAAATAAAATATACAGTTTTATCATTTAAGATTAAATTTTTGGAATCAAATGAGTTGGTTCTTATTTAATTATGACTTTGAGGCTCACTAGGCTTATTTATGATTTATTCTCCCTCTAGTTCTAAAAATGATTTGAAGATGTTTACCAAAATTTACAGATAATTAAAATAAGCTTATCCATGAAGAATTAGTAATAAAACTGATCAGGGAGGAATTCTGAGTTTTTCATTATCTCTAATCCTGATTTTCATCCATTCCATTAACTACAGTCAGTGATGTTGGTTTCTGTATCCTTCTCTTTTTATTACACCTTTTTCTTTTTTTTAAATTAAGATTGCAATTTTTTTGGAGACCAACCATTGACACAGTTATGAAATGATCTATTATGAAGGAAACTAACATTTGTTGATTACTATCTCTTTCAGTCCTATGAAAGGAACTCTTTCCAGGCCTCCTTAACATGTGATGAAACTTGGACTCAGAAAGTTTAGTTATTTTTCTGGAGTCAGGAGCACATCAAGGCATATAAGAATTAGACCTAGGTCTGCCTGACTCCAGATTCTAAACACAGACTATAAACCATATACCCCAGTGATTTCTGTGGTATCAATTCTCTTGAGACAACCAAAAGGGTAAAACGTGATATTCCATTTTTCTGGGAAAGTTCAAAGTAATTTTAGAGGGAACTTCCATAAATTCCAAAGCAATGTGAGAACAATTATCTAATAATATATCAACATGTATAAAATGCCAACAAAGGGGTTCCATTCAGTTGCAAGAATCTGTGTGAAAGGGGTTAAGACTTCAATTAGGTCTTAATAGCGGCAGAACAGGAATTTGTGGTAACCTTATGTAGCTCTGGATCCCAGTAGATAATTCTTAAGATTTTGATCTGTAGATATAGTTCTTGTATAGGTCAGAGATGGAGAATTTGTTAAACTCATTGTTTGAACAAATTATAAGAATTCTGTAAAAAAAATGGGTACAGTTGAAGCTTCTAGAACTCTTTCCAATAGTGACTTTACTCTATCTGTCCTTTCTTATCAGTGGCCCTTTCTGTCATACCATGGCTAATTTTCCCATTTTCATATTAGAACTTATTTAATTCAATTATCATTTAATTCCATTTATCACATAATGACTCTTGAGGGTCCACAGAGTATTTTCATTCGTGGAGCCACTTTTACTAGGGTTAGCAGAGTGCATGTTGCCTTATAATAAGCGTGTAAAGTTGATATTATTTTTATTTTTTGTAGATAAGTATGCTGAAGTTTAGAGAGATTAGGTATATTGCCCCAAACCATCCAGCTCAAAAATGGTTAAGCTACATATTAAATCCAAGCTTCTCTGGCTCCAATATGTGTGTGTGTTTCCTATGAGTCACACTAACAGATATTTAGAGCAGTTGGTTGATATTTGAAAGACTTGAACCACCCACCCAGAAATAACTGTGCCACTCAATGGTTATTGTACTTTAAATTCCAACATTTGAGATGCATTCATTTTCAATTGTTGACTTAATGAAAACTTAAAATGTTTTAATTAATAAGTTTTCTTTATCTTTCATAGATCTTTACACAGCACTTTAATGTACGCTCAGTCCAACACGAGTGTATTTTCAGCTGCTAAATAACAGAAAATCCAACTGATTTTGGCTTAAACACAGAGTATAAGTCACTGTTGGCTCAGTGGCTTAAGATGTCAGGGTTGAAATTTCTCTGTGTTTCCTTTAACCTTTAACTCATAGTCACAAGATGGCTGCTGTAGATCTGGGCTGGAGGAAGGAGAGAAAGAGGGCAATGCCAGCGACCTGTGTCATTTTTATCCCCCCAAAAAGCAAGGACGTTCTGCTAAGCCCTCCGACAAGCTTTTGCTTATTACTTCAGGTCAAAACTGCATCACATGGCAATATATAGCTGTAAAGGAGTCTGGGAACGTGAATATTTCTGTGATGGAAGTGGGCAGGAAAGAAGGGTTGGAACGTATTGGATTTGGGTTAGCCTCTTAATAGTATTGCCCACAGTAGAAGATATGTGTTCATTTCATCATTATGACTACTTTCAGAGACAGCAAATAACATTGTCTGCAGTTTACAGAGGATGGAGATAATGTCTGCAAAGTTTTAATGGGTCATGTAAGAAGTTTGTAGTTTATATAGAATCTGAGCCTTGGTTTTCTCCATTCAAGTTTGGTTGTTTTTTTTTAAAAAAAAATGCTTTTATTAGTGCATTATGGTTATCCATAATAATGGAGTTCATTTTGACATAATCATACATGCGTGGAATTTAATGTACTCCATTTCAGTCCCCAGGGTTTCCTCTTTCCCTCTCCTCCTCCCCCTCTGTATTCTTCTTCCTCTATTCTGTTGGTCTTCTGTCTATTTATTTATTGGTGGTTTATATACATAAAGGTAGAATTCACTATGGCATATTCATACATGTACATAGCATAATTTTGTCAAATTCATTCTGCCTTTGTCATTCACTCTCCTTTTTTCTGTCCTTATTTCCTCGCCCTCAGTCTTTTTCTTCTGCTCCACTGAGCTTCCTTCCATATTCCTGAGATCCAACCCCCACATTTTTTCCCCTCTAGTCAAATAAGTTTTTTTCTCTGTACTTTTCTCCCAGAGAGAAGTTGGCATTGTAGCCATTTATACTTCATTGTACTTTCTTTCTCCTTGAATGTGGAAAAATTTCAGGGCAGCATGAAAGTGACAATAGAGAGAAAGGCTACAGAAGGAGTGAGAAACCTCCAGTTTGCTAATTTCTCTGTGTTTTGCTCAGGACTAATGAATTCTGAATATAGCTTTTGTAGATTTAGTCCTCCCACCTTAGGAAGTTCTGGGCTAAGGGTCTTGGAGGGAATCTCAGCAATATCATTGGAAAGTCTTCTCTCCTTGTCTGTTTTTTCTTTTGACCTTGTCTGTGACTGCTAATTATGATCTAACTTCCTTGTTGGCTAAGTCTTGGCAATGCCTTAATGAGAAAAAAAAAAAAAAAAAAAAAAAAAAACACTTATATTTAGTTTGTCTCTGTAGTGGGGTTTTCATCCCATTTCATCCAAAAGCTAATTTCTAAGGAAGAGGGCTTGTTTTGGATGAACACATTACTGTGCATTTTTTGTTTTAGGTCATTATCCCCAAAATGCCTTAAAACTCACCTTGGAAGTTCATAGCAATGAATTACATGAAGATTGCAAACAGCCAGTGTAGAAGGTGAGCTAGGCACATGGAATATTCCATGATATATCCTTCTCTGACCCTTCCTCTAGAGCATTCCTCCTTCTGTGGCACTTTTCATTTAAATATGCCACACATTTAAATAAAAATGTTTCTTTTACATTGCTCTTCCTCATTCAAATGCTGAGAGACTCTTTTAATCTCCCTGTCCACAGAAGTTTACAGATAGACGCATTCAGTGAGTAAATAAGAATGCAAGAACTTGGCTTTATTGAATATTTGGTTTAAAAGTTAACTAAGAAATTTTATTTATTTATTTTTGTTCATACTATTAAAACAGTTATGTAACACAGTGGTTCATGGTTTTGCCTTGGTAAGCAGAATATTTGTAGCTATAAATTGGATATGTGTGTTTGGTTCTGCATATTGTCCTTCATAACATCAGTTATTACCTGTTAGTTCTGCAGTTTTGCACATGAAGACTGTTTGTTAAGAATTATTTGTCTAAAGACTTTATTGTCATTCTTCCTTCCTCTCTTTTTAAATAATGTTTCCTAGTTATTATTATTAATGAAGTTTATTTGTTTACACAATTCCAAAAAAAGTATTAAACATTATTTAATTAACAGCCTCCCTTCCATTTCTGGTCCCCAGTTCCTCAGTTCACCTCCCCTAAATGGCTCTTATTATTAATTTCTGGAGGTTTCTTTCAGAGGTGTATTTCATGCACATAAAAAACAAATATACACTTCCCCTTTAACAGAACTGTAGAAATAGTAGCATATACATTGCTTTTTTTTTTTAAACTCAGTACATACTAGGCTGCTCTATTTAATATAAAAGTTTCCTCATATTTTTTTTTGGTTCCATACTATTCCATTTGGTGAACATCTATGATATCTTTAACCCATTTCCCTATTATTCAGATTATTTCTAGTCTTTGGCTAATTATGAAAGCAAAGCTACAACAAGTAATCATATACCTCTACCATTTGTCACACATGCAATTATATAGATATAAAAAAAAATTCATTCTAAGGAAATAGTATTGCGGAGTCTTTGCAAAGAGGATGTGCATTTATAACCTGATAAACTGTTCTCCTTGGGGGTTGGCCTGATTTACACTTCCACCTGCAAAACATGCGAATGTTATTCCTTCACTTTTCCAATAGCATAGCATGTTATAACACTTTCAGGCTTATGTCAATCTAAGTTAAAAAAAAAAACAACAACTGGTGTCTCATTTTCCTTTTATGACTGAGTTTAGGCATTTATAAAATAGATTTAATAACCATTTTTTTAAAAAATATTTTTAGTTGTGGATGGACACAGCACCTTATTTATTTATTTTTATGTGGTGTTGAGGATTGAACTTGGTCCTCACAAGTGTGAGGCAAGTGCTCTACCACTGAGCTACAGCCCAGCCCCAAGAACCATTTTTACTTCCTTTCCATGACCTGATATTTGTATCATTCATTCACTTTCCTATTGTACTGCTTATATTTTAAGAATACATAGGAACTTTTTCTATTAGGTAAATTATCCTTTGTGACAGGAGTTGTGAACATTTTCCCCATGGTTTGGTTTTAGTCTTTTTATTCTCTTTAGTGTGTCTATGGCCAGGTACAGAAACTAAAGTTTAATGGGGTCAAATGTATCAGTGTTTCTTTTAAAGCCCTGAGGTTTGCATCAAAGTTAAAAGTCCTTCATTTCTCCGAGGTTACAGAGTAATCCTTACACAGATACTTTTAATAGTTTAATAAGTTCATCATCATATCTAGCACTTGGAATTTCTCTTGGTATATTAGGTCTGAGGCCTGAGTTCAACTTTGCTTTTCTTGACATTGCTCATTAGTTTTCTGCAAATCGTTTTCCAGTGAACTATTTTCCCACTAATAGTTTACCTTAAAACATTATGAAACTCCCAGCATATCGGTGTATTTTGGACTTCTGTTTTGTTCCATTTAAGTTGTTTTATGTGCTAGTACCACATGGCTTTAATTATTAATCCGTTTCAAAAATCGATCACAGCTGCTTTTCCCTGGTTACTCTTCCTTTTCAAAAATTTCCTAGTCTACTTATATGTAAGTTTTAAAACAGATACGTGGCTTAAATGCTTTATTTGGTGTATATTTTTTAAGTCCTAGTATTTTTACTGAGCCGTGCCCTGAATAATTTTCTAGAAAGGAAACCCAGGATGTGTAAGACCCTGTCCCAGATCCCAAGAGCTTGCAGAGTCACTGAGAAGGAGGCACAGATGCAAGACAGGTGGGACTTCTGCCTCTGAACTCCTCACTTCCTACAGGTGATCTGACTGTGTCCCTCCCACAAAACTGTGGGCCTTCTTTCTCTGAGGAGTCTTATTCCCAATTAATCTTAGACAGTGATCTTCAAATATATCATGTTTGGGGTTATTTAGCAAATGTAAAACAGTGATATTAGAAAGCTGAAGCTTGTGTTGAGATATATTTTGAGGGCATATTCTGCGTTAGGCCTGCAAGTGTCTTAAGACCTCCTGTGAAGACCCAAATCCAACGTGGTAGAGTTAAAAAGTAGGTTGAACTATCACGCTTTTGCCATCAAGTCTTCTGTTAAGAACATCAGAATAAAAAATGAACGTGGATCTGTTTTAATATCAGTTCTTCTGATTACTTTAAATCTCCTGCAAACAAACTTAAAAGAGACCATACATATTGCAGAGATTATATGGAATGTAGTAGGATATTTCCACAGTTGGTTGTTTTTTGTTTTTTTTTTTTTTTTCCTTGAAACTCCAGTTTATTCAAAGGAGTCACCCAGCCCTAAGAAGCTAAGAAGGAGCAGAAGAACAGAATTAATCCTGTCCTTCAGGTTGATCCATAATTGAGAAGTGTCCATGCTAGGGCATTGCAGTCTCACCAGTTAACAAAAGTCCCCAGAAACATTTCATGCAACAGGTCCTGACAGACATGCTCTTTTGCAAACTGGGGCCTGCATTTGCCTAATCCAGTAGACTGGGCAGATACTTATCAAAGGACTCCCTAAAGGCTGCAGGAAATAGGCCTGTTTCCTGGTGTGTGCAGTGGGAGGGAGGCCTCTCCACCCCCACCAAAGCCTGAGGACCCCAAGCTGACTATTCCCCTTTTGTCCTCTGGTAGCCTCCACTTAATTTGTAAAAGTAGAAGGAGATTGAAGAATAATGTTCCAAAGCAATAGAGGCATGTGAATTTTACTTTTATTCTAGGTGCCAGGTCCTCATTCTGTGCCAGGTTCTATCCTCTCATTTTGTCTTCACAATCACTCCCCAGGGTTGCTGTCACTCTCCTGATGTTGCAGATGAGGAAACTTAAGAGAAGCCAGGAGGTCCAACAAATATTCAAGCTCCTCTAGTAAGTAGGTAGCACAGCAAGGATTAAAAAAAAAAAAAAAAAAAAGTCATGCCAGGCATCCCATCCTGTGGTCTTTCCACTACAATATTGGCAAGCATGGTAGAACCCAAGGAGCACTTTGACCTCCCCCATTTGATGCTCCAGTCCTTCCACAGTTTCTCCTTCCTCCAGCATCAACAATTACAAAATCTCTGTATTATATGCACAAATGATTGCTATTATACAGGAAATGTGGATACTGTTCTATTGTCGTTGCTGATTTTTAACATTTAACATTGATTGAGTTGTTGAAGATGGATGTTTAGAATGTTTTCATCTTCTACCTAGGATATGAATACATTAATACATCTTGGAACCTGGAATATACTCTTATCCAGTGTGTAATTGACAGCTGGCACACTTGACTTCCAAGATAATGCTTTCTTTTCTTCCTGCTTCATAGACTGCTACATTTCAGATCCTCTTAGATCTGACCTTCCAACTGTTCTCCATGTTTGGGATTCCACAGGACTTGGCCTTGAGTATCACTCTCTCCTATTCAATTTTTCCTTTGATCCCATAAAGTTACTTAAATACTGTTGCCTCCCAGATTTATTCCAGTGCTCCAGACTTCTCACTGGGACTTGTACATCTTACTGCCTACTTGGCATCTATACTCAGATTCCAGTGGCCAAATAGAGCCTTTCATTACATACTTTCCTCCCTGTCCCCAGGGCCCAGGAAAGGTTCTCAGGAATTGACACCACCGTCTACTCTGTTTTTCAGGGTAGAAACTCAGTGCTGTTGAGTCTTTGTCTTTTACTGCTCTTGCATTCAGCCTGTCAGCAAATTCTAGCAAGATTGCCAAGGCATATGACCAGTGCAGCCCCTCTGTTCATTTCTATGACAACCCCTCACCCAGGTCACAGGGACACTGCCACCAAATTCAGTAGAACTTTCTAACTTATATTCTTTCTTTCATACTTGCCTCTTTCTGCTCTGCTTACCTCATAACAGTGAGGACAAGCTCTTTAATCAGTAAATCAGAACACATCCCTCATTCTTCTCCTTAATACCCTTCTGTGGCTCCTGCTGTACTTGGAATGAAATCCAGTCTTGATGCCATAGCTAACAAGGTCCTACACATCTGGCTCTAATTGTATCTTCAAATTACTCCTCTTTCTTCCTGCCCCTCTATCACTCTAGTTCATGGTGTCCGTTTACTTCTTGAGCATGCCAAGCTTTGGCAAAGCTCGGGCCTTACACATGCTGCTTTCCCTGCCTGCAAAATTCTTCCTCTCTTTATGTGAATAGCTTTTCCTTATCCAGGACTCATCCTTGGTGGTACTCTTTTAGAAATCTTCCCTGATCACCACATCTGCTCTCATCTCTAATTTATTGTTTTTTATTTCATTTTGTTTGTTTCCTTCATAGCAACATCCCAAAACGTAATTATTTTATCAAATTCCTTCACGTCGGCTTTCTTTCCTACTGAAAATCAGTGACAATGGACAGAACTCATTGATATAAGTCCCATTTTATGGCTAGTAAATATCGCAGCATTGGTATATAGTATTTAGTACTCTGGATATTTGTTAAACAATCGAATATACAAATAAGCAATGTTGAGGATGGGAATTATATGATGAGTAGAAGAAACTTTCTTCCTCATCTTAACATTTAAAGGTTCATGAGAAGACCAAAACCAAAAATGAAGTCATTTCAGGTGTTAATATTCCTGGTAAAAAGAAAGTATGAAATAAAACATTTTTTTTATCTGGGGAAACTACCGAAGAAGAACGTTATTTTGACTTTCTGTATAATTACAAAATTATGCTGCTGCCACAGCTTATTATTTGGTAGAATGTATTTGCCATGGATTTTTAAAATGTTGCAGATTTCACTTGCATCATGCTTTAGTAGTCTCATCTTCATGAGCATATTTAATCAACATTAGGACCTATCCAGAGATTAGGAGAGCCAGTATTAAGTTTGAAATATCAAGACTATTCCTGTAACAAGCATTTGTTATACTCTGTTAGGTAAATGTGGTTCCCATCCTCAAGGAACCTCAGAGGCAATTAGGGGTAAAAATATTTAAAGAATTCGTATTGTCCTCTGTGATAGCATCAGTAAGGGTCACTTATAGCAATCCTACTGGAACAAAGGGGTGACCTCAGTTTTGGATGGGGCATGCATGCGCACACACATGTATACATACAAACATTTTTTTTTTCTTTAAAGTCTGGTCATGAAGGAATAAGAATTTGCTAGATGGAGACTCTTCTGCAGGCCATAGGACAGAATATATAAGACAAAGAAGCAGGATTAGGTTGGTGTGTTCTGGAATCCGCAGCCATAAGGAGATGTGGGCAGAGTAATAGGCAGTGAAGTGTGAGAGATAGGTAAACCCAGACTGCAGAAAGCTGTGTCTGCTGTGGAAGGTAGGTTAGACTCTACCCATCAGGCGGTGGAGAGATTTTTGGATGGTTTTGATCATGACAGTAATGGCATTATATAATAATATAATTTACATTTTAAAGAGGTCTTAAGATGATGGAAGATGAGAGGGATAAGCTAGCCCAGTTAGGTGTGGAGTCAGAGAAGAGTTGGCAGTGGACCCAGTAGAGCCGTGACACTAAAATTGGGGAGGAGACTGAGAACCTCAAGCTTGTAGCAGATAGAAAACCTAACATATCACAGAAACCAAGGGAAGAGAGGTTTTCCAGGAAGAAAGGAACGACAAGTCAGGTGAGATAAAAATTAGGACAGGAGGGCTGGATTTCATAATGAAGGTATATTCAGTGATCTTCGCAGGACTAGTATTAATGGGCTGCTGGTGGCAAAATCCACCTCCAAGGTATTCGTGGATGAAGGAGAAATGAGGAAACAACACAGGCGAGGGCAGACAGAGCCAGCCATAGTTCTCAACTGGTTTTGTTGTTTTTGTTTAGTACATGGTAGCAGTTTGGCCTTGTGTGTGTACTTTGTTGATCTAGAGGAGGCCCAGAAAAGAGGCTCTCAATACAGGGAAACTGGATTTGGATATAGTATGACTTTAGATGTGTGGAGAAAGGGAAATACAGAGGAAAAAGTGCAGATGTAGGCAAGTTTATGGCTAACGTATGAGATACAGGGTATTTCCTGTGATGTTGGGGGTAGAGAAGTATGTGCTGGAAGGGGACAACAGAAGTAGCTCTTGGGGCGAATATTATGGGGACAGGAAATGATCACAGAATGACTTTGATGGTTCAGCTGAGCTGGAAGGCGTGGTGTGAAGTCCCAGTCCACCAGTAGCCTGGACATCAGTTTTCAGGTTGAGAGTTACCTGGGCAGGCCCACCTAAAGATGAAGGGTGGAGCTGCTGAGGATGGCCATGAGATTAGGGATGAAGCCATGTGACTCACTAGAAGAAATAGCCTGGTTAGAGAAGTGAACAGAGGGTGGGTGTAAAGATTCCTGAGAAAAGAGACGGTCAGGGTAGGGGAGCAGGTCCCTTACGTGTGGCAGAGGGAGGGAAATCCTGGGAAGGTAGGAGACTACTTATTAAAAAGCCTGTCAGAAGTATACATGTAAGTGGACGCTTCCTTCCCACTTACCCTGAAGGTGTGCATCCTGCATTTACACTGCACCTGCCCAGGAGGGCATGGGGAAAGCCTCTCTTGAAATCAGAACCTGCTGTACAGCTTTTGATAATTTGCAATTTTGGTAATTCTTAGCCCTTTCGGAGGTGCCCTTTACAAATTGCTAAGTCACTCAGAGTCAAGTTTGGTGGAAAAAGCAGACAATCAAAATTCTGGTATGTTTTGATAAGAGAGTGTGCTTTTTTCCAACTCCTTGAGGTGCTAGAAGGAAGTGGCAGTTTTTGTTCTCAAATTCCTATTTTTTGCAAAGTTAACAAGGAGGTAGTGACCAGTTTGAATGATAGCAGGGGAAGTACCTATCAACTACAGAATCATTAAGCCAGAGTGGAGATTTGTCAACATCTAAATGGGAGGAAATTATTTTCCTAACTCTAGAATAGCAATGCACACAGAATACAACCATATGGAAAACCTGCCCCTCCAACCTCTTTGCAACTCACTCACCTGAGAATTCGCTGTTCACATTTGAATCATTTTCATCTCCTGCTTCCCACTTGAGTTGGCTACTTAGCAGAAGTCAGAGAACATGGCGTCTTTCTCAGTGGGGGAGCACAATTGGCATTCTGGGCAGACAGATCTTCCTATGATGGGATTCCAGCACTGCCGCATGGTTGGCACCTGTGGCTTCCTGGCTGTAAATGCCACTAGCCCCCAAAGTCACTGTGGCAGCCAGAAAAGCCACTACACACTTCCAAATCCTCTGGTTATTTATGGACTGCCAGGGCCTGACTGTTTATAGACAGCCAGGGAAGAGAGAGACATTCTTTTCTGTTTTTTTTTTTTTTTTTTTTGCTTTCTCTTTCTCTCCCATACCCGTGATGTATGTGTATGTGTGTGTGTGTGTGTGTGTGTGTGTGTGTGTGTGCATGCGCACATGCGGGTTTTTTTTGGTTTATTTTTTTTAATTGTACTGTGAAAAATGACAAACAGGTAAAAATAAACTTTATTAAAGAAAGATTGAAAAATTAATAATGTAAGGCAAAGCAATGGAGAATAGAAGAAAAGATAGAAAATGAAATAGTAGTGAGGAAGCGGGAAGAAATGTTTCTACTGCATGTAACTGTGATCTCTTGTGATTTCCTCTGAAACCAAGAATAAGATTTCCTATAAGAATGTTCACGCATTGTTGCATTATAGGGTATACCTGATTGCAGCAGCACCCTAGAGTTCACCCTAAATAGAATTATGTAAGGGTTTCAGTCCAGTCTCTTAAAGAGAAGAACAGCTGGTTCTAAGGCAAGTCCACTTTGACTTTATCTGAGGGGGTGTCATTACTGATAGGCCCAAGCCCCTTATTTTAAAATGATGTTACTTATATGATTGTGTAGGAACATGGACTCCAAAATATGTTTTGCTCTAGGGTAGCAAGTTTTTTTAATTTTTATAAAATGAAGTTCCCCTTTGGGACCAGTGCCCTTTGCTAAAAATAATGTATCTGGCTAGCATTTGAAAGCTGTAACCCTTAGCCCGCCACAATCTCTAAGAGTCATCTGTTATGCCTTGTTAAGTAAGATCTGCACTAACACTTGTGGACCATTCATGCCATACTGAAGCTGATTTTCTACTTTATTTTTTCAGTTATTCATGGTGGACAATGGAGCAGATGACTGGAGAATAGCCATGACTTATGAGCGTATTTTCTTCATCTGCTTGGAAATACTGGTGTGTGCTATTCATCCCATACCTGGGAATTATACGTTCACATGGACGGCCCGGCTTGCCTTCTCCTATGCCCCATCCACAACCACCGCTGATGTGGATATTATTTTATCTATACCAATGTTCTTAAGACTCTATCTGATTGCCAGAGTCATGCTTTTACATAGCAAACTTTTCACTGATGCCTCCTCTAGAAGCATTGGAGCACTTAATAAGATAAACTTCAATACGCGTTTTGTTATGAAGACTTTAATGACTATTTGCCCAGGAACTGTGCTCTTGGTTTTTAGTATCTCATTATGGATAATTGCCGCATGGACTGTCCGAGCTTGTGAAAGGTAAGCTTGTTTCTTTTCCTGAAAACATAATTTGCCCTATGGTGTCTTCAAAACTGGGAGAAAGAAAAGTATTAGACTATGTGCCTTAACTCTTGGATTCTGTCACCCACTCTTTTCAAATGACTGTGACAAAGCTTTCCCAGAGATTCTGGAATAGAACAAATGCCTTCATGATCATGTATTTTTCTTTCTAATTCAATCAGTTTACAACAAAGGATTGGTTTCCTAATCTGTATCAAAAGAATTGTCCTAGAGATTCTATTGGAAATATTGGCTTATTGAGTCATTCCTGGGCCTGATTGATTATAATCATTGATTGTTGTGGAGACAGAAATCCAGCGGAAAAGTGCTGTTGTGTCTGAACTTTAGAGAATATATTAGTGTGGCATGTTGATTTGAGTTCCCTATTTATAATAGTATTGACATGATTATCAGGCAAGGAACTTAGGAGTGTACCCATTAGTCTTTACTGAATGTTCAAGAACTAGTATAAAGAGGCAGTGCATGTTTGTTTTCCTTTCTAAAGAGCTCTGGTGATCTGCAGCTGGACACACGTCAGATTTCATGAGCACCTTTAGGAGTCTCAATCAGTTATAGTGTCAATAATGTTCACTTTACCATTTAACAAGCAAAATAGATTTATGAATGAGCTTTATGATGACATAAACAAGGAAGAACTATATCATAATGGAGTGGATGCACCCTTTTATGATCTTCGTTAAGAACATTCAAGTTGAAATTGGCATTAGAGCAATAGGAATGGTTTAGAAGTTTCTAGGACTGTTGGATGTTCAGATGTTGGTCATTGTAGAAAATAGAGTTTTGTTAAAATTTGGTTTTTGAAAATCAAAATTATATACTTACATGGTTTAAGAAAGGAAAAAAAATCTACATGAGAATTACCACAAAAATGAAATGGCAAACCCACACTACCCTTTACCCCATTCCTGCTTTTTGAAAGCAATCACTTTAAATTTTTTAATCATTCCTTTGATGACTGCTTTTTATATTTCTAAGTAAAATTGATAATACTGCTACATTCAGATTTTTCTGTTTTAGAGCAACCTATTGGCTTCCTATTACAGAAGTTGGGGTTTTGGTTTTCTTTCCCTTACACATGCACACCTTTTTTATAACTGTGTCACCCCCAAATAATTTTACATCCTCCCAATAAATATAAACCCCAAGAATCCGGAGCCCATGCTTGCATTTACACTGTTACAACTGTGTAACCTGAAGTTGAAGCTGAACATTGCAGTATAATTTTTCTTCCTGCACATCTTTTTATTTTCTCTGCAATCAATAATCATCTCATTTTTATTTGCTTGGTCTTATTTTTTAATTTGCTGAGTTTTATTTATACTTAACACTAAAAAAAGTCTCTAAATTCTCCTATATTATGTCTTATTTTTCTCCACTCAAACATATTAAGCAATCTATGATTTATCTGGAGGAAATACATGATCCTTGGGCTCTCCTGGCCTGCTTCTCCATCATGTTGGAGGTTTCTTCACCTTCTCTGTATATTGAGTAATCTCTTTCTTGAATGAAGTTTCTGCCTTTCTTCGTTTACTTCTTTATTTTGGCAGATTCATTTTCTGGTGGTTTCTAAGAAAAGGTATTGTGCGTGAAAGACATTAAGACTTTGATGATATGGCAATCTTTATTCTTTTCTCATGCTTAATTTATAATCTAGCTGATTATAAAATTTTAGGTAGGGAATTATTTTCCTTCAAAATATTGAAGTTGACAAAGTCCAGCAGTCTAATACCATGCTCATTTTTTATCTTTCATTCTTTTTTTTTTTTTTTCCTGGAATCCTTAAGGACTGATATTCGAAAACTTAGAGCACATTTAGATACATTCTAAAAGGATGTATCTTAATGTGAATCTGTTTTAATCCATGGTACTGGGAACCTAGTAGTCCTGTTCAGTCTTAGAATTTATGTTCTTTACTTCTTAGAATTTTAAAAAAAATACTTAATGTTTCTGACATTTTTGTGTGCAGATAGCAACCTTCCTATATTAGTTCTCAAACTTTCTTATTTTCTTCTCTGTCATTTTCTAGCTCTGTTTTTTTTCTTTTTATATTGGAAGATAACCTCAAGTTTATCTTTTAAACCTTGGGCTTGGATTTTATTTATTCTGTACTACATTATTAATTTCTAATGTATAATTTTTGAACCCTGGATGCTAATTTATTTTAGATAACATCATGCTTTTCTTTGGTAGCTAGTACTACTTTAGGTCTCTGGAGACATCATTGATACTTATTGAAACTGTTTCTCTTTGTATATGTTATTGTTTCCCCAAAGATGCATTTTTCTCTTTGTTTGGCTTCTGCTTTAGAAGCTTTCCTTAAATGTTTAGAAACTTGTTCACCCTCTTCAATGAGCCATTCCATAGCTGATTAGAAGCTCTCTGGGTATATCTAGAACTTGCTAATTGTGGGCCTCACTAAGGGGTGATTTGCATGGTAGGCATACAGCACCAATTTTGGTAGTTTTCCATATTTTTTGTTGTCTCTGAAAATTTAACCAGCCCAGTGGAATTCTTTGCTGTTACTGCCATGAAGGCAAAAGCCTAGGTGTCAACTTTCTGGAATTTGAAAAACAGGGTGGGGTGGGGGGGAGAGGTCTCAATAGTTAACTTGCAAACATTTACTTACTTTCCTGGTTCCAGTGCAGTAGCTCTTTTCTCCCCAATGTTTGATACCCTGCAGCCAGTCCACAGTTTTGTTTTTCCTCTCCAAATAGTAAATACACACTTCTTCCAGGTTGGCAAAGAACAGTTGGTATTCGCCCTGAGCAGAAGGAATGCAGGTGTCTGGCTTCTGTGCAGTCTCTGAACCTGTCCTCCCATGTTATCCCCCCTGCAGGGGAACTGGTGCCAACAGGCTGGAGTCATGGGTGAGGGGTTGGCTCTCAGCACCCGTGTGATCACTTTTTGATTTTTCAACATTGCTGCTCTAAAATTCTATTTTCTCTAGTCAGGTAAGTCAGTGAATAATTGGCTTTCTGGCTTCTTTTACTACTGTCTTATTCATTCTTGTCATCTTTATGGATTTATACTTTTTTGTTTGTTAAAAAAAAGTTCATAGTCATTTTAAGGGGGTTAAGGGAAGGATCAAAGACCAACATGTCTGTTGAGTCCACCTGCTAGTGCCAAGAATTGTTCATTGACTAGTTTTTAATTTTGGAGTGGAGTACTGGGGATTGAACTCAGGGGCACTTGACCACTGAGCCACATCCTCAGCCCTATTCTGTATTTTATCTAGAGACAGGGTCTCACTGAGTTGCTTATAACACCTCCCCTTTGCTGAGGCTGGCTTTGAACTCACAATCCTTCTGCCTCAGCCTCTGGAGCCACTAGAATTATGTAGATGTGTGCCATTGCGACCAGTTTAGTGACTAGTTTTTAATATCATGTATGTGAACCTGTTTTAGAACTTTTCTACATAAATATGGCATTTGAGAGATTAAAGTTTTCTTTTTAAAGAAAGGTAGACTCCTTATGGTAATGCTTTGTTTCCTAGCAATCATGATATTTACAGGTCTATGATATTTTCTGGAGCAGCTGTACCCAAAAGTTGAATAAAATGTATCTAAAAGAAGAATAAATATGGAAAACCTTAGTTGACATATTTATTTTGCAGAGATTTGCCTAAATTAAAATATATACATAGCAGTATAACATACCCAGTATACATGCATAGATTGTTAAATTATAAAGCATAATTTAACAATCTATGCATGTATAAGGGTGATCACTAGTGTATCTACTCCCAAGGGCCAATAAAAATAGACTCAGAATTATGCACATGCTATACATTTCTTTTTAAAATGTCTCATCTTAGTTGGTTTAACCCATGGTCACTGAAAACAGAAAGTCTTAATTCAAGCTTTGCCAACTTTTTGTAGCCCAGAGGATGTTTTTAACATGCTTGGTTTTTTTGAGAATGGCCATTCCTGTTTTCCTATAAAGAGGCAATAAAAAGTGAAAATTGTCCATTTCATGTGAAGATTGAGAGACTGTAGCCAACAGTAACATAGGAAAGAAATCAACAAGTCCCTGATGGAGTGAGGAAAGGACAGAGGCTGGAGATTTAGTTTCAGTTTTGCAGTTTCAGGGCTGTGTAACCTCAGACCCACTATTTCACTTCTTCTTGCCTTAGTTTCTTCATTCACAAACCAAATAGCTGCATAAGCTTTCCTCTTTCAAAGATAATCTTTGATGATTACACAAATGTGTCAAAGAAAAAAAAAAAACATTACTCAGTCCTGTGATAGCATAAGATTTTCTATATTTGATTTTTTCATTAAAGTCCACATTCTGCTGCACCCAATCCCCATACTGTGGTTTTAAAATGTAAAGATGTTTTTTAAAAAATGTCTTTTCACAGAGTTTTAGTTTTGAACATGATGTCACCAGCCTCTTACACTTCCGCGAATATCTATTTTCTGACCAGTCTTCCTTCCTTTCTTGCACACTCTCCTCTCTCCCTCCCTCCCTTTCCTTCCCTTCTTCCATCAGTCTTTCTTTTTGTATCTGTGAAGTTCACAATATGAGGGCTGGGGATATAGCTCAGTTGGTAGAGTGCTTGCCTTTCATTTACAAAGCACTGGGTTCAATACCCAGCACCATCCTCCCCGCAAAAAGAATAGGGTTTGAAGTTCACAATATGATACATAACTTTCCCTATTATTTTGTTGGAGATTTTGGTCTTTGGATTCAAATGGACCCGTTTCGTCTTTGTTCCATCTCAGCATCCTCTCCATGTTATAGGAGGGAGATGTATACGTGATAGAAATTCTTTTTAGTTAATTAGAATAATTCAAAGAATATTTTAAGCTTGAAAAAGAGGCAGATAGCTTTCTGGAGAAGTTTGTGTTCCAAATCTCTCCCCGTCCTTCTACCAAGCATAAAACTCTAGAGGTTTCTTGGAAATGTTTTCTACTAATAGGGGAGACATCCTTTTAGGATGCAGCTGTTCTTTGTGGTAGTTTTTCACATCATGTATCTCTGATTTATTTACCTGTGATTGATTGATTCATCAATTAATTGATTTTTGGTGAATAATAGAAAGAAGCAGAGTAGCAGAAATCTTACATTCTTTTTGTGGCCTCCATTCTTTATGACTGCCCAACCAGATCACAGTGATCCATAGGACCACACACTTTCTGGTTCTGATCAGCTTTGTGATAAGGTGGACCTCGGGCCTAGGAAGAAGATTCCCCTCTGTCCAATAAGTGTGGCCCTGTTCTGATATGTGCTCTTATGATCACAGGGCCCAGACCAAGGCATTCAATCAGTTTGTATTGGGAGAAACTATGAATACCTATGTTTCTGAAGAAACCTGAATCCCAGAGCTTAGGGTTCTGAAAACTGGAATTATCTGATTCTCGCCCACACCTTTTGTGACTTCCCTGGTTTTGTGAAGGTGGCCAAGCAACTATCAATCCAGTGTGTTTCAGTGGAAGCTGTTTAAGGGAGTTAGTGACTTTTTTGCAGGAGGCAGGACTGCATGTTGTGGGCCTGGACTGTGTAACACAAAGGGTTATCTTTCTTTTTTGCCTGAAGTATTCTAAGAACATTAATATGTGAATGTACATTAGGAATTTCCAAGTGATGAAAGTGATATTTGGCTGTATATCAGTACTGAAGTTTCAGAAAGAGAACAGAATTGAAACTTTCTGCAGTTTGAGAATTAAAAAAAAAGAAAGATTTCTGTGTTCCATATCTTCTTTTCCTTTATGCCACAAGGTTTGTAATGTAGGGGAGGGGTGGAATCAAGATGGGGAAGGGGGCCAAGTTGAGATATGAATTTTGGTGGCAAGGTTTCCAAATGGAAAAGAGACACTTTGAGACTCTAATGAAATGGAGATGTCCCTTGGAAAGATTCATTTACTTAAAGCATTAGTGGTCAACTGATTGTTTTTATTTATTCCATTGTTTTATCTCTAAAGACAATTAAATATGCATTAACTAGTATAGTATGCATTAGTTGAGAGGGAAGTTTTTTTGGAAAATAACTTTCAATGGATTTGTTTTGAATAGTTTCTACTAATCCAAACTGCATATTTTAGATGGGTTAAGAATAAATTTTATTACTAAAATATTGTAGATGAAAATAAATGTGATTTTTTAAATTACCAAAGATAACCTGAGGTTTAGAGACTTCAATTTCAGTTGTATTTAGAATCTATTATTTAGTGTCTTAAAAGTATGTTTCATTTCTACTAGCAATCCGATTTAGATTCCACCCTACTATTTTTTTTTAATTCTATCACTAATAGTATTTTACATTGTATTTTTTTGTTGTTGTTTTTAGTTGCCTGGAGGATGATTTCTGAAATGCAGTTGAAACACATTTTATTATTATATAGTATACTGTGAAATAGTCCAGTCAAATCATGCCCCATAATAAATCTTCACATAAGTTTCAGATTAGTGTTATAAATGAGTTACTAAGAGAAACTCCTATATAATAAGAGTATCCTATTCTGTAACTAGACAGGTTTCCATCCTCTTAGAGCCAGCTCATAGAAGATGTGTGATTTGGGGTTCTACTTTCTGTGGAGTATGACCCCATAAAATCATGTCAGTTTTATAAACACCAAATGAAAATTTGTTCTCCTTTGTTCCAGAGAACTAACAAAACCAAAAATAGAATGATAGTTACTTACATCTGATAAATTAACTCAGCATTATAGTGGATACAGCATTTTGGTGGCTTGGTATTATTAGTCTATTCCTTTAAGATCATATATATTTAGTACTTTCTCTAACTATAGCATGCTTTTTAAATAAAATTGAACTTACATTTTAATATAAAATAAACTTTATTTTGAATGCTTAAATGATCTGGGTTCTAATTTTCACATTTGTCATTTCAAACAAGTTCTAGGCTTTTTTTTTCTTTTTATATGCCATAAGCCAATTTTTCAAGGGTTTGGGCAATGGTTTCTGGACGTCTCACTTTGTCTGTTTATGGTTTTTATTATTGATATAGGACCAAATGTAGGAGAATGTGAAATGGGGAACCACCTTTTAGAATGCTGGCTCATTTTCCAGGTCTGCCAACCATCGTTTTATTTTATATTATCAGGAGACTCACCCAGAGGCCCGTTCCCTTTCCATCTCTGACATTAGCAATACCTCTTTCCTGTTGATTTACTTAAATTTGAAACATGCCACTTATGATCAAGTTTCTTCAATAGTTATAAAAGTAGTCATAAAATATGCATTGCAATGCTAGGCAAACATATCTTGCTGGCACCTTGATTTATTATAGTATACTGGATAATTAGATTATTTCTTACCACTTTGAGTTTCAGCTGTTGCTAAGTAAACTCAGCATTTCATCAATGGATTTGTAATTTGTAGTTGATGGAAATGTAATACTTTGTAAACTTATACTTCCAGGTTCTGATTCATACATACGGATATAACATTTTCAGGCTCATAAATGAGTCACAATTTTAAAATGGGCCCTTTCAAGTTATAAAAGTCAGCAGTTTGGAAGCTTTCCTCATGCATCTGTGACTTGCAAAGCATCAATGCTCAGTGTAATGTTTCCCAAATAAATTGGTCATTAAACTCTTACAGAAAGAAAAGCCAGTACTCCCTCAAGCTCAATTTTCTCTTGATTCCTATGCAGATATAATTTGTTTTTGTTTTTGTTTTTGTTCTGCCTCCAGATATAACAATGGGGAATAATATTTGTGGAAAGAGGCTTTGAGGTTCTGGTCCAAAGGTGTAGGTTGAAAATAATAGCAGCGATTATTCTCAAGTAGTAAAAACCTAAAAACTGAACAGTTAAGAATCTAACCTCAGTGGAATCTGGCCTGGTATCATAGTTCATGACAGTCCACCATCCTGCCTCCATGCTGATGTCCAGATTTTATGAAATATGAGTGTCAAGTCAAGTGTCTTCTAACCTCAGGAAATCCCCGGAATCACCTACTTGATTCATTAACCAGGGTGTGTGTATGCAGTTCTGAGCAGTATGCTCATGAAATTCAACTTTAGAACCACCTGCCAGATAAAAAGAAAGAACATAAAATCTAAATGCAAATGTCCTGCTACCCAAGCCGTTTTGTCTTGAAGAAAATGAATACATTTCTTGGACCCAAGTAGGGCTTGATTGGAGAAACTCAAGTGTTTCCTACAGGTAACAGGATTTTTTGCATTATATTTCTTTTTGAATTTTATACCTTTCATTTTTTTTTTTTTAATTATTAGTTGTTGATGGAACTTCATCTGTTTACATTGAACCCAGTGCCTCACACATGCTAGGCAAGCACTCTACCACTGAGCCCTAACCGCAGCCCCATACCTTTCATTTTTAATGTGTCCTTAATGCAAACTGTATTAAAATGACAAAAGAGATTCAAGACAAGTGCCTTCACATAGAATAAAATATACAAATTTTGGACATTTATTGTGTTTGGAAAAATTTGCCTTCTGTTGCAGAGTTAAACTTTTATGACATGAGTCTGTGTTGATGGGCTCGCTTACTGTTATTAGAAGTAGACATGGAATGAGGCAGACTTAAGTATTGTTGTCCCAGAGCTGGTTTTGAGAAACAGAGCCCCTTCTGTTTATCAAGAGACCACTTGGCTTGCTCTAGGGGGACTCCATGAGCTGCCTCTGAACTACTTGCTGGCCTGGCAGAACAGTGTCTAGTCTGTGGTCATTTCCTGAGGCCTGGTGGAGGGGAGCATCCGTCCTTGAACTCTTCTATCCTGCCAGTTCAACGCAGTTTGGCACCTGAATCTCAAATCCCCTAGATTAATAAATAGTCTGATCACTGCCAAGTTCCTAAGGACACTGAAAAAGGCCCAGTCATCGGATATTTAAACGTAGCTTGGTGCTGAAGTCAAAGGCATTTTGAGTTCCTGGGCATTATTCAATACATATTTAGTAAATAAATATAGAAAATTAAAATATTTCATGCAGATTTACATCATAATTGTTGACTAAGATCTAAAAATAGAATTAATTTTTGTAAAAAAAAAACTTTAATGAGACATACTTTTATATCATAAAATTCACCTATTTAAAGTGTATGGTGTGACAGACTATGCTACTATCACCACAAATTCAGTTTTAAAACACTTCAGTCACCTCAGAAAGATTCCCAGTGCCCATGTACCTTAAATCCTTGCTTATTCCTTCAGTTCTAGATAACCACTGTGTTATGTCTCTATGTCTCTACAGATTTGCTTTCTAAGTCCTTCATATACAGGTGACCATATAATATAGCAGCCCCTCTGTACTTGCAGGTTTCTTAACCAACTATGGATTGAAAGTACTTGGAAAAATTTCATCTGTCCCAAGCATGTACATTGTATTATATGTTAAAAGTAATCTCCAGCGTGGCGTTTATTGGGAAAGGAGCAGAATCCCTTCACCTCTAAGGAGCCTAAGGGGTAGGGATTTGGTTTAGATAACCTTGCCAAAATGTGGTTCAAAATTCTTCCAGGACTCAGTTTAATGAGCGTGTGCATGGTTATCCTGGGAGTGGCCACTGTCTACATCCACAGGTTCACTAACAGGGACAAGGAAAAAAGGATTGCCCATTTTTTGTATCAGTGGAGTTTGATGGAAAGAGATAGATGCATGTCCTGAGTTAATCATCATTATAAATCAAAAGGTTTGGAGAATATTGATTAAGAAATACCCTGCTAGAAGGTTATTTGATATATTATGTAGCATGCAGGGTGTTATATAATACATAATCAAAATAAAATGAAAAAGAAAAGGTAATCTAGAGATGATTTAAAGTATATGGGAGGATGTACATGTACATAGTATTTGCACAAAATACATAATATCATTTTATGTAAGGGACTTCAGCATCTGTGGATTTTGATATCCAAAGGGTCCTAAAACCAATACCTCCAGAGATACCACGGGACAACTGCATATTCTTTTGCATCTGGTTTCTTTTACTTAGCTTAAAATTTTTGATGTTTTTCTATGTTGTAGTATGTGTCACAGTTTGTTCCTTTTTATTGATGAACAGTGTTCTGTTGTAAGGAAATGCTACATTTTGTTCAACCATTCATCAAATGATGCCCATTTAGATGGTTTCCTATTTTTGTACTATGGATAGGGTTGCTGTGAATTTTTGCACATAACTCTCTGAGTGAACATATGTTTGGGACTTTTTTTCTTCTCTCTTAGGTAGACATCTAAGAGTGTGTTATTTTACATTCCCACAGCAATAAGCAATGTATGAGGATGCATGAGGATTCCACTTTCATCACATCCTTGACAGTGTTGTCATTCATAGAGATGTGTGTGTGTGTATGTATGAATACATATATGTTTTTATACACATACACACACTCATATAAATACACATATATACCTTTGTCACATTCATATATCTGGATATGGACATATGGCATTGTGAGTCATATATGAGAATGTATATGTGTATATGTACACATAAATAAATACATTTATTTTTATAATTTCATAGCCATTCTAGTACATGTAATGTGGTACATTACTTTGGTTGTAATGTGCAATCCTCTAATGTATAATAATTATGAACTCCTTTTCATGTGATCATTAGCTTTTCTTTATCTTCTTTGGTGAAATAGTTTTAGTTGAAAAAATTCTCATTTTTTGCCCATTTTAAAATTGGGTCATTTGTCATTGCATTTTAAGAGTTCTTTATGTATTCTAGTTACTAGTCCTTTACCAGATATATGACTTGCAAATATTTTCTGTGGCCTGCATTTTGATTTCCACACAGTGATTTTTCAATGTGTTGCAGCCAGACTTCCCTTTCTCTAAACCAGTCCCATCTTGCCTCCTAAAAACATACAGGAAAAATATTCAGCAGTGCATAGCTTGCAGATGGGGATCTTTGGAGAGACCAAATCCCTTATTCAGGTTCATGCTGTAATGCCTCTCCTGGCTACTCTTTTATCACCCTGAAGTCATTTTTTTCTAGTAACCACTACCTGATAGTAACAAGAAAGAGAAGGAACAATGGAGATTATTTTTTCAATCCTGCTTAAAGTTTTTCTAGTTCTTTCATTTCTTTGATAATTGTAGTAGCTATAAAAAGTAAATAACAGAAAACAATTTGTCATTTTCACTTTCAGTGAAAATATGTACCCACTGCCTCCGATTGATATATTTAAGATTTTTTTTTAGTTTGCTTCCCGAGATGAAGCAAGATTTTTTTTTCCTACTAATCCCCAGCTTTCTTCATGAATAATGGCAAACATTTGTTATGTATCTGGCCCAGTTTTAGGGATAAAACTGAAAAATGAATCTCATGCTTCCCCTGTGTGTGACCTTGCTGGATTTCATGACAGTCCACTGTCATGACTCTGAAAGTGTGAAGTGCTAACCACAGGCTGCCCAACCAGATGACTGCTGTTTGACTGTTTTTCTTAGCATGCTTTGTATTATAGTGACAGCATATCATACAACTCACAGGGATGTGGCAACTGTATTGAATCCACAGTAGCTGAGGTGGCAAATGATGTTTGAGTGACTGCTGCCTAATATCTTTACTTTCAGGTTTCCCCACATGAAGTAGACTTCTAAAAACTTTCTGTGTTATATGAAAGGTAACTTAAATGTTTTAGCTTACCGAGGCATATGTAATATTCTTACAGGAAAAAAATCCAATTAAAAAGAGATTTTCAGGGCTGGGGATGTAGCTCAAGTGGTAGCGCGCTCGCCTGGCTTGTGGGGGGGCGGGGGCTGGGTTCTATCCTCAGCACCATATAAAAAAAAGTAAAGATGATGGGTCCACCAAAAACTAAAAAATAAATATAAAAAAAAGATTTTCAGACTTTCGGTATCTAATATTGTAGCTTGAGAACTTCCTTTGAAACGTCATGTAAGAATCATGATTTGTAAATATAAAAGGTATACAGTAAAGCACAAGGTATTCAGATCCAATTTGATGAGCAGAAAATATCTTTTGTGTTAGTAATCATGATCAAAATTTAAATTTAGTGACTTTCTGGTTTCAAAGAAATGGTTTCCAATATTTCATGTAACAGAGTATACTAGTCTTCCGTGCTAGGCATCTATGGAACGTCATTCTGAAAGTCTACTTGATATTGTTTTGTCTCAATGGAACACAGAGAAGGGTGTCAAGCAGTTCTGTACCAGAATTTCTGGGTTACTCTGTGTCTGAAAGTGGGTGAGTATTCTTATATTTACTATATGGTAGTTATTATGGTAGTCTGCCTACTACAATTTAGTAAGATATTTTTAAAAATTATTATTTAATTATGCACATTTATGTGATATTATGACAATTTGATACATGTTTGTACTATGTAATGATCAAATCATGGTACTTAACATTTCCATTTCACTAGACATTTGTTTCTGAGTTTTTTGATTAGCACATAATTGTACATATTTATGAGATACAGTGTGATATTTTCAATACATGGATGCAATAATACTGATCAAATCAGAGTCATTAATATTTCTATCTCTTTATCATTACTTTGTGTTTGGAGTTCTCAAGCTCCTCTCTTCTAGCTATTCATAAAATATATAATAGGATTTTGCGAACTATAGTCACCCCACTGTGCTATAGAACACTAGAACTTATTCTGTGTTTTGGTATCCATTATCCAACCTTCCTCTATCCCTCCTACGCCTACCCTTCTTAGCCTCTAATAATCACTATTCTCTTTCCAGATTGACTCTTTTTTAGCTTTCACAAACAAGAAAGAACATGTGATCCTTGTCTTTCTGTGTCTGACTTATTTCTCTTATTACAATGTCCTCCAGCATATCAAAGAGATACCTGCATGCCCACGTTTATTGCTCTACTGTCACAATAGCTAAGATATGGCATCAACTTAGATGCTGATCAATGGGTGAATTGATAAAAAAAAGTGGTATGTACATACAATGAAATACCATTCATCCATAAAAAGAATGATACTCTTTTTTAAAAAATAGATTCTGCCAAGTGTGGTGGTGCACACCTGTAATCCCAGTGGATGAGGAGGTGGCTGAGACAGGAGAATTGGGAGTTCAAAGCCAACCACAGCAACAGGGATGCACTAAGCAACTCAGTGAGACCCTGTCTCTAAAATAAAATATAAAATAGGGCTGGTATGTGCCTCAGTGGCTGAGTGCCCCTGAATTCAATCGCTGATACCCTCTCCCAAAAGGATTCAGAGGCGTCTGGGAAGTGAGAAGCTACATTGCCCAGTTTCATTTTCTATCTTCAGATGATCCATTTTTGTAATACCTTTTATTCCTCCTCTCACCCACCACTCAACTTAATTTCCATCTGGATCTCTGTCCTTTCAACCCTGCCAAGGTCATTGGCTTTGTCTTGATGGGGCAGCTGTTTCAGGTAGATGATGGATGGTTGAATAGCCAAAGGAACGAGGGCATCATGGAAGGAAGATTTGATGTCATCTCTAGAACCAGGATCACTAATGGAATTAGTGGTGGTATGTATCCAGAACTCTTATGTGTGGGTTAGATATTCTTTGAGTGTGTGTGGTGTTCCACACCTTGTGTAAATGCAGGTACCAAAGTTCTACCTCACTCAAGCTCCTCAGTGGTCAGATCCATATCTGGTACCACCTTGATCCCCACAGAGCCCAGAGTCCTTTCATATCGTGTTCAGAAAGCCTTATAAGTCATCTGTCAGGCCAAGAGCAAGACTAACTACTGTTGTTCTCTGAGGGCTTGTGGGGTGGGTATTTCTGCACAGTAGTGATCCCGTCAGGTAGAACAATAGAAGGCTGATTACCAACTCTTAATGAGTGGCTTAATCTATTAAAATTTAACTCTTATTGTGAAGAATTTGTTATGAAGAGTAATGCTAATGGGCATAATCTATGTTAAATGTGGGGAACATTTGAACATTTTTATCCTCTCCTAGAAACTGGTTTCATTTGCAAGCAATTAGAGTTTTATGATTTAGTAAGTTAACACAGGTTAATGAGGAGCTCTGTGTTAATTTAAAATTTCTGTGAAGCAGTGGCAAAAATAGCACTTGCTGAATATTTGAAGACTGCAGACACATTGGTCTTGGAAATCTGAAACCTCCCTTATGTGTTGGAACACCAGGCGAAAGGCCCCATGGAAACGTGACAGGCATGGTACAGAGCTGTTTGCACGGCTTTCTCTGTATTCAGCTTGGAAGTATTTCCATTTACTCTGCTGGAGCACACGGACTTCAGACAGTTTCTCAGCCTTTTATCGTGGGCATTGCTTCACAGGCTCCCAGGAAAGGCGTGGCTGCAGTCATAGCTGGGATTTGCAAAGGGAGGGCACAGGGGACCCTGTTCTGAGGTGACATTAGTGACAGAACCCCAATGTGAAGAGAGCTCTTCAGACAGAAGTAAGTGCCCCTTAAGGCAGCATTTCATCTCTCATGAAACTGCCCATGTTGTAAGATTACTGCTGGTATCCCTTGCACCATTCAGCTTGGATCCTGATTACCTTTAATTTCTGGACACTTCCCGAAAGCCTCATTAATAGTAACAAACAGGCAATCTAGCATGGCTCATGTAGAATACCCACCACAGCCTCAGGAATAAAAACATCATGAGTGTTAAACCACCAGGTATAACTTCCTCAGACCAAAAAAAAAAAAAAAAAAAATCTTTTAAGTAACTGCATCATGAAATAGTTGCAAGGTATTTGAAAGATTAGAATTTTCTTTCATGTTCCTTTATCCAGTTTTACTTTTTATTAGAAATTTTATCAGGTTTGGTCTTTGTCTCAATTTGTGCTTAGAGGGGATCATTTTTTGTAAGGACGAACAGCAAGAATTGAGGAAACATTTTTTTTTTCATGTACTGGGCTAATAAAGCAGGGGTTGGCAAACTGTAGCTCATGGGCCAAACCTGGACCACTGCTTGATTCGCAGAGCCCATGATCTAAGAACAATCTTTACGTACTTTAAGTGTTGATAGGGAAACAAATGTGAGGTAGAGACCATATGTAGCCAGCAAAGCATCAAATGTTTATTACTTAGCCTGTGTGAAGCAGGTTTGCTGCCCTGGGTCTCAAGTAGCATCATTTTTGACTCCAATTTGTTTTAAGCACAATATGATATTATAAATCCCAAAGAATTTTCTCATTTTCCTTTGGGGTCAGACAATGGGCTTATATTTTATCACAGGTTAAATCAGAGGTAACACCCTATACCCCAGATAATCAGAACATCTTTTTTCTTTTTCAATGTTGAGGATTAGGCCTCAAGCATGACAGGCAGACACACTGCCACTGAGCCACATCCCTAGCCCTATAATCAGAATATTTTTAGGACTAAATATAAATGTTTCGTAACAAATGATCAAACATTGACATTGGTCGAAGTGGTGATAGGTACAAACATCGTACCAATGTTAGTAACCTGAGCTATTTTGACTAGTGGTAACTAGATGCCTGCATAATTCATTTTTTTATGTATGCCAAACAAATCTATCTTTTCTGTCCACCCAAATATAATGCAGTGAGATATGAATTAATTGCTCCAATCTATTGAAGATTCTAGTCTCCTAGGTTTTAACTTCATTGACTTTGAATAAGATCAGTACAAACATCGAGTCATTAAGAATTCTAATCTGGAAGTTGTAGAGGACCAGGTCTCAGGATGGACTTGGAACTGAAGCCTCCAAAACGTAATCATTGAATATTGTCAGAATACTTTTCCTTTCCCTGGAAAAATGATCTCAGCTCTTCTTGCAAGATCACTCTCTGCAGTATGTAAAAAGCACATAAAGCAGTGGCTATGTGCTACTTATCCTTGGGGGCAATTATGAAGGCAAAACAATCTTTATTGCTATTTATTGGAGTATTATAATAAAATACTATGATTATCTTTTCTTTTTGAGCTCTACTTCCAAATGTGGGGCTTCTTCTACCAAGTGAAGCATATGTTACTTAATGTGGAAGAAATTGACCAGCAACAGATTAGAATTATCCCTCATTGAGTTTCTTATAAGCATCCCTACTAAAACCTCTCACGATGTTTGCTTTCAAAGTCTCTAAAGCATTGCTGCCTTTTCCACAAATGTGATATTCATTCCTTAGAAGAAAGAAGCAGCAGTGATTTGGCTAAGATACCAGATATCTGGACAATTATCATGGTTAAGATGACATGTTTACATTCAATGAAGAAAGCACTCACAGAGCAGGTTTTATAGGAGAGAGAGAATTTTAATGCCATATTTGCATAAGAATTTCATATTATGGTTGGATTATATCCTCCTCCTCCTCCTCCATTCCATTTGATCATTAGATAGGCTGTAGATGTAGCTTTTCTGATTATGCCTACTCTGGCCCCAAGATGTTTGTTTCATAGCAGCGTTCAAGCTAGATAAGAATAAGTTTCCCCTTCTTTCCTTGTTGTTTTTGATGGACACATTTTTCATACTCAAGAAAGATAGTTTGGATGTGAGTAAAAACTGCAACTTGCCTTTTTCTCATAACAAGTTGAATTTTTTTTAATGCTGCAGATTTTTGTTCTTTTCCAATATAGCTTTAGGTTGTCTTACTTTCCAATCTATTTGGCACATAGCCCTGGATATTCTTGATCTGAGCATATATTTCCTTTTTATAGATTTTCTTTGTTGGCAAGGCAGAAATCCTCAGGTATGGTAACTAGTGAACCAACTTATTTAGGTGAAATTAAGAAAAATAAAACACAACAACAACAAACAACATGTGGGTTAAGTGTTCTTAAAGTGAATTAAATTCTTAAAAAAAAAAAAAAAAACAGTGTCTGTAATTTACCTGCCTTGATTCAATGTAAAAGTTATTTTCTTGGTTTTTTTGCTTGTTTTGAAAGAAAGCACAGCATTTGAACCACCTTTATGTTATTCATTATCAGTATTTAGTCTCTGGTATTCTACTAAAACAATTTTGCTAGTTAACCTTTTATAAAAAATCACTGCTGGGCACAAAGGGAGAATGTAAAAATCCATCTGAAAAAGAGCTTAGGCTGGATTGAAGGGCCTCCAAATTATAGGATTGTTTCAGAATTCTTACCTCTATAAATTGAACATTTATGTCCCTCCAAACCTCATATGCTGAAATCTATGCCCCAGTGTGATGGTCTAAGGAGCGGGGGCATTTTTGGAAGGTGATTAGACCTTGAGGAGAAAGTCCCTTTGTATGGGATTAGTGTCCTTATAAAAAGAGACTCTAGAGAGTTCCCTGGTCCCTTCTACCATGTGAGAATGCAGAGAGGATGGCTGACTGTGAACCAAGAAACAGGTTCACAGCAGACACCAAATACCCAAACTTGATCTCAGACTTCACATCCTCCACAACTGTGAGAAATGAATGTCTGTTGTTGTGGTCACCATTAAGCTATTCTAGCTATTCTAGCAGCCCAAATGAACTAAGACACTTGCATTTCCATAGAATTAGCAAAAGAAACTGTACAAGTTTGTTTAAGGACTAGATATTCAAAACAAAATTTAAAAAAAGGTCATGTATTATTTCACTGTCCTCTTTTAAATGTCCTTTAGGAATTCTGACCATGTTGTCTCCTGGTATTGGCTTTGTGTACAGCCATAGGCTGTTTTCTTTAAGCAAATGTGGACAGACCATTGTTAGAGACTCATAGATGACTGGCTCAAATCTGACTGAAAATCTTAGGAAGTACATCCTATTAAGATTTATTAGCACTTTTATAATCATTTAAATACACAGTTTTGTGAGCATTGGGGCTACTATTGGTTGGTGAGATACTGTCTCTGAAGGTGAAAGTCAGGAATCATGTTATGTGGCAGAAAAGGTAGAACAGAGCTGTGTAGGTCTCCAGTATCCAGCACATGAACTGTCATAAAGCTGACACTGAACAAACACCTTGTCAGGGAAAGTCACCTGAAACAAAACAGCAAAGCATGTTCCCCCACACTTTTCATGGAGTTATATATCAGGGCTTCCCGCCTTGACTGCTTGTAGACAGGAATAGAGGATTTTATTTTCTCTGTGCCCAGCTCCAGGTGTAAAACCTAGAGCAAAGCCAGTGACCAACAAATAATAGTTGGATAAGAGAATCACTGTCTAATTATGAACATTTTGGCTAATTTTAATGTTCTTTTTAAGCTGTTCCCTCAGACTTAATTGGAATAGAATATAGCTCCTCTATCTTGCTCCCCCACCAAAGACAAGGCACAAATAAACCAAAAAATGAGTGCCTGTAAAATAAGGAGGCTAATAAAAACAGCTTTTTCAGAGACTTGGGAAGTGTTTCATAATGTTTTCGACTCAATAAATTAGAACTGCCTTGGCTTATATTAAGACTGATTTCTAAGGGTACTCATTTATTAAGATTAAAAAAAAAGAATTTCTACAAATAGATTCTGGGGCAGGAAATAAGATAGAATATCACTACCCATTATCTCATTCACAAATATATGGGTGTGCGTGCATGCACATGTGTGTCATGTACACATAGACACATTCCTAGTCGATTGTGGGGAGAGAATATAAGTGTCAAAATGGCCTGGTCTTTTCTCTCTAGGAATTTGCAACTCCATAGGGAAAATTTGTTAAACTGTAATATGGAAGAGAATAAAAGAAGTGCCCTAATCAAGGGAAAGCTCACAGATATTAAATTATAATTTAAAAACTTAGAGGACGACTTCCTAGAGAAGAAAAGATTTTATTTGGGACTTCAAAATAAATAGAAATTCAAAGGGCCAAAAAGTGAGACAGTACAGCCCAGACTGAAAGGACACCATGAAAGGACACCACTTTACAAAGCACCTGACAAGAACAGGAGGAAAAGTTTATTTCACAATTTCATAGGTTTAGTCCATGGTCAGCCAGCTCATTGCTCTGGCCCAAACTGAGGCAGAACATCATGGTGGAAGGGCGTGGGAAAAGAATGGTGCTCCTCTTGAGAGAGGAGTGAGAAGGAAGCCGAGTGAGAGAGGCGAAGGAATGCTCTGAATATTCCTGCATGAACACAGGGGCTTTTGGGGGTACCCCATATCCAGACCACATCAGAAATTAAGCTAAATTGGGGCTGATGTTTGGGAAAATAAAGAGTCTGGATCTTAGCTCATATGTCTGATTTTGCTATCTCGTTAGTATTATTTATGTCACCATTATTTATTAGACCATTCATTATATTGACATTTTTCTTACATACATTTACATTAAAAGGAAACGTACTTTTGGTAAGTTTCCCCAAAACTGGTTTTGGGAAATAATAAACTTCTATCACTTTTCTAAGTAAATTCTGAAATCCAAACCCTCATTAAATTCTAATTTGACCCCTGTTCCTTCAGCGCTTCCGTAAGCTAAGCTTGTTACAAATGGAGATCAGCACATATCAGAGGCATGATCCTGCTAGTACTCACCTGACGCTTATTCTTAGCTGTACCAGAAAGATCAGAAGATAATCAAAATTACAATAAATTACTAAGAAACATAATATTTTTCAATCCTGATTTTTTTGTGTGTGTGTGTTACTAAAATTCATCTGAAACACCTCCTAAACATTTGGCCTTTGCAACTGTCTACATCCCATACCTTCAGAAACTCTGTTTGGAGAGGGCCTTGGAGTATTTTATGTCTTGAAATAACATAAATACGGCTCAGACTTCAGAAGGAGAACCATGGCAGCATCAAGGACAGCTGAATGAGAGGCCTGGCACTGCAAATCAGGAAAACCAGCTTGCGGGGCTCTTCCATTCTAGCCTGGGAGTTAGGGGTTTGTGTCAAGGGATGGATCCTTCCGTAAGCAGTACCAGTGACCTGAAAGGTCAGGACATGGCTTCAAGGGGGAATGTAAGGTGCCTAACTTGTGTGAAGTGGTAAATGTTGTAGGTACTTAGAAGATATAGTATTGAATGCAGGAGGAGAGACTTGAAGAGGGGCAATGATGGGATCTATGTTGGAGATGTCGATGAGAATTTGAAAAAGAAACATGGTTAAGATAAACCTGGCCACACCTGAGTACATCTAAAGAAATGGGTGATGATAAAAGAGGAAGAGAAGAAAATATGCTAAGGTTCAATGCAAAGAAAAGCAGGTGAAGAGAATGCACTATGGTGTCACTGAAATGGAAGATGAAGCCATGTGTGGAAAGCAAACCTAATGAAAAAATGACAGTATTTCTAAATTCAATAAATGAAAGATGTAGCAATATACCCAGGGTCCTGGTATAAATAAGTGGCTTAAGAATCATGTTTGTAAATAATAAGGATTGCATAAATCTCAAAAGTGTTGCAACTCCAGATTCACATGGCAATGGCTAGGGACATTCAGCCAGGTACTAATATACTCTGGTTCTTGTACATGTCTGAAGAGCTCCACATTCCTAGTTCCATGGATCCTAGACCTGCAGCCACAATGTACACTTATCTCTGTGCGGTAGTTATAGGATCTTGGTGGGATGGGAGAGATTTTCAAATGCAGTACTAGGGATTGAACTCAGGAGTGTTTTCTCACTCAGCTACATCCCCAGCCTTTTGTATTTTGAGACAGGGTCTCACTAAGTCCTGGAGACTAGCCTCAAACTTGTGATCTTCCTGCCTCAACCTTCCAATTTTCTGGGATGAACCCCACTGCCAACTATTCACTTACTTCTTGAATCCTATCAACCACCAAAAGTGTTATGCAGCCATGTTTGAAATCTCAAAGGATGCTCTTACTAACTCCTGGAAAAAAAAAAAAAAAAAAAAACACTTCTCTACCCTTGACCCAATTTATTCTATTTTTAAATATACTCAGATTTCTTTAGAGTAAATAAAAACATCAGTGCCTTCACTGACTGGCTCAATCTGAGTGTTTTGTTATCTAACCTGCAGCCTCTACTGAGTCTAATCAAACAAGAAGAATCATGCTGACACTTTGGTTAACAACACCAGAGTTTACTTGATGCAAATATGGGGTTCCTTCTGTTTGATGATGTTTGGAGGAGTTTAATTAAATGTTTACAGTGGAAGACTGAACACAGATTTTAAAAGGCATTGTGCTTGTCTTTGTAAAGCTTTAAAAACACTCCTCTCTAACCTACTTAAGCATTTCTCTTCAGTGTCTACCTGGAATTCTATTCCTATGGCTGTTTGTGTTGGATCCACCAAAGCATAAGCTCCTGAGGTCTAGTGCATTCCTCATTCATGCATTGCTTCATTTATCCATCACCAGCCCACCGAGTGCCTGTTCCACATTAGGCTGTATTCTAGGTCCTAGGAGAGAAGAGTGACAGGTTACATTCTACTGCTCCTCAGTAGATAGGTCAGTGCCATGCACATTGTAACTGCTCTGGAAACAGCTAAGAAGTTCCTGAAATGTGCTGTATTTGAATGGGTTTGAGACTGATACTCTTTACTGCTATGTAAGAGATTGAGGCAGATGCTGCATCCCTAATTCACATCTCATTCCTCACTGGTTTTGGGGTTTTAAGAAATATATTGAGAAATAAATATCCTAAAGACTGTACCCTGTACCTAGCCTAGGGGAGATGAGAGCAACAGAGATGTGTAGGTGTCCAAGAGAGCAGAACGGAAATGGTACATGCCTAGGGCTTTTCTCCATACTCCTTAAGAGTAATTTGTCCTTTTTGTTTTGTCTTGTGAGAGTGTGATTTCAGCTGGAGGAGCCTCAACAGGCAACACAGTTAATTCTACTAGGAAGGAAAACTAGTGGTGAAACATTTATTTTCAAATGTTTGAAGGGACAGCAGAACTTGGGGAGTGTGTGTGAATATGTACTATGATTGGACTTTCTCTCCTTCAGTGCCTTTCTCCCTCCCTCCTGTGACACTGGGAAAACTGAAACGTGTCACTAAATGACCTATCACAGTCCCTGAGCATTTATCATTTCTTCCTACCCCTGCTGCTTACATATCCTCAGCAGCTCCAAGAGACAAATCCTAGAGCTGGACTATTAACACAGCACCTGGGCCTGCTCTGCACACGGTCCTTTCCCTACCCCGTCCTGCCTTTGCTCCTCAGTATCCTCAGAGTGATGGGTTCTGTCTGTTGGCTTCTTGAGGCAGTTTTGCTTTATGTCACATATGGAAGAAAAGACTTGCAGTGCTTCAAGGATAGGTCTCAAGTATTCATTCAGCCAAGATGAAAATTGTAAAAACACCCTTTTTTCCTAAAAAGCAGTGGAGAATGAGGATTCGATTATCATCACCAGTCAAGAGGAACTAACTGTAATGTTTGACATGCAGGGGGAAGAAAGGAGAGGGTGATGACCCTTCAGTTATGAATGCGAAATGAATGATGTGACTATACGTGAGTTTTTGTCTCTTTAGATTTTGTGAGTGCATAATTTCATTGAGAAGTTCAGAAATAGGAAGAAATGTCAAAATGAATAAAGCCTGTTTCCTAGACATTGCTAAATGTGTCTCTTTTGCTTTAAATAACAATGTTTAAGAATCAAACTTGAATTATATGTTATCAGGTAAAACACAGTTGAATTTTGTGGTTTTTCTTCATTAAAGTTTCACAAATTAAAAATCATCTAAACATTTTTTTGAGGAGTTTAGCTGGAGATATTTGCCATCAGTATCTTAAATATGCTCAGAGCTCCATTGGGGCCTCTTTTCTGAGTACTGAAATATAAATATATATATGGGCTTATATTACTAATTTTCAAAATGAAGGAGGTAGACTATGCAGTTTAGTTTCTCCCAACTTAGATTTTTGTGCCTTTGTGGTTCTTTGATGATTTGGAGGCTTTTAGAAGGCACTCTAGAGATGTATGATTAGTATATTCATCAAGTTTTGTTGATATGTGAATACTATTTTGCACAACTGAGTCATGTGTAGCATAATGAGGCATTACTAGTAAAGATAAAGGTTCCCATGTGTGTTAGTCAGCTGTCTGTTATTGTAATAAAATAACTGAAACAATCACCTTAAAAAAAGAAGTTTTCTTTTGGATCCCAGTTTGTAGAGGTTTTAGTCCATGGCTAGTTAGCTCATTGCTTTGGGACCTGTGGTGAGGCAGCATGTCATGGCCAAGAGTACATGGTGGAACAACCTGTTCACCTCATGGCAATCAAGAAGTAAAGAGCCCAAAGGGGCTGAGGTCCCAACATCCTGTTCAAGAGCATACCCCAATAACCTAATACTTCCCATTAGGCCCACCTTTTAAAGTTTCCACCACCTCCCAATAGCATTGAGCTAGAGACTAAGCTTTTAACAAATGGGCCTTTGGTGGACATTGAGATCCACACCATAGCCCATGTTCTCAGACATGCATGAATGCATGAGTTTTTATAAGCCACTCAAATATCTTCCTGTTGAGAGGAAAGATCTTGACTGTGTCCACAGCCTGATAGTGCTTACTAACTCTTGACCAAACTGCTCCAAAAAATAGACATGATTTTCTCATGTGTTCTTGACAGTGATAATATCATTTCCAAGTGGGAAAACATTGGTACTTGGGGTGGTGAACAAATTTTACTCTTGATCTATAAGCCATCATTAGACATAAATTATGACATTGGATCTGTAGTATCCTATAGTATTGAAATAATGAGGGTGATAAGGAAAACAAGTATCCAAAAAGGCTCTTCAGTGGGGTGAAAATGAGAAGGAGGTTGAGAAGTACAGACTACCCTAGGGCTTCAGCTGCAGAGTCTGAAGTTGGGAGTGTTGGGGCTGCCTGGAGTCTGCTTACTTGGTAAGCTTGAGTGACCCCAGAGACCACAATTGCATTGTTAAAACCTGTATATCCTGGCATCCCGTATTGAGGGCACCTTTCAAAACTTAAATTGAGGGGCTGGGGTTGTGGCTCAGTAATACAGCGCTCACCTAGCATGTGTGAGATGCTGGGTTCAATCCTCAGCACCATATAAAAATAAATAAAGGTATTGTGTCCAACTACAACTAAAAAAAATTTTTTTAAAAACTTAAACTAAGCATCAGATACACCACTTATTATAACTTTGTTACTTTAAGTTTTGATAGGTGGCCTATACATGGGATGTGGGGACATAATGGGATTATTAACCTTTGGATTGACCTGGTAAGGGTCTGCTGTACAGGCTGTAGGTCTTTGGGTGATATGCCATGTTTATAAATTTTAGCCAAACATCGATGGAGGCACTGGAGAGGTAGAGAGGTACATTTACATGGTTTCTAAGCAGCCCATTGTCTTGTAGAGATGTGTTCTATAGTGGCATATGTGTGAAATTCATTTTGCTTACTTTTATGATAGGCAAGGTGAGCTTTAAAAAAATTTTGAAGGAATTTCAGGGATTAGAAAAGATATTCAATTATAAATTTAAGACCCTTGCACACCCTTTTAGCGTATGGCATAGGCATAAGCTAACTCCCTATGGACAGATTATCATATCCATTTGCTTTCTTATGATAGATAATTCATTAGTGTCTCAGCACCCAAGCCCCAAAGGTAGGAGCTGCCAAATTTCAAAATTCAAATCATTGAATTATTGTGCTCACTGTACAGGTTCATGTCATCAATGGTTAATGACACAGGTGGAGGCAATTTCTAAGAACAGTCTAGCAGTTTCAGGTCCTTCATGTATATTTAGCCTGAAACTCTGGATTCTGTTTCCTGAGACTGAGACCCAAGAACAGGACATCTCCTTGGCACTTGTCCTCAAAGGCTCACCTGAATTTTCCATTCAAGTCACCTAATGATGCTCCCACCTCAATACCTTTTGATGTTCCTGACAATGATACTCTGGTTAAGTAAGGATTAGGAGATCATCAGGTTATTTTGGAATGTGATGATTCAGCACAGGAAAATTCTAGGATGTGAAAGAAAAAAGAGGGAGGAAAGTGTCCTGAAGTGGAACAGATTTAAAATTTCAGAGCCTAGCAGGCTTGTCTTCGGACAATTGCAAAAGGAGAGTGGGCTTCAGTTGCAATAGCAAGGTTTCAGGCTTATCTTAGTGTGAAGAAGAGCATGGTGGCAGTTGGAAGCATCTGATGGTGAAATTAATTATCAAGGGTAGTCATGGCACTGTCTTCTCTAAGTGTTTTCAAAAATATGATTGACTTCTCATCTGTCTGGAATGACATTAAGTTTACCATGAAAGAAAATACAATTTGCTTAAGGTTTTTTAAGCCCTTGAGTCTCTGAGTGATATAAAAGTTGTTTTTTTTTTTTTTTCCCATAAAGCATCTTTTATATATTGAGTAGAAGAGAGGCATTCAGTGGTACAGAGCACAGATCCAATCCTGGCGCAGCAGCCTAGCTTTGGATCCCAGCTCTTCTGTCTACCAGTTGTGGGGTCTTGAGAAACTTACTCATACTTCCCTGTGCCTCTGTTTACTCTTCTGTGAAGTGGGGGTAAAATAGCACCTGCCCTCTGAAGACATTATGAAAATTCAGTAAGTTAATATTTTTAACATGCTCTATAAGGACTTATTAAAATATGATCTTTTGAAGACATTATGTAAAGATTTGTGTCATCTTTATTTAACAACTTGAAAAGACTTTTACTAGTGTCTTTGAAGTTGTATACATATATTGCTATCTCTCAACCACAAGAAAATGATTTAGATAAACCTTTGCTTACATTTAAAGCATTCCACATTTAGAGACTCAGATATTTGCAAAGCATGTTTGAACTGTCAAGAGAACCCAAAGAAACAAAACCTGCCCTCTATGATGTTTTTTGGCACCTTGACAACTGTGGGTCGGGTGGTGTGTTAGTGTTACACTCTGTAACCCACACTGGCTGCCTCTGAGGACACTGCTTTTCCAGAAGCTTTCTCAGGTGGCAACTCTTTTTCCCTGTGCACCTCAGTTACAACCTTGTGCCAGATGCTGCTGGTATACTTTCTATTCCTCATTTCATGGGTTCCAGACTCATGATCCTCTCTCCCTACTCAAAGACCCCAGCCCTTTTGCAACATTTAGTTTAGATGCTTCTCCTATGACAATTCTCTGCTTTCCTCCAGGCCACTTCACCTTATATGTTGCACATTTACTGTATGCATCTTACTGCTGTGGTCATCATAGTGGATATTTTCAGTACCCACTTACAATAGTCACTGCTTGTTCTCTACTCCACCAGCCACTCTAGATTAGTGCTTCACACCTTTTCTGTGCATAGAGACCACCTGGGGCACTTGTTAAAATGCAATTTCAATTTAGTAGGTCCTGGGTGGGGCCCAAGATTCTGCATTTCTTACAGGCTCTTAGATAATACTGAGATTGCTGGTTCAGGGACCATAGTTTGCATAATAATTCTCCAGACTATCAAAATCTCTATCTCAAGCATCCTAATTTCTGGCCACCTCCTGCTATTTTAAAAATATTTCCACCCCATGGGAAGCTCCAGTCGATTGACTTGACTTTCCCAATGAATTTCCATGGTCCACAGTGATAATCTCTCTCTTGCACACATCCTCAACACATTTGCGCCCCCTCTCTTCATCATACCTACCTACCTACCTGAAAAAAAAGAAGAAGAAAAAAAAAAAAACAGCCTTGTTTAAATCAAATTCTTCACCTCCTCTGGTGCACCTAAACCTTACATGAGAGCTGGAGGAAAAACACATAAACATGCCAACAGGACTTACTTTGAATTTTTATTCATTGCAAATTCTTTTGGTTGTCCTACAAAATTATAGCCTGAACCCAACCACTTATCAATACCTCCTTGGCTGCCAGCCTTGTCCAAGTCATCACCATTTCTTATTCTTAAGGTGAAATAAGTTGTAAATAATTATTCTTATAATTGCCTTCTTCCTAGGCATCCTGTGACCACCCTTCTTCTATGCTCAGATCCCCACCCAACAGTGAGAGATCCTTTAAAAATGTTTTCCTAATCATAACACTCTTGTGACTTCTGTTACCCGAGTTTTCTCTGGTTACTTCTCACTGATGACCTCCTCCTTTCTTCATGCCTGTCAATCCTGCCCCAGCCTTAAGACCTTTGTGTATCCCTCACCTGTAATGGCCACCCCAGTTATGCCCTTTCTCCCAACCCAGCTCCTGGATCAAATGCTTCCACTATTTAAGTTCCTTCCTCCCCCTTCCTGGATGCATCTTGTGTCTGTCCCCCTTACTTTGCAGTATTTTCCTTTGTATCAATTATTACCTGATATTTACTATAACAAAATGCCCATCATGCTGTATGCCAGGCATTGTTCTAGTATTTTACAAATATTGTTCTAGTGTTGTACAAATATTAATTTATTAACTTTGTAATAACCCTGTATGGTTTGGATGCATGGTGTCCCCCACAGCTCACAAGTGAGACAATGCAAGAAGATTTGGCGGATAAATTATTAGATTACAGCCTTAATCTAATCAGCAAATTAGTTCCTGATGGGATTAATTGAGTGGTGGCTGGGGGCAGGTGGACATGGCTGGAGGAAATGGTTCATTGGGAGCACAACTGTGGGGTATATATTTTGTATCTGGAGAATTGGAGACTCTGCTTTCTGATACATAATGTGAGCTGCTTCCCTCTGCTATACTCTTCCACCATAAGGGAGATGGCTTCACCATAAGGGAGACTGAGGCCTCTGAAACCATGAGCCCTTAAAATAAACGTTTCCTCCCCTAAAATGGTTCTGGTCAGGTCCTTTCGTCACAGTAACAAAAAAAGCTGACTAAAACAAACCCCAAGGCATAGCTCTGTGATTATCCCCATTTTACAAATAAAAGACTTTAGGCCCTAAGAGCATAAATCACTCATGGAGATCACATAATTCTGTAGTATTTTTAGAAAGAGGATTGAATACATTATATGTGTGTGTTATTGTCTGTCTCCCAGCAGTATGCAAGCTCCATAAGGGACAGGACATGGTTATAGTGACTGCTGTATCCCTAGTTCCTAGAATACTGCTTGACAGCTTGTAAACGCTCCAAAACATTTTACTCAATGGATGAATTCTTCAGGTTTTACTCTCTATATCAAAAAGCACCTTTTTGTGATTTAAGGAGATTTATGTAAAGATTTGTATTTTTATGAAAGACTGAGTTGGGCCTTTTGTGCATGAAAAAAGTACATTACTATTTTGATTAAAAGTATGCTATTTATTTTATCTAAGTATATTTAGGATTATGTATTTAAAATTCTTGTTTCCCTCAAGAATTTAAGCTCAACTTATAAATATCTATATACTCTTGATAAATACAGTAAAATAAAAAAGCTTTCTGTTTCTTTAATTAATTCAAGTTTATCCAGCTAAATTCTTAAACAGCCTCATTTACAAACTTGGTTAATTAATTCCCGTCAATGTTTAATTTCTGTTATCATTTTCCTTCTTATGCATTTCAAATGCCTGACAAGAAACATTTATAACACAAACAAGCCAAAATTCTCAAAACACTTAAGTTACTTACTCTTATTAATCTAATTTTAATGATACTAAGTTTATTTCAAATCAAGTTCACCTAAACATTCTAGCATTATTCTACAGAAATAATCAAATTATTTAACACATCTTAGCTTAAAAATCACAATGCTGGGAGTAATAAATTATTTCTGAACATAAAATACAAGTGATATGAAGGGTTGATAGACTGCATGGTTTCCACTAGGTTTTAAGACTAGTTAGTATTTGAAAATATAGCCAGACTTTAGGCGTGGTCAGTCCTTAGGGAGGCTGAAGGACTTGACAGAGTGGCCTATAGAGGCTGTACAAGGACACACAGACTGTGCATTCCGCAGACAGACATGCCAAGCTTTTTCTTCTACTGTATTGAAAATGGGACTCCGAGGTCATTATCTTCAGATGGAATTTATTTTCACTTCAAGTCTCACCTTCAGGTTTCTTCCTCCTCTGCTTCTTTTGCATTTTTTCTTTCAGTTTTAGACTTGACTGTAGTAATTTCCATGACCATATGATTGAATTCTTCATCCTCTTTTCATTGGTCTAGCTCACACCCTTTAGTCTTGGTAATGACCCTATACGTTTGTTGAATGATATACATTTCATTTATTGAGCTTTATTGAGATACAATTCACATACCATTCAGTTCACCCACTTAAAGTGTACAAATCAATGTATTTAGTAAATTCACAGAAATGCAGATATTTGCAAATATCACTACAGTCAATTTTAGATCATTTTTATTGCCAAAGAAATCTCGTACCTATTAGGCATCACCCACCAGCCTCCTCATTCCTCGTCCGTTCCTAACAACTAGTAATCTAATTTCTGATTCTGTACATCTTCCTATTCTGTATTTCTCATATAAATGGTATAATATTTTCAAAATTTATCTATCTTATTGCATGTGTCAGTACTTCATTTCTTCTTATAACTGAATAATATTCCATTGTAGGAGTGTACCACATTTCATTTATACATTTGAGTTGTCTCTACCTTTTGGCTATTATGAATATCAGTGATGTAAACATTCATGTACAAGTTTTTGTGTGGATGTGTTTTCAGTTCCTTTGGGTATATTCCTGGGAGTGTAATTGTGGGGTTGCATTTGAGAAATAGCCAGGTTGTCTAAAGGGGCTCTGTCATTTTACATTGCTGTAAGCAGTGTATGAGTATTCCAATCAATTTTTTCACAACCTTTATAACACTTGTTATTATCTGACATCGTTTTGATTATAGTCATCCTATTTAGTGGGAAGTGGTATCTCACTGTGATTTTTATTTGCATTTCCTTAGATGTCAACAAAGCACTTTTTTTCATGTGTCTATTGGCCATTTATATTTGCTGAAATATCTGTTTAAATCTTTTGTCTATATTTTAGGGTTTTTTTTAACTATTGAGTTGTAAGAAAATTTTTAACCTTCTAAATACATGATGTAATCATACATATGTTAGCAAATATTTTCTTCTTTTCTGTAGATTTCTTTTTCTTGACAACATCCTTTGAAACTTGGAAGTTTGCAATTTTAATGAAGTCCAGTTTATGTATTTTTTCCTTTGGTACTTATGTTTTTGGTGTCATATCTAAAAATCCATTGTCAGATTCAAACTCATGCAGATTTATTTCTGTTTTCTAAGACTTTTTTGTTTTAGTTCTTCCATTATGTCTTTGTCTTTTCTTTTCCTTTTTTTCTTTTTTGTTTTTTAACTAGGGATTGAACCCAAGGGTACTTAACTACTGAGCCACATCCTAGCCCTTTTTATTTTTTATTTTGACACAGGGTCTCACTAGGTTGCTTATAGTCTTCCTAAATTGCTGAAGCTGGCTTTGGAGCTGTGATCCTCCTGCCTCAGCCTTCCAAGCCACCACACCTGCTTCTTTCATCCATTTTGAATTGGTTTTTAGATATCATGTGAGATAAGGTTCTAAATGCATTCTTTTTTTTTTTTAATTTTTTATTGTTGGCTGTTCAAAACATTACATAGTTCTTGATATATCATATTTCACAATTTGATTCAAGTGGGTTATGAGCTCCCATTTTTACCCCATATACAGATTGCAGAATCACATCAGTTACACATCCATTGATTTACATATTGCCATACTAGTGTCTGTTGTATTCTGCTGCCTTTCCTATCCTCTACTATCACCCCTCCCCTCCCCTCCCCTCCCCTCTTCTCTCTCTGCCCCCTCTACTGACATTCGTTTGTCCCCCTTGTATTATTTTTCCCCTTCCCCTCACTTCCTCTTGTATGTACTTTTGTATAACTCTGAGGGTCTCCTTCCGTTTCCAAAAATGCATTCTTTTGTAAGTGGCTATCCAGTGGTCTCAGCACCATGTGTTAAAGGAATCTTTTTTCCCATTTGAATGGTTTGGGTACCCTCAGCAAAAATTAATTGGCCATAGATCTATGGGTTTATTACTGGATTCTCGATTCTGTTCCATTGATCTCTATATCTGTCCTTATTCCAGTATTGTAACACTTTGTCTTAATTATTGTTGCTTTGTAGTAAGTTTTGAAATTGGGATGTGTAAGTCTACAATTTTATTCTTTGTTTCAAGATTGTTTTTGGCCGTTCTGGTATACTTGCAGTTCCGTATGAATTTTAGGGTCAACTTGTTTCTACAAAGGACAGCTGAGATTTTGATAAGAATTGCATTAAGTCTGCAGACTGATTTGGGTAATATCGCCCTTTAAACAATGTTAATCTTCTGATTCACAAACATTGTGTGTCTTTCAAATTATTTAGATCTGAATTTTTAAAATCAGTGTTTCTATTTTTCAGAGTCTGTTTTATGCTTCTCTTTTTAAATTTATTCTTAAATATTTTATTATCTTTGATGCTACCTTAAAATTAGTTATTTTATTTTTTTAGTTGACACATAAAAATTGTGCATATTTATGGGTACCATATGATGTTTATACATACACACACACACACACTCATACACACATAATGTATAATATTTAAATCAGAGAAGCCTGTTATCTACTCAAGCATTTATCATGATGCTATTTTAATTATTCCATTGTTACTTTAATTGTACATATTTATGAATGCAGTGTGATAATCTGCATGTTTATAATATGTAATAATCAAATCAGGATAATTAACATTTTCATTTCCTTTTCATTAGTTTATGTTTGGAGTCTTTGGGCTTTTCTCTAGTCATTCACAAAATATAAAATAGGTTACTATGAACTATAGTCACCCCACTGTGCTATAGAACACTAGAACTTAATACTTTGTGTTTTGGTACTGTTATCCTACCTTCTTCTGTCTGCCTCCCCTCTTCCCACTTTTCAACCTCTAATAGTCACCATTGTACATACAGATAGACTTTCTGTAGCTTCCATGAATGAGAGAGAACATGGGGTATTTGTTTTTCTGTGTCTGACTTATTTCACCTAACATAATGTTCTCCAGTTCCATTAATTTTGCTGAAACTTATAGGATATCCTTTTTAAGGCCGAATAATATTTCACTGTGTGTAATAAAAGTTTACACACATACACACACACACACCACATTTCTGCATTCATTGCTTGATGGGCAATTTAGCAATCATGAATAAGTACAATAAGTGGTGTGCAGGTATCTCTTATATTCTGAATTCATTTCCTTTGGATATATACCAAGAAGTGCAAAAGTTGGATATGTAGGGTAAATCTATTTGGGCAGAAAAAAAATATTTAATAGAAGTCACCATCCCTTCATGATAAAAACTGAACAAATCAGGTATTAAAGGGACATACTTGAACAGAATAAAAGTTATAACAAACCCACAACCAACACCTAATGATTGGGAGAAACCTGAAAGCATTTCTTCTAAGATCTTGAATGAGACAAGGTGTCACTCTCACCACTCTTGTTCAACACAGTACTGGAAGTCTTAGGGCAAATAGACATGAGAAAGTCATGATGCTATTTTTAAGTGGAATTGTTTTCTTAATTTTATTTTCAGATTTTTCATTCCAAATATGCAATCTATTTTTCACATATTAATCTTGAATCCTTTCACCTTGTTCAAATTCTTTACTAATTCTAATTTTTTAATGGCCATTTTAAGATTCTTTTATATATGAAAATGTGTGAAAATAGACATTTTCACTTCTTCCTTTCTAATATGAATGCCTTTTACTTATTCATTTTTGACCAATTTCTATGGCTAAAACTTCAGCCGTGTTGATTAGAAGTGGCAAGAGTAAACAACCTTGTCTTGTCGCAGATCTCAAGAGGGAGTATATTCAGTCTTTTACTGTAATGTTTGCTGTGAGTTTTCATAGTTGGCCTTTTTCAGGTTGTGGAAGTTCCCCTATATTCTTGGTTTATGGAGTATTTTTATTATGAAAGGGTATTGGATTTTGTCAAATAGTTGTTGTTTCTGTCAAGATGTTCACATGAGAGATCCCATTGGTCAGGTGGGATTCCTTCTATTTGTTGTTGGGTTAGGTAGCTAGTTTCTAAGTTTGTATGTCCATATTCATGAGAAATATTGGTCTGTATTTTTTTTTCAGCCATATCTTTGATTTGGGCATGATATTGGCTCATAGAATGAATTAGGAAATACTCCTCTTGTCTCTTTTGGAAGTGTTTGTATTAATTGGAATTGGTATTAATTCTTCTTGAAATGCTTGGTAGAATTCATTGATGTCTTCTTAGGCTTCTTGTCTGGCTTTCTATCTCTCCCAATTTTTTAAAAATTTGTGCTGAATGTAAATATCTAAAATCTATGTGGTCATCTAAGATCTGAGTTCATTTATTTGAATGAAGTTTTAAAAAATTTATTCATTTTTCCTGCTGTTAGAAAATGAGGAATAGTACCCAAATAAATTTGTTTAGACTTGTGTATTCAGTGTTATTACATAGGGCGGGGGAGTCAGCTGCATGTTGGCAGCATGTCATGTCCAGTAGTGGGGGATTTTTGAGTTTGTAGTTTTATCTTTACAATCATTTCCTTACTTTTTAGGCAGATTCTCTAATGGAAGCATATAAAATTAACCTATAATATTTCCATGTGATGAAGCATAACAAGAAGTAGAGAAATGGAAAGTGTCACATTTCATAGACCATAAGAATGTTTGCTCATTGCCGGACAGGAGACTTTAATGATTCCTTCTAGATGGCCCAGTGGGGACATACCCACCTTCTGTCATGCAACACCAGTAGTCATTTCTGTCCCTATTGCACACACCGTATTTCCCTGACTCCTTCCCTCCTCACCTGTTCCTTTTCCCCTTCCAAGAGCAAACCTGGAATTTCCCACCCTCTAACTCACCAGTTTTTCTCTTTTCTGCTTACCAGGTGCTTTCAGAATCTTGGCATTGCTTTGAAGTATGTCCTAATTTTAACATTGACAAAAAGCATTGGAAATGTGGAGGCAATATGGGTGCTCACACTGCAGGGGAGGATGAAGAGAAGAGAGAGAAATAATATAGGACTCATTTGGGGACTGGCCAGTGTGAGGGTAGGTCCTCCTGAGCTGGTGGATCACAGATGACAGTGAGAGCCCAGGTGGATATGTAGGTATTTCCTGGCTGGTAAATCCCCATCAAAACAGTCCCAGTCTTGTTTATTAAAGTCTCTGGGTTTATAAAATCTGTACTCTAAAGTATTTACTCCAATTGATAATAAAAGAACTATAGAAAGGCACTTCTCATGTATGAGCATGCTGATTTCTCACGTATGTACATGCTGATTTTTCCTGAAATAATCTCACAGCTTTCAGTAAATGGGGTCTTCTCCAGTTAAAGGAAAACTCTTTCTTAGAAAATCATGGAAAATTGGGTTTGGGATACTTATTGATAAGGTGGAGGATGGACTCAACGACCCGGATTGTAAGCGTTTTATCCTGTTTAATCTTTTTGTGATGCTTCTTGGCCTGCTTAGCATAGCATAGTGACAGAGTCAATCCATTATATAGATGTGTAGATAAACTAGTAACATTAATTTAAAAGTGGTATTTCAGACTTTAGATTTTATGTACCTTTATCTTTTGGGAAATTGAAACACATCGTAATTGGTGTTTGCTCTTAGGAAAGAGCAATATATGCATGAGAAGATAAAAATGAAGGTAACACCTCAGGCCTATTTCTGTCTCAAGTTAGGAGTAAGCCATGCTCATTTCATTTCATTCAAGGGTCAATGATTATTCTCTTCCTGTTTCTTTATATCTTTCATATTTATTCAATGAAAAGGTGATAGCACTTTAATCTGTATTCAGTCTCAATATCACAAAGCAATTTTTGTTAGACTGTGGTTTTTCATTTTACTCTCAGTTTTATGAGAATTTTTATATTAGAATAATGAAAGTATGTGCTTTAATAACGAATATAAAATGTAATAAATGCTTTAAAGGGACAAGCACTAAATGAATCTGTTCCATCTTTTAAATGGAAATTCTAGTTCTTTCAAACATATTTGTAACATGCTGTTATACTAGTAGAATAGTTACGCCTGAAATATAATTCTGTTGATACTAGAAAATACTAGTCTTCAACATTGTAAGGAAAACATGTTTTAAGAATAACTTAATTTTCTGTCTATAAAAGTAGAACATATTGATTATAAAAGTACTTTTAAGACACATGTAAATCTTCACAAGATCACTCAAAGTATTTTAGCAAGATATAAATCAATGCTAATACTATTGACTTGTTGAAATTTAAAAAAAAAATTACTTCTGTTTGTTATTCTTTTTATTTGCCAACATTTTGTACCTGGGACACAATCAACAGCCCTTAGTGAGTCTTGGGGAGACACTGGGCTGGCCTTTGCTTTCCTCGCCTCTCTAGTCTTTGGCCACTCTCTTCCCCTCCTCAACTTCATCTGCCCTCCACAGTCTTTGGCTGGATTTAGCTCCTTAAGGACCCCCAAAAAGGCCTTTTGTGTTTTGGTGCCTCAGTTTCTGTTGGTAGACCATTGCCCTTCCTGTATTATCTTTTTCTTTTTTTCTGTATCTCATTTGTAAACTGAGTTCAGACCATCTTTATTAGTCCTCATTAGTTTTTATATTTTTCTCTTAAAATCCCTTACCTACTCTCCCTCTCCCTTTTCCTATGAAGGTAGCTACTGAACTTGCATATGCGTTGAGATTTGTCTGTCTTTGAAAGATATATGGCATTTTTGTGAGTGCATGTGTTTTTAAGTTCCATTAATGGTATTGTGTAATAAATCTCATTCAGTTTTTTCCCAGCACTATGTTGAAATCCATCTGTGTTGCTATTTACAGCCTACTAACTGTGGTTCTGGAATATTCCACTGCCTGCATTGACCACACTTTTCTTTTCCCCAGGATGGGGCCCTAAGCTGTGCGATGTTGAGCATCTTCATACAGTCTTTCATCCATCTTGTCAAAGTTAAGCCTCACTCCTCCTTTAGGTCCCAGATTTAATGTTGCTTCCTTAAGTCACATTGCCAGGTCTTTACTGTCACCTACTCTTATTCCCTATCTAAATTATTCTTCATGAGACATTTCTTGAAAATAGTGGTTATGGTTTACAGCTCTATGTTGATTTTCATGGCATTTTGTTTTGATGACTGCCTTTCTCATCAAAACAAGAGCTTACAAGACTGTAAGCTCTTTGGGTTATGGACTGTACCCATTTGGTTCATCATATCATTCCTTCCCCACTGCTTAACATAATGCCTTTCCTTAATTGAGTTCATGATATTTTTATCAACTGTATCATAGAAGCATTATTTCTATATTTAAAGATTTTGTTTGTTTGTTTGTTCATTTTTTGTGTGTGGTATTGAGAATTGAACCCAGGGCCTTGCACATGCTATGCAAACACTTTGCCACTGAGCTACACCCTCAGCCCTGTTTCTATATTTAACAGATTCCAGTTTTAGAGTACTCTTAGGTTCAGAGCAAAGTAGCAGAAATTAGAATTCCAACGTGTACCTTCCGTCCCTCCCCACCTCCCCCCACAGGTTTCCCCCACTGTCAAACCAGATTCTTGTGGTATACTTGTTAAAGGCAGTGAAACAACACTAACGCATCATTATCAAGTGAAACCATAGTGTTCTTAGGACTCATTTTCACTGTTATACATTTTGTGAATTTTGATAATGTCACAATGACATATATATGCACTGTTATAGTATAATGCAAAAAAGCATAAGCTCCATAATCTACCTCTTCATCCTTCCCTTTCTTTTCCCAAACCCCTGGCAACCACTGATCTTTTTACTGTTCGTCGTAGTTTTGCCTGTTCTTGAATGTCATAGTTAGAATCATACAGTACACAGCCTGTTTGGATTGGCTTCTTTCACTTATAATATCCATTTAAGGTTCTCCCATTTATGATGACTTCCTAGCTGATGACTTTTTGATGAAAGATCTGGTACAATGGAACATTAGTCATCCACCTAGTGAAGGATATCTTGGTTGCTTCTGAGTTTTGGCAGTTATGAACAGAGCACCTATAAACATTCATATGTAGGTTTTATATGAATGTAAGTTTTCAACTCATTTGGGTAAAATGTGAGAGCATGATTTGCGGGTCATATGGTACGTGTAGATTTTCTTTTGTAAGAAAGGGACAAACCTTATCTTTCATCGTGGCTGAACTATTTTGCACATTCAACATCAGTGTGGGAGATGTGACTCTATATCCTTGCCAGCATTTGGTGGTGTCAATATTTCAGATTTTGAGCAGTTCTTTATCAAATATATATGTCTTGTAAATATTTTCTCCCAGTAATGGCTTGTATTTTGATTCCCTGAACAGTGTCTTTAGCAGAGCACAATTTTTAATTTTAATGAAGTCCAGCATATGTTTTTGACACTTTTGTGGACTGTGCCTTTGCAATTGTACCTAAAGAGGCTTTGCCGAGACCTTGTTTTTTCTTTTCTTTTCCTTTTGGTTTGTTTGGTTTTTAGGTCACTTTTCTGCATCTATTAATATGATCATGTGATTTTTCTTTCTAAACTTAATGTGATATATTACATGGATTTTCTCCTATGATATTTTCTAGGAATTTTATGCTTTTGCATTTTACATTAAGGTCTATGATCCATTTTGAATTTTTTTTTAGTTGTAGTTGGACACAATACCTTTATTTTATTTATTTATTTTTATGTGGTGCTGAGGATTCAACCCAGAGTCTCGCACATGTGAGGCAAGCACTGTACCGCTAAGCCACAACCCCAGCCCTCCTTTTGGAATTTTATGTGTATTAAAGGTGTAAAGTCTGTATCTACATTTTTTCCATGGAGATGTTCCAGCATCTTTTGTTTAAAAGACTTTTCCTTTCAATATTGATTTGACTCTACTCCTTTATCAAAGATCAGTTGACTGTACTCATTTCAGTCTATTTTCTTCCCTCTCCATTTGGTTCCATTGATCTATTTGTCTGCTCTTTGACCATTACCACACTGTCAATATTATGTTTTTAATTTCACATTCTACTTGGTCATTGATGGTATGTAGGAAAAAAATTGACTTTTGCATATTAACTTGGTATCCTGCACCTGTCCATTATGACTTATTCATCTAGTGCTTTTATTTATTTGGAGGAATTCTTCTGTGTAGAAAACCATGCCTTCTGTGATTTGTTTTTTCTTCCCAATCTGTTTAGCTTTTATTTATTTTTCTTTTCTTATTGTATTAGCTAGAACATCTAATGTGTTACTGAATGGGAGAAGTGAGAGAGAAGGAACATCTTTGATTTGTTTCTTATCATAGCAAGAAAGTATGATGTTATGTGATATTGGTTGTAGTGCTTGTTTTGTTTGGTTTTTTGAATTTTTGCAATCATATTCACAAGTAGTTTCACTTTCTTTGGGTTCAGTACTAGGGTCATTCTCGCCTCACAGAATGAGCTTCATCCTCTTCTATCTTTAGAGGACAGAACAGAAAATTGATATAATCTTTTCCTTAATTTTTGAGAAAATTCATCAGCAAACTTGGTGCTTTCTGTTTTGGATGGTTTGAACTCATTTTTTGAATTTCTTTTGTAGCTACAACCCAATTTACATAATATATTTTTTCTTGTATTGTTTTTGGCAGACTATATTCAAGGAGTGATCATTTCACCTAGGTTTTCAAATTTAGGGACATAATTTTGTTCAAATTTTGTCTTTATTGTTCTTTTTAATGTCTATGGAATCAGTAGTGATGACTCCTCATTTATTTCTGAGGTTCATAGTTCTTGTTTTCCCTCTTTTCCCCTTTATTTTCCTGGTGTGAGGTTTATCAGTTTTATTGATCTTTTCAAAGGGCAACTTTTGGTTTTGTTGATTTTCTCTGTTGACATTTGTACACTCATACATTGCTAGTGGGACTGCAAATTGGTGCAACCACTCTGGAAAGCAATATGAAGATTCCTCAGAAAACTAGATATGGAACCACCATTTGACCCAAGTATACCACTCCTTGGTATATACCCAAAGACTTAAAGTCAGCATACTACAGTGATGCAATCACTTCAATGTTTTTAGCAGCTCAATTCACAATAGCTAAACTATGGAACCAACCTAGATGCCCTTAACAGATGAATAGATAAAGAAAATGTGGTATATATACACAAAGGAGTATTACTCACCATAAAGACGAATGACTTTATGACATTTTCTGGTAAATGGATGAATCTAGAGACTATCATGCTAAGTGAAATAAGCCAATTCAAAAAAACCAAAGGTTGAAACTTCTTTCTGATATGCAGATGCTAGCACACAAGAGGAAATAGAAGATTAATGGATTAGATAATTTCATTGATTTCTGCTCTAATTTTTTGTCCTTTCTTTCTTTTTTCTTTCTTTGGACTAAACTTGCCCTTCTTTTTATACTTTACTAAGGTAAAATTTTAGGAGATTGATTTTAGAACTTTCTTTTCTAATATTTGCATTCAGTGCTAAAAATTTTCCTCTAAGTATTGCTTTCACTGCATATCACAGATTTTAGTAAGTCTAGGTTTCATTTTTACTTAGCTCAAAATATTTTAAAATTTCTCTTGATACTTTTCTATGACCCACACTATTTTGAAGTTATTTATGTAATATCCATATCCAAAGAATTGGATTTAACAGCTATATTTGTGTGTTTGATTTCAGAAATTCCATTGTGCCCTGAGTGCAAACATTTGTTTAAATTTTTAAGATGTGTTTAATGGCCCAGATCTATCTTGATGAACAGTCTGAGTTACCATAAGTAGATAATGTATTCTGCTATGGCTATGTAAAGTATTCTATAAATGTCAATTAAATCCAGTTGATTGATGGTACTGTTCTATTAACTATGTTGTTGCTGATTTTCTGCCTGCTGGACTTGCCAGTCACCTGATAGAGAGGCATGAATTCTTGAGCTGTAACAGTGGATTTGTCCACTCTCTTTGCAGGCACATCAGTTTTTGCCTCACCTATTTGATGCTCTGTGGTTATGCCCATACACAATAAAAACTTGGTGTCTTCTTGGAATACTGACCCTTTTATCAATATGTAATGCCCTTGTTCATACCCGATAATTTTCCTTCCTCTGAGGTCTGATCTGTCTGAAATTGTTTCTTAAGATTATTGTTCTCATTCTTGTTCTTCATTCCCTTAGTCTTAGTATGTGTGTGTCTCTCTCTCTCTCTCTCTCTCTCTCTCTCTCTCTCTATATATATATATATATATATATATATATTATATATAATAATGTGTGTAATATATATATATATTAGTTTTAATAATATTTTAATAATAAAATATTATTAAAATAATATTAATATTAAATAATTAAATAAAATTAAACTAATATTAAATAATTAAATAATATTACACATTTTAATAATGTGATATATATATATATATATATATATATATATATATATATATATATATATATATATATATATTAGTTTTAAAGTGCGTCTTTTGTGGACAACATATAGTTTGGCCTGTGCTTTTGATCCACTTTGACAAGTCTCTATTATTTAACGGGTGTGTTAGACCATTGCCATTTAAAGTGAATATAGTTGGATTATTATCCATCTTATTTATCTTTGTTTTCTATTCATGGCCTCTTTATCTTTTTTCCAATCTTACACTTTTTCTTTTTTTTCCTTTTTAGTATACCAATTCCTCTAATGATTTTTTTAGTTGTTATCTTAGAACTTGAAATATACATTTATAATTCATTCAAATCCATTTTCAAGTAACATTATATTGGTTCACTGGGTAATACAGATAACTCTAAAATATGTTCCTAGCTCTTCCCTCTCATTCCTTCTATCACTTCTATGGTTACTTTATCCATAACCTATAACCACCAAATACATTGTTACTACTATTATTTTGAACAAATTTTTATTATTTAGATCAATTAAGAATAAGAAAAATAGACCTTTTAAAGTTTAACTTTCACTCATCCTTTCTCTAATGCTCTCCTTTTTGTGGATCAAAGATTCTGACCTTCAGCTTTTCTTTTTTTGAAAACCTTTCTTTGGATGTCTTGTGAGGAACAAATTGATAACAAATTCCCTCAACTTGTGTTTACCTGAGAAAGTTACTTGTACATTTTTGAAGGATAATTTTGTTGGATACAGAATTAAAGAATCCTGGGTTTTCCCCTCTCAGTGATGGGTCTGTTGTGATCCCCTGGTGTTATACTGGTGCCCTGTGGAAAGTAGGGGTGGAGGGGACACCTCCTCTAGGCCTGTGATCAGTCTCAGCTTTTAGTAAACACACTTGCCCTGGGCTGTAACCTTTCCTAGTACTTCTCAGCTTTCTCCCCTCCTTTTAGTCAAGCCTGAAGGCTAGAGGGGACTGGAGCTGGGTGCTTGCCTTCCTCCTCCTGGCAGATCTAGGAGAGAGTGGGGATAGGTGCCTGGAGCCCTGTATTTCCCTCTCCTCTGTTGGTTAGACTCTGTAAAACCCCCCTTTGGCTCTGATAAAATGATTTCCTTTGAGGCAGGCTTTTGTCAAACAGAACAAAATGTTCTGGGCTTATCCTAAAATGGTTGCTCTTCTCTCTGCTACAAGCAAGAGGAGATTTTTCGATGATCTTTATCCTGAGATCTTAATGAGGCTTTGGACCTAAAACTCAGAAGCATGATGCCAGCCCTCACCCCAGGCCCAGGTCCTAGGACTTTTCCCCTCAAGCTAGTTCCTCCTCAGGCTCTCAGGTGTTACTACCTGAGGCTGGTTTCTGGGTGGTTTTCTCTCCAGGTGAGCTACGGTTTTCCATGTCTAACTATGTCTCTGGTTTTGGAAGAAGTCTCTGCTCAATCTAAAAATTGTTGATTTTCAGTTTTGCAACCTTTTTTTTTTTTTTTTTTTAATTGTGAGAACGGGAGTGATGACTTCCAGACTCCAAGTCTAGAGACATTGCTTTTAATTATTGTATAGTGTTCCATCAGGTGTTATATGTTTAACTTTTGGCAATTTCTTTTGCAAGAATAAAATCTAGTTTGATCAAACCCAAGCATAAGCGTCATTGAATTCTCTGCTTTTTTATTTTACCCCAGAAACTCATGTTAGATACTTGTAATTTTATTTAGGTAGTTATGTTTTATAGATTCTCACTTAAGCCTTCTTTTCCACACTTTCAGCTGTGTATGATATTTCATATTTCACAAAATCATTGTAAGGTGTTTTCATTTAAAAAATTTTTAAATGAACATATAGACTTAGTCCTTCTTCACTGAAGAAATTGTCTTTATTTTGGGTTATCTTCAAGATGGTACAATTCATCCCACTAGACTGGTTAATGAGCATTGAACCTGTTATTTTGGTTATTAAACTTCTTTATAAGAATTTCCTTAGGTTCAGCTAGTCCCTGTTTTCCCCAGTTTGGGTTCTTATCTCTGAAAACCTGGAACTGGCCAGCAGTGTAGCTTGATGTTTCATCCCTTTGCCTTTGCCCTGCAGAGCTGTTTTTCACCCTTCCTACTCTAAGGGAGCGGTCAAGGTCACTGCTTTATACTTGAAATATGAAACGATGCCCTGCAGCTTATCATCCTCTAACTAAAATAAGAAATTGCCCTTAAGAGTAGCCTCTGTCAGCTTTGGGTTATAGCTATCAAAGTGGATATAATACTTCACATTGGCTTTTATAGTATTTCTTAGATTTTAGTTGTTCATCGGAGTAGTAGACTTAGGAAATATTTTTATCACCTTTGAGAATCGTCTGTAACACTGTTTTAGACTCTAGTGTATATGGATGTGATAATAACTGCTACCGTGATCCTCTTATTTCCCTTAATGAAGCCATCAAACTATTATAAAATTAGGAGGACAGAGAACAATTTAAGTTGAACAATCTTGGCTTTACTTGCATGTATGCTACAGAACTTTCTGTAGCCATGACAGTGTTCTTTTGGACTGTCCAATCTGTTTTCCACTAGCCATATATGGTTATTGAGCATTTGAAATGCAGCTACTGTTATCAAATAATTTAATTTTTTTATTTTATTTAATTTTAGTTAGGCCTGGCACGGTGGCACATGCCTGTAATTCCAGTGGCTCAGGATGTTGAGAAAGGAGAACTGCAAGTTCAAAGCCAGCCTCAGCAAAAAGCAAGGCGCTGAGCATCTCAGTGAGACCGTGTCTCTAAAATAAAATACAAAATAGGACTGGGGATGTGGCTCTGTGGTTAAGCACCCCTGGGTTCAATCCCCAGTACCAATGATAATAATTGTTGTTATTATTATTGTTGTTGTTATTATTATTATTTTAGTTAAATGGAAGTAACCATTTTCAACAAGTATCCTATATTGCACAGCTCAAACGGTTATATGTCTATATGTGCATGTGTTGTAAGAAAAGTTCAGCTTTAAATATAAGTCTTTTATCCATGGAAAGCTATGAAGAAGAAAAACTGGCACAGGCACAATAGAATTATCCAAGAGATCATTTACAACATAGTAAATTTGGTACATAGGATTAAATGGACGTCTTCCCAGAACGATGGAGAGACAGTATGAACTTAAAACAGTGTCTGCTGTAGAGGGGAAAAGTGAAGGGGATAGTATGGAGAGAGGAGACCGAGGTAGAGAGGGCAGCGATGAAGGTAGGAATTATTTAGTGAAATTTTAAAAATCCTCACTGATGTGCTGTTACCTTACTGGCTTTCTGTAGGGAAGGCATGTGAATTACAGTTAAATAACTCTTCTAAAACATCCGTTTATTCCTTCAAAACAGTGAACCTTTCAGATTAAATATGGAAAGAGCTAAAAGTGGAAAAGAAAACCATATTGTGTTTACAGGTTTGGTGGCCTCTGAAAATGCTATATAATTCCGGTGCCTTCTGATAAGGCTTTTCCTGAGTGGTCAGAAAAAGTTTGGCTCTCTTAAGCTTATTTGTTTGGTTTTTTTGTTTGTTTGTTTGTTTTTTAGTTTTCTGTCTTTCTTCTTTTTTTCCTTACACATTTCTTTTTTGGTAGTTATAGTTATATTGCTTTTTTTACCTAGTCTAAAAGATTCACATCTTTTAGATGTATTTAAATGTTTTGACCAGTTAAACCACATTAAACACAAAGCCTCACCTTACCTCAATAAATCCATTAATATATTTTCCTTTCACCTTTGTCTCCTTTTCAGTCTTACTGAAGTGACTGTGCAGCTGTTTACTTCCTTGGAGAGAGAAAACAGATTGCCAGCAGTCTGCCACATGTGAATGTTGTGGTCTGCGTGTGACATAATGATTCCAATAGAAAACATTTACTGTATTTATGGTTGAAAATGTACAAGTGCCCCAACGGTAACATAAAGGGAGGGTGAATGTTTTACATGGATGCTTATAACCAGTCTGGTTTAAATGAACTGCTGTATAGACTAATTCCCCTCATTCCATGTGGCTGGATGGAATTTTGGGTGGGTCGGTGGCATTTAGGAGGATTAACATAGGAGAAAGTGTAGAATTCCAGAGATGGGACATGGCAGAAATAGAAAAACATATTTCTGTTACATCTTTTGATGTCCTGAGGACAGGATAAGAAAGGGCTTAACAACTAGATTCCCTAATCTCATTCCTTGCTTTAAAAAAAATATTTATCTAGAAGATCTTTGGGAAGGTGCCCCATAGTTCCCAGGGGCAAGTTTAGCCATGCCAACAACAGCAACAACTACAAACACTCTCTATGATGCAGACTCCTGTCCTAGTTTATTGGGAGGAATGGTAGTGTCATCAAATGTCAGGTCCTAGCATGTAATCACTGTATCCACCAATCATCAGATTTTAATCACCTGGTCACAAAGAAATTCAGTCTTGGTTCCTCTTTTTGAAGTTTTGGCTGTTTTCTCTTATTTCCCTTTCTGAAAACTCTTATTACTTTCATGAACTGGGCAACCAAAATTTCAAAGTCGTGATCTTGAAGAATCTTTTTCTCAGATACATATAATAGTCTAGGATCAGGACTTTGTAGTTTTGGTTGCCCAGTTTATGAAAGCAATAGAAGTTTTCAGAAAGGGAAATAAGAGAAAGCAGTCCAGATGCCACAGTGATGTGTTGGTAGTGGCACAGGTCATGTTCTGTGGTGCCATTGTAGAATATGTTAGTATCAGGAGAGTATAATCCCAACACATTTTTGTTGTAAAATTAACTTAGACATTATAGGGTGTAGGTTTTAGTAACAATCAAATAAAAAAAGTACATGAAGAAATCCGGAATTCCATATTGAGTGATATAGTAGACTTGGTAGCCTGATAACCTTTTACAAAACCCTAAAGTTACTGGGTAAGATGGAAATGCCTAGCTGAACATCCAAGAAAGACAGCTTCCATTCGTAAAAGTATGTACGTGTGTATGGTAGCAGGGATGCAGGTAATAAGTTGGCGCCCAATTTTCCGCTACTCTGAGAACAGATGCTAATCTTGGTAACCAAGAGGCTTAACTTCCCCCCCACCCCACCCCACCCCCCGCAAGGGAAAAACCACAGTAAAGAACACAATCTATATTTGAACATGATATTTAGTCACACATACCATTGTTTAGCAGGTTTCATAGCAGTGTGCACAATTCTTACTCAGGATTTGTGTTAACTTACTCTTTGGTTCATTATATTGCATTGATCTTGCTGTAAAATGCTGGTCATGATGGTGGTTCTCAGTTGTGGCTGTTCATCAGGTCACCTGGATACTATAAAAGTATACTTGCCTGTGACCCACCCTTAGCAATTCAGATTTAATTGATCTTGGGTTGTAAAAGCTCCCCGGGTGATTCTAATGTACAGCCAAGGTTGAGAACCATAGCACTGAATTGATTTCACTACTAATGGGACTTGACAGCAGTTTGAAAAACCACAGCTTCAAATATACAATCTACTAGCACAGAAGGAAACCAACGAAACAGACAAACAAAACTGTACCTGTCTCTCAGCCTGGGTAAAGTGTGCGCTTAATGGGTTTGAGAGGTAGAGAGTGGCAAAGGCCCACTCCTACATAGTCTTGAATTTATATAACTACAAGTTGACAAATCAACATTTAAATCCCTGATGGGTAGCAACCTGAATCACTTGGAAGAAGCAAACACAGATCTCTCTGGATGGACATGTGTCAACTCAAGTCAGCCTGATCTTTCTTGACATAAGACATAAGCCTTCCTCCTTCACTCTAGCCATTCAGGACCCCAAAGTACATGAGGATTCGAGTCAACATGAAAGTAAGCAGTGGAACAAATAGAAAAATTGAATAGTGTGCTTCTTAGCACAGAAATGCACAAAATAGGGAAAACATTTATGCCTAACATGATTATAGAAAGATCAAATGAAAAGCATGAAACAGATTATATATTAAGGACTGGGGGAAAATTAAAAGAAGCAAAGAGGAATCTTAGTGGAAAGGCTAAGTAGCACATTAGACACATAGAAAAATTAGACTTCACAGAAAAATAGTAAACTGAAAGATAGAAGAAATATTTAGTATTTGTCGCAATTCCTTATCTGCAGAAAATAGAAAGAGACTCATGAATAAATTGAGATGGATTAAGTACTTCAGATTGGACTTCCAGAAGAAGAAAATAACAAACAAACAAAAAAAAGTGGATGTATGTCTTGGAGTTTTTTTGTTTTTCTTTTAATTGCTGAGATATAAGTGTGATTCTAGAAGCCCAACAAATCTCAAGTAGCGTAAATAAAAAGAAATCTGCATGTAGATACTTGAACTTAGAGGGAGTCAGAAAGAGTAAAAGATAAACTTATTTGCTCTTTCTATTTAGGTAAACATCTCAATACACACACACACACACACACACACACACACACACACACTAGCAGAAGTGAAATACAGTGGCATATCTTCAAACTGCTGGGAGAAATTAGCTTTCAATCTAGGATTCTGTACCTGCCTAACTTTCATTTTAAAACAAGGATAAAATAGACGCATTAAGTAAGGTGAGAGTATTTGCTCTCAACAGGTGCTCACCCAAGGGATTTCTGAAGAATTTCCTGCAGAGAGTAGGACAAGGTCCCAGGAGGGATCGCCAACATCTGCAATACAAGGACAAAAGAAATGTAGCCTCCTGGGTGAATGTAGACCACACCACCATGTTGTGCAAAACAATAGCAGTGAGTGTGTTGGACAGTGAATAAGGTTGAACTAGAGTGTTGGGTAACAGGTGAGGTTGCCAGTATGATTCGATTTAAAGCCTGCTTAAAGGCCACACACTGTTTGGAGGGAAGAGGGGTGATTGAATTGTAAGTGTAAAATATGTCTTGGTAAAAGTTATAAGGATAATCAGTAAATATCAAAAAGTGGAATTATGACATCCAAATGAATAGAAGATAGGAGAAAATGTGTGGTAGGGAAGGAGCATATAAGAAATAGAACTATTAGAAATTTCCAAAGACGTGATAAAAATAAACCCACAGTTAGTATTGATCCCAATAAATGATATTACTAATTTTAAATTCTACCTGTAGAAAGTTTGCAAGAGATATATCTAAAACACAAGTACGTGAACGGGTTGAAAATAGAAGACTGGGAAAAGATACAAGAAGCAACTACTAATCAAAAGAAGGTTGCTGGGCTGGGAGTATAGCTCAGTTGAGTCCTTGGGTTCAATCCTCAGCACCACAAAAAAAGAAAGAAGAAGGAGGAGAAGGTTGCTCCTACTGTTAATACCAGATAAAAACAGTCTTTAAGGCAAAAATTTTATTAGAAATAAAATAGATCATTACATAATGGAAAAGTGCAATTCACCAAAAAGATAGAATTGTAAGCTTGTATGTATATATGTAATGATATAACCTCAAAGTTTATAAAATCAAACAATGAGCAAAGAAAAAGAGAAATGGACACACGATTGTAATTAGAGACCGATGCAACTCAGCATTCATTCAATGCATCATACAGGGGCAAAACTGTTAGCAGTATTAGTAGTTGATCTGAAACATGGTTCACAAGCTTCATCTATTGTGCATATGCCAAACCAGCAGTGAATGAAGGTATCTTATTTGCTAGCATGCACTGATTTTTTATAGTAATTGACCCTATGTGATACCATAAAATAGTTTTCAGTAGATCTCATTGAATTAGCATCAGTGTGTAGTTCATGATCTCACACCACAGTACAGAGAAGTTAGAAATCAGAATTCCAGAGTTAACTAAATTTAAACCAAAAACACCCCTTTGTTAGCCTTTCATACTCCCTAGCAATCACCACCCTCTTCCTAGGAAAACTCCATAAAAACATGGGGTTATATCTTTCCAAACTGTGTAACAACATAAAAGAAATGTTTTCCAAAACAAAAGTAGAATCATTCTTATGATCTCATAATTTTTTTAAAATTTCTTTTTTCCTAAACTCAGCAGGTTGTCCCAGATGTGCTACCATGTCAGTACACACAGGTGTCTCTCTATAATAAGTTACTAATATAACCATACATCTAAAACAAGAACTTAGTAAAAAAAGGCAGTTGGCCTGGGGTCACCTCAATTTGCACCCTGAAATCTATTATCCAATAGTCTATCCCTCCGGGACCCAACTCAAACCAAATCAAGGCTGTGAATGAGTAGCCAAAAATATCAGCTTTAAAGCTGATCTGCTGTCTTCATAGAAAAAATAATTGGCGGTCTCCGTGAATGCTTTCTGCTTGTCATTAGACACTATTGTAGTGCGACTCAAGAGTCCCATTTCTCAAATAGTTGCAAATTAAAAAGAGGAGAAAGCTACTGGAGTGAGGATAACAGCAGTTAGTGACAATCTGACAATAGAATAAATCCACCAGTAAAAAAAGTGATTTCATTAGAAACCACAGTCAGTATTACAGCAGCATGAGAGTGTGTGTGTGTCAGTGTGAGTGCACACGTGCATGGGTGTTTAGAGAGAGGGATGATGTTCAAAGTTCATGGGTATTAGAAAACAGTATCTTCGATGCACTCTAATTAGGAAAGCAAGGACATTTACATAGTGAATTTTAGGAGGAAAAAAATATAAGTAGTGAAACTGGTTTGATGCAGTTGACTGGTTCTTTGGGACTGCGTTATCAGGAATCTACATGTGGGCTGAGCTGTGACAAGTCCATTCTCCAACCTGGACCTCAGTTTCCTCAGTAACACAACAAAGTGCTCCCGTTTCTGCACTGGGATTCAGTTGTCTCTTCTCTGCCATTTAGTAAAGCTCTGTGAGCACCTGGTCTCTGTCACATGCCTTGCCACATGCTGTTGGAGCTTAAGAATGGCAAATTATGAAAGACCTGGCCATGGACCTGCCTCGAGGATTTTCAGTCTAGAGGGATATGAGAGATGTTTTCTAGTATTGACAGGTCCACAGAGAGGGACAGAAAATGCATAGCAGGATGAAATAAGTGTCTCTGAACACTTAAATATGAAACACTGTGAGCTGGCAGATGTGGAGAGGGTGGAAAAGAAGACACAGTAATTCTTGTTTGTTAACATAGCATGCTAAGATGAGGTTACAGGGCTGCAACAGAACCTTATTTAGAGGGTCCTGAATGCCGGCATAAAAGATTGCAAAAGTGTTTTCTGAAGGAAATGACTGGTTATTTAAATGCTAGAGAATGCGGGACGAGGGGTCTTTAATATAGTAGTAACAGTTGATTTAAATTCTTCTGCTTCAGTGGAAGTCTTATAGGTTATTTTCGGCATTTGGTCACACAATGTTCATTGTTCTCATGAAGAAAGAACTTTAGAATCATTAGGAGTTGCTTCATTGGGATTATGTAAGGAATGTCTTGCTTCCTGAGTCTAAATCAGATTGAAGAGTTAAAAAAGAAGAAGAACACAAGGATCTCAAATTATCCATTGCATAAAATATTTAATTTTCTATGAATAAATGGATTTTGCTAAAATTATTTTTCTGCCCTCAAAGGCTCTCGGGAAAGCAGTTTAATGAAGGGTACTGATTTTAGAAACTTTTAAAAATTTTATAGTAGAAATAATCTGTGAAGGCACATGAAATAGATCCATGGGTGGCAAATATTAAAACCCGGATGCCAGTCTGTGAGCTTCAGATTTCCTAAGATGGCAAACCCTGAATATGCGTTGCAAAGTCAAGACGTGGGCTCTGACTGCTGTCTGCTCATGATAAGCCTTGTAACCTTGGACAGTCCATTCACATTTCTAAGCCTAAGTTTCTTTGGCTATTAAATGAGAAGTTTGAACTGGATGACTTCTAAGATCCGTTTGCTAGTCAAAAGTCTCAGGGAATAGCAATGACTATTCAGAGAAAGAACATCGGGGAGAAAAAATGTAAGTTCTAGTCATAGTGCATTCCGATTTTTGTTCTCTAAACTGAAAGTGACATAAAGAGTGATATTTAGCTTTAGAATTTGTTATTTTGGGGGGTTGGGGCAGGGGGTCTCTACCATTTATCTTTCTCTTGCCAGTACATCTGGTTTCTATTATGGGTTATTTTGTTGATTGCCATTAAAAGTAGGTAGACGTATGTATAATCTCAGTCTTTGCAATGTCTTCACTTTCTGCAGAGCCCTGTGTATCTTTAGTCTGGTGGATACTGAGAGTATCAGAACCTTTGGAGTTGAGGAATGTTCCTGTCTATGACTACATGCATGGCAGTGACCGTGGGATATTTATTTATTTTTTTATTTATTTTTATTGGTTGTTCAAAACATTACAAAGCTCATGACATATCATCTTTCATACATTTGATTCAAGTGGGTTATGAACTCCCATTTTTGCCCCAAATACAAGTTGCAGAATCACATCGGTTACACATCCACATTTTTACATAATACCATATTAATGACTGTTGTATTCTGCTGCCTTTCCTATCCTCTACTATCCCCCCTCCCCTTCCCTCTCATCTTCCCTCTCTACCCCATCTGCTGTTGTTTAATTCTCTCCCTTGTTTTTTTTTTCTTCCCTTTCCCCTTACAAACTCTTATATGTAATTTTGTGTAACAGTGAGGATCTCCTTCCATTTCCATACAGTTTCCCTTCTCTCTCCCTTTCTCTCCCCCCCACTCGTCTCTGTTTAATGTTAATCTTTTCCTCATGCTCTTCTTCCCTGTTCTTTTCTTAGTTGCTCTCTTTATATCAAAGAAGACATTTGGCATTTGTTTTTTAAGGATTGGCTAGCTTCATTTAGCATAATCTGCTCTAATGCCATCCATTTCCCTGCAAAATCCATGATTTTGTCGTTTTTTAGTGCTGCGTAATACTCCATTGTGTATAAATGCCACATTTTTTTTATCTATTCATCTATTGAAGGGCATCTAGCTATTGTGAATTGTGCTGCTATGATCATTGATGTGGCAGTATCCCTATAGTATGCTCTTTTAAGGTCCTCAGGGAATAGACCGAGAAGGGCGATAGCTGGTCAAATGGTGGTTCCATTCCCAGCATTCCCAGGAATCTCGTGGGATATTTAATACAGTAACAACAGAGGTTTTAAAGTTTGCTTTCTATTACAGTGCAGAGGTCTTTTAGATTGTTTCCAACATTTTGTCACAGAATTTTCATTGTCACATGTAGAAAAAAACTTCAGAATTTTTAGGTGCTACTTCATTAACATTATAAAAAGAAATATATTTCTTCTAAAGTCAAAAGCTAAGGAATATTTTAAAAGAACAGCTGGGTGTGGTGATGCACACCTGTGATCCTAGAAGCTCAGGAGGCTGAGACAAGAGGATGGTGAGTTTAAATAAATAAATAAATACAAAACAGGGCTGGGGATGTGACTCAGTAGTCGAGTGCCCCTGAGTTCAATCCCTGGTACCCCAAAACAACAAAAACAAACACAACTGCAAATTAATAAATGCTTTAAGAATATCCTACAGGTTGTGAAAATTTTTCTTTAATCTTAGGGAGAAAGGTTAAAAATAATTTTGAACCAACTTGATTGGAGTTATTGAGCTAAAATTAATATAAAATCCAGGTTTCTTTGAATTTTAAATTTTGAATTTGTTGATTTGTTCCAGTTGAGACTCACATAAGCAATCCACACTGGAACATATGACAGTACAAAACAATAAAAATCTATAAATAAGACCATGGGCATGAATATTCTAGGAAATTTATTTATCTTTCTATTTGGCTACATGACAAAAATACAACCGTGTTAAGTTTGATTTATACTGCTTTTCTGTTCCTATTTAAAGCAATTAACTTCCAAAATTGAGGTTTCTTTACTGATTAGCCTTACAGGATTTTGACTCCTGGTAATTCACTGTACAAACATTTACTAGGCTCCTACTGGGAACCAAATATTGAGTCAGTCAATGAGATTTAGGAGATGTTGACTCCTTGTGTGCTCAATGACCACTGGAAGACACAAATAACAAAATAAATTATAATTTAACATAAGTGCTATGAAGTACTGTGGATGCATGCTTAAGGGAATAGAGAATACTTCTCAGAGGGGAAAAGTTTTGAAGATGGAGACGTAAATAAGGACAGTTAGGAGCCAGCAGGCAAAAGCAGCAGAGTTGGGCTCATGACTAAGGAAGAAAAGGCAGGAAAGGTGGGCCAGAACCAAATTATTAGTGATCATATCCATTGTACCTTATCTGTCTTATGCTAAAGAGATTGGCTCCTGTTTCTAAGCAGTGAGGTCCTATTCAAGGTTGTAAGGTATAGTGACATAGGGAACAGTGAGGAGGAGTTTGTAGACCCAGGCCAGAGACAAGGAAGCCTGTCGACTGGTAAGATATCTCTTGCAATAGACTCAGCCTCCATCATCTCACCCCTGTTATAAAACAGCGGAAATGGAAATTTCCTCAGCTATTCATTCACTAGAATTCTATTTTTGGAGTACCTACCATGTCATAGTCATAGTCCTCTCTAGCATTGGCCTGAAGCAAATGAGTAAAACAAAGAGGCTGCCCCTCAAGACAGTGGCAGTAAGGCTAATTCCAATCGATGTGGAGTGAGACAGCAGCTACCCCACTCTTCGAAGAAGGAGAGGGAAAGAGTTAAGAAATGACTTTGAAGGTAGAATATCAAGAACTAGAAGCCAGGCTAAAAGGGGATGGATTAAGTTATGTGAGAAAAGGGTGAGCGAAAGCCCCATAGGAATGAGAGCAACACCCACCCCATGGATCCAAATCACTTCAGCTGGAGCTAAGACTGAAGAATCAAGCAGTAGCCAGACTGAGAAGAGTGGCTCAGCTTGAATGTTTGAAGGTGGAGGCCCCAGATCATCATGGTGCCTTGATTTTAGGGATGAGACATAGGTAAATGTGACTATGGCTTGTCTGATTTGAGGCTGCTTGATGCTCGGAGATACCAGCTTCACCAGTGGGAAGATATGGAAGGTCCACATCAATGGTGCTGATGAGAGATAGGGCACATGCTGAGGTCTGACTTCTGCACCCACAAGCCCTGAGTGCACCTGACTGTCTTGCTGAACACTGCACTTCCTGTCTCTCCATGTGAGTCAGGAGAGCAGACACCACTGTGGAATGCCACTGTTCTTCTTAGCCACCCCGCAAAGAGCCCCAGATATATTTTTCCTCCTTGTTCCCACATTACACAGTACACAGTGACTTACACAGTGTGGGTCTTCATTATCTATGCATTATATTCTGTTTCTAAGCCACCAAATCAAGGCCACCCAGTGTCCTTCATAGTCTCTCAGAAAACAAAGTTCAGACATTTGTGAATTGTATATGATAGATTACAATTCTGCATACAGTCATAATACAGGTTGTATATATATAATGTGTGTTTGTTTATAAGATCTATCCTGGACAAAATTTTATAAAAAGACATCTGCCAAATGATTCCAGGATAAGTGCCCCTTATATTAATAATGTGTGTATTTAAATTAGGAATGAAATAAATTTTTAATATACTAAAAACAAAAATATCCACTGTACCTTATCTGCATTTACTAAGGAAAAAATGTGGCAGTTATTACTGAGATCTGACTTCAGTGTTTGAAGTCAACCCTTTCATAAACGTTCACCTGCCTTTACATCAGCAAGAGACTTATTAAAAATGTTACTTTAAGTAAATTATACAGCTATACAGCTTAAGAAAACAAACATGTTAATTAAATCAAACAGCAAAAGTAGGACATTGTGGGCTGCTTTTCTCTTCACACTGTACTTTAAAACATGAATTTTACACCATGGAAACGTGTGCTTTGAAATAATTTTGACATAAATCAAAAACTACAAAGTAATAGAAAGATCATCTCTACTCATTGCATGCCTTTTCCCCTGTATTTTGCTACTGATAGACCTGTAACTGAACAATATGTAATGTTATCTTGTAAATATGTGAATTAAAGCACCACAGCAGTTAGTTTTTCAGGGAGAGGCCAGTTGGGCAGAGTGTGAATACTAGGTAATGGGGGAAATTGGTTTTCAGGTTGGTCTGGAAAGTGTTCTTCCCAATAGCAACCCAGTCTGCAAAAATCTGTTTGTGGATCCCACCCACAGTATGGAAGTGACCAACATGGGCTCCAGAGGAGGAACAGAGGTGCTGTGCATGCCTGCTCTCTTTAAGATAATCCCTCACTTCTGGTGGATGACAGAACCTTTGGGTAAAGGTACTTGGCTGCCTCCTCTGGCCCCAGGACCAGGTGGTACAGTTTTCCCAAGAAGCACAGGACTACTGCATCTCTGACTGAATTAATATACAAAATGACTCAAAATTCAATTCATTTCTTTAAAATACTTGCTTTCTCTTCTTTATCCAAGAAGCATAACAACAAAATAAGCAATCATATGACACCAGAGCACTAATTATTGTGTCACATATCAATAGTGTAAGATCCTGGAGCTGGGCACAGTTGTGCATGCCTGTAATCTCAGTGGCTCGGGAGGCTGAGGCAGGAAGATCATAGGTTTGAAGCCAGCCCCAGCAAATTAGCTAGACCTTAAGCAACCTAGTGAGACCCTGCCTCAGAATAAAAAATAAAAAGGGCTGGGGATGTGGCTCAGTGGTTGAGTGTCCCTGAGTTCAATCCCTGGTATCTAAATAAATAAATGTCCTAGAAGTCAGGGAATGTATCATATTCCTTTATTCCATCTGACTTTGGTAGAGGGCAGCCCAGAGTGAACCTTATAGCTGAATTACAATCGCTATGTTATTAGGATATGCTGATAATATGTTCTGCACCTCTTGTGCCATGATTTGATCTCTCGGATCTCACTGTCCAACATGGCCAATAACTATATAGGACTTTTAATTTTAAATTTATTTAAATGAAATAAAATTTAAAAATTTGTTCCTCATTTGTACTAGCAACATTTCAAGTGCTCGATAGACACAGGTTACTAGTGTAAAACATCACAGATACCAGGTATTTTTTTTTTTTCCGGAAAGTTCTGTTGGACAGTGCTGTAATGTAGTTCATACTTTCTATTCTAATTTTGATGTTTCTAGGTCATGTATTTTCTATAAGCTGCCTGAAATACACAAATACTTATTTATATCCCCTAGAGTACCCCTGTGATTACAAGCTGTGCACATAATAATTCTTAGCCTGATTTGATAGAGTGGAAGAGAAAACTGATGCTGATCCTTTTGACTTTAACTTGCATAACTAGGACTTCATCATCAAAATTCATCACAGACGGAACTCTCTGCTTTTAGATCCAGCTGTTGTGTTTGGATAAGGTTTTGAGTGACATCACCCTAATTTTGTCATTTTAATAGAAAATGTCTCTGGGCATGGTGGCTTCACATTTGTGCAGTATAGTTGGACAGGAGTAGAAATTAAGATCATCATTGCAGTGTGCTTGTACTGTAGATGACCCATGAGCATTGCACAGCCGAGGTCCAGCTTCTGGGTTCACTGACTGCTTGATTTTTGTAATACTGACCTTTGATGGCTTTGGGTTACCTGTAAAACAGTCAAAGTGAAGAAGGCAATCTAAATCCAAGCTTCCTTTTGAGGTACTCCTGGCATTGTTTCCTGAATTTCCTGTGCAAAAGAAGTTGATCTCACTCAGTTGGCAAGCCATAATTGTGATCCTTTTTGGAGAAATAGATGCTGTGTTTGACCTTGGCAGTCATCTTACCAGCATGCTTTGGTGAGCCGAGTGTGTAGCCCACTCTACCAAGTGTACACTCCCGGCTCCTTGCTTCTGCATGTAAAGACTTTCAACCAGGAATCATTTTTGATGACCATTTTAAATCCCCAAAATATTTAAAGTTAAAGAATAATGAAAATTTTTTGAATTGTTTTTTTTCTTTCTCGTTTTTCTTTTTCTGGAGTAGTCAGAAATCTTAGTTGGAACTGGTGAAAGCCATGTGAAGCATTTGTGCATGGTGCTGGAAAATGAGGCTGACTTTTAAAGTAATGAGTAGGCTGGCTAGATTAGAAGCTTTTTGAGTTTTCATAGTTCATTTTCTTTGATCATTTATGTATTTTTAAAAATTTTTACTTGCGGTTAGTTCTATTGTCTGTTTATTCTCTCCTTAACTTCTAGCCCCTTGCTCTTCCTCTCTGGTTAGCTTGCTCTCTTTCTTTCATCTCTGCTCTTTTCTGCCTTTTAAAGATATTTTTTTCTGGATTTAACAAAACATATTCCTTGCACTGCAGATTTCTGCAAGGGTAACTTATTGAGCAAGGATTTATGGGTCCAGTGGTGGTGGGTTGAGTCTGGGTCTGTTCACTGTTGTGCTCCTCCTTCATGGACCTTCCTGTGTTTTACTTGGGTTCATGGCACTTTGGCATTGCAATCTCTACTTTAGTTGCCTGGGTCTAGTCAAGCAAGGTACAATTAATAGACACTCCAAAACTAATTTTCAGAATTGAAGTAGGAAAATCTAACTGGAAAACCTTGAAAATGACCTTCTCAGAAAATCTGTGATCCTTCTCCTCAGCCCTGCTGGAGTCACCTTCAACCAAGTGTCCCTGACAACTCTTTGCTCTCTGGCTTTGGTGGCTCAGTTTTCTGACTCTGCTTCTTATCTCTCTCTGAGGAACAAAGCAGTGACATTCAGGAATGCTCTGCTTCCCTAGGAGCATTGCCTGAAGCTGTGAAGTGCTCCAGGCTAAAACTTCTTGTCATCCTAAATTCTACATAGGAACTTTCAATTGCTGTATTTTGAAAATTAAACATTTAGAATCAATTCATGACGACTGCCTCCTGTAACAGTGGCACCTCAGAGCTGAGTGGAATTGGATGAGTGTGTAACAGTGGTCCATGTTCGGCTTTGAATACAACCCTTGCTGCTCTGCTACTGCTCCTTGATTTTTAGATGGACATGTTTCTATCTCTTCCTGTCTCTGGATTCCTCCCTAATCTCTCCTGTCCCTAATCGCAGGGGAAACTGGATTACCTTTCTTCCCCATCCTACACAGAGTTATCTGTCCTTGAGCACTCACCCACTTTAGGAAGGAAATAATCCAGACTTTGGGGATGGCACCAGAAAATCTCAGAAATGACTATTTCCCAAATTAACAAGTGAATTACAACTTCAACACAAAACAGGTAGCCTTTGAATCACCTCTTTGAAAGGCCCCTGTTGCTGCTGATGGGCAGAATCACAGCCTGTGGGACAGGGAGTCCCCTGTGTTTCCCCTTTGCTAGCAAAGCAATAAACCGTCTTTTTTCTTTTTCTCAGAACTGTGTCCTCATTATTGGGTGGGCAAAAAGTCAAGGACTGAGCTTTCGGCAACAAGTGGAGCATATTCTTTTCATTTGACAGTGAGCCCCAAACTTAAGAGCCTGGTCAGAAGTTATTATCAGGAATTAATGACCCTGGATACATAATTGCATCTTTCTCCTTTTCCTGCCGCCCTAAGAATAGAAATCTGGTGTTGGTGGGAGGAGGCAGCTGAGAAGGAAGTAGGATAGAATAGGATAGCATAGAAAGGCTGTGAGCCATTTATTTCTTTTTCTAAGTTTTTCATTGGTATATTATAATTATCCACAATACCAGAATCCATTGTGATATAGTCCCATAGACACATAATACATTTGACCTATTTCATTCCCTAGTGTTTTACCTTTCCATCCCCTCTTCCCTCTCTTTCCTCCACTGTACTAGTCTCCCTTCTATTTTCTTTCTTCTTTATTTTTGGATACCAGGGATTGAACTCAGGGGCACTGAGCCACTGAGCCACATCCCGAGCCCTATTTTGCATTTTAGTTAAAGACAGAGTCTCAGTGAGTTGCTTAGCGCCTCGCTGTTGCTGAGGCTGGCTTTGAACTTGTGATCTTCCTGCTGCAGCCTCCCAAACAGCTGGGATTAGAGCCTTGCACCAGTGTGCGCCCAGCCTCCCTTCTATTTTCATGAGTCCCCCACCCCCCCAACACATTTTTCCCTTTTTTTTTTTTCTCTCTAGCATTCACATATGAGAGAAAACATATGATCCTTGACTTTGTGAGTCTGGCTTATTTCACTTAGCATGATGTTCTCCAGTCCCATCCATTTACTAGCAAATGACATAATTTCATTATTTTTTTATGATTGAATAAAATTCCATTGTGTGTGTGCACATTTTTTTTTTATCCATTTGTCTGTTGATGGGCACCTAGGCTGGTTCCATTTGGATTTCTTGTGTGGACATCCTTGTTCTTCCTACTTGGCTTACTTTGTGATAGATCTACCCTCACCTCGTGCTGCCTTTGCCCTGCTCTGATAGCTCCCGATTAGTCCTCATTTGCTGTTGTACATGTTAGGTGTACTAGTCGTCTTGCTCACCGACTATAATGGTCAATATTTTGGTAATAGCCCTCAGATATGTCAGCTCACCTGAGTGCAAGAAGGTATGCTCTCAAACGTTATGGCTTTTCTTTGTGCTTACTTTTGCAGAATCAAGAAGGATATGCTCAGTAAAAATGCAGTTTCTCTTCTCTAGTGATGAAGTGGTACTTGCATTACACTTGTTATCTAAGTGCTCAGCCACTTGTTGAGGTAGATGGTCTGTTTTGCATCTTAGAGGAAAGTAAGGATTAGAGACTCATATTCATTGTTCTGGTCACAAGCACCAAGAGGTAGAATAGCACCTCTGAATTCAGTTCTGTCTTTCCTTGCCCTATCTTAGAGTCAGCAAACAAGACCCTGACTTGTATATCCTCAAATGCTGCTTTATTTCCAACATGGCCTAGTTTGAAACATCCACAGGGATTTAAAAAAAAAAAAAAAAAAAAAAATTTTTTTCTTATAGATTTGGGAGACAGAGTCTGTTCTTTGACCTAGAAAATCCCATGTGGGTGAAATGTGGAGGCATGCTGCTCCTTCAGATCTACCTTAGAATGGATCTAAAAGGATTCAGCATCCAGACAGACACCCCTCCACACACACAGACAGGAGCCTCCCAGATTCTGCGTAACACCCCAGGCTGCTGTGTAGGTGTGGCCCCCGTGTTTCGCTTCAGCCTTGACTGTGGTTTCTCCTGTGGAATACCACCTGTTTTCAGAGTGTCCTGAAGGGGGCTTTCATTGCAGGACATTCCCACTCTGTCCCCTCCCAGCCCTGGAACTGGTCAGTGAACTCCAGTGACAGTGGGGATAAACTGGTGTGGCACTGCCACCTAGTGACTGCCCACAATGCTGCTCCTCACCTCTGAGAATTAGAGAATTCTCTTCTGGATTATAGAAAATCCACAGTGGGAATAAAAATAGCACCTATCAGGCCCCTGTGGACATGCGCCTTCTGCTGTCAGCAGAGCCTGACACGTGGCAGACATGAACAAGATTAAGTGTTTTTAAAAAAAAAAACTCACTTTGGGGAAGCAAATCATTGCCCATGCCAATCATGGGCTCATCTCTGCCGGGGTACAGGATACCTTGTAGGAGTCACAGTATGTGCAAGGTCTCTGGCACAGAGCAGGAGCTTGAATAAATGGAGGTTGTCCCAGAAAATTAAAATAAGTACTGGTGTGGAAGGTAGGAAAGAAATAGGAAGGAAGAAAAACTTGGTCAGAAATGCTTGTCCTAGTTTAAACATTACTCTGAAATTTGGTATTTCCTTGAGTGCTCACAGAGCATAAGGGGCTTGAGAACATAATTCCTATTAGGCATTTCTGCTGCATCTCAAGGATTTGTAGTTTCAGTGCTGTCTAGTTGTGTTATATGAAACTAGCTCCAGATTTTCTGATCCAGCTAGACCTGTAATTCTCAATGGGGGTAGTAATGCTCTCAGGAGACATTTGGAAATTTGTGATTGATTATTGATTGATTGATTGTTGCTTGGTAGGGCCAGGGATGCACTGTTCTGTTCTGTTTCTTTCTTTTTTTTTCCCCCTTCTTGGTATCAGGGATTGACCCCAGTGGTGCTTAACCACTGAGCCACATCCCCAACCCATTTTTTGTTTTGTTTTGTTTTGTTGAGTTGCTTAGGGTGTCACTAAATTGCTGAGGCTGGCTTTGAACTCACAATCCTCCTGCCTCAGCCTCCTGAGCTGCTGGGATCAGAGGCATGCCACTATGCACCCAGCAGCTCTGTTCTGTTATACATGGGACATTCTTACCCAACAAGCTGTTCTGCAGCTCACTTGACCTTGTAATGACCTGCTAGGTATTTTGAATATGAAAAACTTGTTTATAATATTCTTACCTTAGACCTAAATCCATTTTAAATATGAACATAAACTATTTTTGCTCAGTAGTAATAGACATTTGAATGTTTTTAGTATGTAAATTGGGGAAAATCAGCATTTGTTCTATTTAGAATTAGCCCAGAAGTTAAAAAAAAAAAATCAGTCCCTGTGGCATATGAATTACATACTTTCACAGACTTAATTACATTAAAATGCTTCTACATATGGGTACAAGCAATTCACTACTGCTTTTTTTTTTTTAAAGTTTAGTCTTGCTGGATGAAGTGTTTAGATATTAAAATACATGATTAAATAAGTTACTTCAATTTTACCTCATAATTGTACAGTTAAGGTATTATATTGACTTTTTAAGTTGATTTTTTAAATCGATTGTTTTCGTTTTGTAAAGCATACATTATACTATCTAAATTTCCTTTCAAGATCATTAAAGAGGGCTTTAAGTCTGCAGGGCTTGAAAACCACTGCTTAAATGACATTCTCAGTCTAGAAAACTCTTTCCTGATGGGTATGTATACCACCTTCTTCATCTTCACTTCGAGGTGCCAGACTCGCCACCGTGGCTCTTGGCCCAGGAAGTTCTCTCCCAGAGCTGATCATGTTTCACTAAATGCCTCAATCAAAGAGAATCTGAATGACAGTGAGCCTTGGCTTGTCTTTTCCTGTCTGTTAAAAGGATGTTAATGTGATACCATCTGTCTTCCTAAAGATTTTTAACATAGTCAAAAAATTATATAGATATGAGAGCTAACACTGTTAATTTATTGACAGGTAAGTCATTGCCAAAATCACCTATTACAATATAAATGAAAATATATAAAAGAACATTAGAGTCAGACAACAAAACCTCTTTGTCATCTTTTCAGGGAAGCATAAATATAATTCTTCAAGTTTGAATATCCATATGTTCTGTCACCACCCTCTTCCTCTTAGGAAGTTTGAGCTTTACTAAAAGCTTATTCTCTTAGCACATATCCACTGATGGCCTCTACCCTAAGGGTGAATAAATGAAACTCTCACTAGCCAAGGTTAACACAAGGAAAGGAATCAGACATTTTGTAGAACCCTCCCCCACCACACACAGGGAGAGAGGGAGCTAGAGGAAAAAAGAATTTGGCTTCTTTTTTTCTAAATCAAAAGAGAAGATTAAAAGAATTCCAAGTTTTTTGTAAAGTCAAGGGAGCAAAATAAAATAAAAGGAAAAGAATTCACTTTAGATTAATAAAGAGTTACATAATTTATGAAAATTCAAACCAGCTCAGACCTAAATTAAAGTTGGGCTTTAGAGGTAACATTATGCTGTCTGTCTCTGCTGCTTTTCCCTGGTAACTTACTGTTACTAACAGAAGGCTATATCAGCATCCTCAAGATCCTAAAGCCAAGTGCATATTTCTTGATTCAGTGATGAGCAGAGAAGTGGAAATATCAGGAGGAAATTGAGAAGAAAGTCCTGCAGACTGGGAAAGTTCTTGTTCTCTAGTTTGAAGGACTTTAAGTAAGCTATTTCCTTCTAGGTTGGTTATATACATAAAATTATAGCATTCACATTTAGAGCACCTTCACTCAGGTTTTTATTAAAGCTTTTTGGAATTACTGGATTTTACATTTTTATTTTATTTATTTTTTGTTTTATTTTAATTTTGAACCAAGGATTGAACCCAGGAGTACTTAACCACTGAGCCAGCATTTTTTTTTTTTTTTTTTTGAGTCAGGTTTTTGCTAAGTTATGGCCTCACTAAGTTGCTGAGGCTGGCTTTGAACTTTCAATCCTCCTGCTTCAACCTCCCGAGCCACTGGAATTACAGGTATGTGTCACCACATCTGGCACATTTTGTTTTAATTTAAACTAGTTTCAGGCATCATTTTTATTAGACACTCATGTCATTAGTTTCAATCTGTTACATATATTTTTCTCACAATATCCTGACATCTGTTTCACATTTATTACAACTTGAGTATTACCTTATTATTCCTTGCAATCAATTTTCTCCTTACCAGATTTTTAAGCTTCTAGAGAATGCCTACCATTTCTTATTATCTGCGTATTCTCATTGCCTCAAAATGTTCCTTTATATAGGCAAATATTCCACATGTTATTGAATGAGTGGTGTTGTCTAAATCTGCTTAATGTTAGTAATGAAGCTGAAATTCTATGTCCACCCAGTTGCAGACTCAAAGATGTGAGAAGAGTATAAATTATGTCTTTCCAAATCATAATTATGTACATATACTTTTGATTTAAAGTAAAAGCAAATAAAATGTCATTAAATGAACTAAAATCTGTAAGCATAAAAAGAAGTCCAAAAAACACACATATGGGATGGTACATATTCAACATATTAGATGAGAAGCTACTCCTAAAAAGCTAACTGATGATTTTGAAACTTGATAACACATTCAAATCACCTGGGAAACATTTTTTTTTAATCCCTACGTCATTACCCCACCATAGAGTTCTTGCTTAATTGGTTACAGGTAGGGCTATGGATGGCATTGTTAGTCTCACCAGGTGACTCCAATACAGCTATAGGTGAACATCTTGGATACAGAGAAGTGGCAAGTAAGAGATTTATGCTACTTCTCCTTTCTGAGTCATTGGCACTCAGCACTTTTCTCCTCTGAACTCACATATGTGCCTTCTTTGAACTACTTTTTATGCTTATAGGTTTTCATTGAGTCACTTATTTTATTTGCTTTTACTTTAAATCAAAACTATATGCATATAATTATGATTTGGAAAGAGATCAATTGTCTTTTTCCATCTCAGGTCTGCAACTGGGTGGACATGGAATTTCAGCGTCATTACTGACATTAAGCAGATTTAGACAGAGCCACTTGGTATAGAGCCAAAGGGCTGCCTGGTGTGGTGATGCTTCACCATGGGATGAGAGTCATAGGTGTACCTCCTTCCCTGGGGGAGTTACCCTGTCTCAGGCAAGGTTACCACATAGAAATAAAAGTACACCTGTTCTGTGGGCAAGCCAAGCAAAGAGAGGACCTGAGTGAGGTTCACCTGTTCAGGTCTCCTTCCATATTCTCCATCCCTCCCGACTACAAAATTAGGAGATATTGATTGCCTCTGCTTCCCCCTCCTCAACACCCATCCTAGTGAAATAATGTTAGTAGTTATTATCTTAATATTTAGCTCTGCTCTATTTTTTCCTCTTTGATATCCTCTCCATATTCCTGATATTTAAAATTTGACATCAATTCATCCTGGTTTAGGTCTTTTCTTATTCCGTGCGCAGATTTTCTGAGAATCTTCCCTTTAGAGAAGACACCTGCTTTCCAGTTTTCCTGTCAAAGAAATCAAAGAATATTTTCATTTTATTCCTTCCACTTTCTGTATTCTCCCTCTGGAAAGACAGTTGCTGGGGTCCTCTGTGTTGATTCTCTGAAAACATATCTTCTCCTTTTTCCCTTCTCTTTATCTTTTTGTTCTACTTCCTGGGAGATTTCTGCTGACTTATAATCTCATTGTATTATGGTTATGTTTTTACTAATAGTTTGAGCTTTACTCCAGTTTCCCCCTCCCCCAGCCCCATCCTGTTTTCTGGATGTGGCATTTTCCCTTAGACCTTTCAAGATATAGCTTTCAAAGTTCAGGTGACACTCCATCACTATGCATATCTCAAGTTTTTCTATTTCCACCCTCCTCTTTTTCCTTCTTTCTTTCCTATTTATTTATGGTCTCTATTTTTTCCTATTGGAATCAAAAAATGTGTGCTAATCCTTTGTTGTTCTTTCATATCTAAGAGTGGTAAATTGGAAGCCAGTTGGAACCTCTGTATGGGAGAAGGGCTAGCTTAATGTCTGGTGTGATACTCAATGAGGAGCAAAAGCTGAGATTTTTGTTAGGGTATCCTTGATAATGCATAATCCTTAGTAATGCATAATTGTGTTTCCTCTGAACCTGTTCAGAATATTCTTTATCTGAATTAACAAGTTCTCTAATATAAAGTCAGAGATAGTATCATGGGAAAAAAGTAAGATTGCTGCTGCTTAGTTTAGAAATCTGAACTCAAATCCCCTGCTTTCAGCCTCAAACATCTCTTCTGCCTTTATCCTGCATCTCTAACCCATCTACAGAGAATTAGCCTTCTGTCTCTTGTTACATGTCTGGCATTACTAGGCAAGACCTGAGGATCCATTATTCCATATACTTGGGCTTTAATCTGTCCTCTTGTTTTCAACCTCGAACCTAATTTTTCTATCATGTAATGAATGCATGGCTTCTACAATGAAACTTCCAGAGGTTCTTTATCAATCTGTGCCTTCTATTGGGGAGTTATTTCAGCCATTTATATTTAATGCAGTTATACATTATGGGGTCCTCTTGCTCTCTGCTTCATTTGTCTCTTCTGTCTTTTGTTCTTGTCTTCCCTTCAACTTCTTGTATTTCTTCTATTTTCAGTTTTACCAGACATTTAAAAGATACGATAATATCTTTTATTGTATTATCAGTTATTATTTTTTGATGTCTTAATTTAATGGCTCTTTAGGGTTTATACCATGCCTATACACTTTGCCTAAGTTAACACAGTCTTATTTTCACTTGGTATTATACCGTTTGCTATTCAAGTGTACTGTATCACATTATGTATATTATTTCCACTTCTCCAGTTTGGGGTAGTTTTACATACAAGTCCTTCAATCCTTGGGAGAATAATGAAGGAGACCCCTCTGCAGATCTATAGTATGTGCTGCCCCCCACCGGGATTTTTCTTCTCTGCTTTTTGGCCTGTGAATTCTTGGCCTCCTTGGATTCCCAGATCTGTCCTTCATCACAGGGACAACTCTTGAGTTTCACCTGGTTTGCTTCACTGAGCTGCATTGTGTATATTCTCTTTAGACATTAACCTGGAACAATGATGTGGCTCACTTTAGTTTACCATCTCTTGGGAATCATTGCCCTCTGTTGCTAGATGATCAATATCTTATTAACTATTATTCCAAATGTTTTCTCTATTACTTAAAGTTGTTTCAAGAGAAGGTATAATCTAGTCCCCTATTGCTCTGTGTTGGGTGAAAGCAAGATGCACTGTCATTCATGTAAATATGCATTTCTCATTCTCCAATGTCTCCTTTCCTTTCCCTTTGTTGCTATAGTTTTATACTTCTTAAAAGTATCTTAGTACAATTATACTGACATTTCAGGAGAGAGAGAGATGGATTGGGGAAGGAATTGATAGTGGATTGCTCACATGCATTTAAATAGCCATAATACTTTTAACTATATAATTAAGGATGAAATTTGAGACCAGAGTTGGCTTTTGAAATAAGACATTTTGCCATTTTTAGTGTTAATAATAAGTTTAATAAAGAAGTATTAATGAACATAGTTTGTCACCTCCACTATTAAATTGTTCTCTACAACTGTAAAAATATAAATTGAACACAGATCTTAGGATATACATGACAAATACAATTCATGTTGACTGATGGACAAGAGTCATTTTTATCCGCTTTATGTATTACTATACATAGATCCTGAAGCACGTGGCCTAGGGAAAAATCAGATCAAGAATACATTTCACATTGTCACGCTAATTAGTTTAATGAACACTAGCTCCCTTTTATATTTTTCTAGACACTGTGTGATGATACAACATTGAATAAGGCACAAGCTTTTTTTTTAAATTTTTATTGTTGGTTGTTCAAAACATTACATAGTTCTTGATATATCATATTTCACACTTTGATTCAAGTGGGTTATGAACTCCCATTTTTACCCCGTATACAGATTGCAGAATCACATCAGTTACACATCCATTGATTTACATATTGCCATACTAGTGAAGGCACAAGCTTTGTCTTCAAATTCTTCATAATTTTGATCCTCAGTGCGTGTTTGATGATCAAACTATATATTACATATCTTATGACACAAATTAGCATTCACTGAACGGTGCTATAGCTATCTGCAGGGTGCTCTGGGGATACAAGGAATGGACAGGCCTAGAGTACCATGCTGACCGGAATCTATGTGCAGTCTGGAAAAAGGGACCCAAGTAAGATTTAGGGCTAGAAAGACAGGAAAAGGTGCTTTGAGGCAGAAGGAAATGCATGTTCAGGGGAGATCTGTGAAAGAGACCAGCATGATTGCCAGCCATCATGCTGGGGGCTGCAGAGGGGAGGCAAGAGTGCAGGGCAGAGCGTGCACAGGGAAAGAGACAGTTGACTGCCTTGGAAATATAACCCCTGCGAACTTCCACAAATGTTGTATTTAACATTAAGTTGGCATATTTGTGATCTAAAAAAACAGTGCTAGACCCACAGTCAGCAGTGAATGGAGAAATGAATAAGGAATAGAAACTAAGAAAAGAAACATTTTCCTTTTTTAAAACGTTAAAGCTGATCTCACAATCTTGGTTGCTTTTTTTTTTTTTTTCTGTGCCAAGGATTGAACCAGGGTTGCTTTACCACTGAGCCAATCTCCAGTCCTTTTTTTTTTTTCTTTCTTCTGAAACAAGGTCTTGCTAAGTTATTTAGAGACTCATGAAGTTGCTGAGATTGGCCTCAAACTTGTGATCCTCCTGCCTTAGCCTCCAGAGTCACTGGGATTACAGGTGTATGCCACCATACCTGGCTTTGATCTCACAATTTTTCCAAAGCATTGAGTTTTGGAAAACAGTTCAAGTAGTCTTCTGCTGAAACCCCAAAGTCTTTATTTTAAAAGTGTGCCACGTGAATTATTTCTTCATGTCCTTCTCAAAACAGTTCTCCTTGAGGAGAAGGTTAGAATTGTCTCAGTAATTCTGTGGCATGAACTTCTACTATAAGAAATGTTTAGAAAGTTCTTAGTGTACATATTGTAGAATCACATTGGTCATTACAACATGTATACTCAGAAAAATGAGAAATTATAACCTATCTATGTATGATATATCAAAGTGCATAAATGCATTATATTGTTATGTATAACTAATTAAAACAAATTAAAAAATTAAATTAAAAAAAGTTCTTTAACCTTAAATTGCACATGTTAATCATTCCCAAGGGTGTGAATCTGGCATTGTCTCAAAACCTGGGGATGTGCTAAGCAGTAATGTCATCATGTTGATAAGTCTAATATTTCTTTCTGAATCCCCAAGAAAGAAATCAGGTAAATACTAAAAAAATTTAGTATCTAAATTGGTTCTTACTTACCTCATCTTAACTATTCACAACAAAGTATGTCTGAAGGTAACATAAACATTAGTATGAGATGTTATTTTTCCATTTTGAGCTATTTTTCCAAGAGGTTTATTATTTCATAAGTTTAAAAAGGATAATTTACCATGGAATTATCCTGTATATAGCCATAAAATACCAACTCCTAGAAATATATTTGTGTCTAATTAGGCCCTTCAGTGTGGAATCACAGTTTGTGAAGCACTGTAACGTGCTTAGCATATCATAAATATTGACTGAACGAAACAGTGAAATAATACTTCAGAGCATTTGGCAGAGAGCCAAATGAGGATGGGAGAGATTTACTTGTACCTTGAAGATGTGTATTTATTCAAGATGAACAACTGAAGAAGAGTTAGTTTGCTGAAGGTTCCAGTGAAAGCGTTGCATGGAATTTTCATTCCAAGGATGAGATTTCTTTGCAGGACTACTTAGCAAGCCGTCCTCCAGAGACCTTGGTTTATAGTATGAGAATGAGGCTTTCTCTTTGTTGTTAGTGACTCTACCTAAGGAAAACCACGTGCCTATCAGGTTGTAGTGTTCTGGTCACTCCCAGTGGCAGTGTGAAAATAACTCCAAATAAATATTTCTCTTAACACATTTGTAAGTGTTGAGAGACTCTAAGGACAGCTTGTCGATAAATGGAGGGTGAAGAATGTAGCTGTTTCAGCCTAAGATTGTCCATGTGGTAAAACGTGACCTGTTAAAGGGAAAAATGAGCCAGGCGCTGAGCACCTAGTGAGCACTCAATAAAAATGATGTATGTGTACATAGGCCTCAGGGAATGAGCTCTCTTAGGTATATCAGCTCTGTCTGTTAATTGTGCCTTGTTTAAAAGAAACTTTATTTCATAATCAAAAAGAGAATAGGAAATGAACTCTGTTGCCTCCCCTCTCCTGTCCAACCCATCTCAATGCTAGGGTAACGCAGTCCCTGTTTAAGGCCACACATGGTAAGGAATCTTTAATTGAGAGTCCCCATAACAGCATTCAAAGCTTGCTTCTAAGGATCTTGTTTTGAAGCATAGAAGTCCACAGAAGCTACTTAGCTCATGTTACAGCTAAGCATAGCACCAGTAGCATCAGCTCACCACGATGTGCACATTATACAGAAAAGATACTTAGGAAGTGCATTTGCCTATCCTGCTGGGATTCTATGAATACATTGTGGCCTCTTTGTGGGCATCTCCTCCCAGACATTCTGGGCAAAAGGGTACTCTGAAACTAGGTCAACATGGCTACTCTTTAGAATAGTTGAGGTGTCTGCCCTCCTGCCCCCAGAAACTTGAAGAACGTTCCTCAGTAAGGGCTGGTTGCCTGTTCATGCACAGTTTTTATTTTAGGATACACAGTGGTTGCCCTCTCTCCACTAGCACCAGCTGGGAACTTCTCTTTCTCTAGTCCAGAGTAACAGGAAACATCATTTCTTAGTTTCTGTCCTACCTCTGTGGAAGAAGGAAAAAGTGGAAAATGATCAGCGTGTGTCTTCTTTGTATCCAAGTTAGAGAGTAAGATCCACTGATAGCATGGAAGAAGGCTTATACTTCATGAACCTCGTGTACTTTGGGTTATGGAAGCAGGAGCATAAGATGAAAAATGGGTGTACAGAGATTGCCATGCCCAGTGAAATTGTAGATGGGATCATTCCTAAGGCACTGGCCAGAAACAGCTTCCTTGCTACCTCAATCCTGGCAGCAGAGACATACTTGAGTCAAAAGGCAGGACTGAATGAATAAAGCCAGGGGAAATGAGTACCAACCATTTTTGTAGAGCAAGGAAAGTAAAGCCTTCCAAGTGGTGTCTGAAAGAGGGGAAGGAAGGGTTTTTCTTAGGAGGAGGTGAGTGAAGAGCAAGAAATCTCCCCTCCTGACTTAAGTTTGGGGTCTGATTGTCATGGAAATCAAAGAGGGTTTGCAGGGGCCCATGACTACAGATAATATGCAGCAAGAAAAGACTCTTCGAGAGCCACCACTTTCATGGCCTATCTTGTTGTATGTACACATGATGGACAGCAGTGTCATGGGCATAAGGTTTGATAATGTTATTTCAAGCAAAGTGCGATGTTTGTTTCTTATATAATAAAAACTTTTTTCTTCATCAGAAAAACTTGATTCCTCAAAGAAGAGTAAGGATAAATTGTATCCCTCACTCTCCCTTTTTTTACCACTATAAATTCTCCTGTGCCACTGGTAACACAATAACTTCTATTTAGCTCGGTTTGTAGGGGAGGGGCTATATGATCAGAGATTCAGTTTCTGCCTTCAAGGATGGCAGTGAAGAAGGACCTACTGGTGGATGGACATTTACCATACAGTATTGTAATAAAGGGGAACACTGGATACTGAGGGAGCACAGAAGAGGGGTTGGGAAAGGAATAGCCAGAAAAGTCTCCAACCTGCATTTATTTTGTAGGCTGATGAGGAGTTGGCCTCTGTCAGGGAAATCAAGGTAGCAAAGGGAACAGCATGGTGCCCTTTGCTACTAAGGTGTGATGTGAGGTCGGGCAATTGTATTTTGCCACGTAGGTCTGGCACATCAGCTAGTCCTCCAGGAGAAATGAGATGTTGGCAGAGGCCAGAGGAGGGTACAAAGATTAATGTGCATACATCATGTTACACTGGTAAGAAAAACAGTTTTTATATTTTGTAATTTTTCTTTCAGATTATTTTTAAAGGTGAAGCACTTTCTGATGTTTTTCAGATTGCTTAGATGGAACCTCAATTTTATTACCAGCTTTGAAAATTTCTAAATAGAGTAGTTTATAGAAGATACAGTGACTTCGTTGAATTGAATCAAATTGTCCTTGGCTATAGATGAATTATAAAGAACTGATTTTGTTTGCTATGTTTCAGGTACCATGATCAACAGGATGTTACTAGCAACTTCCTTGGAGCTATGTGGTTGATATCAATAACTTTTCTCTCCATTGGTTATGGTGACATGGTACCCAACACATACTGTGGAAAAGGAGTCTGTTTGCTTACTGGAATTATGGTAAGTATGTTTTTATTTCATGTCTCCTTCATTTACACTCAAGAAGGCCCTTCAACCATTTAGTCCATGTACTTAAGTCATCGTGAGCTACTCTTTTTCCAAATAGCAGGAAATCTGTATATTTAAATCAGATTTGTGTTGGGAGGGAGAGAACGTCAGTAGATTCCATCTTAATTCTTCTCATCATGGATTCCTGTTGAAGATAGAGCTGTTAGATTGCTCTGTGGGTTGAGCACTGAATTGATGAACAAACTTATCTTTAACCTTTGGCTTCAGAGTCAGGCAGTTTCTTAAGTCTGGGTTCCACCATTTCCTACCAGCTGTGTGGACTTGAGTTAGTTTCTCTGACCTTTACTCATCTGTAAAATGTGGACCACGATAACTATCATTAGGTGTATTGAAGGGTTAGGAATTATATAATTATAATATTTATTATTTTAACAAATATTATTGAATGACAGGCACTGGTCTAGGGACCTCTACTGGGAATACTGCAAAAGAAAATGAACTGTCCCTGACCTGCTTTCATGGATCTCAAAGGGGAAGCCCTATATTTTAAAAAATAATTGACAAATAATCGTTGTTTACACGTGTGACAAGAATCCGAAGAAGAAAATCCTGAACTTTTTAGGAGACTGGGGAACAAGGATGGGGTCTTGACAAGTCAGGTCTCTAGAACAGGTGAGGAAGGCTCGGTGCTGACAGTAAGGAGCATGCCCTTGTTCTTTTGGGATGCCTACCAAACTCTGGCCATTCTCCACCCTCACACACTGTCAGTTAACTTTGCTCTGTTAGTTTCAGGTACATGAAATGGGAGCTAGCAAGTTGTTATTATAAACGTGTGTGAGCGTCCGTAGATATTTAAGCCACAAGTAGTTTCAAATGAGCAGTGCATTATTTTCACCAAACTAGGTTTCTCTTCATTCCTCATCTCCTTTTAAAGTTGGGTTTCATCAAGGAGTCATTGGTTGATGCTTGTTTGGGTTCTACCTACATTAAAATATGAAGCAGAACTATGAGCTCCCTAGGGTGGAAATGATCAGAGTTCCTAAATTTTGTCACCCCTGCTCACTACCTGTGCTGTGTCCATCCATTGGTAAGCAAGAGAGAGCAAGAGGGCCGTTGGAAGTTTCCAGTGTGGAGGGCACACCCTCACAGCACCTTCCCAGGAAGAGTGTTCCAAGAGTTTATAGCTGGCTGGAAGGACCGGGTGCCCATGACACGAATAGATTGGCAACAGGGATAAGGGAGCAAGTTGTGAAAATAAAAATCCAGGACCAATATTAAAGTCACCTATAGTAACAAGATGACCATTTCAAGTCCCAGTTGTGAAAAATATAACTTAGGGGCATAATTTCATATTTTCATCTTATAAAAGAAAACAGTCGTTTTGTACATTATAGTGAACTTTAATTTGTTTTCATTATACTTGGTATGCTCCATTTTATGCTTACTCTTGTATTCCCCATTTTTTCTCAAATACTGGTATTTTATTATATAGTACAACACTTTGGGAAATAAAATGTGCATAGCTATATTTTGGGAAGGCCCCATAACAAGCCCATAGGGGACATGAATAGTGCTATTTATTAAAAAAAAAAAAAACTGGTAATAGTACTTCTTAGAAAGGACCACTAAGGAAGTTTTTTCTAACAAGATGTACCCACTTTTATTCTTGAATCAGATGTGTCTGAGGATTCAAGCAAATGGGCTTACTCACTTTGGGATCAACACCAAATTTGTGATTAATCTTGCCTGGATATAGTACCTTATGATCCTTTTTTCTTTCCTCAATATTTCTTTGTCCCTAAAGACTCAAGAATGGTTCCTTCAAAGTCTCATCCTACAGCAAAAATCTTTTGTTTACCTCCTTGAACTGCTTCCTTGCTATTTATCTTTATTTTTAAAAATAGAAATCATAAACATTCTTTATTATATGTAATGAAATTTACAGGAACTTTGTTTTCGAGGCCTATAGTAAAACTGTCCATTTCTTCTCCCTCATAAAGAATGGACTTATTTCTTAAGTGACCTGATCAAAAGTGGTTTACTTGCATACACAGAAAGCTACTAGTCTTTGAGTAATCTAGTTGAAACGTATGTAGAGTTGGATTGTGTATCTCTTTCCCTGCACACAGCAAATCCCTATGGAGTTAGGCTACTGGGCAGTCTTCTGGGAGTTGATTATGTCTTGCATAAATTCCCTAGGAATTGAGAGGGATGCATGGAAGTCTGCTAGACACTAGTATGGAGAATGTTGGATGACAATATAGATTCCTAAAAGAAGGCAATTTTTTTTCCCATAGTACTTATAAAAGTTTCCTGAATATTTGAAATGTGATTCTGTTTTTTCAGACAAATGTGCTTTGCCTTTGTTTTCTTTTCATTTTAGGAAGTATGAATTCACTTTTGCATTATCTTAAGCCAGAAATGACTTGTTCTTACTTCAGTGTTTATTTTCCTGTTCTCCTTGGACATTTGCAGTGCATATTTCAGTCAAATACATATTGTCAGACTTCCCTTGAGTCATCTGTCTCTCTCCCCATTCTCAGTTCTGGCCTTTAATAAACTGTGAAAAAGGAATACAATTTACAACATTTCTGAGAGCACAGGGGCATCTCCAAATCATCTTGTATATTATCTCTGAAGTACTATGCTTTTTATGCTTTCATGTTTGAATTTTCTTTTTCTGCATTTATCTTTTTATGTGGTTTTTTGTTTTGAAGTACAGTTATCTAAATACTGACACCTATAAGATTTCTCATTTCAAAAATGTACAGAAAAGGAAATTAGCAATGCCTGCTTTCTTCAGAAAGCTAATTGAAACTGATGAATAATTGCATGTCATCATCTTAGATCTTCACATTTGATTGGTTAAAATTCAAAATTAGACTGTAGAAGTTTTTAAATAGCTAAATTTTTGTCATGGGCCATATTTTTGAGCCAAGGACATTAGATTAAGATTAATCTGCAGTGTCCTGGGCAGAAATATATAGTGAAATATATTGTTAAACCACAAGGAGAAATGGTTTTCTGGGAGGAAAAAATATCACATTATCAAAAAATAGCCTCTCATTATGTTGGGTTCACAATTTCAGACAATCACAGTTTCCTTACAATGTTTAGATTGTATTTACAATGTTAGACACAGATGATTTGAAACTACTAAAATTGGGGGAGCTTGGTTATTGAAATACTGTAATAGGAATTCAAATGTTGGGACTGGGAGTGAAGCTCAGAGGTAGAGCGCTTGCCTAGCAGCATGTGCAAAGCCCTGGGTTCAGCCCCCAGCACTTAAAAAAAAAAAAAATGAAATGTGATAGATCAAACAAGTAGAAATTTCCTTTTTCCAGGATTTACTTAGGAATTAGAGCTTAAGAGACAGAGAGCTCTTCCTGTCTCCTAGATATTATTTTAAAAACACACAATCAAGGAATTGCCCAATAGGAAGAAAAAAAAATCACTCATTACCCTTCAAGAGAAAACAATTAAGGTTGTAATTACATTTTCTCCTACCCTTCCTCTATTTGAGAAAGGACTGAGAATTACCTGATGTGGGTGTCTCATAACCAGTGGGATGAATACTAAATGGCTTCCTTTTTTTTTTGGTTGAAGGCAGTAAGCAAATAACATTGCTAGGTCATATGTGCTAGTTTCTCAGGATATCCAATTTTACAATAGAGAAGATAAATGTTTTATTTAGCGTCTATCCAATCTGTCATTCTATATCTATACAAATATAACACATTCTGAAAGCTATGTATCTTCTCTTTCTTATGAACATGGATGATTATTTCAGGAATGGAACCTCCTTGGTAAGGACTTCTTACCTCGTATTATAAATTGCAAAGTCAATCATGTGTAACTTTTGGTTTTCTATTTCTGTAAATTATGGCAACTTTTTTGTTGGTTCTTTTGAGTTTGAATTAGTAATTTTTTTGGCATGATTGTCTTTAAATATGGAGTAATCTCTGTTCCTGGGGATGCAGGTTATTATCTGATAGGTAGTTCTCTAATGATGATCTGTAAACCCCTAGACTTTGCCAAAACAGCACAAGTGAGGTCAGTTCAAAGACACTTCTTCTCTCCTACTAGTAATTCTGTATAAACAAAAGCAAAGTATAAAGGTTTCTCAGTTTATAACAATTTGAGAATCACATAAATCTAAAAATTTTTATTAGGAAGGAAAAAGTCAATTCCAGACAGAAACCTTGTCTTTTCCTTAAAAACAATTGATGATAATTTCATCAGCAGCAAATCTGCCCTTGTCGAGGAATCTTGGCCTCACGTTGTACAGAGATTCCATCAGTTGTTGGCTAGTAGCTTTTCTCCTGAAGGTTAGTTGCGCTGAGCCCTTAGTCCAGAACGCAGCAACGAATTAGCCAAAAGTCATAAGGAGAAATGACAGTAAATTAAAGAGGGCTAAACCTAAGGTATCACTTTCCATTTGAAGGTTTTGTCCCCTGCCTCTAGACAGAAGTCCTAAGAACACATTTATGTGAATGAGAAAAATACTGCAGGATCATTTTTTTCCCATGTTGTATCATTTTACATAGGGTATTTAATATCAAATAATTTTAAAGAGGCCTTATATTTGGTTTGTTTGCTTTGGGGTTCTTTCTGGTGTTTTCATTGAATCTCCTCAAATAAAGGCCCACAGAGGAGAGTATATCTTTAAATTCTTAGAATTGTTTTCTATTTTGTGCAACACTGCAGGTGGGATGAATGAGTAGGAGACAATATCCCCCACCTGTGCCTTATTGGGACCTTCTTTCAGAAGAAATACGACAGCTGCTTTCTTCCAGGTTCAGACATGCATAGCTAGAAGTGGTTGTGACCCTCTAGTGCTTAGCTCAATGACTCCACAGTTCCATCTCCTTTTTCTAAGCCATCAGCACTTTTAGTGACCAGAGCTGCCCTTCCTGTCTCTAAAGTACCTGCAGTCACATTGGCACCATTTCCAATAATGAGATTTAAACCAACGATGACTCATTGTTGATGACCAGTCTTATGCAGTACTTCCTTCTTTCCAGCCCCCAAAGTACAACAATTACCTGAACCAGCAAATCACCAACATGAAGACTTGGGTTTTGTAGGTCCCTGGCCTTCAGTCAAACACCACACACTTCCTCCCTTCTTCCTTAGGATGAGGACATTTGAAATTGACCTCTGCCCTCCAGGAGGAAATAGCAGTTTTTATTTGAAGGGACTCAAGGAAGGACATTTTTGATAGAGGCAATTGTTTTTATGACCAAAAGAAACCTTGCAGAACTCCAATGGGAGGTAATACTAAAGCTGAGTGTTTTATAGAATTCTATTTGCCAGAATTGATTGTTTTACATATTTTTTATGAAAGTATAATTATTTATGTCAGACAAGTGCAATAAAAATGTATTTATGGTTCTAGGATATTGAGTCAGTCAACCCCTGGGACAGAAAAATAGGTTGTGTTTTGAAATACTCATCCTCCTTTTGGAGGATGAACTGATATGTAAAAATAAGAATTAATAAAACAGCTTTAAGATTAATTTTCAAGTATAAAGCATAACACTTAATTCTTAACTATTTTTTATAAATTTTAATTCTCTCATAGTCTATTTAGTCTAAGAAGTTGACTATTGAACTACAGTTTGAACTTTTAGGAGCTGTTATACAACCAACAGAAAGATAATTTGGGTTGAATATTTTGAAAATCGTTTTTATCAGAGCCCTTCTCTCTGGTAGTTAGAATTCTGAAATTTCAAAAGGTTATAAATTTCCTTATTCTTTGAATGCGTATAAGGAAATAATCAAAACGTTTCCCCAGTGGTTAGAGCGCTTGCCTTGTGTGAGGCACTGGGTTTGATCCTCAGCACCAGATAAGAATAAGTAAACAAAATAAAGGTATTGTGTCCATCTACAACTAAAAATAATTAAAAGAAAAAACTTTCCCCAGCATACTGTTGAAGAAATTTTTATCTTTCATAAGTTTATATTCTTAAGGTATTAAAGCTTGATTCCAAAATGTTCCTTCAAAATGATTCTTGGAAGTAGTTGCAGGATCCATATAACTATATCACCATTGGATTTTTCAAACATTAGGGGATAAATGATTTTAAGGATAAATAGGCCACTTTTTTTCATTCTAGGCATCAATATGGTGTGCAGTTTCTGTGCTCTTACCATAGAGAAACAGACATCTTAATTTGGCAGCATCTGGGACTCTCCAGGTGTTGGAGTTGAACCAGAACTTACGCTGTCATCTGTCTGACCTCACTTAGAGTCATGAACAGTACCAATACTTGTTATCAGTTACCTTTCCTAAAGCAAGGTATTGCCCCTTCTTTTAACATCTACCTTGTTGGAAGGAAAGATGATAAATGAAGGAAACCCTAAACCTTTGCTTTGCGTATACTGGCTACATAGACACTTCTCTTCACTTGTTTTTTATGTGCCCAGGCATCTTAAAGTGGCAGGTTAGTGATTTGCTTTTAGTCTTCCTTAAGAACACAAATGAACTGGGAGAAAAGTTGCCAGGATATATTTTCTAACTTTGGTGAAAGGAATATGACTCATCTTACTAAAGGCATACAGGGCTCTTCATTCCAAAGAGTAACATATGTTAGTCCCAACTGTTTCTACATGGATTGTGGTGGTGACAAGCTTGGGAGAAAATGTTGTAAAAGCGTGCTTATTTTCATTCTTATTCACTTGATGAAACAGAATGATCCTGGAAATAGATGCTGAGTGGACAATAACATTATGCCATTACTGAAATGACTGTAACCACTAATGTGTTGGCAGGAATTTACCTTGAACCTAGAAAGCTTTTGGAAGTAAGCCAGTTTCATTTTGCATAACTCTAAAGGTTCCTTTTTTTGAGACATAATTCTATACATATCAAATCCTCTTATGATATATTAAGAACCTAGAGAGATGTAAGTTTTTGATTTCCGTAATTAAAGTAAGGCTTAAAGATAAGGAGCGAAGGGCTTTGCATTTGAACAGAAAGAGGTTTCTAAGTGTCTCTGGAGGCACAACTTTTAAAGGGGTACAGTTAGGATAATGGAGTGAAATATGTAGGCAATCGTTTTAACAATTACTAAATTGTTGGACTTGCTTTCATCTCCCATTTGCACCAAAGGTAATCATTTTAATGCATAAGTCGTCTGGTGGGTGAGAGAAGACTCAGCAAGGGAAGAACAGAGCCCAAGAATAAACACAAAATCAAATTCCAAAGGCTCTTGGTACCAGTGATTTTCCACTCCTGTTAGGATTTTGGTTTCTTTCCAGAAGGATCTCAGCAGTGGACACCTGCCAGGGGAGAACAATATTCAACTTCCCTCTCATAGCTATCTCTCTATCAGTTAGGAGCCCCCTCAGGTTTTTACAATCTCTGCTGCACTGAGAAATGTCTGGGAGCATGCCTCAACAGGTGATGATCCTGCATTTGTCAAAGAAATGCTGCCCCCTACAGTAAGTGAGCATGGTGGCCACTGAGTCATGTACCACGACTAGATTTTGGTACATGTTTAAAAATAACCTCGCTTTTATTGTCTGCCCAGAGCACAGAATATTAGGATAACTATCACACACCCTTCCTTTATTTTCCCCATTTTGAATGTCTTCATAAGTAAAATACCCACTAAGAACTTCATTTTCTTCTTTGAATACTGTTTGTAGAGATATCCTCCTTCATCTAAAGCAGTTACTCTATGTTGGAATCACTTAAAAAAAATACAGATGTCTGGGTTTTATCCCTGAAGATTAGGATTTATTCACTGTGCACATACTCTCGGCCATAGGATTCTTACAAATACTCCAAGCGACTCTAGTTCACAGTCAAAGTTGAGAACAATTGATTTAAAGATTGCGACAGTTAACTAACCTATTTCTCAATGTTTAAATATTTATATTTTAAGATTTTATCAGATAAAGTAAATTTGAATCTTGTTTTGAAATACAGTGCCTCACAATGCATCCTGGATATGGAAATTCATCCATAAATAAGAAAATATGTATTATAAATATCATGAGATAGGTAAGAAATCAAGGCTAATAACTGAATAACTACTAACTCTGCTTTAGTTGTCTTATCTCTAAAATCACAAGGTTAAACAGATAATTTCTAAATACCTCTAGCCTCTTTCTTTGATCATATGATTAGTAGCATTTCATTTCTGAGGATACAGATTTTTTCATACAAGATCGAAAGAGAAGAGATATTCAAATACAAATGAAAATATCATATAACTTATTATACATTAAAAGTATATGTAAAATATGATTCATGAAGAAAGATAGTTTTTCTAGGTTGAATTTTAACATAAAGATATGTAAAGGTTAAGTTAAAGCATAAATGGTTGTCACTTTTTAAGAAGACTTTTAAGTGTATAATTACATTCTTACATAAATAATGCGTTGATTATAGAAGATATGAGCTCCAGAAAAGAACAAAATAAGTATCACAACTACTTAGAGGTAACCTCTTCGAAGGTGGGCTTCTTTCTTTCCAGTTTTTTCTGTCTCCAGTGTGGATTGTCTTTTTTAAAAAACAAAACCAGTAGCGTATTGTATGTATGATTTTCAAACTTGCCTTTTAGACATTAAATGTTTTAGAAATAAAAATTTAACACAGTCATCATTGTGTTTATGGGTAGGCTGTAAGTTCATGTAGCCATTTCTCAATACTGGATATTCAGAATGTTGACCACTGCATTGTGAAGGCACAGAGTTGATATGTGAACTAGTGATTATTATTATTATTATTAGATGTAATGGTAATTGGGAAAGCCAGGTTATCTTTGGGAATTTGAGACTCTTACCGAGATGCCTTTCTACCCTTTTGGCCAACATAAAGTGGCCAAATATTAAAAACCAGTTTAAAGAGATTTGAGTCTATTGAAAGGTCCCTCAATATTGAAACACGCTACTAACGCTTCTCCCCTGCACACTCCTGCCTGTGCCCTTTATTCTGTGTCCACTGAGACTGGCTTGGCACTCTCGACTGCTCTGTTGTCTTCTCAGGGTTAAGATTCTGTCTGGAGGGATGACTTCCCAGGCCTCTGAAGTAGCCCCTCCATTGGCCGGGCCAAGAGTGAGTGGTCAGATGGTCATGATCTTTACCTTATCTCTGACCCTCACAACAAGTTCTCCTTGACTATAGAAAGGCAGGGCTATAACCTGTGGGGTACCATGCAGTGTCACGCCTCTTTCCTCAAGAGATCAGCTAAATGGCCTATAATTCGAAAAGGAACACTGATGATTTTTTTCCAAAATGCAGGTGAATCATGCTATTCCTGGTACTAGTTAAACCTCCAAAATATTAGGATGGTTATCCCTTACCTGCATGACTTCACATATTTCCATTGTCCAGGTTCAGATCACTGACACTTGAGCAGTCTGAGGTTATGTGCATGCTGAGATCATCTGTCTCTTTCCTTCCTGCTGTACTGCAGTTGATTGGCCGCAAGCCTGCAGGTCTCATCTTGGGAGATGATTATGGAGCATTGTTCTTTAAGGAAAAATATATTTCTAATCCATGCATTTATGCTAACTTAACTCATTATTGTTATTATTATTATTAAGGATATGATGGATTTACTATATTTTTTTAAAAGAAATCTGAAAATGTAGCCAGTTTCCTTTTTGGCCATTAATTTCATCTGGTAGAGGTGAACTGGGTTTTTAACCCTCCATTTAAAGCCTTTTCACTTCCATTCATTAACCACATACTTTCCTCTGATACTTACAGAAGACACCAAAGAATATGTTGAGGAACTTAATACATTTGCTACAAAACATTTTCCAATGTGGCTAAGGCTGTAGTAACTCTTCCGGGTTTTCTTCTTGTTTTCAGGGTGCGGGTTGCACAGCCCTGGTGGTAGCTGTAGTGGCAAGAAAGCTAGAACTTACCAAAGCAGAAAAGCACGTGCACAATTTCATGATGGATACTCAGCTGACGAAAAGAGTAAGTTATCACCCACCTATCCTTCCAGGAAATATTACCACACCGATTCAGTGTTGGGAAATATGGCTTTTGACATCTGAGGTTGAAATGACATGGTTTGAAAGTTGAGGCATTTCTGGAAATCAATTCCATTTGTTCATATTTTAGAATAACCTCTTTTTAAGTCAAGTGCGAATTTCTTTCCTCCACACAACAGCCTTATGAGAGAGGTACTATTACTCTCTCTCTCTCTCTCTGATTACATCAAGTTAGAAAGCTTTGTGGGGGGACACTTTATTAGAGTAAATTCTTAGCCTTTCTTAATAATCACATGAAACATCAAAGTCAAAAATAAAATTATTTTATAGTAGTCATCATTGCCTAAAGTGGAAAACAACTGTCATTGAAAGAACAAAATTCATTGTTATTTTGTAACTATCCATAAAGGAATCAATAGCTTTTTCAAACACAGTTCCAACTTTCAGGGTTTCACTCATGCTCGATTTTAGTTGTAGATATAAAAGGAATCTTTGTTTAACTGAGCACAAGGCAGTTACCTGTTGTCCCAGCTACTGGAGAGGCTGAGGCAAGAGGATTACTTAAGCTCAGGAACTGGAGGCCAACCTGGCCAACCCATCTCAAATTTTTAAAAAGTGGTCTTGTTTCATTTGGTAAATACTTTCTAGTAGAGCAGTCATTTTCATGCAAATATTTATTTATACAGTTTACATTTGTGAAATGGAAGCATGAATTCCAATTGCTTTGCTAAGTCTCACACTAGCATCTGAAAGGTAAGACTTTATTGTAGTAGGTTCACATTTGAACTCAACAATCAAGTCTCTAAATTGCAGATGCTGTAGTTTCAGTTTAGACTTACCACTTCAGATTGTATCCCCACCCCATGATTTCCTCTCATTTTCTTCCAATTTCTCATTCCTTTCTCAAAATTCATGAACATTTCTAGAATACCTGGAAGGAGAGAGGTAAATGAGGGGCTGAATAGAGGACGCAAGAGATTATTAGTCCACATCCAATCCAGGTTTCATCATGTGCTTGGTCCATAGGGTTCTGTACTGCATGTTGCATAAGAGTCATAAGTTTTTCCATATCCAAAGAACACTTCACTGAAGTACCTGTGTACTCCATAAAATTGTTATTATAAAGGTTATGCATTTTCTCAAAAATTAATGCCACATTTAAGATATTAGGCAGAAAAATACCTAAAAACACCATATAGCCCATTCATTTATCCTATAAATCTTCTCAACAAAAACTATGCTATGCATTTTGTATGTTTATCAGCACATCTGGCATTAACTAGATGCCACTAGCACTGCCTCTAACCTCTGACCTTCCTAAAGGGACAAAGGCACCTATAGTTAAGAATTGTCACCTCAACTTGTTATTCCCCAAGGCTCTGACATCTTAAAAGAGGAGACTGGGACAAAATTTCTGAACAAATATTCTTTGAATCCAATGAATTTATTATAACTTTTCTCCTTTGTAATACTATATATTCAGTGGTCAAAATATACTGTGTACAAAATATGGTTGGGTTTTTGTGTTCACTGCCAAGGTTGAGGAGCTAAGATATTATATTCTAGGAGTCAGAGAATTAATGCAATTGGGCTTTTCTTCATGTTGCTCTTGGGCCTTCTCTAAAGGATTATGGATCCAGGATATAAATGACCTTCCTGTAAGTTTTAATGAACGAACTCCTTTCTACAAACTGACCAGTTTTCTGATGTTACAGTGTTTTGTTGTAAGTTCTGGTATACTTTAGATAAACTTCTTTAATGTTGCATGGAGTGTCAGATGTCAGGTTGCCTGTAGAAAGCTTTTTCAGCAAGAGGTACTATTCTAACTTCAAACCTCACATTCTTTCAAACTTCTGTTATCTCATTACTTTTTTTTTTTTTAACCAGGGATAGAATCCAGGGGCACTTAACCACTGAGCCACATCCACAGTCCTTTTTATATTTTATTTAGGGACAAGGTCTCACTAAGTTACTGAGGCTGGCTTGGAACTCATAACCCTCCTGCCTCAGCCTCCTGAGCCGCTGGGATTACAGGCATGTGCCACCGTGCCTGGCATCTCATTACTACTTAAGAGTGAAGCAGCAATTCTTAGTACTCAAATCTCTCTAGCAAGCAGGCTTGCTGACAGATCAATTTTTATAGACAAGATGTCAATAAGTATAAATGTTGAAATAGCATTGAAATAAAACATAAATTTCTGGTTTATGACACTCAACACAATATATGAAAAAGCCCTTTTCCAGTCCTCTCCGTTATTTTATACTGAGTCATCAACTTAATGAGTATCATTTACTTGGAACTCAATTCCATTTGGTTATTTATGGAAATTCTAAACAGACCCATTTATAATTTTAACTTTCTGAATAAAAATTCTAATATTGAATGATAATTTATGAATGATTTCTGAGGAACATCCAAGAGTAAATAAGGACTGGCAAACCACTTATAGTTTACAAAGAGGTTAAAAATACAAATATTCCCTAAAATAATATTTTTTCATAATTGAACAGGCTAATAGTAATAGATATTCTGAAATCTGAATGTAATGCTATAAAGAAAAATATATGAATATTAAAATAATAGTTACTTTCCCAGGAACAAATGTAACTGTTCAATTCAGTAAGGGCACACATAGGAAGGCTTGAAAAATTTCCATGAAAAATTATTCACCATACACAAATTTTCAAGGGAACAATTTTATAAAGAAATCATTTCTCTGTATGACACGAACCACGTAAAACGCTACATTTGAAGGTAAAACACACTATTCATTATGCACCAGTATTAAGGGAGATGGTGTACTTCTGAAAATTTACATGACACTTTATAATTCAAAAACGGTCAAAAGGGGCTGAGATTGCAGCTCAGTAGTAGAGCGCTTGCCTTGCGTGCATGAGGCACTGTGTTTGATCCTCAGCACCACATAAAAATAAGTAAATAAAATATTGTGTCCATCTACTACTAAAAAAATTTTTTAAATGGCCAAGAGGTACATAAACCCAGATTAATCTAAAGATTTCACATGAAAGCATGATTCCAAAAATTTGTCACCTCATTTAGAAAGACAGGACAAGCTACTGAGTAATGTTTATCACTTTACATGTACAGTGTTCACCATGCTGTATCTTTATATTATTATTACTACTACTCATCCAGGTATGAACCAAGAGGAAATCTTGGAATTTTAGTCCCAACAGAATATCTTCTTATTGGAAAGAAACTTGAAAACAAGTTGAGAATGCTGACATAATTTTTAAAGTTGCTGGATGACCCATAGCAGCAAGATAACTGTGCGTATTAATATCCTCTGAGGACATTTCCAATCTTGTTAAGAATCATAAGATCCATAATACAAACACTATGATAGTTACATCCTGTTGTTCCCTGGGTGTCTCTTAGCAAATTCTCCACTACTTACTCTATGCAGCTTTTCTACTGTCCTTGGTTTTGCAGCCCAATGGGTTGAAAAAGCAAGGAGCAGATCCTTGGGCTCTGCCTGTTCCACAGTGACAGCGTTCCCTTAGGCTCCAGATACCTGCTCCTAAGGAGAACCGAGACAGGGGAGGGGAGCAAATAAGAGAGGGCAGATGGCACCCAGTGTACTGCCTTCCAACTTGCAAAGAGTGCAAGTCTTATGTGGAAAAGGCCTCTGAGGAGAGAGGCAGGAGAAAGAAAAATAAACAGAAAACTTTAAGTAGTGAAAAGCAAGGAAAAATACAAGGAGCAAGACTTTTTGACAATGCTTCTTCCATTACCTATATCAGATTGCTTTGTATCAAAGTTTCAGTTTAAAGTCTGCCTGCTCTAAGTGCTTTGGTGGTTTATGAAGTACTGTTATAGTTTTTATTATAATTATCTGTGAAGCAACCACATTTCATGACCTTTATGAGAGTTGTTTTAAGGTATCTGGGTAAGTATTATTCTAGTGTATCATTTCTTTTAGAGCCTTTCTTTTTTCAAGTTGTTATCAAATACCTTATCGTTAATATGCCTTTCAGAAATTTTCTGGTAGATGATTTTATTTAAAGTTGAGTATTAGAGAGGCAGAGTAAATGTTCTTATATTTATAGGACCATCAGTCAAAAGAGAAGAGAGACCTACTAACAAAGGTCCTTACCCTCACTTTTCTTGTTTTTTGAAAAATATGAATGAATTCAGTTCATTTCACATAGTTTTGCCCAATTAATTTGTTTTAGAATCGTGAGATTTCCTCGATAAAGACATAGCATGGTAAGCACTGTTTAAAATGTAGTGCAGAGCCAGTTTCATGTTTTCATTACTGCATCATAGTTACATAGTAGTAGTAGAGTTCATTCTGACATCATATACACATGGAATATAGTTTGCTCCATTACAATCCCCAGTGCTTCTACTTTCCCTCCTCCTGTTCCTTTCCTCTACTCTACTGGTCTTTCTTCTAGTTATAGTTTTTTTTTTTTTTAAATCAATGCTTTATAATAAAGGTGAAATTCACTATTATATTCATAAATATAATTCCATTGTGCTATTCCTGCCTTTTCCTGTCCTTCCTCCCTCCCCCTGCTACACTGATCTGCCTTCTACATACTACACTTTCTTAGATCTCTGAATCTCCTTATACCAATTGTCATGGTATAGGGGTTCAATATACCCTTATTCAGTTCATAATGAAAATTCACTGATCATTTTGAACCTAGATGGCTTCTCCAAAATTGTTTACTCTTCTTTTTTTTAAGTTGTAGATGAACACACAGTATTTTTATTTATTTTTATGTGGTGCTGAGGTTTGAACCCAGTGCCTCACACATGCGAGGCAAGTGCTTTACCACTGAGCTACTACTCTTCTTATCCTAAGGATCCTCTGGCCAATAAGTGTGTCATTCATGACTAGATGTTTCTGTATATAAATTACATATTGCTATCATGCTCAATTCATAGCTTAGACATTCATTTAATGCCAGCTATGCCGAAAACACTGTACTCAGGCTACCTGACCCCTGCCCTCTGAGACTTTACAAAAGCCCCAGGGTCACATAATTAGATGACTTTATGGCAGGGCTCTTAATTGAGGAAGAAGAAACTTTCCCTCAAAATCAACTTCCTTCTCATGCAGAATTCGAGGACCTACTTTTCTCCCAGTTTTTCCTGGAAGTTTCTATAATGCTTTTGCATAGCAACTCCCTGTTATTCAAACCTGCAAAGCTCAGAGATGCTTTCAACCCTGTCTTCTCACTACCCTCTCTGTTCCTTTCAACTCTGAGACAAGGAGACCTACCCATTAGGAACACATCTTAGGAACAGGCAGAGTGGTTTTGTTTGTTTTGATTCTGGCACACATCATTTTGTGGCTTTTCTGTTGAAAAGTAGCAGTTAAACATGGTGCTTCATTCCTGCATTTGAAAACCTGTTAGGGGGTTAGAAAAGGGGTATCTCAAAGTAAATTCACATATCTCAAAGTTTTTAAAAGGAACTGTAGGGATGTGATTTTTTTAGATGAGGAGTCATTTTCTTTTAAGCTTGTCAGCTACTAGAGTGCTTAAGTAAATGCAAATCCTGCAAAATGAGACTTGAGGCATCGCCCACCCAGGTGTGAGATGGTGGGGAATGGCTGAAAGGAACCCCTATCCCAAGAGAAAGAATCAATTACTTAAAATGCATCAGAGATAAGCTGCGATTTACCTTTTTAAAAGTTTACAGACTTTAGAAATAATTTGAGATTTGCTATTTGTAGATGGGAATACAACCAAATTTAACGGCTGTGTTTTAATCCAGGTGTTTTGCCTGGTTTTCCTGCTGCCTGACCAATCTGAGATCTACACTCCCTCTCTGTTCCTCCAATTTGTAAAATCAGGGAGGGAGCATCCATCAGGGGCCCTCACCAATCTTCCAGCCTTCTACAGCCGCTCTGAAGAGCTGGGAACTTGTGCTTCTTAAAAGAGCTGTCCCTCACCCAGGGACTGCTGTCCAGTTTCTTCCCACCTCTTGCTCTGTACATTCAAGGTCCTCAAACCTCAATGACTCATGCTACACCCTTCCCTTACCTTTGATGAGAATGAGCCATCAGATCGAAGAGCTGTCAGGAAGGCAGCTCCCACGCTGATGAAGGTGTTTCCATAGCACTAAGATGAAACCAAGAATTTACTCACAGTCCTTTTAACTTTATCCTGCAGAGTGGTGCCATTACTTTTATGCACTACTGGTGCTCCGCATGTTTCCATCGTTTTTCTATTGGAATGAGGAAGTGTTCCATGCACAGTCTAATGGATATTCAGAGGAAATGCATTATGAACTAGAGTCACTCCTAAAAGGAGTTTTACTGGAAAGAAATGGGTTTTAGCCCTGCAACGTCACTCAAAAAGAAAACTTACCAGTACAGTTAGTCATAAAACCTGATGCTTTCCTTGCAAAAGTAAAAATGTATATAAAGTTATCTCGTAGGTTTAGTGTAATTTTAAGATTCTTTCTTATTGTAAATCAGAGGAATGAGAGGACTTTTGTAATCATTATTTCTAGCTTTCTCATGTTACAAAAATCGAAAGTCCTAAAGAGGGTCCCTAGTAACTGCAATCTGACATAGTGCAAACTCCAGAATTTAGGATCCATTTTTCAGTCTCAACTCTTATTTCCAGTCCCCCTCATTGCCTTTCTTGGAAGATTTCTTTCTACCCCTTCACACCTTACTAGCCTATGGCTTCTCTGTGAAATATCCTTTGTCTGTTACTCAAAAGAATTAAATGAAGCAACTTGTAGAATAACTGATTGGCAATAAGCCCAAGTAGAAGCTCTGGGTCACCAGAGCCTACAGTATGAGCAAGAAAGAGGACAATGTCTGTCCTGACCAGGCCTTTATCAGCTTCCAGGATTTTTTTTGAAGATTTTAATCAAGAAAGCAAGTGAATGGATACACCATTCATCTGCTGCAGTTTCCACAGTTACTGCAATGCTTTCATCCTTTATGTTTGTGCCATCCACTTGAATTGCAGTATACTTAAATTTCAAACACAATCAGGACAGCACAGGGTCTTTGTCAATTCATCGAAGTGTGCTAACAAGCATACAAACTGCTCACTCACTCTGGGAGGCTATAAACTCCAAGTCTACTCAGACATTTCAGCCGTGGAAATGTGCCCTTACCAAAGTACGCAACCAGAAATACCAAGTGAGCTTGCAAAGGGCAGGATTAACCTTGGCCTTCTGGCATTTCCCTTCTCTCTAGGGAAATGAAGAACATAGAACAATTGCAATAAAGACTGGGAGAATAAGCACCTCCGAATTAAAAAAAAAGTTGAATAAAAAAGTTTCCTGATGCAACAGGACAGAATTCAGTACAGAAGAAGATCAGTAGTTTCTCCTTCATATTTAAGTATTATTCCCCGACACAGATGCTTTTAAAAGGCACATATTCAAGAAAAATACTCTTTTGAGTACTAAGTACTAAATAAAGCTTACCATGATCCTCGAGAGGAAGAATATGACCTTCAGCAAAGTTGCAAAGAATTCTGCCCTGGGATTTATCAATTGCTTCTTTGTCGTTTGTTTTTCTAAACAGGTGAAAAACGCAGCTGCCAATGTACTCAGGGAAACATGGCTAATTTACAAAAATACAAAGCTAGTAAAAAAGATCGATCATGCAAAAGTAAGAAAACATCAACGAAAATTCTTGCAAGCTATTCATCAGTAAGTACCACTTTCATCTTTTTTTTTTTTTTTAAATCTTTGGCATGATTCTTGCACTTAGTTATTCTTTTTTCATGAGGAATGATAAAACATTGTCAGGTTTCTTCCCAAAAAGACATCTGCTGGCATTTTAATAATCCCATCACTGAAATCCTGGGAAAAAAGTTTTAGTTCCTTTTATGATTAATAATAATTTATTAGTAGAATAGCCACTCATTCAAATGTCTTCTCAGTTTCTCTTTAGAATCAATAATTTCTGTTAAAATGTGTTTCTTCATTTCACGTAGTTATTCATACAATTTGCTGCAGGATGCTAAGCTTGTGTCTACTGCAATAGACATTATATGATCTATCTGGATTTTCAACATATTGTCCAAGCTCTTTATATCACTACAGTGTAGATAATTGTTTAATACTTGAATATTTAATGAATTCTTAATCAGAAATTTGGGGATTATTTATATGCTACATGTTCATTAGAGATTTTAGATTTCCTATGGTTTCTGTGGTTCTGTATCATTATTCTGACTTTATTCAGGATACCATTATTCACTTTAAGTCCTTCATGCCATTTCACTACTATATCATATAGCTGTGATAGACTTTGAAGGCAAAACTCAGTACCTCGTAAGATTCGATGATAATTTGGAAACCCAGGGTCTCTCTCCTCCAGGCTGACAGCATCTTCACTGTAAGTATGACTCAGTGGGGCCCGACTCTGATGCTCTGCAGACTTGCTGTTAATGCCCTTTCTGCATGGGGAAGTGCACACAGGGTCACAGTTATGGCTCAAAAAAGTGACTTCCTCATGAAACCTACACCAGGGTAATCATGGAAAGGATGGTAAATACTAGGCCTTTTGGCTATATATACCATGAGAAACAGACAAGAAAGCTCTAAAGCTGGCATTTTTATTTTACATATTTAGTTAATTCATACATAACATTCTCTGAAGAATCACTAAGCTTTCATTTCCCACCCTTTCACCTATCCATCCAACTGCCCTGCTTAAATCGTGATCCTTAAAAATAATAGAGATTATGTCTGTGTTATGCACATGTGTGTACTTGTTTGGAAGATTCTGCCTGCCTTAATGAACATAAAACTGAAGTACTCGTCTGAGATTTGAAGTAGAGGGAACTGCACATATGGTAGCGTAGCTGGTTCTCATTACTATTCACAGCTACTCACTCATGCTTCTTCCCTTATTGCCACCAACACACTTTCTAAAAGAGGATGATATTTCTCCTTCAGCTCTGTGACTTGACTAGACACACAACTATGCCTTTCCTCTATTGTAAGGAAAAAACAGGGCTAGAATTTTAAGACTTCAAGTCAGGGGGAAAACACAGAGAAGAACTTACATTAGATCTGGCTCACAAGAGAGCTCCCCATGGTTCAGTAGCTTACTAAGCTAGAACCGCCACCTAGCAGTGCATAGCTAGACATCTGGACTCCTTGAAGTCTAGACCTAAGAGATGCTGAGCTCCCTCCTGTGTCAGAGGCTACACCTCTTCCCCAAGGGACTCACCAGGCACAACTTTAGTCATGTCCACCTAAAACCACACAACGGCTTCACATGGAGATTTCTTTTTACTACTTGATACTCACCTATTTGAGTACATTAAAAAAAAAAAAAAAAAACTTGTCTTTGTATGTATGAGAAGATATGTGTCCAAGGATGTGAGATGACATGGATCAAGCATGTGTGATTGGTCTGTGTGTTAAGTGAAAATCTCTTTCCTTCAGGATTTTGTGTTCCATTCTGTTGTGTAACCTGTCAAATGTGATCTGACTTTGATGCTGTTGATATTTTCAAATAACAAATCCACAAAAACTGCTGCAACAGTTTTTGTAAAATGTTACATATTGTCATAGGCTTTGAATGTTGAGTACTCTTCACACAAAAACTTGGGAGAATGTATGGATATTGACAGTAAAATTCTTTTTCAACTTTGTGTAAGTTAGAAAATTTTTTATAATAAAATATATTTTTTAAAGTTCTTCAGGGAAGCTAATTTTAGGAAGTAGCACGTCTACCCTATCGTAAGGGTGCTGTGCTAATTGGAGCCCTTTAGCAAGATACTTTGGGTAGAGTGATAGAGGAATCCCTGTGATTCTGCTTCTGCAGGCATTTTTCATTCTTTCTGTTCTAGAGATAAGCTTCGGTCAATTCAAATATGTTCTGATTTGTACGAATTAGCTTGGTGGTTATTGGTTTTCCTATGCTTTGGGGAAAAGTACATTTACAAAGGGGTTGGGTTTGGCAACCTTATTCTAATCATAAATAATCAGTTTTCATTTTAATTTTGTATTAGAAGTTGGGGAGTGAAGTCACAAAGGAAAGCACACAGGGCTCGATTCCTCAGGGCGTGGCCTTCACTGCCCACCATCCAGATCCAGTGAGACCTGCAGCCTCATCAGTCCACACTGGGTGAAATCAGATCTTACTAGTTGAAGAAAAAAAATTAAATTCATTTGATGAAGCTCTCCTGGCCTCTCCTAGTTTCTGAGTTGCCCTGATAACTTTTTCAGAAGCTCTTCCACCTTTTGCTTGTTCCCCTCTAGCTCAACTCTTTTTCTTTTCCAAACTTTATGGCCTCTCTACTCCAGCATATGACCACTCTTGTCTCTGATGGACGATGAACTCTCCCAGTTCCTCCCCTTGTTTTAATCACTCTTCAGTATCTCTCTTGGATTTTTCACTTGATGCTATGAAATGTTCTCTTTGTCTTTTAACCCTTTTTCTGGTAGCAGCTTTAAATTTTTCATTCTTCTACCTTGACTATGGACCCATCCATCACCTTGGACTTGTCTCGGAGCCAAAAAATCCAGTGTACATGATTTACACAACAGAGAGGCTCCTGAATAGCTCCAATTTGGAAAAGATCTATTCCCTTCTAGGGAAAAAGGAATCACATTATAATGTCATTGTCCCTTTAACCATATCCTATTAGGCAAAAAATGTTTTCTGTCACTTATTTGAACAACAAGTAGCAAGAGGCCAAGCTGATCTTATGCATGCTCTTCCTTCTGAACTCTGATTCAAGAGGAAGTCATGCACTTTCAGGTGGGGGAATTATGGTAGCGATGAAGAAAGATGGTGATGTAATTGAATAGTGTTTCTCTCTTTGGCCAGTATGTCCAAATCCTACAGAATCATAATAGGTTCTTCCAGCTAATGAATCGAGCCCCCTGTGCACAACTGAACACCTCATTGTATTATTTTGTTCCAGAATATTTTACAGTTTCTTTTCTTTTGTTTTGTCTTTTTATTTCAACAAAATGAAAATAGAGCTCGGAAGTAAGTTGTGTGAGCCGCTCCTTTCAACATTTGCAGAATTTTCTACTGGCTGCATGCACCCAGCGGATCCTTTATTTGTGAATTTTAGTAGTCTGATTGCTGCTATGGAAATGTGATCCAAAATCATGATATTTTCCTGTGATAAGTGAAGTTCACAAGGAAGAAATCAACATGTTTCTTATTCTTTTTTTTTGTGGGGACAAAAAGTATAATACATATCTGCATGTTACCTTTTATTCTGGCAGCTGCAGCTTTAGCAGGCCTTTTCCCAACTGCTCTCCTACATTACAGCAGCATAAAAAGCAGACAAGATAATTTAAGTTCAGAAAACTAAAGGAATTCCAATCAAACAGGGCTACTCTATTTCAGCTTTCCAGATTAGCAAAAAATAAAATGGGTAAAATTCTACTGTCAGACAAAGAGAAGTAAATTAGGCTCCATTGACTTAAGACGAAATGCCCACTTCAGCTAAGGAGCCACCACCCACCTGATTTTCAGAGTTCAATATGACTTCTGTTGGCAGATTGCTGGAGGCTTCTGGTCTAAAGCCCCAAACTCCAGTCTACCTGTACTATTACTTAAAAGAAAACTTGATATGAATCCTATTGTAGGGCTGTGATGTAGCTCAGTGGTAGAGCACCTATCTGGCATGCATGAGGCCCTGGGTTCAATCTTCAGCGTTACACACACAAAATCTCTATCATTTAAACACACACACACACAGCAAAGAGAGGTAAAGTTAGAATCAATTGGCAATTGAAATTCTAGTATTAGTTTCTAGCCATGGGCTAGAAATCTCTGAGCAGGTGTCAGGCCATTTTAAGACTGGACAGGACCAGCCTCAGACATTTGTCTTGCCATAAGCAAGACCTGGAAGAGAATTAAAGAGAATAACTGTCTCTCCCCCTGTTTTAATATTGTTTAAGTGTTTTACTTGAGTGTCACTTAAAGTCATCTATACATAACAACTCTGTTGGTATAAATCCAACACTCCAGGAACACTATCCTCATCTAACATACTTCATTTCATACATGAAAAAACCAGAGATCAAATTAGGGCCAGTGAGGACAGAGCCCCCATCTGACATAGCTGCTTTCTCTAGCTTCTCTGTAATGACCCATAGATATTTAAAGTGGTTTTGTTTTTCTGCTTCTTTTAAAAGGTATACATCAAGAATTGTATCAAACCTTTCTCAATCATATATTGGATTTAAGTACATTTGTAAATTTCTCTTAGACTAGAACTTTATTCCATGTCTATAATGCACAAAGCCAGTGAACTTTGTTCCAAGTATTCTAATAAACACAGTCTCAATGACAAGTTATAAATTTAAACTGTTTTAGATTGTTAAAGATTGTGTTGGAGGTAGGTGTCAGTCAAACTTGCTGGCAGAGGAACCAAATCTTCACTGCAAAGCAGATTTGCTGACATATTGAGTATCCAGGCTTCAGAACAAAATCACTGAGCATGATGAACACGTGCTACAAAAATCTCCCTGGCAGTAAAATCTTGCCCTGTGAATTTTTATTCCTGCCATGTAATTACTATACCTTAAATTGAAAAATAGCAAAATGCTTTCTTGAGAATTAAAACTCTACTTTGTAAAGTGATTCATCATCAAGCAAAATAAGGCTGATGTGGATCCCCCTGCCCCCATTTTCACAAAGAGGCATAAAAGGACCCATTTCTCTTTTGGGAGCAAGGCTTTGAAATGTTTGCTTAAAGAACAATAAACCACTTTTCCTCTTGGAAAAGAATATTAATTTCTTGGACATAGTAAGCACTGAATAAGTATTTGTTATAATACAATAAATAAAGAATAGTCATTTCTTATTCAGAAGGATAGTTTTTTTAAACAGTGGCCTTTTGACTTAATACATACAATGATATTTTAAAGTAGTTGAAAGTAACCTTACAAATAGAGAGTCTATCCATCAGATCTTTGTTGTAACTTTTATCTACAATAAAAATTAAGAGAGGTTCTCCCAAGGAAATGGTCTGGCCTCCCTTCAAATTCAATGGCAGTTTAAGATAAACATCTAGTGAAATACAATGAAGAATACGAGAATTATGTGTCTTGAGTTATCTTGCTGCTGGTTGAATAAAAGTTTTATTTTTGTTAATAAGAATCTCACTTATCACTGTGTTTTCATCAGGTTCAAATACCTAACCCAATTCATTTCAGACTAAACAGGGTTAATACCTGTATCTAGTCACGTAGGCATAGGAAGGTGCTCATTGCTCCAACATTGATGAAATTCCAGTTGCTTTGCATACTTCTTCCTATGTCTATTTGTCACGATACTGGGGCTTTAAGGAATGTTTTGGCTTTTTCTCATATGGTTAAATCCTTATGAGCCTTTCTGAATTCAACTTACCTGGTAATAGTTGTCCTGAGGACATCTCATCTCTTGCTCTCTCCTTTCTTTTTTGCGGTGTTGGGGAAGCATGCTTCTCATTGTACCAGACACATAACCAGTATGGTCTTTACCCCAAAATACAAGGCATTATCCATGCAGTTATTTGCTCTTGTCAATTTTGTGCATGCTCTTTGGAAGCCATAAGATACCTCAAAAAAGAAGAGAACTTTTCTGACTTCAGATTCTGTCTTTTAGATTAAGAAGTGTGAAAATGGAGCAGAGGAAGCTAAATGACCAAGCAAATACCTTGGTGGATCTGGCAAAGGTAAGACTCAGGGTGCTTGGCCCTCACAGTCCCATCTCTTGACTACTATGCAATCATTAGTAATACTTTGCAAGGATCCTACCACAAATTTAATTAATTCATCAAACCACCCAGAATTGAAGGTCCATCATCGTAAAAGCACTCTTCTAAAACTCTAATTTAATATGCTCTCTTTCCATATACATTATTCAACCCCCATTCTAAAGTCTTTCCTACTTGTAGTGAATTTAGAGGCACCATATAAACACAAGTGAAATTCTTAAACCTCTTCTCTGTGAGAGCAGAATTTCATCTCAGATGTGACTATGAGGTTCAGGGTTAAATATAACTCAACAATAAAATTTTATATATTTTAAACAAAGTCCTAAGAATGTAAAATTGAAACTTTAAAAAGACTCCCAAAAATTGCATCCTAAAAGTTATCTTTAAAAAAAATGGACCTTTTTTATGGGTCTTTTTACATCACATTATATCAATCATACTTTTTTTAAAAGTATGTTAATAATTATCTAGTCTTTCTATTCCATTTAAAAGATTTATCTGAATTTTTAATTGTTCTTCCCCCAGTAAAATCCACTCTCAAAAAAATGAATATCAATAATCAATACACTGTATCCTTTTGAGGTAATTCTAAAAAAGATAATAGAATAACATATGCATTTTTAGCCTTTTACCACAAATGCTTTGAAATAGGCAACTTTCAATTAGATCTGTATGTTCTGTTCTACATTTGACAATCAGCTATGTTCTTTCTATAGCCTTAAGTATAATCTATAACAATTACACCTTTGGCCTCATGTCACTAAATAATGCATCTAAATTATATTCTTTTTCATGTATATCAGTAGCACCTACTATAAGTAGGTGAACATAAGTGAGGTATTTAACTTACCTGAGGAGAGTAAGCTTGTAATTAAGCTGGGTGGCACAGAGTGGCAGGTAGAAAGACATCCTTGATTAATATTGCCCTCCTTTGTGGAAGGTTCTTGCATCACTCCTAGGTTAAATGATAAAACTGGGTATTCTTTTAATAAATAAATAAAATAGACCCTTTGGAAATGTGATGTAGAGAAGTAATTGGACTTCAAGAGTACATCTATAAGGCAAGATGCAATTTCTAATTATTTCTTTAGTGCCATTCTTATGATGACAGGACTGTACATGCCATAGAATTCAGAATTTTTTGATCAAATGGATAGTGTTCACTTGTTGTATGCAGTGAAAATACAGCTAAGGCAGGCTGTCTCCATAGCAGAACTAAACAAGGTGCCTGTGTTCTGAATAGTTCCTCCATTTAATGGGGTTCATTTATCATCTTTAAGAGGTTGTGAAGCAAGACAAGAAGATATATTGTAAGGTGAGTTGAAGCAAAAGGAAGGAAGATTGGGGCAAAGGATTAACAGACAAGTTTAACATCTCTGTCCTTCCCTCTGAGGTGATCAACCCTGGAGTCCCATCTCTTGGCTACTTCAGAAAATATAAGTAGGAATCAGACTTATGAATTGAATACTTAGCTCCGATTAAGCCATACCCACAGGTGGACTGGCAACTTCAGTATCTCCCTGAACTTTTATTCTGAGAATTTATTATTTATTCTAAATTTTTCTGTAAAAAAATCTATTTGAATCAATGAAGAGTGGTCTATGATTTGGACCGCAAGACAACAAAATGTATTTAGGAATTTATTGCTTTAATTTACTAAATCACTTCTTCAGATAAATCCTGAGCTTTATCTATATTCCACCCTCAAAATCTTTTTACATTCCAAATCATCTGTACTTTTATTATTCCTTAAATCTGCTAGTCTTTTGAAAGATTGGCCTTGCCTTATTATTACATGTGGCAAAATGCATTTGATGTGCTAACTTTTGTGACCACCCTTAAAACACACACATAAATTTGAAACAAATTCATCCGTCTTCACACCACCTAAAATCATAGGCTGTAGCTGCACTACAAATTTTCTGAAACTGAACCAAATCAATTGTCTAATCAATGTAACAAATCTCAATATTAATCAATGTTTTCAATGTTAAAGTCAATGTCAATCAATTTCTAAATCTCAGCATTGAGCAACATATGGAATTTTCTTTGCAAGGTAACCATTCAGTTCAGTGACACCTTGTTACACCGGATGTCACCACCAAGAGACCAACCCTAAAGCTCTGGGACTTTGCAGATTACTTCTAGGGCAAGTCTATGAACCTCTTAGTCATGTTTCTAATTTCTTTTCCATCCTGTTTTTCAGACCCAGAATATCATGTATGACATGATTTCCGACTTAAATGAAAGGAGCGAAGACTTTGAGAAGAGGATAGTTACCCTGGAAACCAAATTAGAGACTTTGATTGGCAGCATCCACGCCCTCCCTGGGCTCCTCAGCCAGACCATCAGACAGCAGCAGAGAGACTTCATTGAGGCTCAGATGGAGAACTACGACAAGCACGTCACCTACAACGCTGAGCGGTCCCGCTCCTCGTCCAGGAGGCGGCGGTCCTCCTCTACAGCACCACCAACTTCATCAGAGAGTAGCTAGAAGAGAATAAGTTAACCACAAAATAAGACTTTTTGCCATCATATGGTCAATATTTTAGCTTTTATTGTAAAGCCCCTATGGTTCTAATCAGCGTTATCCGGGTTCTGTTGTCAGAATCCTGGGAACCTGAACACTAAGTTTTAGGCCAAAATGAGTGAAAACTCTTTTTTTTTTTTTTTTCTTTCAGATGCACAGGGAATGCACCTATTATTGCTATATAGATTGTTCCTCCTGTAATTTCACTAACTTTTTATTCATGCACTTCAAACAAACTTTACTACTACATTATATGATATATAATAAAAAAGTTAATTTCTGCACATACTTGTTTGGTCCTTTGACATTTCTGAAGCTTCGCATCTTTAGAAGGTGAAATGATTATCTCTGATGCATGCTGACAATTTTTATTTCTAAAAGTTGGGCTGGTTTGAGGGGGTGAAAAAGGACTTTCAATCCTTCCATATCTTCTTCATGAAAGTTTTCCATATTAGAACCACAGACCACAGTCATTTGGCCGAACCCAGCTTCTTTCTTCTTATTCTTGAGTTTATAGTGTCTCACTTTTAATACAGTTTGCATCCAAATGATATGGAAAGTCAGGCCGTTTTATCAGAACATATTCAATCAAAGGGGAGAGATGCTTTCAATAATTATTTTATTCCTAGTTTACCAGCAAATTTATATGAAGAAATATCAGTACACCGCTATCTGGAATTCATGTTACAGAATTGTACGTCTAAATTAATGAGTTTATATCTTACCATGTATTCATTTATTACAAAGAAGCCAGGATGCTCTACAAGTACTTGGAGGTACATGTGATCTTTGTATTTACATATTTGCATACATCAGCATCATAAACATACATGAGCATAACACATTCTAGCATATGGTTCCTTCTTGGTCTGCACTTACATATTGGTACAAGTAAGTGGCATATGGTAAATTTCACACGTTTTCATACTTGGTTAGTCATGGTTGGTTCGTTGGTGTAAAAGGGAACTGGGACATTATTGCTTTTGCAAATTTACTCAAGAATCCAGTAAATTTGGGAGAACCATGTTGAGGTGAGAGCCATGTGGAAATTCCTAACATTATGGTGTTTCTTCAGAGTCTACAGAAAGAGCTGATCTATGGTACTGTGCTAAGGTTAATGCATCCTAACATTTGGGCAGCTCTTAGGGAAACCAGCTTGCATTGGTCTAAACCTAAAGAACTATTCCTCCGTCGTGTTCAGAAAAACCTGTTTAAGCAGCTTGTATATTCTGCCCTATTTCATAACTTACCTTTTGTTGTCAATCTTAAAACAGTGCAAACTGCTAGCATTATCAAGTATTTTATTCTTTAGCACAAATGAATGATATATTTAATCCACTCTGCTCAGTTTAATGGAGAAAATAATTTTCCCAACTATTCCTCATAACTGGTATACAAATCAAACAAACATTTCAAGATCAAGGATATAAACTGTAATTGCTTTTGAATGCATGAGAAGTTCTTACCATTTACGAGGTATCCAGAGTGGCTGAAACTCATGCTCATTCAAACACTTTGTGTTGGATAAGGACAAGGCCTGGAAAGTCTCTTAATAATAAGTAAAAGAAAAATAATCAGAACACTGCTTATAGATTCATATCGCTGGGTTAAAGGAACATCCAAGTCCTGCTTCATCAGAATTTCTACTTTATTATCCAGTGAAAATTTCCTTTTATATATTTTGGGTCACATATCAAGTATTTGGTGCAAACATTGGAGGTAAAGAAGAGAGAAATTATGAAAGGAATAATTTGTTGTTATAATTGATGCAGTTAATTCTTACATATTCAGTCTCTGTTGTGACTAAAAAGCAAAGCATACATAGGTAAGCTTAATTATCATCTTACTGATCAATTAGCACTATCACCCAAGGACACTAACAAAGAATAATGTGTTCCTCTTCTTGTTGAGCAAGAGAAAAAAGATTTTTTTAAAAAAATTTAGATTTCACTACCTTGCATTTATTCTCTTCCTCTTAATTGTAGCTCATTTAGGATAAGGTATTCTTTTGTCCTTCACAATTTATCTTACTTTTTTGTTTCTCTGTGCATAAGCATATGAAGACTTGTAAATATGCCTTTCATTTCTGTTTTTAAAATGTCAAATAATACAATTTGAAAGAGAAGAAGAGATCATCACTTAGACATTCTGGTCAGCAATTTGCTGAATAAACTCCACTTTAAAGTTATCAAGTCTTCCAAGTAGCTTTGAACATTAGGCAGAATCCTCTGAGGGCTACTTAGATGACTGCTCACTTGTGGTGGTATATGCCTTTCTCTTATGTGCACTTTGTTTTTCAGACTACCTAATAATAATTGAGTTCTGTTTGTCTCCTGTTGGCCTGCCACACCCTGACCTGTTCCAGTACAGCCAGCCCAAGCCAAATTGCTTTCACAGACCATTTTAAATTACAATGTACCCCCTTCCTCAACAACTTTCTTCATTTCCCTATTTATACACAGTGTCTAAGTCTGTGGTAAGAAGGCCCCATGCTCTGAAAGAAGATAAACCAGATGTATAATGGGTGTTAAATTTTGGAAACTTCTTGTGTTCTCTTCCCTACTTTCTGCTGTCTTTGTAGTTATTGTTCCAAGAGGCTCTCCACCGAAATATCTGTGATAACCAAATCATCCTGTTTGTAAACAGAATTGGGAGTCAGAGTTGGGAATTGGGAGACAAAAACTATTGGCTAAGGTTAATATGAAGTTTTAAGAGGTGGATTAAAATTCTAGACTTCTATTTTTAACTCTGCTCAGTCTTGACAAATAGCATGGCAAAATGAAAAAAGAGTCAGACCAGGGTTTAGAACTTCACTCTGCCGCTCATCAGCTCTATGCAGTTGAACAACATTAATCCATCTGAGCCTTTCCCCCTCATCCATAAAGAGGGTAAAAAAAAAAAAAAAAAAAAATCACAGATACCACAGGGCTCTGCAAAGCCTAGCATCTGTCTTACCAAATGATGCTAGTTATTTTTCATTACTATTTACAGTGTCAGGCAGCACACACATCAACACTTCCACTATCTGCTTGTCTTATCACTCTTCACATCCAGCAGTATAAATTTCCCCCTTCACCTGTCTAGTTGATTGTTGAAACAAGTTACTGGACTTTGGATTAGCTCATTCATTTCTTGGTGCCACCAGTGCTTTTTTGCTTAATGTAACCTAGACTATCAGTACTTTGTCCTTGTGGTTGTGACCGACTCTCTTCTACTTCCTTACCATTCCACAAAATCTGTTCAAACATGACTCGGGATGGAAATGCTGGAAAAGTCACCTAAGAGTTGGACCAAAGGGCTTGGTTCCTTTTCCACTTGGTTCCAAATCCACTCTGTACATCCTGTCCGCCACCAACTTCCTGGGTGTATGTAACACACACTGATAATTGTGTGCCTAAACTAAATAATCCAGTCAACCCACTAAGAAAAATTGTTGAACTGGTCATTTGGCAAACAAAATCCTAGTAGATGTAAGATTGGAGCATCATGGAACAAGGAACATGAAGTGAAGAACTTCTTCCCACTGTCCCTGCTGAAGTTCCTGAGGAACATGATCTTTTTCAAGTTGTTAGGCTAGGCAAGAGAACAAAACAAAACAAAACAACTCACCCTGTCAAGGATGCTTCCAGCTCTGCTGTCAAGCAGTGGTCCCAGAAACAGGAAACACAGATTACAGTTTCACAGACGCTCCCAATTTCCTCTTTTAGAAATGCTTAGAATTCCCCACTCCATCCCCAAAATGCCCTTCTGTCCAAGGTTTCCTCTGCTCCAGTGTTTGTGCTTCCCAGATGGTCATTGTGTGTAGTAGGGAGAAGTACTTCACAACTGGTTAGAGATTACTGGGTTGCTTTTTCTAGCAGTACCAGGAGTAATATACTAGAAGTGTTCTTACCTTGGGATCCAGCGCAAAGGTGAATATAAAGGAGACAGTGGTCAGGTAGTGTCCAGGCAGAAAGCTGAACAGAGGGACACCTTCCCAGTTTTTCCACCACTGGTGACCCCTGCTCCTCCTCCAGAAGGCAGCTCAGCTTCTCTTCATAACCCAACTCTTTTCTATTCTGATGGAGAAATGTGTCATTTAACTCTTAAATTCTGTCAAAAACCCTGTGTCCCTGTGTTTATTTTCACTTTATAGATGAGGACACTGAAGTGAGACTTTTGTTAGACATAGGAAATAAGTTCATATCTCATGAACCCAATAAATAAATCTCCTTGAGCTTCCTATTATTCACCCCCACCATACACCTATAAACAAGACATTTCTTGTTAGTCAATCTTATCACTTAAAAAAAATTGAGGGGGCTGGGGTTGTGGCTCAGAGGGAGAGCGCTTGCCTAGTATGCGTGAGGCACTGGGTTCGATCCCCAGTACCACATAAAAATAAAATAAAGATATTGTGTCCACCTATAACTAAAAAATAAAATTTAAAAAAAGTTTGAGGGCAGTATACCTAGTGCCCTCTGCTACTCTCAAAAAAAAAAAAAAGGAAAAAGAAAAAGAAAAAAGAAACATTTGAGAACTCAAAGGGAAAGTGTACCTGTATCTTGGGATACTGTGGGAGTCACAAGTCAACAGGTCATGGAATAACCATGGGTTGCCACCACGTACTGAATTCATGCCACTTGATTGCTCTGCTGAAGCTGGGTGGGATGATGAACCCTTAGCCACCCAGGCCCCGCACCTCACTCACTAAGGACATTGTAGCCACTAGGTCTCCTCCAACTGTGGATGAGGGATGATAGGACATACTAAAATAAAGTTGTCTCAACTGCATCTTTGCTGCAAAGGAAGAAACAAAATGACTTTAGTATAAGGTATTTGGTATAATGTGCACCAAAAATCCTTCTGGCCATACTATTCTAAAATGACATGGTTCTGTCTAAAAGACCTGAATTTTTTCTGTGCTGCCTACCTACCAATCCCTGCAGGGTGGGCTAGCATAGCCACATGCCTATCTCTGAGTCTTACATATATAAAGGGGTTGTGTGCAATTCCCAGTCATCCTGCAGCCTCTTCCTCTATTTCCTTTACTCTCACTTTTGTTTACTTCTTATGGGATTATTAGGTTGAACATTTGTATCTTTTTGGACTCTGAGAATATAAGTCCAAAATTAATCTATCTTGCTGTTGAATAAGATCATAGTGCCTCAGAGAGGAAGCTAAATGAGCAGATTAAAGGCCTTGGATGAACCAATATTTTTTAGATTGTAAGGAGAAAATATATATTATGATGACATATTGGCATCCTCTCAATTTGACTTTGAAAGCTTCATTTTGTGTTTTTTATACATGTTTTTAACTTATTTCAGGGAGTCTGAGGATTTCAAGTTGACTTAACAGAGTGCTGGTGACAAAGGTCTTACCTGGCTGTTAAAGCAGGTGGTATGGGGGAAATCAGGTGGACAGCTCCTAGTGACTGGGAAACAGCCCAAGTGGCTCCTGTGTAAGTTTATGAGATTCCTCTCCCTGCTCTTCTAGAGTCAGTCACATTAATGGATATTTCTTTTGATTAGATAATAAAGAAGACTTGAAAATATAGCAAAAAGCAGAATATTGCATAAAAAATTAGATTACCTTTTTTTATAGGAAAAATCCCTTGGCAAAGGCATTTAATGAAAACTTATTTATACATAAAAGAGGAGAATGAAATAATGTGTTATTCTTGACAAAAAAAACTAAAAATGACTTTGAAAAGACAAATTCTGACAAGAAAGGATAAAATCAAACAAGAAAGCAAAAAGCAAGAATTCCAAAATAAGTTAAAACACAGTGGCCTGATAAGAAATAACAATGGTTGATTGCTCCTGGTATATGGCGATTTTCAAAATATTAATTTTGCCTTTCCAAGAACATGGGAGGTTTTTCTATCTTATGAGATCTTCTTCAATTTCTTTTTTCAGGGTTCTACAGTTTTCATCACAGACTTCTTTCACCTAATTGGTTACATCTATTTCCAAGTTTTTTTTTTTTTTTTTTGGTTTGTTTTTTAAGGCTATCCCGAATAGAATGTTTTTTCTTATTTCTTTCTTATCAGATTTCTTGTTGGAGTATAAAAAAGCTATTGATTTATAACGTTGATCTCATATCCTGCTACTTTGCTGAATTTGTTTATTAGCTCTAGAAGTCTTCTGGTATGCTAATCACCTATGAAATCATGTCATCAGCACTGATCACCCTCAAAATATCAATGACATTCTTCACAGAACTACAAAAACAAAACAGTCCTTAAATTCATTTGGAAAAAAACCCAGAATAGCCAAAGCAATTCTGAGAAAAAAAAAAAAAAAGCGATAGTGGAACTTTTATTAGCATAAAAACAAACACAAAAACCAGTGAGAAACAACAGAAGATACAGAGACAAACCCACATATCTAGAGTCACCTGATCCTTGACAAAGATGCCAAAAACGTACACTGGAGAAAAGACAATCTTTTTAACAAATGGTGCTGGAGAAACTGTATATCCATATGTAGAAGAATAAAACTAGACCCTAATCTCTCACACTATACAAGTTAATTCAAAATGGTATGCATGCCACATTCCCCTATAGTGTCTATAATTGAATTAAATGATATTTTTTTTAAAAAAAAAGAATTCTGTATATGCTAAACAGACCCAACAAATAATCGTTAAAGCTGAATCTCAATATTTTAAGGACCATTTCCAAACATACCTCTTCATCAATTCAAGACTTGACTGAAGCATACTTTCTTAAAGTATTTTTTAAAAATTAACTGGGATCCCTTTAGACTGAGATGACTCCCATTCCTTGGTTTTCTATTAGCAAACTGAAACTCAACTCAGTGTAAACAATAAAACAAAACTTAAACTTAACCCACCAGAAACTTCCAACTAACCTTAAAATAGAAACTATCAACCAGAAACCACCAACTAACCTCTATCTAAGGACTTTCCACTTTCATCAGTCAAATATTTTCTTTGTCTTGCTTCCACAAACACCTTATAAAATTTTCCCCTGGCACCCTCTTGGTGAAACCCTGAACCATTTATAGTCTCACATTGCCCAATTCATAAATCTCTGTTAAAATAAATTATATAAAATTTTTAAAAAAGAAAGAAAATATGGTATATATACACAATGGAGTTTCTACTCAACCATAAAGGAGAATGAAATGATGGCATTTTCAGCAAATGGATGGAACTGGAGAACATCATGCTAAGTGAAATAAGCTAGACTCAGAAAGCAGAGGGCCAAATGTTCTCTCTCATATGCAGAAGGTAGAGAGAAACAAATAAGTTTTTTAAGTGTGAGGAGGGGAGCAGGGGCTAGGGATAGACACAATGGCAGATAATTTGCCTGGCATGTATGAGGTCCTGGTTTTGATCCCTAACACGGGGAAAAAAGTGAGGTAATCCCATGAAAATAGAAGGGTGAACCACAAAGGAAGGGTGAGAAAGGAGAAGAACTTCAGAATGAAATTGACCAAACTATGCTATGTGTATATATGAATATATCATAATGAATTCCACCTTTATGCATATCTTTATAATTCACCAATAAAAAACAATAAATTAGTAGAAGGAAGTCCAAAAAAGTAGAATAAGGGGCTCAAGGGGAAGGAGGAAGAGAGGGAAAGGGGAAACACTGGGGACTAAACTAGAGACAATTATATTATATGATTGTATAAATATGTCAAAATGAATTCCACTCATATTTATAACTATGACACACTAAGAAAAACATTAAAAATATCAGCTGTTGAAGGTATACCTTTAAAGTTAGAAAATAGAAATTTGGGTTAAAAAATACAACATCTATATATACTTTTATAAAAGACTTATAAAGTAAAATGATAGGACAATTTAAAACTCAAATTACAGGAGAGAATTTAGGCTGTGTAAACTAAACACAGAAGTAGTTACAATGTTCATTTTAGACTAATATAATTCAAGGGAAAAACAGGAAGACACAAAAACACTGGCATAGATTGATAAGAGTTCAATTTATATAGAAGAAAAAGCTGGATGAATTGTGTGCACTAAACAGCAAAGCATATAAATCAAAACTTTCAGAAATAAAATGAAACACATAATTATTATGGGAAACTTTAAGGCCTCTTCCACTTAGAGGGTCAACCAGGGCAAAAATTAAGTTTTTTTTTCAAGAAAAATAAATATTTCTAAAATTGGCTCAAGAACTAGAAGAAGCATAAGTAGAGAAACAAACATAAAGGAAATAGAAATGGCGTAAAAATTCAAAAAACACTCGGACCAGATGCATTGAAGGAACAAATAATTTGTATCTTACATAAATTCTCCCTGAGCATTAAAATAACACAAGGTAAACCAACTTATTTTAGCAGGAATATGACCCTAATACCATAACTGATCAAGGAAAACTTATGAGAAATACATAGGCCAATCAATATTAAAAATTATATAAAACAAATCTTCAATATAATATTTGAGAATTTCATCTAGCACTATATTAAAATAATAGTACATCATGAATAAAAATTTTTAATCAGGATTACAAAAATATTAAACGCAAATAATATCCCCTCATAAACAGAATAAAGAGAGGCAACACAACCAACCATACAATAGCCACGTTAACCCAGGGGTGATCTTCTACTCTACATCCCCACACCTTTGTATATTTTGAGAAAGGGTCTCACTAAATTGCCAAGGCTGGCCCAGAACTTGCAATCCCCCCTGCCTCAGCATCCCAAGTCATTGGGGCTAAATATATACCTTAAAATTCAACACTCATTCATAAAAAATTATAGTAATCTTATAAGAGAAACTTATTTGATAAAGCATGTCTACCAGATGATAAGCAACAAGAAAACATTGGATGCCTCTCATTAATGATAAGAATGAGGATGGCCCCCTTTGTTACTACTATTCAACACTGTGGTGGAGCCCCTGAGTAGTGCAACTTCATGCTTAAAATTCACACTAGAAATATAATTGCCCCAGTTAGGTTACAATCAAAGCATCACACACACACACACACACACACACACTCACATTCAGGAGGATTCTTTTTGTGACTTCAGTATGTCAGGCCTTCTTTTGAAAAGGTAGACCAAGCAAGTCCTAAAGGCAAAGAGGGAAACATTTGCTTTTGACAAAATTAGAAACTTTCTGATATAAAGTATAAAATAAAAAGAGCGGAAGAAAAATGTTTAAATAATATACAGGAGAAAGGCATTTTGTATTCAGAATATGTATAGATATCTATATATAAGGTTTATACTTAGATATGTAATAGAAATATCTACGTAGATCTCTATGCAAGAGGAACAGTGCTATCAGGCAGGACTTTTGCAGGGACCCTGTGTACTGCATATAGTGAAACCTCAAAGGCATATCTCTTGATTTTACTCACTGCATATGCATATGTTGTCCCGTATATAAGTAAAAGAAAAAAAAGTCTGGTAGAAAAATAGCAAAGGATTTCAACAGGCAACTCACTAAAGAAGTAACATAAATAGGCAATGAATCTATGAAGGATGCCAATGGTATTGGTCATAAGAGAAACACACAACAGAAAAGTAAGAAGGGTTCAGAGCAATCTGGAGCAACCCGTTCAAATTTACAATGCATATATTTGCTCCGAAAAATTCTCAAATTTCTTTTAAAATCTGAAAAACAATAAATAATAGTACTTCCTTGTCTTGGGAGGAAAAAAAAAACTCACAAAGTGTTGGCACGTGAAACCCTCTATATCTGTCCATTCCCAGATGATCAGTATCTGCTCACCAACAAATGGAGGTTCCAGGACTCTGATAAAAGAGGAAAGGAAAACATCAAAAAAAACATGTTGGGTGCTTGAATAGACAGGTAGGTAAGTAAAATAGAATATCAGACAACAAGATGATTGGACAAATGGAAGTATTTCTCTCCTGCTGCATTATTTCACATCCATGGACAATATTAAATGACAGGCCAGTATCTCCCACAACCCTTTAAGGCCTCTGTGGAGTCTTCCTGTCAAAGCTCTATCCCAGAGGAACAGTGCTCTCAGCCAGGGCTTTTGGAAGGACCTGTGTACTGGACACAGTGAACCTCCAGGGCATATCTCTTGATTTCACTCTCTTTAAAAGTTCTTATAAAGTATAATAGCAAATTGGAATTTCAGGAGAGACATTACTGAGCCAAAGCGTTTCTGACCCCCAGGCCATAGTATGAGGAACTGAAAAAAATGAATACATACATGGAGCTGGGAGGAGATAACAATTTTTTTTTTCTCTAGTAAACATCCACAGAATGGCATCCCTCAGTCTCTGCTTTAGAGTAACACCGACACTGGGAACCACACTGGCATGTTGAATTTTCAGTGCAGACATGCTTTTAATATTAGGAAGAAGAAAAGGGAGGGGGAAACAATCTAAATGTTCATAAATAAGGAAATTGATTAATTCATTGTTATAAATTAATTAGCAATTTTAAAGTATTTTGGAACAGCTAATGTTACTCATCTAGAAAGATTCTTAAGACCTATTTGTTAGTAATGAAAACAAATTGCGATTTATCATTAAGATCAGTAATAAAGCAAAGATGCTCACTAACATCTACAGGAAGTATTAACAATGCACTGAGATGAGCTCATTAAAGGCATAAAAGTTGGAATAAAAAGTAAACCTATCATATCTCTACTGTAAAATCATATTAATGAATACTTGGAAAGTTCCATACAATCAATGATAATATTAATTCAAACAACATAAAAATTCAAACTAATAAATTTAATTAAAAATAATATTCAGAGATCAATACCTATTATATACACAAGCACTAACCAACTGGAAGACACACAATGGTGAAAAACAACCAAGTTACAATTTTTCTTCTTTTAAAGTCAGGAATAAACTTAACAATAAATGGGCTGTGTAAGTAAAAATTTAAAACATCCCTAAAAGACATAAAAGGAGACTCCAACATCTGTTTCCCTTGGGTTGGGTAAATTAACATCAGAAAAATATCAGTTCTCCCTGGTTGATTAATTAATTTAATATAATCCCAATTAAATTTTATAAATGAAGTTAAGCAGGTTTAAACTAAAGTGAATATGGAAAGAACAATAATAATTATTTTTTTTAGTTTTTTAAAAAACTATGGGTGATGGGCTTCTTGCCAGCAAAATAATTGAAATATGATATAAAACCCTCATAATTAAAACATCGTGGTACCAGCACAATAATATAACAATCAGTGGAGCAGAATAAAGGTCCAGAAATAGAGCCAAGTACATCTGGAAAGTTATAATATGATACAGGTGGCATTTCAAATAATTGGGGGCACAGATGTACTTTATAATAAATGGTCTGGAACAATTGGATAGCAATTTGAAAAGAGACTCATACTTCACACCATATGAAAGATTAAATCCACATGGCCCAGAGCTTCAAACTTGAAGATTAAAAACTACTCAAGTAGTAGAAGAGAATGTGAGTGAATTTCTCTGGAACCCAGGGATAGTGAGAGGCTTTCTGGAAGGCAGAGTACATAAAAATAAAAGAACATTTAGAATAATAATAGAAGAAGGTATGATAAGCCAAGCTTGAAATAGCTGATAAACTGGGAAAATTTTTTTGCCATGCTTATCACAGATAAAGGACTAAAATTCTTAAAATTTAAAAAATTCTTAAAATTGAGAGGGAAACATTCTAAAACCCTGATAGAAAATAGGAAAATGGTGAAACATCAGATGAATTACACTATCTACACAAAAATAATTCTTAAACATACAAAAAAATTTTATTCAGAACTCAAGGAATATAAATTAAAACTACATTGAGCCAGGCACAGTGGTGCATGTCTATAATCCCAGCAAATGGGAGACTGAGGCAAGAGGATCACAAGTTCAAAGCCAGTCTTGGCAAAGTGAGGTGCTAAGCAACTCAGTGAGAGCCTATCTCTAAATAAAATACAAAATAGGGCTGGAGATGTGACTCAGTGGTTGAGTGCCCCTGAGTTTTATCCCCCTACAAGCAAGGAAGGAAGGAAGGAAGGAAGGAAGGAAGGAAGGAAGGAAGGAAGGAAGGCTATTAGATTCATTTTTAACCCTGATATCTCTCCTCCACATTTCACTCTGAAGTTACAATTTCAACATTATAAATGCATATACACAAAGGGTCATTAATTACAATACTACCTATAACTGCAAATCAATAGATACAACGTACATGTGTGTATTTTTTTGCCTTTTCTACAAAAACTCTTTTATTTATATATGAGAATGGAATGTGTTACAATTCTTATTACACATATAGAGCACAATTCTTCATATCTCTGGTTGTATACAAAGTGTATTCACACCAATTCGTGTCTTCATACATGTACTTTGGATAATAATGATCATCACGTTCCACCATCATTAATAACCCCATACCCCCTCCCTTCCCCTGGAACCCCTCTCCCCTATCTTGAGTTCGTCTATTCCCATGCTCCCTCTTTCTATCCCACTATGAATCAGCCTCCTTATATCAAAGAAAACATCCAGCATTTGTTTTTTGGGGGAAGGATTGGCTAACTTCACTTAGCATTATCTTCTCCAACTCCATCCATTTACCTGCAAATGCCATGATTTTATTCTCTTTTACTGCTGAGTAATATTCTATTTTGTATATATGTCACATTTTTTTTATTCATTCATCTATTGAAGGGTTGGTTCCAGAGTTTAGCTATTGTGAATTGTGCTGCTATAAACATTGATGTGGCTGTGTCCCTGTAGTATACTGTTCTTAAATACTTTGAGTATAAACTGAAGAGAGGGATAGCTGGGTCAAATGGTGGTTCCATTTCCAATTTTCTAAGAAATCTCCATACTGCTTTCCATATTGGCTGCACCAGTTTGCAATCCTACCAGCAGTGTATGAGTGTACCTTTTTCCCCACATCCTCACCAACACTTATTATTGTTTGTCTTCACAATAGCTGCCATTCTAACTGTAGTGAGATGAAATCTTAGTTTTGATTTGCATTTCTCTAATTGCTAGCGATGATGAACATTTTTTCATATACTTGTTTATTAATTGTATATCATCATCTGAGAAGTATCTGTTCAGGTTCTCGGCCCATTTACTGATTGGGTTATTTGTTTTTTTTGGTGTTTATCTTTTTTAGTTCTTTATATACCCTAGAAATTAGTGCTCTATCTGATGTGTGAGGGGCAAAAATTTGCTCCCAAGATGTAGGCTCTCTATTCACCTCACAGATTGTTTCTTTTGCTGAGAAGAAACTTTTTAGTTTGAGTTCATCCCATTTATTGATTCTTAATTTTAATTCTTGCACCAAAGGAGTCTTATTAAGGAAGTTGAGGACCTAATCCCACATGATGGAGATTAGGGCCAATTTTTCTTCTATTAGACACAGGAGACACAGGGTCTCTGGTTTTATTCCTAAGCCCTTGATCCATTATCAGTGATAAATCCTCAGAAATGCAAATGAGAAAACTACCCAATTTACAATAGCCTCAAAAAAAATTGGAAATCAATTTAACAAAAGAGATGAAAGATCTATATAATGAAAATTACAGAACCCTAAAGAAAGAAGTCAAAGAAGACCTTAGAAGATGGAAAGATCTACCTTGTTCATGGATATGAAGAATCGATATTATCAAAATGACCATACTTCCAAAAGCATTATACATATTTAATGCAATTCTGATCAAAATACCAATGACATTTCTCATAGAAAAAGAAAAAGCAATCATGAAATTCATCTGGAAAAATAAGAGACCCAGAACAGCTAAAGCAATTCTTAGCAGGAAGAGTAAACCAGGTGGCATTACTATACCAGACCTTAAATTATACTACAGAGCAATCGTAACAAAAACAGCATGGTATTGGCATCAAAACAGACTGGTAGACCAATGGTACAGAATAGAGGACACAGAGACTAACCCACAAAATTACAATTATCCTATATTAGACAAAGGTGCCCAAAACATGCATTGGAGAAAAGATAGCTTCTTCAACAAATGGTGCTGGGAAAACTAGAAATCCATATGCAACAAAATGAAAATAAACCCCTATCTCTCCCCATGCACAAAACTCAACTCAAAATGGATCAAGCCTGTATTTTTAAAGTTTGTTTAAAATGGCATATTACATGGCTACACAAAACAAAAAAGAAGAACTCCACAATCAGGGAATGACTTCCAGAAATTATTGATAAATGTAAACAAGAAAAAAAAATAGGTTTTTGTAAAAGTAAGGAGAAACAAGGGAAAAATCTGTTTAATTTGGGGAAAAATGTGATGAGAGAGATTCAGGAGTCAAGCTCTTTGATAACAAGTCATTCTTGTGAGACCCATGATAGTTCCTGAGACCAGCTTTAATCCCTTCTGAGGGTAATGTCCCCACATGAACCTTGCACTAAGCTCCACTTCTTAAATGTCCCCCACCACCACCTCTTAATACTGACACATTTAGCACCAAGTATTCAACATATGAATTCTTGGCAGAGAGACCAAATCAAAATTATGACAGCAGGTAACCACTTTCTGAGTGTAGTTTTAATCATATATATATATATATTTACTTTTTATGTTAATATTTTATATGTTCAAAATATTATATCAATAAGAATATGGGGAGTCTCTAAAATAAAACACAAAATAAAATTAAACAAATATGACTGTGTTTCAAGGGAAAAATTAAACCACATCAAATCTGTGTTTGGCAAGGAGGGAGAGGAGTAGAAACAACTTCAGCAACTTTTGTCATGTTTTTATTTTGAGCTAATCATAGACTCAGAGAAAAGTTGCAAAGGGTTTCATTACATCCCTTACTTCACTTCTAATGCTTAAATCATATTATCAGAATAATTGTCAAGACAAGAAATTAATATTAGTACAACATGAACTAATTTATAAAACTTTCTTTAAATAACCCTTCAATCTAAAGAAATTTATTAGGATCTAGTGTCTCCGCCCCCCCCCCCCCCCCCCCCCCCGTACTGTGGTTCTGAAATGACTTTCTGTGCATGGTAGGGTTGAGTAAATGAAAAATATAAGAAAACAATGGAAACAGATTTCCCTCTGTTGGAAAAAAGAATTAGAAATATGGAATGAGCACAAATTAGGAAGGACCCTGCGGTGGTAAGTCGGAACTGGGGGCATCAGTAGGAACTTACAGAAATAAAGGAAAATATTTTATGTGAACATCCGTGTGTGTGTTTGTGTTCCAATTCTGTTTGCTAGGAAGCCCTAGAAGCAAGAAAATCCCAAATCCAGGGCTTAGATCTTGGATTCTTCGTGAACTTTCTCCTTGGAGAAATTGCTGAGTTTAGGACAAGGACAGGGACTTTCAACACAAGCCTGGAACATCTTTCTATGCCAGAAACAAAAGAAATTTAAAGAATGGTGAAGACACTCAAAACATGTCAGCCAAATATGAGACGATCTGAGTTATCAAAATATAATGATATTACCAGTTTATATCCCACTGAATAAAACAATCCATGTATCCATTCTTGATCAATAAAAGAAGGAAAACCCTCACAGTGGTGAACTTTTGTGGGGAACAGGATAGATGTTAATATCATCTTGAAAGATCTTACAATATATTTTAAACCAATTACAAAGTGTTAATGACAATTTTACTGTTTTTTTTTTTTTAAAAAAAAAGGAAAAGAGAAATTTAGTGAGCACAGCCTCAACTAAGGACAAAAAAGTAATATCACTAATAATGTTGTAGACCAATATCATTCATCTCCTGATGCTTACAGTAAGGACACATCACATAGGTTATATTCCTGCCATATTAAAATAAATAAATGAACAACCCAAATCTACTAAGGAATAAATATCAGATAATCCAATTGATAGACCAAAAAAAAAAAAAAAAAAAAAACCCAGTAAGTTTGTTTTCTAACTAACATATGCTCTTCCAAAATGTCAGTGCTAGAAAAGATACAGAAAAATTGAGGCAATATTCTCTATTACAGGAGATTAAATAAATATGATAACTAAATGCAAGTCATCTTTCTGGTTTAGAACCTGGGCCAGGAAAATACACATATAAAGGACATTACAAGGGCAGTTGGCAAAATTCGAATATGACTATGGACTAGGTAATAGTTCTGTATCCATCTTAATTTTTTTTAATTTTGTTAACTAAAGTATAATTATAAAAGATAAGAAATACACAACCAAGAATTTATCATGAAGAAGCATAACATCTTCAACTCATCCTCAAATGGTTTGTGAAAAAGCCACAGGCTGAGAGGGTGGGAAAGAGACAAAGAGGGAGAGAGGGAGGGAGGGAGAGAAGGAGGGAGGGGGAGAGGGGAGGCGGGAAGGAGGGAAACTGATGGGGCAATATAGAAAAAGGTTAACCACTGGAGAGTTGGGGTGAAAGGCAATCTGAACTAGAATATTTCTGTACATTTGAAATCATATCCAAACAAAGTCACCAACAAATAAAGGGCCATCCATAGGGATACATCATTTAATGAGAACAGTTCTTCAGCAAAAGCATGAACAATGGGTGGGTTGTGTTTATATATCACCATGGAAAGCTCTCCAAGACATGGCATGAGTTTTTTTTTTTTTTAATTACTTATTAGCCCACCTATGTAACGTAACACACAATACAGTACATTTTATGCATCCATATAAATATGCACAAGTGCCCAGAAATATCTGACAGAATATAATAAAAAAATGTAAACTTGGTTACTTCTGGGCAAAAGTGAAAATACAGTCATAGTGGCCAAGGAAGACCATCACTTTATGATTTGATTTTTCTTTAAGGAAAATGTGATCATGTATTACTGGTATTAATGAAAACAAAATTTTTAAAAAGGGCAAAATATAGTAAAAAAGTAAGTATCAAATGAGAAAATGAGAGAGGATGGACTCAAAGTATGAAACAAAGAATTAGCCTTGGTTAGAGAAATTGTTTGTGCTAACATCCAGAAAGACAGGCTGTGAGGCTGGGTGCAGAGGCAGACGAGTGTGGTGGCAGGGGTGGGGGAACTCACTTCATTTCAAAACCAACAGCTGGTTTCTCTGTGAAGTAGAATGTGACTCAACCCACTCAGTCAGTTACAGAGGAGGCTTTCAGAGTAAAGGTAGTCTGAAATAGAAGACTAATGGGAGTCAAAATCATTGTCTTCAAATACCTGGAGGGCTGTGATGGAAGGAAGAATGATTTCAATCAATGTGGTCGGGAACCTAGAAGGTAAATTTTTACTCTAAATTTCAGCTTTCCAACAATGGAAAGAGTTTCCTTTACAGGCAGTGACCCACTGGTGTTAGAATCAGGATTTTTCCATCTCTGCCTCTCATTTATGTTCCAATCACCTTGAAGCATTTGAAACCTTCAGTGATGGAGGCTCTGCTAGGACTCTCCTGTAGCCAAATTATTTGACTCTGGAACTCTTAAAACTTTTTTGCTCTTCTTCATAATACTGAAACATCTAAAAATAATACTCTACCCACAAGCCACCTTAATAAGTAAAACTCCATAACTACATTCTAAATCCTTTTTACTCCTATGTTATTGCATTTCCACCTCATTCCATCTCCCTCCCCTGCCCAACATTATTCTTAATATTTATCTTCATTATGCTTTCCTTTATACTTTCATAATGTACATCCTCTATTTTTATTTCTAAATCAATTTAACACTTTATGTATTTTCTGTTAATGCCCTTTTTGGCTCAAAAGTGAAATTTAAAAATACTTGTGTGTGTAGTTGAGATAGTTTATATAATACAGTTATCTTTCTGAAAGATTTAAGACAGTTTCAGTGTTTTCATTGTTGCATATGATGCTCATACGAAAATTCTTGTGCACATCATCTTGGCACATGCACATGTGTGGGGGTTGTGAGAGCAGTTTGTCAACCAATGTTGTACATGTCCCTTCTTTGCCATAACTACTTTGCCACTTGAGAGAGTCACCCCTCTTGGTCTTGAAGATGGCCAGCTAGGGACTGAAGCAAGGGAGAGTCTACAGAGTTACTAAGACCACAAGGAGCACTACTGCTCATTTATTCTGCTGTGCCTTAAACTATTAACATTGTCTGTGTCTCTGTGTTCACATGAGAAGGCTGAGAACTGGTCTAGGGCAGTGCTTCTAAAACCACTGTGGGAAAGAACCAAATGTTTGTTTTCCAATTGGCCATAGACTGATATCCCTGTAAAATGCTAAATGGGTGACATGCAGTGTCAAGTTACTATCAAAGTTTCTAAACACTTACTCTCAATTTTTGCTCATTTCTTCATGGACTGGTCATACCAGTTTGCAGAATGATGTCTATATCACATTTTGAGAATCATTGTTCTAGATTATTTATATATACCTAAGATTGAAATGCTGTATGATAAAATTTGCATATCTTCAAATATATTCATTTGATGAAATTGTTTTCCAAAGTAATAGAAACTATTTGCATCCTATCCATGGAAGAAAACCGTTCACACTCATTGTGTCATTGCCAACTGTTAGTAATGACAAGCTGTTTCACTCTGACCATCTGATAGGTGTGAAGTTGTGTCTCCTGGTGATGATTTTTGTGAAGTGGAACAATTTTTCATGTTTATTTGATATTTTAGTATTTTATATATATTCACATAATATGTATATTCATATATATGCACATATACATCAAACGAGAAAAACGTAACAATATTACAAACACTAATACTTCTTTTCCCCAAAAGTAACCATTATTCTGACTGCTAATAACAAAGAGATTAGGTCATTTTGAGTTTTATATCAGTAAAATCATGTAGTATATATGTATTACATTTTTCATGTAGCATGTCACCTGTGAGATCTGTCATGTTGTATCATCTATTGCTTTTTCCTCCTTGTATGCTTAAATCACAATTTATCCTTTCTACTGTTAATCTCCATTTAGGTTATTTTCAATGTTCAACTAGTAAAAATAATGCAACCATGAATATCCTTTTATATGTATATGTTTTAGAGATCATATACATATAAAAGGATACTTTAGATATTCATGTAGGAGTAAAATTTTTGAGGAATAGGGCAGGCAAGTATATTCAGATTGTCACTGAAGTAATTATGTAGTTGTACCTATTTCTAGTCCCACACCTAGTGCACCAGAGATCCAATTGCTCCACTTCATCAGCAATGCTTAGTAATATTGGTCTTTTTATCATTAGCCATCATAGTAGATGGTAGTATCTCAATGTAGTTCTAATTTATATTTCTCTGAACAGTACTTTTAGCAACTTTCATACACACTGCTTATTTTTCTGATGATTTATAGAAACTCCTTTATGAATGCTGAATAGAAGTTTGTTGCTTTCTGTCTTATGTTTTTGTAATTAGGAAACTTTTCATTAGTTTTTAAAAAAAAATGATTTCCTTTCTCACTGGCTTTGTATTATGAGTTGAGAATAATCTGTAATGTCATTATAATTCGTCTAGAGTTCCTCCCTCCCTCCGCTTCTAATTGAAGAAATCATACATGTCAGCAATTCCGAAAAACTTATGCTTTAGTCTTGAATAATATTTCTCCCTCATCTCTCCATTCGCCTCTGCTAGAATCCAATTACTTTTAGAACAGAAGTTCCCATTCTTTACTTTATACAGCCTTCTGGGCCTTCTCTTTAAAATCACCTTGGAGTTCCCTAATTTTCCTTGCTTTTTAGTCTGTGCTCTACCTGACACTCCAACCCTTTTCTTCATTGCCTTCTTTCACTTCTTAGACCCCACGGAGCCCTTTCCTCCCTCACAGTCTTTACACAGGGACAGCGGTTCCCTCCGTGGCCATGGAACCCCGCTCTCCATACAACTCCTTAGAATTGACCTAGAAACACTGTGGTGTGCAGGTAATGCCGAGCCTAGAGGGAAATACATGGTTTTAAATGGGTATACAAGAAGAGTCAAATATCATAAATGAATCAGAAAACAAAATATAGAGGATCCTCAGGGACAAAAGTTGGTTCTTAGAACAGATTTATAAAATTAACAAAATTTTAGTAGGACTAAGACCAAACAAAATGGTTAATGAAACTAGTGGTTAAAGAGACATCCCGAAAGATACCACAAACATTAAAAGACACTAAGGGGATACTAGCAATAACATATAAGCAATAAATCTGAAAATTTATAAAATAGAAAATTTCCTGGACAAAATATAACTTATCAAGAATTAAAAATGTAAAGTGACCATGATGAAGGGTTTAATATTACTAAAGAAATTAAATTTTAATTAGAAACCTCTGCACAGAAAATTCCAAGGTCACATAAACAATGAATTTTCACCAAATATTTAAATAAGTAATATAAAAAAATAAAAATAAAAAATACTTTTCAATTCATTTGCTGATGATACCAAACCCTCCATATAAAAACCAACCTACCTATATTTTACAAATACAAAATTGTCACCAGCTGCAGTGTGACTCTAAAATTATAAAATAGCATATTAAAACAATAAATAAATTATGCATATATGTATTTATCTATACATTCATCTACCTAGGCTTATTAAGAATTACCAAGGTTAATTTAACAATGGAAATTCAACCAAAGTAATTCATCATAGTAACAGAATAAAGAACATACGGTAATTTCAACAAAGTCATAGAAAGTGTTTAATGAAATTAAGCATTCATTCATCAATTTATTAAAATAACTTTGACAAGGTAGGGAGAAAAAAGTATTCCCTAATTGGCTAAAAGGAATCTACCAAAAAAAAAACTATAGAGATTGAATATTCTTTAACCAATTTTGAAGCTGAAGGAGGCATCACAATACCTGACTTGAAATTATACTACAGAACTATACTAACAAAAATTACGTAGTAATAGTGTAAAAACAGACACATAGACCAATGATACAGAATAGAAGGCACAGAGACAAACCTACATATCTATTGTCATCTGACCCCAAAACATACACTGGAGAAAAGACAGTCTTTTTAAAAAATGGTTCTGGGTGAGACCCTTAGCTCTCACCCTGTGCAAAAATCAACTCAAAGTGAATTAAAGAACTAGGAATTAGACCAGAAACTATGCAACTCCTAGAAGAAAATCTGGGGTCAACACTCCAGCATATAGACACAGACAATGACTTTCTCAATAACTTTCCTAAAGCTCAAGAACGAATGGGACAGCAACAAATTAAAAAGCTTCTGCACAGCAAAAGAAACAATTAACAATGTGATGGGAGAACCCACAGAATGGGAGGAAATCTTTACTAGCTCCTCTTCTGACAGAGGATTAATATCCAGAATATATAAAGAGCTCAAAAGATACCAAAAAAAAATCAAATAACCTAATTAATAAACAGGTAGATGAATTAAACGTACACTTCTCCAAAAAGAAAAAAAAAAAAGAAAAAAGAAAAAGAAAGAAATACAAATGGCTAACAAATACATGAAAAAATTTTCACCATCATTAACAATCAGGGAAATCCAAATTTAAAAAAAACAGTATTGTTTTAATGATATATTGTGACAATGTGATTATGCACATAAGTAGCTTGAAATAAGCAACAATTATAAAATTAATGAGAAATACAAGTTTGCTGCCTAGAGACTAATATTAAAAAAATTCTATTCTACATATTAGCAATAAATAGGCTTTAAATAATTAGAGATATGATTTGCAATAGCACTAAAATATTAAATATAAAAATAAATTTAATAGAAGATGTAAAATATTTTTACACATAAATTTATTCTTTTTTAAGATACAAATGATTCAAATAGAGGGATAAATGACACAGTGGAATGGTCACTTGGACTAAACCAAATACAGAGCTCCACTTTATAAATTCAAAAAGTAAAATGATCAATCTTAGTTTTGTTGAGCTATATTCTTATCCTCCCCTCTGCAATTTTACTTAAGCCAATTAAAATAATGTTTTCTTTAAGTTCCCTGCAACACTTATGGAAGAAAAATCAGGTGGAAACAAAGGGCAGAAAATCATAGTTCCTGAACAATGAACCTTGTGATCTGCTGCTTCCCCAAGTCAAGACCCAGGCAGTTAACAGTAGTAACTCCAGAGAGAAATGCAGAGAATAAAATGGATTTGTGTCCCAAACCCAGGAAGAACTCAGGGTGATGGTAAGTCCCTAGAATCTTCCACATCTGTCATGGTGTAGAAACAGACAAAATGTTTGCATGTTATGTCTAAGCATATAGCCTGACACAATCTCACAGCGTTCTTCACACCATACTTTGGCAATGGAATAGCACAATGATCTATGTGCCAGACCCAAGCAAAGATTTTCAAGCCAGATTAAGAGCTGTAGTATGTTTCCCATATGACAAAGACATTGACGTGGTTCTGAAAGTTTGGACACTTAAGGTCTTAAGGTTATAAATTAGAGAGGATACAGAGCACTTTACACAGAGTGACAATGTTTCTTCCTCAGGAGCCAAATTACCCCTCCATTTTTCTGCCATTCTGAGAGAAGCTCAAGAGCCTTACAATATATGTGGCTCCTGGATCTTGGACTTCCACAACTCTAAAACTATGAGCCAGAATAAACCTCTTTTCTTTAAAAGTCTCTGAGCCTTAAGTATTATGTTACAGCAACAATAAATGGACTAAGGCACTGGGAATCCTCAATTTAGCTGAAATTATAGTTCTGCAGACTGAAATTTTTACTCAACACTAAAGTTTTTCTATGTCATCTGGAGAATAACACTAAAAATTATAAATAAAACTGTGAAATAATTTCAAGGCCCACATTTGCATGAAAGTTTGTAATTATATTCTTGTCCAAAAAGTCCAAAAGATATTTCAGCATAGTACATAAAAGGTTTGCAATAGAGCAGAGCAGAATTGATCAACCACATGGCCAACTAAAGTATAAATATACCAAAAAAAATTTCTTTAAAGATCATATATAAATATTCATGTTGAATGCAGTATTTTTTTTTTGTAAATTTTATCTTAAGTACTATTTCATTAGTAATAGTAAATTAGCAATGGAGGAGTTTGTTCTGTCTCATAATAGCGATTGAATTAAATATAAATATCAATTTTCAATGCCACTGCAATTTTATCCTTATCTTTAAGGAGCAGAACAGGTCTGCAGTTATTCATAACATTTTATTAAATTTGGAATTTAAAGTTTCCTCATTGGCAAAGTATATTAGAGTGAGTTTATTTTCCTGAATTAGCCAACTAGTTGAAGTTTTTCATACTGTTTGATGTAGCACGATTTTACAAATAGGCCCCAACATAATTGAACTATTATCTCTGCTATTGGTTTGTCGAAAGTAAAAACAAGAAGCAGACTGAATACAGAAGCAAATGAGTGGCTTAAAACTTTTACTATTATATCTAACACTGGTAATAGAACTTTAGCATCATTTGTTATGTTTCTTTCATGTTTATAATTTGAGTTTCCTGATTTTATATTTTTAATTATATGTCATTTACAAATTTGCTTTAGCTTCATATTTGCAAAAGAAACCATAAGCACATGGAATTTATCTCTAGCTTATGCTTGTACACATTGAAGTGACATTAAAATGAGAATAATTCATTAAATACTGCTGGTAGTTCAAAAATTCAGTTCTTACTCAATGAGAAATACTATAATAGAATATTAGCATGGCACACATCTTATATCAAAATCAAATCTTATCATAAAGTTTCCTGTCTTCCATCAAAAACTGTACTTATTGCAATACAAAAAAATAATTTATTTTTATTATTTGTTTAAAACAAGTTCATCAGTTTTGTCTACAGATTGGTTCTTATTCATGGAAAATGTCTTTTTAACTGTTGCATAAAATAAATCACTTAATGCAAGAACTAAACCTAACATAGACATTATTAACATATAACATTATTCTCTCCCATTTACAGTTTAGAAAACATACTCAGGAAAGTTAAGAGACATCCAAGGTCTGTTGCTGAAAAGTGACCCAGGCAGGATAAAATCCAGCCAACTCCAAAACCCATTCATTCAGTGCTGTGTTTTCTTGACTATCAAATGATCATAATAAATTTCTAACTCATCCTTGTTTCTTTTAAAGCCATGCTCAGTCAGCCAACCAAACTGGTACCTAGTCTTTCCTTCTTCAGTGAACTGATTCCTGTTGCTCCCTCCCTCCTTTGCCCATAGCCTCCAACCTGCCTAGCCCAGGACCTCACATTTTCCCCACTCTATGGCACAAGTACGACTAATCTGCTTGTTCCAATATCTTCCCATCCCAAGATAACGCTTCTCAAGTCCCAGCATCATCCGAACGAGGCTGCTGCCAAATACTCTGAAAACCTGTTCCTGGAATCCACCAGAAATTCATTACATAGCTCAAAATATTCCTTATATTCCATCAGCCTGTGTGTCCGTGTGTTGAGCCTACAGTTCTCCAGTTTTATGCAATTTACCCTCTCGATAAGGTCAGAGTAAGCGATTCCATTCAGGGATCCTTCCCAGCCTTCTAGTCCCCTTGGGAGGAGTCTCTTGCTGGTTGCTGTTTGCTTCAATGCCACCATGCACTGCTTTCCTCCTCCCTGGTGGGGACCATCACCTTTTCCTCTCTGAGCTTCTTGCTGGTTGTTTTGGGATAGCTCCCTTCTTGACCACAAATAGAGCCTTACTTTTTTGTAGTAAACAGGAAATGGGCAGCTCTACTATTACTTTTAGAAGAATCAGTTAGGGTTTTCTTGGTTTGCAAGCTACAGTTGGAATTCTGAGGCCTCTGATCCTTCACTGGCCTCTGCTCCCTAGACCCTCATGCTGAGTCTAAATCATTATGTGCAATTTTTCACTTTCTGCAAGTTTCTCTTCCTGAGGCTCTCCAGTTGCTTTCTACAATTTAGTTTCTTCGTGGCTTCTCTGGCCTCACACCTTGGCTAGAAACATTTGTCTGGGACAACCCTAAGCAAATGAGCAACTTGAGTTTCTTCCCCATGAAGCTCTCTTCATCACCAAGTGCATCAGCATATTCTGGAGTATGGATACTGGTTCAGGAAATATACCTAGATGTATCTGAATCTCCACTCCAGTCCAAATAAGACTGGGCTTATGCTATTCAAGTCCTTTCATGATTTCGCCCCAATATTTTCCTTAATAGTCTTTATCTTTCTTTTATTCAATGCATTCCCTGAAATTCCCTTCACCTCCCCTAATACTGTGGTGAGGATCCTCTCTCTCCTCTGGAGCTCAGTTTAAATGCCACTTCCTCGGTAGCTTTCCCTGTTAATCCCAGGTAAAAAGAAAAGCTGCTTCCTCTGTGCTCAGACTGCTTGCATAGCACTCTATTTGAGGGCTTAACACACCCTGCCTTCTTCAGCTGAGACCATGCAAGACCTCTCATCCATAACAGAGACCAGGGCCTTCTTTGTCTGGGCATCCCTCAAAAAATTAAAACACACTGAACTGCACATTTTACATGCCCCTGAATGTTTGTTAATTGAACAGAGATTTCTTGGCCCTGAAGTCAGTCTTTTAGCAAGGATCCTTGACACTGACTAGAAGAAAAATCCTCATTGTCTCTTAGCCTCTGTTTTGAGTTCTTGGTGTCGTCTGGATGTCTTGAGCAGTCAGTTGATCTTCACCTAGAGAGCTGGATCCAAAGCGCCTGCTGTTGCAGTCTACCAGGCAGCTGAATGCGGCTGAACCACACCATGGCCAAGCTCCAGGGGTATTTGCTTTCAAACACTTAACATTTGCTTTGTGTTACCCTTTTATTAGGAAGATTAAAATTGAAAGGGAAGCAAGTGAGGCAGGGCTTTCTTCTTTTCTTTCTGCAAGAACAGCTTGTTTCCATGACATTTATACAGTGAGCTTTTTCTAAATGACAAGCAGATTGTTAGAAGATGTTATTTTCTGTCTCTTTGCTTTGGATCTTCACTTAGTGGGTGTAATGTAAGAGAGACAGCCTCACTAGGAGGGTGACTGTCAGGTATATAGATTTGGGTTCAGGGTGGGGGGTTTGAATATGTTCTTTGGAGGTTGCCATAGCAGCAGCCTAACAGATTCAGGTTAGAAGTTGTAAGACGTATTAGTGTTTTCTTCTCCTCCTCCTCCTCCTCCTCCTTCTTTTTTTTTTTTTTTTAACAGAGTAACATTTCTGCAGATAAAAATGTGTGCTCTTTTTTATTTTTTCTCTTAGTGAAGAAAACTGAAAGCCCTCAGAAGATGCCGTCCATGCAGCAGCAGGAGTCCGTGTGCTTAAGGGGACATGAAATGGCTGGGCTGAGACTGGATCAGGCCCTGTTCTCTGCAGAATAGAAATCAGCCACAGAGAGATCCAATCACACAGTTGCTCAATCTGCTGAGCACGAGGCTGTAACAACAGAAGATGTGAGCACCAGGTTCTCCAGTGCTGACCCCAACTGTGGTCAATATCACTCAATCACATCTGTCCACATTGCACCGGGTGCAAGTTGCTTTCACCCACTCAGAAGTGAGACCTGCTTCATCCTACACCTGAGTCTCTTCTTTCACCAGGTACCCTCCCCTTCTTCCTTACTATTATTTTGGTTTGGGCCTCATCTGGCTCTCATTGTGCTTTATGCAATTCGTCTTTGAACTCCTGGCCAAAAATAATAATAATAATAATCATTATCATCATCATCATCATCATCATCTACTCCCCTTGCTCTCTCAGGGCTGAAAAATTACCCTATAAACCTTATAATGTCACTTGACCTACATGAAGAACTCAATTGCCTACCTTCTGTCTATTGGACACGTTCCACACTCCAACCAACAGGGAAAGCCCTTCACAGGTAATCCCAACAGTCCTTTCCACCCTGGCCTTTCCCTACGCAGGCTGCCTGAGCCTACACCCCAAGCGTTCTCTCCTGGACTTTTCCCTAATCCTCCACCACACCACACTTGCAGAATTCACTATTACAGGTTGAAAGCAAAGTCTATTCTATCTGAAGATTTTTGTTTATTTGGTCAGAAGAGTTTCAAAAAACATTATTTTGAGCTTGAGTGGCTTTAAACAAGCACATATTTTCCAATTTGCCACAGGCCCTTTTAATATTCTGCATACCACCCTTCATTTTTGCATATTTGTTTCACTTGTCTGCCCCTAAAGGCATTTGAATTTATGCCTCTTGAACAGAAACTGTATTTCCCTCCTGGTAATTACATCTGTACCTTTCATGATCTAAAGAAAAAAAAATCATTACCAGTTGAAAACCCATCACAGCCTACCCAAGAAGGGCGTGTCGATCTATTGGCTGGTCTCCTTGACATTTTGTTCTTTTCTTTACAATAGTGTTGATGAAACTATTCTAATTATGCTCATAAAACATCCCTCTACTCAACCTTACCACTAGCTTTCTCAGACATCAATCTTAAAAATTTCGGAGTGCATGATCTTCCAGAGTGCAGGACAGGGGCAAATACTGGATAAATGATGGCCACATTACAGGTGACAAAGTCAGTCTTGAAGCTGCTGAAGCTTATCCATGGGTACAGTTCCTGTCAAGAACTTTGTAATGTTTTGAACAACTAATAAAAAAAAAAAAAAAAGCAACCCTAAGTTGAGTCCAAGACCAGGCTCCTCACAGATCCCTGCGTACCAGAAGCCTCAGATCAGATGGGCCATCTTTCTTTTGTCCTATTCAACTTCTTCACTATGTGCAGCAGAGTTCTTCCATTATAAGATTTCATAGTTAAAACATCAATTAACTCATGGGACATTTGTGGCAAAGACAATAGCAACAAAATATAAATATTCTCTCGTCAGCGTCTAAGAGTGCTAGGGACAGTCTGACTGTGGGTCCATCTATGTACTTCCAAAAGCAAGGAGGAGAAACAGGAATGAAGAAGCAAGTCTAAAGAAGGAGTAGATTGTTCTAAGAAAAGAATTAGGGGCACCTGGAGAACAAGAAAAGGTCAAGAGAGAAATGAAAAGATGGAAGATAAAAAGGAGAATCTACTGTGCCACCTGGGACTTGGGGAAATACCATGGTCCAGAGAATTTTTAAGAAATTTTGCCGCATACAGAATTATTAAATTTTCTGCTTCACTGCCCACCCCCACCTGCTTCCTACAGAAGACTCCATGCCTCCTTATCCTCTAAGTCTTAGAAGTCAGATTTGTGTTTACTTGGACTATGTCATAGTGTCACTTTATGTAGAGTAACAGCATGAAGGCTCTGGGTAATTTGATAGTATATTTACTTATTTTTTGAGTTTGATAGACTTAAGGATTACCTTCTCAGATATTAAATCAGAGGCTGAGGGAAGTACTTGATTTACTGAATTTCTTCCAAAGTCACAGGAGAAGTTACATACTTTTCTTCCCTTGCTAAGCTAGAGCCTCCTGAAGTTAAAGGTGAAGAGGCAGGATAAATGGATTTGTTTTACAAATTATGCTTTATTAAATTTTATGTTTAAAAATGTAATGATGCTGCAGTTAATACTGTGATGTGGTTGAGGAAATAAATTTATCTCTACTGGACATTGGGCTTTAATGTTATTTTTGTTCAGTATCAGTGGAGATTTTGCCAGATGTTCAGCCTTAAAAATGAGTGGTCTGTGCCCTTTTCATACTTGAATTCACAGTACTATCCAATGGTGGTTTGTTACACGAGCCAGGCTCATACTGAACTCAAAATAAAGGTAGATCAGAGCAACTGCTCTTTATTTCTGTGGTGTTAAATGACAACCAGGGAATAGGGTACTGGTTTTTAATTCTGCAAAATGCTATGAGGTTTGGTAGCACACAATTTTTTTCTCCCTTTGTTATACCTGTTCTTTGATGATTTAATAAGCCAGACGACTCTGTTCAAAAAAAAACAACAACAACAAAAAAAAAAAACACTATAGTATCATGAGTCCAATGCCATTCTTGAGAACACTAAAAGCATCAGCAGAGATTTTATTTTATTTTTTTTTTGCCACATACATTTTATCCTTAAGGATAAAGAAAATGTCACTTTTATTCAGAGAAATTGATTTGCAATTTCATGGATTCTAGTTATTAAACCCATATTTGCTATTGGTATATTCCTTCATTCTATTTTTTCCCTAAGTCAATAGTGAAGAGCCTTAGAAGTGTTTGGGTTTTAATGTTATTTTTGTTATCTTCATAAAGCTAGCAATTTTGGATACTTTGCAACCCAAACAAGTTGACAGCTACTGGCACTGCAGATTTGATTTAAGAAATGTATTTGGTGTAGTTAAAAATACTTTTTTTGTTGTTTGCTAAATGATGATTTGATTTTGTGATTAACTATTAAAGGGATTAACTTCTTTATTGCTACAGTACACATAGAGAAAAATTATTCAATTACCCCCTAGCAAAAATCATCTGATTTTCTAATTTCCATTTAAGTCAGTAAGTGATAAGATCCATGGATCCATGGATCAATATTAAGGAAATATTGACAAAGGTTGGCAATCATTCATTAGGAATTACTTGTGTCTGACATGTCAAATCTAGAGGTAGATATGACATGGCCCCATATATAGTAACCATTCCTGAGTTTCTTCAGAGTTCAAGTACAATGTATCTATATAATGTCAGATATATGTGCATGTCTTGAAATCTGTGTAGAAATATTAGAATTATATTAATTGTACAATTGCTCTGGTTTCTGTGCTGGCATTCAAAGTGATACTGATCTGACAAATAAATGAACTGGAAATCAGATAATCTAACTAGTAGTATTTATCAATTATTTGTCACATCACATATGTATACCTCTGCAAAAAGAAAGTGGGACCCTTTTTGACTGAAGCTACATTACTTTTCCTCTGCACATATAGCCTCCAACAGAGTATCTAGCAATGACACTTAACTTTGCATTAACACTACTGAATTAATGAATACTAGATTTTAATTCCAACCAACCACTAAGATGGATAAGTTGTGGTTCTTAACCTTTTCTCATTCATAGACTCCTTTGAGAACTGAAAGAAAACTATTAATACCAGAAACAAATGAACATAAAACAATGTTATGCATATTTATTTTCAGGGGACCCTGGAACACAGCTCTGGTCTCTATATTAAGAATTCAATACAGGAATTTTGAAAATTAGTATTTTCCTGTCAGCAAACTAGTCATCTGCCACCTAACTTTCTAAATATACATAGTTGCATTTCACCTAAGCCTACTAAAATTTCTTTTGGAATAAAATATTCTTTAGAAGATTAGCATCCAAATTACATTGGTTATATTGTCAGATTTGCCACTAGCCAGCTGTGTGACTTTGGAGGATTCCCATAAATAATCTGGGCTTTGGTTCCAGACCTGTAAATTAAGGAGTTTGAACAAAGATGTTTTCTAAAGTTCCTTATGGCTCTGAATTCTTAGTTCAAAAGCAATGAAGTTTCCCAGATGAAAAAAGGGGATATGTGCAATGTAAATAATGACTTTACAATCTGCCATAAGAAAGAGGCACTAAGCATCAAATTCAATCGACTTTTAAAAATACGAAAAGTAAACATTTTGCAGATATCCCCAGGAATCCAAGAATCAGATCTATAGCTGAAGTACAAAATCAATTTAGGACCCTTTAGATTTCTAGTTTGTGAGGAAGAAAATGGCCCCTATCCCCATTGGCCACTTTACTTTCAAAACCATCTAAATATTGAGAATAGCCCATCACTCAAAATTATTTCTGATTTCTGATTCTAAAATAACGGATGCCTAAGGAAATGAGATTTGTGCAGGAACCGACACAGATGGTATCTAAAATACAATGTACTTCTTTCTGTGATGCTAAGGTCTTTTCTTGACATCAATTATAATATTCTGTGACATCAGTACAGGCAGGGAAGTATCCTGTCAGATTCATCTTTCTAAAATGCCACTATCCTAAGAGTTTCACTATTCATCAAAGTTCAAGTTTCTATCTACAGAGGGTTCACCATCATCTGGCTCTAATAGAGATTGTTTTTCCCTTTTCTCCCCAAACTGAGCATTTTATTTTAGACAAATTAATGAACCAAGTCCTGCTTCTTCATCATATCCAGGTCAATGTCCTCTCCGTCAAATCTAATTAGACACAGAGTTTCCTTGCCAGTAATAGTAGAGGAGGAAACCACAGCTAGAAAAGAGTATCATTGAACACCAATTTTAAGGCATCACAGGGCTTTATAAAAAGAAAAAGGATGAAGAACTAAAGGTCCATATCTGAAAGGAAAACAAGATAACTGTGCTTGCTTTTGCTCAGATTCTCTCTCAATTCTGTAAGAAGCTGCTGGGACCCTGAGAAGCTAATCGGTCACAGCAAAAGAGAAATGTGAATTTGAGTTCAGAGCATACAAAGTAAGAGAGGATGAACCAGAGATCAACCCTGTTTCAGAGTCTAAAGCCCAGACTAATCATTTCTAATCCCTGTTAGATTAAGATGATCTAATATCTGTGAGAAACAAAAGTAAGCCTTCTGCAAAGATGATAAAATAGAAAATAAAATCTTAGGCTCCACCTTATCTCTAAATAATTTCTTAAATTACACACTGAACCTGATCTAAAAATTAAACATTTTATAAGCTAAGAAGAACAACAGATGAGACCTTCATAATAGTAGCATGAGATATAGTTTTTAAATCAACTATGTATGTTCAAAAATTGAAGGATGATTTTTTTCAGAAAATAGGAGAGAACTAATTAAAAATCCTAAAACCTGAAAATTAAGAATTCAAGTAATAAAATTAAAAGCAGATTAGACATTGTAAAAGGGAGATTTAGTGAACTGGAAGAAAGGTCAGAGAAATATGTGGGATCAAAATTTGTAAAAGATGAAAACACAGAAGAATATAACACGAAAAAAGATTTAGAGACAAAAGACTGTAAGAAAGATTCAGTGAAAAAATATAATATACATATACTTAGAATCACAGACAAAAAAGATAAAAGAAAATGGAACAGAAGAAATATTGTAAAATATATTGGTTTAAAAAAGTTTCAAAACCAAGAAAACATCAATTAATAAATTTAAGAAGACTATGAACTCCAAACATGATTAATACATAGAAAAAAAATCCTACTAAAACACATAATATAAAGTGTCAAAATAAAAATTGAACAGATTATTTTAAAAAGCTGGAAGAATAAAAGACACATTGCCTTCAAAGCAACAAAAGTAGAATTAAGAGCTGACTTCAATAGAAACAGAAGAGCTGGAACTGCATACCTGATTTTCCATAACCAGCAGATATTTTCCCCATTAAATAAATGTAAAAGATGACAAATTTAATTTTTCTAGAAAATATTATCAAAGCAACAACATAAGGATTTCCTTAGAAGAAAAAAATTATCCCACAGAGAATCTCAGAGATAAAGAAAGGAAGAGCAACCCAAAGGATGAATGCATGGGGAATATAAATAAATACTGGCAGAAGAAAACATTAGCAATAATATACTATGGAGTTTAAAAATATACATTTAATTAATTCATAAACCTGATCAACAGTGTAAGTCAAAAAATGATAAAGAGTTAGAAATTTTAGGATTCCTATATTCTCAGGGAAGAAATAAAACTATGAATTTACAATTAACATTGACCAAAGGCATCCATTATATTAAGAGGGATAGCTCTTAAAAGAAAAAAAACACATACAAATAATAAGTGAACAGAGGATAAAGGAACAGTGAAAAATTCATCTAGATAAGGTGAGAAAAGAACAAAGATGAAAACATTGTCAAATACAGAGTGATTAAGAAGAATCAAAACCACACCTCAGTAATTACATCAAATATAAATTAATAAATACTCAAATTTTTACAAGATCAAAAGATTGTTTAAAAACAGTAAACTCAGCTCTGTGCTGCTACAAGAAAAAACACTTAAAAAATAAAAGGATACAGAACATTTGAAAGTATAGGGAAAAGATACCATTAAGAACACTAAACAAAAGAAAGGTAATGCAAAGCACAGTTAAGGGGAAAGCATTAATAGAAAACATGTATCATGACAGAAGAGCCAACCCACCAGGAAGATTTAGTCTTTCTAAGTTTGTACGTCTTTATTAAGAGAGCATCAAGGGCTGGGGTTGTAGCTCAGTGGCAGAGCATTTGCCTTACACATGTGATCCTCAGCACCACAAAAAAATAAATTAATTAAATAAAGGTATTGTGTCCATCTACAACTAGAACAACAAAAAAATACCAAAAAAAAAAAAAAAAAGAGAGAGAGAGCATCAAAATACATAAAACAAAATTGGGCAGAATTAAAACAAAGAAAAATAAATTTCTGATTATATTTAGATATTTGAACACATTTCCCTGAGTAAATACTGCAATCAAGTACAAAGGAAAAACCATTCTATCAGGATAGAAAATATTTGAGCAATACAATGAATCAACAAGACATAATCAAGTATCTAAACCACTTTAAAATAGATATTATTTGCAAGAATACACAGAACATAAAAAAATTGATCTTATGCTATTCACAGAGTATATAGAAGTGGCAAGTGATTGCTCTCTGACCACAGGGGATTTAAGAGAACAATAACTTTTTAAAAATGTAACTGGAAAAAAAATCTCCAAATATTTGGGGGTTAATCAAAGCATTACTAAACAAACTATGAATCAGAAAAGTAGTAACAATGGAAATAAAACATGGGAAATGAATTAAGATTTTTAAAGAGTGAAATGTAGAGTATGTAAGTGAAGGTATTTCAGAAAGGCAGTTAGAACTTCTCGTTTATAACCTGACATAATTTTCATATATTAATATCTTTTATAAGGGAAAAAGACTGTAAAATCAATATTATTGGCATCCAACTTAAGATGTTAGACAAAACAATGCAAATTAAACCTAAAGACAATTTTAGGCAGTAAGAGTTATAAATAAGAGTGGAAAGAAATGAAATAAGCAACCAAAATCACAAGAGAATCAAAGTTGAAAAATGGTTCTTTGAAAATACATCAAATGGATAAATCCAAGGTGAACATGATCTAAAAAATATGAGAGAATGAAAAAAAATCAACAATATTACAGAATTTAAAAAGGAGGTTACAGGTCAGATACTGCAAATATTAAAAAGATAAGGCAATCTTAGGAAGATTCCGCCAATACACATCAAAATTGAGACTAAATTAAATTTCTTTAGAAATATTTTTTACTGAACTTTCATGACAAGATTCAGAAAAATTAAATGCTCTATAATTCCTAGGGAATTGAACCTACTATTAAGAAAAAAATCTTGAAGAGAGATCCAGATCATGATGGATTTATCAGCTAATTCACTACGTATTTAAAGAAAAGTTACCACAAATGTTAAACCTTCCCAGGGAATAGAAAGAGGAAAAAAACTTCCAATGTACTTGTGAGGGTGGCATAACCTTGATTCCAAAGCTTAACAAAAATACTCAAGGGAAGAAAAAGTATAGGTTGAAATAATAATTATAGGCGATTTTTTAAAATAAAAACATCAAGTTCTGTAGCTTATAAAAAGTGTATTATGTCTTGAAGAGTTTGGGCTTATACAAAAGGTGGTTCAACATTTGAAAATAATGTAATTCATCTCATTAACAGAATAAAGGAGGAAAAACATATCTTGATGCAAATGAAGCTTTGATAAAATTCAACATCCATTGGCATTAATTTTTAAAGGAATACTAGCAATCTAGAAACAAAAGGGAAATTTCTTGATTTGAAAAAGGCAAAATGCATACACACACACACACACACACACACACCCATACCAAAATCAGACTTGATAAGAAACGGTCAAAAGTTTTCTTGTAAGATTAGGAATGATATAGGAATGCCCATTAATACCATTCACATTAAGCTTTGCACTGGAGGTCCTGCTCCCTGTAATAATCAAGAAAGGAAGACGAAGGATAAAAGAATCAAACCAGAGAAAATCATTCCATTTTCTGTAAATCACATAATTATATATACACAATTTTTCAAAATGCTGACAAATAAGTAAATTAATAAGTGTACTGAGCAGAATTTCTCATTATAAGATGGATATATCAATAATTAATTATACCACTATACCAGCAATAATTAAAAAATAAAAATTTAAAATACATAAAATTAGGGCTGCAGTTATAGCTCAGTGGTTGAGTGCTTGTCTAACATGTGTGAGTCACTGGGTTGAATCCTCAGCACCATATAAAATAAATGAATAAATAAAGATATTGTATCCATCTACAACTAAAAAAATTACATAAAATTTATACTAGTACCCCAAACATCAAATACCTAAAGTAAGTGCATAAAAACTTACATAAGACCTTTAACTAATAAAGTACTTTCACAATTGGAGAGAGAGTCCTGTTCATGAATTAGGGAACTTGTGACTTTAAGGGTCATTGTCAGCTCTTGCTCTCAACATGACCTAGAGTGTGATTGCAATCTCAGTTAAAATTCAAGCAAGTATTTTTGGAGACAATCTAATTCTTAAGTTCGTGTGCAAATAAAGAAGTCCAAGAATATTCAAGATGCTACTGAAGAAGTAATTAGTTTATCAGGTTTCAATTTTTTGAAATAATGAAATAAAAAATAATGAAGCATATAGAAGATTATATTGGAGAACATTCTCATAAACTAAATTACCAAAAACCCATAAACAGAATAAAGTTATACCCATAAAGGGAAAAACTGCTATACTGAACTATACTAAAATTTAAAAATTCTGTTCATTAAAAGATATCATTAAGACTGTGAAAAGGCAAAAGAGAGAGAGAAAGGAGAGAGAGAGAGGGAGGGAGGGGGGATTTGATGTAATCTATAAACAACAAAGAGTTCATTTTCTGAATTTATAAAGATTTTCTACAAGTGAATAAGATTGAGATTCCAATAGCAATATGAAAACATATGAATAGACACTTTGCAAAAGAGCATATTCAAATGGACAGTACATTTTTTTTAAAGATCCTAAATCATCTGATTCAACAAGTAACTAGAAACTTAAAATGCAATGTTACTACCATATACTTACAATATTGGCAATAATAAAAATAGTGACAACACCAAATGCTGTAGAATATGCACATCAGTGGAATGCTCATCCACTAAGCTTTGGGAATATCAATTGATATAAACACTTTGGAAAAGACTTTTTTCAGTATCTACTTGAACATGATATTGCCTGAGGACTAAGCAATTCCATTCCTAGGCATATACTCAACAGAAATACAGACACAGCTGTACTAAAATATATTTGCAAGAATACACATAGCAATATTATTTATTCTAGTTTAAAATCAGAAGCAAATCAAATGTCAATCAATAGTAAAATTGATAAATTATGGTATATCCATACAATGATACACTACCAAAATTTTAAAAGACAGCTACATACAACAACACTGATGATTATAAAACAGTTGATGCTGAGACCCTCCACAAAATACCATGCAGTGTATTATTCTTTTACATAGCCTTCAAAAATAATCCACGGGAATAGAAGTCATGACAGTGCTTACCAGGAGGAATTGTATATTAATAAGAAGGGCATGGTGGATAATGTATTTATTTCCTATGACATCAGCCCTGAAGATAGAAGAGGGTTCTCAGGGCTTGCCATCTTAAATACTGACCCACAGTTGTTCTTAACCCTACTTGAAAGAGTGTTAGAACTAACTGTTTATTGAGTTACAATTTAACAAAAGAAGGGGTATGCATGTCTAGCAAGCAGAAAGTCCTCATTCTTGGTTGTTTCCTAATACTGATGCAATTCATCAGTGTCAGGCTTTTGTCAAAACTGTGTGTGGTGGCCTGACTGTGTGGCGAGTTTGGCCATTCAAACACTAAAATCCACTTTGGCAGCCTCCATTGAGAGAGGTCTCAGCCTTAGGCTTCTCAGACATAGGGGTGATTATTTGAAATTACAAAGTGCTGCAGTGTGTCCAGGTCCTTTGTCATATGACTTGCTGGATCCTTCCACCAAAGATGTGGGGAATTTTTTTTTTTTTACCATGTGGTGTGCATGTGTGTATTCACCTGGTGATAGTTCATTCATTTGTATAATTTTCTATGTATATATTTACTTTAATTAAAAAAGTTTAAGACAACTAGCCAGGCTGCAGATCCTGGCTTGAATTTTCTTAATTCCATGTAGTACTTTACTGATCACCAAAATGGAACAAAAGCAGGAGTTCACCATACAAGATACATACACACATAGATGTGTCTATGTATATCTACTACATAGAAGAGTAGATTCCTTGCTGTTTCTGAGAGATTAACCCCACCATTTGTATTGTGATGCTCAGAACTGCTTTGGGATTCTGCCAGCAATAAGGTCTTCACTAGTTGTGGCCCTTTGACCTAGGGCCTCCAGAATCTTCTTTCTTTATAACTGGGCCAGTCTGTGGTATTGCATTACTGGCATCAGAACATGGACTAATATACCCTAGTTGAATTTCAAATATCTACATGCATGGACATGGTTGCCATAACAAGTCATAACAGTGATTATAAAATCCACACATGACAAAAGTTTTATCCCTCTCTTATCTTCCCTAATCAAGTGTAAACCACCTAAAGTCAACTTTGTTCCTAAGCAAGCATTGCATTCATTTTAACAAATTAGGTAAAATAGATAGGTTAAAAATGAATCAACATGCTCTATTAAATTCTGACATATCAAGTTATCTGCCGGGAGTAACAGAGGCTTAGGAGATCCACAGGTGTAGAATTGATCTTCAGGTCACACATCCTGACTTACGAAGGACAGCCCCAGTTTACAAGTGTTGTCCCAAGTAATTCTTAATAGTAGCTCTTTTACTTTCAAAGTTTTCCACTTTGGATAAAAATTTAATGGTTATTCTATTTAAAGAAACACTTTTCTAGCAGTTAACTATAGCCATAATAATGTTGTATAATAAACAACTACACACATCAGCAGCATACAGTAAATATTTGTGTAGTTCACACGTCTGCATATTGGCTGGTAGGTAGGTAGCTAATTGAAGCTGGTTGACTGTGCCATCTCTCACACATGCTCCTTCTCATGCTGCTTCTTGTGGTGGTGGCACAAAACAAGACCAAATGGATACTTTCCAGGCTTTTGGTCATGCCATGCCCACCGGCCTTCTATGACCAAAGAAGACCACATGGTGTAAAAAAAAAACAAAAAACAAACAAACAAACAGAAAACATACCCCACATCTTTGGTGGAAGGATACCAGCAAGTCATATGACAAAGGACCTGGACACAGGGAGGAGGCAATCCATTGCAGCACTTTGTAATTTCAAATAATCACCCCTGTGTCTGAGAAGCCTATGGCTGAGACCTTCCTCAATGCAGGCTGGCAAGGTAATTTTACCTGTCACTTTATACTGCACTGACTTTCACAGAATCAGGTGAGAGGAACCTTAATCATAAGTTGAAGCTATGGGGGAAAAACATTTGAGCCCAGTAGATAAGAGTTCATTGGTAGACTGTGTGATGATTTCTTCTGAGAACGCTGTCTAATTCTATCTGTGCATTGCACACAAACGAAGTAGAGAAGTCCCTGAGCTAAGTACAAGCCCAATTTTTCTTCTGATATCTGTTACAGAACACTCACTTTTCACTTCAAAGGAGACAAGCAACAGAGACAGACGCAGAAACCATAGAACACAACCTTGAGTACAGACAGAAACATTCTTCCTTAAAAATGAAACAAAACAGAATCTGAGAGTTACCAGAGTTCTCTTAAGCTTTATGAACTGTGTTCCTTTGATAACGCTCAGGAGAATCCCATGATCATGTCACTGAAATGAACCAGCAAGTACATAAGTAATGTCCCATCTGGATCTTGAATTCTCCATTTCTGATTTAAGGAGCTGGGTTTATAAAGCATCCCTACTCCCATATGCCTTTCTAGCAAGAAGCAGCCTAGCAGAGATGAGCCTCTCTAGCAGGGGCTCATCGCTTGCTCCTCTTCCTATTTTCGTATCCATGGGAAAGGTGAAAGGAATGTGTGTTTATCTAAGAAAGTGTCAACTTTCAAGGCTCTTCTGTGTTAGAGAAATATCAATATCCACTGGTCCTCAGAGCTGATCATTTGACCTTAGCAAATAAAAACAATTATACAGAAACTATGAGGTCAAGTTAGATGAACTTGGAGCACAGCAGATAAGTAATCGAGTCAAGTTCTACTATTAGATTGACATGAAACATGAGCTCACTCAGCCTCCATTTCTTCTTCTGTACTAGATTGTGCTAAATAACCTTCATGACTCCTTTCAACAATCTTGGTGAATGTGTGAAGTCAAGAATGACAAACTCACAATGCTCTGTCAAAAATGGATGAATTTTTGAAATTCACCAGAAAATACACAGCTGCCATGGAACCCTGGACCAGAATGTCTTAAAATATGTTCTGCCTTCTTACCCTTTTTTGATTGATTTCCTAAGTAAATCTTCTAACCCTCTGATGATAACTTATTGCTTCCGGTCATTAAGGTCAATGTACCAACACATCTTACACCATTCCTTTCAGGGGCATGGGGAATGTAAAAGAACAAGTGGTTAAATGTGCCATGACATCTCATCACCATAGTAGGCACAAAAATAGTGCACCAGAAATCCTTTATTTTCTAATGTTATTCATTCATTCAATACTGATGGAATGAGATTTAGAGTGAAGGATAAATATTCACAGACAAAGAAATGAAATATTTCTTTCAAAGAGCTGAGAATCTAACAAATAAACTCACAGATAATGACCATCAGTTATAGCAATGTGAAACATGCTATATAATAAAGATTCACATGAAGTCATGGAGGCCCAGGGAATGGAAGACCTAAGTACAAATAACTTTTCAAACAGGGATTAATACTCCTGTATACATTAATACTTTACAAGGCTTTGATGTCAATTACTTTATTTGCCAAAGAACCTTGATGGAAAAATGCCTTCGTTACAACCTTTTGTGGGAAACCAAAGACAGAGATAATATTTTGATATTTTATGTTATCAGAACTATTACAGATACTACATAATAATAATAAAAAACTCTGAAGTTTCTCCTAGCCATTAAACTAGCAATACCATTCCGAATACTTCAGTTTATTTGACCCTTCTGAGGATAGGAATCTAATCTCTTGGATTAGGTGTAGTATCTTTAGCCCAAACTCTTATGTATTGGAGTAAAATCTGTAATGATGATCAGACTGAAGACCCATAGGCACTGAAATCTCCTTGATTACTTTTTAAAAAACTCATTTATCTTAATTAGGTTATTTTGTTATACTCTCCACAAGGCCAGAATAAATATAGATTGTGTGTATTAAAAAGATTTTCCAAAAAAACTAAAAATTAAATTATTATTAAATTATTTTGTGCTAGTAAAAATAATAAACATAAAAATATATTAACAAAACATATATTCCTTTGTAGTTGACTCACTTTTTACACTTAATTAAAAACAAAAATAAATAATATTTAGGTGAAACTATTTTCCAACTTACATATTTTCCTGAGCTTACTTATATATATATTACTTTTCAGATCTTTAGAAATATGTCTTCTAGATCATTCACAGGAAGAGCAATCAGAGATTCTGCTTATTTATCTTTTAAATAAAAAATATACTTGGTTTCCTTCCATTGTTTACTTCCCACCTTCTCACTCCAGATATTAATAGCTTGTAAAATCTTTGTGAGAAAAATTACATTTTAAGGGAAGCAAAACTGTATCTCCCTTACATGAATGATAGTATGCTAAGAAAAACTACAAGAAATACTTTAATGCATTCATGTTTGATGCCATAGCTTTAAGTATAAATGAGGGTAAAAGAAAATGATTGCAAGAAGCAGCAGTGTGCCTCGCTTTAGGTAAATGTGGCAGATGTAAGATGATAGAGCAAAAAATATTCTTGTAATGCCTACTAACTAAAACTTCCTGCTTCACTGAAGTGCTGGTATAGAATAGATAATTAGGCCCTATACTGAAAAGGGGAATTCAAAACTGAGGATGTTCTAAGAAAAAAACAACATATTAACCAATTAATTAAAAAGGTATTCTACAAAATTTTACTGTAAACCAATAGGAATATAGTATCTAATTTACAAATTTCCACCTAGAGAAAGAAGTTGCTTTAACCCAAATTTTCAAATTGTTATGTTATGTGAAAATAATGATTTTATAAATATGTTAGCATTACAGTATATTTCAGTAATTTCACAGTATTAATAATTTTATTAATTAAATGCTTATTTGTGCCATGCATAGTACCAACACATTAAATATCATCTGCTTTTAATATTTATTTTCTGAATTCCCATTGTAAAAGAAGAGGGAATGGACACAAATTAACTTATGTATTCAAGATTGCATAGCCAATGGGGAGGGACGTCCACAGTTACCTACTTCTAATGGGAGGGGTGTCCACAGTTACCTAGTTTTCCATTTCCATAATACCATGTAATTCTTCTGCGTGCATATATGTACATGTGTGTTTCTATGCTTTCCCTTTATTTCTCTTACCCTCAAAAGAACCCGAAGGGTGCAAAAAATAAAAGAAAAAATAAATTCCCACCATTATGAATAGGAGGGGGAATGTGACCAGTTTCAAACCATACTGAGAAAATTCAATTACATAATTTTTTTAGTTTTAAGAAATAATGTACTGACTTCTTAGTGAACAAAATTTCCAGAATACAAAGCTATATTCATCAGACAGTATTAAAAGCTTAAAGATCAGAGTTTAAAGGTCCCAAGTGTTGGTTTCCCTGATATGTGGTCCCCTTGGCATAACAAAGCATTAACTCCATGCTTTTTCTTTGCCAGTCAGATTGGAAGGAAAAGCAATCCTTTACTCAGCCATTAAACATAATGCCCACTGTCAGACTAAGAGAAGCAAAAAGGGGCACAAGATTAAATGCAAGTGGTTCATTTAACTCTGACAACCTCTTTATATGGGCGAATATGGCCATCACTCCTCCAGTCTGGAGCCACTTTGGCAGAGATGTCTTATAAAGAAGAATTATTAATGATTTCCTCAACTTTTTAGAGTTGTGAACTTGCCACCCCAATAAAACAGATAGCATCGTGGATTCTTTCTAGCAAGCAGAGACAAACATCTCTAGGAAAGTGATTTGCATTCTGCTTATAGAAATTCTGGGTGGTGACTATTAATTCTGTACAAAACTTATTTTACCAAGATATGACCATACATATAGAGAGTGACTCTACCTTATTCTAACTGTAATCTAAGTTGTTTTAACATAAATTGTTTCTTTTGGAAATAGACCCAAAGGAACAAAAATGGACTATTATATGGGAACACCTTTATATTCAACAACACTATATTTATTAATTAATTCCTTCAATAATCCTCATAAATAATGAACATCATCATCACACCTGGGAGATAGAGAAACTGAGATTCAGAGAAATGAGGTACAAAGCCTGGTTCTTTCTATGATTCTCTTACTCATTCTTTTCTTCTGAACTGGGCTTGTAAACAGTACCACACTCCCCTCACACTGCCCTTTCCTGTGGTTCCTTTCATAGGAAGTTCTATTTCCTCAGACTCCACTTCACTATGCCAGAAGAATGTGGTCTCCTAATTCAAGGAACTTGGCTTTGCCTCAGGAAAAATCTTCACAGGGAACAAGCAGTTCAGCAACCCTGCTCACCATACTGCAGACACAAGTAGTCAAATTGTGATTCTTTGGGATGTTCCAATAGGAAGAACTGAAGTGTTTAATTAGACAAGAGGACTATCAAGGGTTAATTGTGGTGGCACTGTTCATGATTTTATTTTTTAAAAATGGAACTAACCAAATGTCCATCAATAATATAAGGAATAAACAAAAAGTGTTATTTTTCATAATACGGGAATAAATATGAACCAAACACAACCACCATGTTAAATCAATGACACATTGGGCTATTTCCTTGCATCATGACGCATTCATAGATTTACTTACTGTGATGGCTAATTTTATGTGTCAATTTAACTAGGTCATGAGATTCATATATCTTGTTAAACATCATTCTGGGTGTGTCTATGAGTGATGTGGATGAGATCAACATTTGGATCAATAGACTGAGTAAAGCAAATGCCTCCATGATATAAGTGAGCCCCATCCAATCAGTTGAGTGGCTGAATAGAACAAAAGGGATGAGTAATGGAGAATTAATTCATATTTTCACTCTCCCCACTACCTCCTGACCATCTTCAAGGAAGGACAGCAGTCTTCTTCTGCCTTGGAATTCTTATTAGAACTTGGACCATTGGCTCTTCTGGTTCTCAAGCCTTTGTACTTGGACTTTAAACTATACCATCAGCTTGTCAACTGCAGTTCTTAGGACTTTCACGCTCAATAATCATGCGATCTAGTCAGTCTCTCTCTCTCTCTATCTCTCTCTGTGTGTGTGTGTGTGAATGTATATACACACACACAGTCATGGCTCTATTTTCTGGGAAATTTTTCAAAATCACTATCTAGAAAAGGAGGTTGCTCTGAGCCTTCGGTAGGGGGAGAGCACAAACCAGGAAGCACCCGATTTATAATCTCCCAAGAAGTTATGAAGGTAAATTTCTTGAAAATTAGTGAGATAATCCCTGACAAAAATTCAATTGGGAAAATCAGTTAGCAATGAAAAATTAATAAGATAGAAATGACCAAACTCAGGAAATCAATCAAGCAAAAGCAGACTAACTATATAATCTTACTTTCATCTGTAATGGTCACTTTGAATGGTGAGGGACAAGAAGTGGATGCTACAGGATAATAGGGTGCTGGTATAGGAGCAGCAACACAGATGTCATGAGGCTTTTCAAAAAGCATTTGCTTGTCTATTCAACCAGTACAGGATGCATGGAAACTAGAATATAAGCTATTGTCCTGAAAATACACCAGTGAACAAGAACTGGAACTAGCTCTCAGGTTTTTCACAAGATGGTCAATTTGATGTCAATTTAATGTCAATTAATGGAATCCAGATGAAGGCATCCTGTATGCAATTAGGACTTGGGATTGGAGTCTTGTCGAAAGATAAAGAATAGAGATTTAGCCAGACATGATGGCACACACCTGTAGTTCCGGCTAACTGGGAGGCTGAGGCAGAAGGATGGCAATTCAAGGCCAGCTAGGGCAACTTAGTGAGACCCTGTCTCAACATAAAAAATAAAAAGGACTGGGGGTGTAGCTTGGAAATAGAATGCAATCCCCAGGACAGCCAAAATGTAAAAAAAAAATAAAGATTCAAATTTTAGAGTCACAAAGAGATAAAAGTTGAAATGGAAACAGAGAAGAGATTCATCGAAACAAGAGAAGAAATTGGGACAGACACACATTAGGGAAGGAGGGAGGAGGGGCAACAGTAGTCAAGGAAAAAGGAGAGGATCCACTAACAAAGACTGGAGTAGGAAGTGCAGGATGGAAAACAAGGCAAAAGAGAGAAGGGGAAAGTTCAGAGAAGAGAGCTTCCCAAGAGGCAGATTGGGAGATCTGGATGCCATGGGGTTTTAAACCCAACCAACCTCCAGTTAGAATTAGAATCTGTGAAGGGAAGCCTGCGTGGCAGGTCCTCTAAGGTAGCCAGCCTTGCAGAGTTGTCCAAGCACTGTGTGGTGCAGGACCCTAAAAGGGAGGTGGGTCAAAAGAGGCCAGTCTGAACAGACTGCACAGAGACAGCCCTGAGCATCTGCAGGGTGTGTTCCATGGACAGGATACTGAGAAGTGGCAGCCCAGGAAGAGAGATGCCATGTAGACAGCAGTGTAGAGGGATAACCATGACTGTGGGCATTCAGAGTAATGTCCAGCATCATCATGAACTGGTGAACATGAGAACCAGCTGCACACCATTCCCTCTGTGCTTAAATTTATGCAGGACTCCATAGAAACTTGTGTGAAATCTAGAGAAGGAGAAGATGGAGAACTGTGATTTCACCAGGAAAATCGGAACTAAATGAGTACACTATAAATTAGCTCTGCTTAAATTTCCATGATTTAGCAGATTTTAGCTCAAAATAGAAATGAAGTACAGAATCAGCATAACACAGAGGATGACAGCACAGAATCCAAAGACTGCCTGCCTGAGTTCAAACCTCAGGTAAGCTGCGTGACCTTGAACAAATCACTTAACCTCTCTATGCTTTGTTTTGTTCATTTATAAAATGGAGTTCTTGATATGTTTACACCATAAGGTTGTTACGAAAGTTGGGTGAATAAATATTTGTGTAATACAGAGAACAGTTCTTACTGTGTGTGGTGTTATATTGTATTTGCTACTCTTGGTATTATGGAAACAAAAACAGCATTTCCTACAAAACTAATAAGAGAAAGAAGAGTCAATAATGTAAAAAGAGAAAAGAACGAAAGTGCTGAGAAGAAGCCAGTAGATTTGACGATGAGAAGATCCTCATGGTTTTGAGAATGGAGTAAGAGGACAGGTGGTAGAAGTAGAGAGCAGTCTGTGCAGGTTAAAGAAGAGTATAGAAGGGGAGCATAGAGAGGCAGAGATGGAGCGCCATCATTTGAGATGTCTGGCTGTGGAAAGATGGGACAGTGACTCTAGGACAACTTGGAGTATACATTTGTGTTTATCATAACGCGTTTCCAGAGCATCCTGGGCCACGCTACATGTATTGTGTCATTTCTTAGATACATTAGCCCCGGGGGACCTTGGTAACTCTTCCAGGACTGGGGAGTGACAGACTGACTCTGAAGGCTATCTTCACATTTGGGACCCACAGTGGCAGAGACTGCTGGATGTCCCTTTCTCCCATGGCCATTGTTCACCTACTGTTGCAGGCTTTCTAGAAGTTAGCCAAGGCCTCCTGGGTGAGTTCTTGCCCAAGGACTGAGTACACATTCCCAAGGGGAAGATCCACATGTCAGAGTCAGGCTTGGATTGCAAAGCCACCTCCACTCTGGCACCACACCCTTTCCTGTCTCAGTTGCCAGGAAGGAAGACAACTCCCTGGCTGCAAGTTTTGTGTGGAAGACACAGAGCTCCCCCAGCCGCATCCCTGAATGACAGCCTGGAGGAGGGCGACCGGCAGCCTGTTCACCAGCCATTCCTGTGACAACAGCAAGAAATACACTTAACATTATTTAGGGGACAAGAGATCAATTGTGGGACACTATATCATGTATTGTACTGGGAGTTAAAGAGATTAAAACAGAAAGACTGCTGCTTTGGTAGAGTTGATAAGTAATAAAATGTTCTTAGAAATTAGATTTAATTTTGTAATTGAAAATAAAATAAGACTGTATATTTTCATACAGTTTTTTCTCAGACTTTAGGTATTTATTTACAGTTTCATAACTTTTGCTAGACTAGAGATATTATTTTATCTATAGCACTTGGAACAGCATCTGGATAAAGATTTAATATTTGCTAAATTTGAAAAAAATAAGCATATATACCAGCGATTTTATGTGTGTGTATACACACACACACACACACACACAAAAGAGCCAGATATTTCTTTTATCATTAAAAAAAGCCTGATACATAACTTCATATTTTACTTTCAATTTTAAGCTTAAAAAACCACTAATTCTGAATTAAGCAAAATATTTTGTGTATATATATATATATATATATATATATATACACACACATACATGAGTATGTACCTGTGTGTATGTGTGTATGTGTATGTGTATATATATATATATATATATATACACACACACACACACACACACACACACACACACATATACACAAATATACATCTACCTATTTATATGTAGGCATGCATTGCATAACAACAGGAATACAGTCTTGGAAATGCATCATTAAGTGATTTCACTGTGCACAAACATCACAGAATGTATTTACACAAACTTAGACAGCCATAATCTCACTAGGCAATAGAACCTAATGGGACCACCAAAGTATTTGCAATCCATGTTAATTGAAACATTGTTATATGGTACATGACTATATCTGCAATTATGAATTTGATACTCTAGTTAATTTTTTCTAGCTTATATTAAATAAGATTCTAGTACATTTAAAATTAAGAATATGTTTTTACTGCCAAAATAATTTTGCAGACAACCAGAGGTGAGTGAACTGTTTTTTTCTGAAATACCACTTAACTATAACTCACTTATCATGCAATCCACCAATGCATTCTGCCCCTGATGCTGTACAGAAGGCTCAATGAACTCATGTTTAGTAAGATTAATCATGAGGCATATGATGAGTGAGTTCCTACAGAAAGAATTACTTACTGATGATGAATGCTAATGTAATATATTATGTTTTGGAATCAGGTACAGCATTTACTATTTTTATTTTATTATTATTATTTGGTACCTAGGGATATACCACTATGTTACATCCACAGCACTTTTTATGTATTTATTTATTTTGATGCAGGATCTTACTCTGTTACTTACAGCCTCAGTTGTTGAGGCCAGACTGGAACTTGTGATCCTCCTGTCTCAGCCCCTTGAGTGACTGGAATTGCAGGCATGTGCCAGTATACCTGGCTATTATTTTTAAACTACTTTGTTGAATCTTATAAATGCTGAGCCTTATTTTTGGCATGCATTATGTATCCTAAATCATGATGGTAGAACTTAAGTTATTTCTTCATTTCTAGATAACGTGGTTGCTTACAAAAACAACAGTAAATGTAGACTGATAAAGAACCCCACCATGGAGGTTAGGTTTACATTTTGTGCTGTTGTAAAAGAGAATTTTTAAAAAATAGTGGCCTCTATTTTCAAGTAATCTAGGCTATACTGTCAAGAAATGAAATAGTCTGAAAACTATCTACTATTATAATCTCCCTAGAAATTATTTCTATGGGGTATACTTTTTTAAAAAAATCTAAATATAACTTTGTTTTTCTTTTTACCCAGACATTCTACCATAGAGGTTCTTGGAGGAAAAAAAAAGTACCAACATATAAGAAGAATATTCAACTAAATCATTACTCAGACTGGCAGTCTGAGGAGACAATAGTAAGAAAATGGCTACATGAATTATGACATACCAGTTCTATAGGAGAAGGACAGGCATGGAAAAAGACAAGACAGAGAAGAATAGGATAGAGAAAGGTTGATCAATAGGTACATGTCATAGTTATACGGGAGCAAGGAGTTCTGGTGTGTGCTATTGCACAGTAGGGTGACTTTAGATAATGATAATGTGCTGTACATTTCAAAAATCCAGAAGACATTGAGTTTTGTTATCATAAAGAAATGATAAATGCCTGAGGAAATGGGTATGTGTAACCTGACTTAAGTACTACACAATGTATATACATATCAAAATATATCATGGTACCCTATAAGTATGCAGTTTAACATATGTATATATCACATTTAGAAGCATTTTAAATGGTTTAGAAAAAGAATAAGTTAGATTTCTAAGCATTCTCTATTATACATGGCAAGTAGAATAACATGCACAATGGAAACTCATTTTTATAAACAACCCTATGTCTAGATTTAAGCCTGAATGAGTAAGAATAATGGCACAAAGCACACACTTAATTATCTCAGGGAGGTCAAAGGAAAGAAGTTTTTTAATTCTTCATACTTATTAATATTACTTTACATCTCATAATAGCCAGATATTTCTTTTATCATTAAGAAAAAACCTAACACAAGAAATTTCTTCCGAATAGCAAGAAATAGCATAGTTATTACTTTAAGACATATCATATTAACTTTTAATTTTCTGTGCAAAATAATTTTTAATTAATTGAGAACATATACTTACTGGTAATCATATATACTTATTTAGTATTTAGTATGTACTTTTAAAAAAAACATTGTTTTTGTTAAATGCCACAATTTGCAGTTATACAATGAAAAAATATAACTTTTAAAAAATGTTAAGTTTACATTCAAATTCATAACACAGTTTTGAAAGACAGCCAAATGTACTGCCCATGAATTCACTCCACCAAAGCTTCTCATTGACTCCTAATCAATCCTGTTGACTGAACCTAATTAAAACAGCACTACCTTTAATGGGTCCAAGGGGACCTTAATTGATGTTCTTCTAACAAACAAGCATTTTAAGAGGGAAACTCAAGGCCAAACTGGATCTGTTTTTAACAATGCCAAAAGTCAGTTCGATTTATGGCCTTTGGTTGTGGATGCATGGTTGAGCCAGGAAGGTAATAAATGATGATGATGAAAAAGAACCAAAGCTTGAGACAATATTTAGCCACCCTCAGAGCTGCAGAAAATTGCAAAGGGGTAGGTCCACACAGACACTTGGAAAAAGAAACAGTAGGAGCAGAACATTGACTTGGAATGCTAAGAAAACCTTGATACCGTAATCTGATTTGAAAAACATTACAGAGAGCACCATATGTTCATTCATGTATTTATCCTACAACCTTTTGCTGAAATTTCATTTCATTGTCACATTCTGTACTGTCTCTAAGGGCAAGCCATGAAAAAGATCAGCCCTGTCACACCAGAACTAATACCGTCTTTTTAGGAAACAGAAAATGCTACCCCTTCCTTGAAATGTTTTATTGCCACCTGCCTGAAAAGCATGAGAAGAATATGCAACACTAAGAGGACTGCAAATGTGAACAGTTTGCCTACAGTTGAGCAGTACCTGAAGTGCACAAAGTCCTAGGGACTGGGAGCACAGCAATATAAAGATGGCAGGCATATCAGGTCACTTTAGTGCAATGGAGATTGTGTACATCAGAGGTACATGCCAAGGGCCAGGATGTCCAGTGGAGGGTTCAGTCTGAAAGTTTAGGAAATGTTTCCTTGAAGAGATAACAAATTTTGGTTTGGTCCACCTTTCTTAGTTTTAATCCTCTTTTTCTATACATTCAGAAAAAGTGAAAAATATTTTCTTCAGTTTCTGAACTATTTTGTACATTCAGAAAAAGTGGTACCCGATAGATCCAGAGTGAGAACAGTTAAGGAGGCTCCCTGAGGAGGGCTGAGATAGAGTACATTTGGCAAAAAGTAGGATCCTATTACTATGTTATTTTCTCCATCAGCCACTCCTTCCTTTTTCTGGTCTTTTCTATAACAAGTCTCAAGGCTGTAAGAGTTACCCCATGGGATTCTTCAATCTGTCTATCAAGACCACCCTCTTAGAAAGGGCAGGAAAGAAGGGGAGAGAGAAAGTGCACAGAGTGGGAGTTCTAAAAAGAAAAAACAAAAAAGGAACCATACTTCAGTATTATGCAAATGCCCTCTATTCTTGAAAGTGGGCTAAGAATGGGGAAACCCATTGGGTTCACAGACATATTCCATAGGAGCAAGTAGGGAGAGAAAAGACTACTGATTTAAAAGAAATCAAATCAATTTTTCCTAACATTATTCCAAACACACATTTTTTTTTCAAGCATCAAGATTCTTTCCATAGTTCAGAAACTGAAGAAAATGTTTTTCACTTTTAATTTTGCAACTTAGGAGCTTTGTAAAAACTATGGCTCCAATCCTAATACCAAATTCATTTCTTTCTTCCATTCAGCAGCACATATATCATCAAGAAGAAAGGGGAGCAACTGCCGTGGGTGGCCAACAGCAAACACATTTGAGCAGAATGAGTATGGGAGTTTCCCTGGATTTCAGTCACTGTGGGCAAGAATCTTACCGGGAACCAAGAAAAAAAAAAAAGTCCAATACTGAGGGCTGGGTGAGGACACAGAGTTATGTTATCACATTGCTTTATTACTTTTTTCCTGTGTACTCCAAGTGCTGGATTCACAGTAGGAGATTGGGTGAAAAAGGTAAGAGATAAGGTTTTTCAACTGCTGAAAATGAGATACTAAAAGAGAGTATCATTTAGTCACAGAATAAAGCACCAGCAAGAATGTATCTCTTCCTTATAAAAATCTCATAGGCCTCCCTCTAGCTGGTCCCTTGATGATATGATCTTCGTTTTTTGTTTTATATTTTGTTAAAATATTAGTAATGATATTATTTTAAAATTGTTTTATTGATGTAGGACTAGATGCTAGGAAAACATGAGGGAGGTCTAATACTGTGGTTTGAATGGTTATGTCTCCTCCCAAACTCCTACTGGTGTTTATTTCCTATCATGAGGTGTTAAAAGAGTGGCAACTTAATCCACTTGTGGTGGTTAGAGGTGATCTTTGGGAGGAAATTAGGATCAGATAATGTCATCAGGCTGAAGCCCATACAGTTGAATACTGGTGGCTTTATAAGAAGTGGGAGAGAGAGAAGAGGAGATACACACATACGGTACTCCCTGTCTCTTCTATGTAATGCCCTGCATTATTTGGCATTCTGCCAGCAGGAAGACCATTAGCAGAAGTGATCCCTTAAGCTTGAATCAGAACCAGGAGCCAAAATTAACCTATTTTCTCTATCAAAATTATTCAGAGCAGATATCTTGTTATAGTAATGACAAATTATACATTATATATATATATATATTTTTTTTTTTTCTTTTGTGAGCTAGGTAAGGATTTTCATATTTTTCTAAGCTTTCTTCTATTCCATGAGTGATCATCAGAAATTGTATATATCCAGTCATAGACGAACAAAGACACTCAACCAATCTAGGAAGTCATTTACCCAAGATTTTCTATAGACTTATTTTGTTAAGCGAATTTGGACATTTTTACTAGCTGTATCATGGGAGCCATCTCCCAGGGAATAGGCTAAAGTAACCTCGTGAAAGCATTAGCAGCTGAATGCTGACAGCTGAAGACCTAATGCTTTCTTAACCTGCCAATGCAACATAGAAGGTAGCTGCTCACTGGAGAGACAAATACAACCAAGTCCTCAACTATGACTGAGCACAACAACTTACCTAAATACAAAGCAAAAAAAGTTTATAAAAATTCAAAAAATATCTTGAATCACCCGAACATCTGGAAACATGATGAAAACGATGCCCCTTTCTAGTCTGGGGGTTATAGTCTACAAAACCCTGTGACTAGAACACCCCCAAACCTGTCTTAAGTTCTTTATGCTGGAGAGGCAAATATATCAAGGAATCTCAGTCCTCTCCTGGGTATTTTGACACTGGAGTTGATCTCATTTTTTTTGTCATAGTTTGGCTGACTTTGAATGAGACAGGAATGAACTTCCTGGAACCCCAACCCTCAAATATAGCTAGAGTGACAGGTAGGACAAGTCTGAGAGGAGCAGCATCTCGGGGTCACAAAAGAACACACTGGTATGCTTCTAACTTTGAAAATAATCAGGCCGGGAGGTTTTCAAACTTCCTACAATGCTGCTGCTTCCAAGTTATAAAATATAAAAGGATTTAGTTGCAGGTTTGTGCTCACTAAAGGAGGAAAATGAAACATTCACAGAGGAGGTTTGTATATCCTCATCTAGCATTGTTATTCCCCCATTGTGATAGCCCCAGATTATAATCAGAAGCTAGACATGCAATTATTTTTTTTTCCTTGTTAAATACAAAGTTCTAGACCTTGGAAACATCACTGCAGTAAAGAGTCCATCGTTGAATGTAGAGCTTTGAGAAATTGATCCTAACTTAAAAGCTTTAATTAATTGTCCCACATCAGACTACCGATAGATTAATGCTTTTGTTCTTGGCACCAGTACCTTGATAAAAAATACATGGGTGGAAAATGTGAAGAAATAAAAGAGAATGATGAATGCACTCACATTTAAAGAGGGAAAGGAGAGAAGAGGAACCTTTTCAAATGCCACAAGGGAGAAGGACTTAGAATCTTTCCCATTCAGAATGTGCTTATCTCATTTCCTGCCCATTTGCTCCATTATGTTTACTATTTCAGTTTTCACTGAGCCTTAACCCAAATAAATTTGGAATAAAGCTACAAGTGAGTTTTGAGATGATCATTGCAATCTTGATAATAGCTTCCCCATTTTTTAAAACTAATATAACAATATGGCTCAGGGCTACATGTTGAGGTTTGTTTTTAATAGCCCTTATTTTTTAGAGCAGTTTTAGGTGCATAGCAAAAAACTGAACAGAACGTTCAGAGTTCCTATAGCCCTCCTGCCTTCCTCCAACTCATCCTTCCCCACTATCAATATCCCCCACCAGATTTAGTACCTATGCTCTAGCTGTTGAACTCATACTAACACAGCATCCTCACTTAAAGTCCACAGCTTACATCAGGGTTCATTCCTAGTATCATATATTCTGTGAGGTTAGTCAAATTTCAAATGTCCTGTACCTATAACATTATTATACAGAATAGTTTCACTGCCCTAAAAATCCTCATCACTCAGCCTATTAATCCCTCTTTTGCTCTAAACCCTGGAAACCCATGATCTTTTACTGTCTAGAGAATTGTCCTTTCCAGGATGTTATATAGTTGGAATTATACAGCATGCAATTTTTCAGATCATCTTCTTTCAGTTAATAATATGCTTCTATGATTAATCCGTGTATTTTCATGTCTTAATATTTCATTCCTTTTTAAATGCTGAATAATACTCCCTATCTAGGTAACAACAGTTTAATTTATCAATTCATCCACTCAAAGACATCTTGATGGCTTCTAAGTTTTGCCATGAACAAACATCTGTGTGAAGGTTTTGATGTGGATAGAAGTTTTTGACTCTTTTGGGTAAACACCAAGGGGTGCACTTGCTGGACTGAATGTTAAGAGTACCTTTAGTTTTTAAGAAACTGCCAAACTATCTTTCAGAGTGACATTTTGCATTCCTACCAGCAGTGAATTGGAATTCCTGTTGTTCTACATACTTGTAGCATTTGGAGATATCAGTGTTTCAAATTTTGGCCATTCTGAAATAGTAGTGGTATCTCACTGTTTTATTTGCATTTCCCTAATGACAAAAGATGTTGCACATCTTCTTAAATGTTTATTTTCCATCAGTATGTTTTCCTTGATGAGGTGTCTGTTCAGATCTTTTGCCCATTTTTAATTCAGTTGTTTAATATCTTATTGAGTTAAGAGTTCTTTCTATATTCTGGATAATGTTAGTCAGTTTTCTGTCACTGTAAAATACCTGAGATAATCAACTTGTAAAGAGAGAGCATTAACTTTGGCTCAGTTTTGAGGTTCCAGTCCATGATCAATTAGCCCTTGCTTTGGGCTCTTGGCAAGGCAGCACCTCATGGTGGGAGCACATGGTGCAGCAAAACCACTCACCTCATCACCAGGAAGCAGAAAGAGAGAGAAGGGGCAGAGTCCCACAATCCCTCCAACCACCCAACAACCTCCCACTGGGCTCCACCAGCTCCCTATAGTGTCATCCTGGGGATGCAGCCCTCTACACAAAGATCTTTGAAGGACATTTAAAATCCAAACTGTAGCAACAGTGCTTTACCAATATGCCATTTAGAAATAGTTTCTCTCCGTCTTTGGTTGGTCTTCTTGTTCTCTGGACATAACAACTTTTATTTCTCATTTTAAAGGGGGGGCTTATTTAAGAAAATAGGATATTTCTCTCAAAGTTATGTTTCAGATATCCAATTTATAATTTTACAATAAATATTTTCTGGCTCTTCCCACAATTCAGAATGGCATATTCTTTATTCAACCTTTAATCTTATTGTTTGCAAATTAAATAAAATAGTTGTTCTTCAAACTCTCTTCTTCCTCAGTCATTTCACGCTTCTTATGCATTTCAAAATCAACAGGCTTTAACTTCCAACTGATCTTGGCTAAAGCTGAGCAGTAAATTGATCATTGCCAGTGAGGACTAGGAGAGGAAAAGAGGTACAGATTTCCCCAAGCTGTCCAGCTGTATTTGACTTTCTGGCAAGATTCTTTCTTAGGGTTTAATACTGGGTCAGTCACAAAGAAATATTGCTTTAGCATTAAAGCTATGCATTCTGGAAAGAGACGCATAAATCTCTGATAGGGAAGAAAACTGGGAGCAAATCCTATTTTACAATGTCTCCGCAGAGCACGGGAGAAGGTTTGACAAAGAGCAACAGTATTGACCATGATTAATAAAGATTCATGCAGAGGAATTCCTTAATGTAGGCAAAGTAGGATAGAAGATGATCCATGTTAGTTTTCCTAGAGTAAAAATCAACTGCGCGTCTTTGCAGAATACTCACAAATTTCAGGGAGAAACTGTCACATTTCAGAGTTAGGCAAACAAAGCACTATGTTTTTCTTTCCTTAGAAAAAAAAGCAATGGAGAGAGACCCAAGAAAATCTGTCAGGTTTGAGATGGTTCAAATGAAGTCCTGCTGGAAGACAAAGAAAGCTGATCCTCCCTGCCAAGTCTATTTTTCTTTGCAAGAGGCCTGGTCCTTGGTTATGGCTGCAGTTGAACATTGAGTATTTCAACAGGCAGAGCTTTGTCTGAAATTGGCAAATAATTGTCAGAAGCGTACACTCGTGTACATATGTGAATATACCACAGTGAATCTCAACATTGTGTACATCCGCAAGACTGGGATCCTAGTTAGAATAAGATACACTCTGTGTTTTTATAAATATGTCAAAATAGACTCTACTGTCATGTATAACTAAAAAGAACAAGTAAACATTTTGGGAAAAAAAAAAAAAGACCCATTCCGAATCAAAGCATCTTTCATTTGTTGACCCCTTCCAGACTTACACTGTGTAAAGACTTTGTTGATGAGACACACCTAATCTTGCTCAGGTCTGCACATTCAGGCCATACTGAGGAACTTGGAGGCAATGATGGGAAGGGAAAGTTACCTAGGAGCAACTCCTACCTCCCTGTTAGAAATCTCCAGAAGAAGAGACCTGTCCTTATTCAATATAAGAATAAAACTTCTATGAGGTTTATTAAAAAAAAAAAAAAAAACTTCCCCACATAGTAAATGCAGACAATTATCATGAGGCAAACTATGTGGCTTAATATTTTCTATAGGAAACAAAAACAATCTGAAAACAATTCCTAATAAAATAGGCACCTGCTATGAAATCAAACTCCCAGGAATGTGGTATTTGGATTCAACAATGTAAAAAAGTTATAAATATTTCCTTAAAAAAAAAAGAAAAAGAAAAAAAAAGAAACCTGGAAGTCTTGCTTATTTTGATAAACTGGAAAATCTTCCAATATTTGGTCCCTGTTCCCCAATGGAGGCCAAGAGGCTGGACTTGAGAAGTGAACGCTTCCTGAGACGGGCCTGTGGTACCTACCACCACTCCCTGGATCCCTGTCACAAGCTCACCTCTCTCATTTGTGTCATCATGTGGTTCCCTATTGGAATTTGGCTCCAGTCTCTGATATGAAAGAAACATGGAGTCGATGAAGTTATTTAATATTGTTAAGATAAAAACGGAAGAGCTCGGATGTCTTGAAGATGGAACGAAGGCCTCTGTAAGTGCACTCTTGCATAAAATCAGCGAAAATATTTGAAAATTTACAAGCTTCTGGAAATTAACCAAAGGCTTGCAACTTCAAAACCTCAGTAAAAGAAAAAATGGTGTGGTTTGTGTCATTTTCGCTTTGCCTCTCCTCCCAGTTTGGACAACCTCAAACCCCAGCAAACTCAAAGCCACAGTTGTAAAAAGCCAACCACCTGGCTACCAACAGAAGGGGACACAATAGGTTTGTAGATTCTCAAAGAGACCTATTGCTAGAGCATTGTCACTATTTGTTATGTCTCCCCTGTCCCTAGAGAAACTCCATCTGCAGGTCACCGGTCAGTTTTGACCTGACTTGAACCTTACTCTGAGGGAGAAGATACATCCCTGGGGTGTTTGTGAGAAACAATGAGCTACAATTGGTTAATAATGCAGCTTCCTAAGGACATAATACCAGTTGGGCAAACAAGAGCCTCACCAAAATGTAAAAGGATGGTATAGGATTCTGAGAGGTTCTAGAAGGCCACATACACATGTAGAACTATGCATATGAACAGGAAAGACCCAAGAAGGCACCCAGCAATCTTCTAACTGACAGCAAGGGCCTGCAAAAGCAGGAAAGGAGAGGAGGACAAACTTGCAATTGCCTTAGTATTGAAGATACACCTGAACATACTCAGAGAACCCTTAGGCAAAGACTAAGACATGCTGGCTCAGGGGATTTAAAGAAATCAGTTAATGCTGTGATCCTACTTTGTGTACAACCAAAGAAGTGAAAAATTGGGCTCTATTTGTGTACAATGAATGGAAGAGCATTCTGTGGTCATGTATAACTGATTAGAACAAATAAATTAAGAAGTTAAAAAAAAAAAAAGGTAAAACGGGCAAGGGTCATGACTCAGTGGAAGAGCACTTGCCTGGCATGTGTGAAGCACAGGATTCGACTCTCAACACTGCATACAAATAAATAAAGATCCACTGACAACTAAAAAATATTTCTTAAAAAAGGATAAAGAAAATTTCTTTAAATAAATATGTTAAGTCATTACCTTATCACAAATGAACAGAAATTTCACTGACTCCACACACAGGAAATATAGATTCCACTGAATGAGATTTGGTTTTTTTTTTTTTTTTTTGGAACTGGAGATTGAACTCAGAGGCACGCAACCACTGAGCCACATCCCAGCCTTATTTTGCATTTTATTTAGAGACAGGGTCTCACTGAGTTGCTTAGTGCCTCGCTAAATTGCTGAGGCTGGCTTTGAACTCAAAAATACTCCTGCCTTAGCCTCTTGAGCCACCAGGATTACAAGTGTGCACCACCGCACCTGGCCCTTGAAATTAATTGTCCCATTCTGAGATCTGTGCCCTGTTACCTAAGACTATTATATTAAGACAGGTTTTCTTCTTTAGGTATTACAGTTCCTAGTACATGCTTGCTGTGATTCATGCCAATAGTATAAAAATATTCCTTGTGGCATTATTTATGTAATTAGAAAGTTATAGGCAATTTAGGTATTTGTCACCGGGGAGTAGATACTATGTGGAGGCGTTTTATGAGATACTATGCACTTATTAGAAGCAATGAACTAGAATCATAAACACTCAAACCTGTATTAAAAACAGGGAAGCAGTTTGAAGGCTACCAGACCTCATATACACAAACAAAAGATTTATTTTTAAATAATTTTGTACAAGTAAAGGATATACCAAAAACACTAACAGGTGTTGGCTGCGGAGAATTGGTTGCAACTGAAAGCAGAGAATAAAGATAGGAGGATCTTCACAGACCAATGAAGGTAATGAGTCTGAGCAATCACAAGACTCAGCCCACAATTGAAGAAGGAAGGGAGGGTAGGCAGGCAAGAACAAAAAAGAAAAATAGGCAATCATAGAAATAAAAACTGCATGTGAGCTGATAAAGATTTAATCTTATTGAAAATCAATTCAGAAATAGAATACTCTGGAAAGATGGATTTTTTGGAAGTCTGGAGAGTTAAAGACAAAACTATGGTCCAGGGTCACCTGGGCAATGATGCTGGCTTTTATCATTCCCTCCTTTACTCCTCCATGAGGAGCATGTGGCCTTCACAGTAATCCAGATGATTCAAGAGTGAGAAAAGCTCCCTGCATTACACATTCCCTGAACAGGACTGCTTCACCTTTAGCGTAAGTTCTTTTAAGAATGATGATGTAAGTCTGAGAATGAAAGGGCAATGACTAAGAGAGAATTCTGCTTTTTCTTAACTCCAGTAGGATCTCTCTATGCAATATACATAGGGAAAATTCTCATCAGATTAAACATCATACTGGTAAAATTTATCAGTATTTTCATCAAGGGGTCTGCCTTTGACTAAACTTTCCTATCCCAAGATTATTAGAACAGGCACAACATGGAAAATTTCCAACAACTTATAGTTAATGCTGTATATGTCATTTATAAATTATAGTACAAAAACTTCATAAACTAGAACACTGTAAGATAGGGATTGAGTTTGATACCATATAGGGTCACTAATTTTTCTAAGAAGGAGTTTTTGTCTTAGAAACACTTGTACCCTTATGAGAATGGAGTTTGATCCAGGACTTCATACTTAAGGTATTTTACATTAGATAGAGGTCCTTACTGTGCATCTTGATTTCTAAGTAACTTACTATGATTCACGCTCATTGCTTTGGAAACTATTCATTTCCCTCTACTTATCCACACAATTGAAACTTCTGAAACATTGAATCTTGTCCCTAGCCACTTTACCATTAGAAACTACATAAAAATATAGAAGAATCACCATAGTGATAATCAGCTATGACAATAATTGACTAATTGGAACTTTTATTTTACATTATGGGCAGATATCATATGCTCAGAGGAAAATAGAGGAAGAGATGTGTAGGAAAGGCAAAGTCAACTTGGTAAAGAAGCAGTCTATAAAGAAATCTATAAACAAAGAGATGGGGCTTGGTAAACTAGAAGTGACAGTATTCTAAGAGGTACAGCAAAGCGTTTTTGGAAGAACAATAGGTTGAGTAAATTAAGATGGGATTAATACATTAGATTAGAAATAGTCAAGCTAAGCTGGTAGCTGGGAAAGAGAAAAAAAATTCAGTAAATAGAAAAACTGAGACTCCAGCAGTCACACAGATCATAGCCAAAAGGAAGGGTCAGAATTTTAGAATCCTCAATAATTAGTGACTAGAATGGGCCATTTGGGGTAAAGAACAGATTGCTGACTAGTTAAGATCATATCATCCAAAAAAAAAGTAGATTTTAGTTAAAAAAAAAAAAAGAAAGAAAAGCATTTACTAAGCACTTACTATGTACAGAGCATTTTTATGATTTAGATTTTCCAAAAGTCAGAGACTGGTTTGATATTTTCTCCCACTTATACAGATATTTATATCCTTGAGGAAGACTTTGTATTTAAATTGGCAAAATTACTGTAGTGCCTATCAACAATTCCACGCATATATTAGATACTCACTTGGTGCTAAGTTCATTGTCTCTTTGTTGTACTTTACTACTCTTAATTTCCTGTACTAAATACTCAATGCATTCTCTGGGCCAAGGCCTCTTTTGATATGATGAGAGTGGACACGGTTACTCTATGTGTTCTCAAACCAGAATCAAAATAATTTTAGGCCAGCAGAAACAAAAATATATGTCCCATATAAAATATATATATTCTAATTTTTATTTTTTCATCCCCCATTCTTTGTTCTATATCACCACACAACAGCATGCAATCTAGTTCACTGTGTGTTGTGAATGGAAATACGTTTTTGAATAATGCAATCATTTTAGAAAATAGCTGCTTAATTAATTCTTTGTCAAGTGAAACAACTATGCTCTCTGAACATTAAAAGCACATTCACATTACATATGTGTATACATATATGCACAGAGAGAGGTGAGAGATTGCTGCTCTGAATCTAACCATGATCTTATTGAAATAAACCCCAAAGAATAAGTTTTCAAAAATCAAAATTTAGACCTTGAATAAAAGGAGAGATATGAGTGCGGTCATTACCCAGTGATACTGAGAAGCGAGCGAGTCCAGTAGCCAAAAGGAAGGGTGTCACTTACATGACAGAAGTCACCTCCATTTCTCAAGCATGGCAATGATATGGAAAAGTAGATATCAAGAAAATATAAAAAAGGACAAGGATTCCACCAAAAACTGTCTACTCCTTCTGCATAACTGCTTTTATAATGATCTTACCACCAGATTTCCTCCCAGTTTGCACATGATATATTGCTCATACTAACTTAGCCCAAATCACTTTTTGATGCATAGGGTGGAAAGGGTAGACAGCAAATCTTGGTTCCAGTCCATGACCTGCCAGTAATTCAGGTATTTACAAGAGATCCACTTTCTTTTGCCATTTGGGTCTCAGTTTCTTCATCTGTGAAGTGGGGTAGTTAACCTGGATAATAATCTCTCAAGTCTCTGGGGCTCTCAGATTCTATGAAAAAATTCTTAAAAAGATTCTCTATAGAATTCATGGGATTGGTTTTGCAGTCATTCAATTATCTATGGAAGAAAAGAGGGCAGCGAAACAAATCTCTTTGTATATAGATGAAGACAACCAGGGTTCCACTGAATAAGATAATAGACAGTTAAACGTTCCTTTATGAATTCAAGAAGGAAGGAGAAGACAAGTTGCTCTCAGATCATCAGGATATGAAAGTCCAGCCCCTTGTGGGTTTCTCATTCAGATCAATTTTATTTTATTTTTCCAAACATAAACTTTTAGACTTCTAAGGAAAGATACAAATGCTTCCTTGATCATTTCCACTGGAAGAGGCCTCTCTATCCTCCAGATTTCTGTTGGCCCTCCATAGCCAATACACACATTCCATGGCCAATGCCACTTTCCACAGAACCATATAATGATACCAATACAAATGTCACCTTCTTTAGTAGACCCTGGTCTTCTTGTGCTTATTTATTCCAAATAGCATGTAGCCTGGTACCTTGAAAATATAATATACTCAATACTGATGAGTGAATCAATGAATGAACTAATGAGAAGGAAGAAAGGAAGGAAGAAGAGTGAAGGGAGGGAGGAGACGAAAAGCACATGGCGAATATGCAGTAATGTGTCTGACGGCATCTAGTTCCCTGAAAGAACTAAACATGTTCCCTAAACATAGGAATGTAAGACGGGAATGTTGTACAAGGTGAGAAATGTACCCCATGGGATATTTGGGTCATTAGGAAGATAAGGATTGATTTTTTTCTCTTTGAAAAAGATTGATCAGGCAATGATCATTTATAAAAAGAGATCCTTTAGGGGCTGGGGATGTTGCTCAAGTGGTAGCACACTTACCTAGCATGCGTGTGGCCTGGGTTCGTTCCTCAGCACCACATACAAAAAAAAAAAAAAAAAAAAAGGTGTTGTGTCTGCTGAAAACTAAAAAATAAATATTAAAAAAAGTGATCCTTTATTATATATTTTGTAAAATAAAAACCCTGTTTGTTGAGCCCAATCACATTCATTTAAGGTGCTAGGATGCCATGAATATCACAGAAAAAATCTCTCTTATTCTTTCCTCTTAACTCACAATAATTTCCCATTATTCTTCCTTAAAGATAGTATTTAACCCAGAATTTCTAGAACAAGGTTTAGACTTGATAAAAGCTGACTGCCTTCAACCATCACCACTATCTCCCTGGGTATCAGAACCTGTATGAGAAAAAAATAAAATTAAAATAAGGCAAAACCCCCCAAATTTTGATTTTATAGTCTCTAAATAAACATTAGTATAACTATAGAAAACCAGTGGGTTATTGTGCATAGGGAAGGAAAAGAATTTAAGATTTAATTCTTAAAGACAAACCACTCACTACCATTTACAGCCAGAAAGAAAAAAAAAATAGGTACTTCCATGTTGGAAAACAAGGAGGAAAAGGTAAAATGTGACACCTTCTCATCTTCTGTCTTACAAATGCCTTTGCCACATTATTAAGGAAGAAAGCAGAGGATCCATCAGTGATAGAATTTAATTTGATGAAAAAATTTGAGTTTTAAGTTTTAAGGTCCACTTTGACCAAATAACACATGTTGCTTGTTCCATTACAAACTGCTGAATGATTATTTTAGGGGGGAAAAAATTGCAGTTCTGAGCTAGAAACATTCCAAAGGTGGAAACCTCTGAGTCCAGAACTACCCCTTTGTGCTGCACCCTACCCCCGTCCCCAGTCCTCCACACACACTAGGTCAGTCATCAAGCTGTCACAACAGTTGGCAAGTTGGTATTCAACACAGACATCTCTAGACAAGGAAATTGAGCCTCCTGTGAAATTCAAAGCACCTCTTTAAACTTAATGAACATCTTATCCATTTGAACAAATGAAGGCTTAAATTAGGTTGCTCTAGTATCTCAATGTTAAATATGTGCACAATTCAATTAACTCATACCCGTATTGTCCTCCATAACCTTTTTTACTCCAGTCCCCTCTGAAAAACACTGAACCCTAGCAAATGAGGTAATGATGGAATGTTACATGGGTTTGTGGATGAAGCAATTAGTCAGCAGATCAGCAGGAAAGATGACAGAGGTCAGAAGCAAAACCTCTTTGCTTTCTGAGTACAGCAGCTGCTTCTAAGGGCTGGCTGGGACCTTCATGAAACTTGAACCAGTGATGAATCAGACTGAAACTGAATAGCCCCAACTTCAGAGTTGAGCCTGAAGCTCAGAAATCACATGGTGGAATCCTGCCTCCTGTGTCCTAGCTGAGCCCAACCTGCTTTGTGTTATTGGGCATTTAGATTTTAAATAACATTTAAAATGTTACTTAACGTTTTAGAAGAATCTACAAAACAGCTCTCCCAGGAAGATGAAAGCATATGGTTGCATCCAGGATTCTAATCATACATGACACTAAAAAAAATAAATAAACAAACCTCTAAATCTATAATATTAAACATATGAAAGCGAAGTTTGTTTTCTTGGCTTATTTGGATAATTTCCTGGTGTACAACTTCAGCTACTAATACAAACCAGTCAAAATTAAACTTTGAGATGTCAGTACTTGACCCTTAATCAGAATGATTCACCTGTTACTTTTCAAAATTCCAAAAGGCTTTGTGTAGGGTCAAATACATGTTTGCTTTCCTGGTATCATAGAGACTGACAGTGGCCATGTGCGGGTACACAAAGAGGAGCAGAGCTTGGGTGACTGAACAAGTGGACCTTCCTGACATATAGCAGCATTAGTCATAGGATGACTTACTACTGAAAACTATGGATGAAATAAAATAGACACTGGAGAGAGTGAAGAAAACACTGGAAACTAGGTCTGCTTCTATGGTGAGATCTTGAACAACCCTCTGAAACTCTTTGGGTCCTAGTTTGTTAATGTGAACAAATAAACAATTTCAATAATTAAGATTTTTAGTTATGTTTTCTGCCTCATCAGATCCCCAAAAGAAACTGAAATTAAAAGCTGGACTTATAAATTTGTTTTTAGCTCTTAAATTTTCTCTTTCAAAAAATAAATGAGAAAAATAGTTGTCAATACAAGACTTCTAAGAAAAGAAGCAAAATCCTGCTATCAAAGGCTAAATAAATACCACCTGGCTAGTGTCTCTGAATAACAGGATTATTTTTGGCCTCCAAAAATGAGAACCATCAATTCCACTGAATTAGTATGGGATTCGTTTTCTTCCCTCATTAGAAGATTTTTCCAAAATAGGGCAAGTGAAAAATACCATCCAGGATCCAGGTTCTTTACAGTTTTTGCACACTGTCCCCCCAAAGCAAATGGACCTGTTCCTCCAAAAAGCTCTTTTCCTGCTTATCATATACTGTGGCAGCTTCAGAAGTCCCCTCTTCATGAAGCTGTACAGGAGAGAAACAGATGCCAGTTCTTCCCTGTTCTTTGGGTCTCACTGTTTCAGCAACAAAATGTTTCTAAGCTTCTAGCCGATTCCCAGTCAGGTCTCAGTGTAAATTTTGATCTATGCTGTGTCTATATCAATCATTTGAAAATAAAAAAGGACCACTGAGACTGGCTTCACTGAATTATAGATTCAAGTACAGGCCCTGGAAATGTAGGTGGCTAACATGCACGGTTGTGCAGGGAACGGGTACTAACAGGAAAGAAGTGGAGGAATGGCTTTTGAAAGTGAACCTAAATTGCTACACAGGAAACACCTTCCTAACAACACACTATATTAAAATAATTAATTGGATCTGCAAGCCATTATTAGAAAATTGGATACTGCTCCAAATTTGCCACTTATCAAAGAAGAGAATGCTTGACAAATTAAGTGTAATAACCAAAGAGGGCTGTAACTTCTTCATGGTCTCTGATGGATTGGTAGGGAAATATAAATAAATACAGGCACTGGCCACCTCCCCAGACTGATCCAGATTTCATTTAATAATTTATGCCCTAAGACAAATCCATGCCCTTCCTCCCTTACAATAAGCCACTTTTCCATGAGATTTCCCCAAATCTCCCCTTGGAGAGTCAGGTCCTAAAGCTCTCTCGGGGTGGTGCTCCCCCTTGATCAGCAAGTTTAATAACCCAGCTCTACATGCTCAGTGCTCATAACTCCAGGTCTTGACAGGACCTTGGACTTCACTCTACCTAGTACCTGTTTTCTTACCTCTCATTCTCACTAGCCTGTGAATCAGGGGCTACCCTCTTCCTTTCCCTATGATATGGACTGAACACAAATCCTGGAAGATAATAGATGGTAAGTCAATGCTTACTCTAGAATTGAATTGATATAACATAGAAACTTGGTAGATTTTAAGTGTACCATCAGAAATTCATTCACATTTTGTTTCAGTTGAAAGTTAAATAACTTATCACATATTACTTTGCTACTTAGTGAAAGAGTAGAGGCAAAGGCAAAGGCAAAGAACACAGAAACAGAAGAAGATGCCAAGAATGTTTCATTCAAAGTACACAAAGTAGCACAGCAGGAGAGATGTTGAGCCCTGCTTCATGGTAATGGGCAGACAAGATCACACCAAATTTGCTCATAAATTTTGAGCCACAGGATTCATTTCATACTTTAGAATGACACTGCACATGTCTATCATGCACTATGTGCAAAAGACCAATTTGACATGCTCGTGACATTTGTTTGAGAAAAACAGAAGTGTTTCATTTAGTGGAGACGAGGGCAGCCTGAAAGGCTTTTAGTCTAGCAGTATCACACTCTGATATCTTCTCTCTTGACTTGCCTTTTTTTTTTTTAAAGTAAAGACATTATGACCTTTTATTTCTACCTTTTTTATAGAGACGACATGGGCAGAAAATTGTATTTCACCATACAAAACAAAAACAAAAAAATAGTGCAATGAGAGCAGGTTACTGGTATTGGGAGCCAGCAGGGAGAAATGAAGATTGTGCAGAGCAGGACGTGTCCCTAATGGAAGGCAGGCACCACGTGGAAAACAGGTCTGGCACTACCATTGCTCTCCAGTTCCTAAGAGAATTTGAACAACCCAATATTTAGAGTTGAGTTTATCTGCTGGAAGAAGAAGAAGAATCAATTTAAAAGTTGGGGAAGAGACGAGAAAATGAAGGAAGAATTATGGAAGCCAGATAAAAGATGTCCTGGGACAACCAGCTTCTACCTTCGCTGTCATCAACCTACTGTTTTCACATATGTGGAAATGAGCAAAAGAGCAAACACTACTATTAGTAGGCAGATGCTGGAAACTAGGTAGTTTTACTCCTGGGGCTCTCCTCTCGACACATCTTCCTGCCCTTGCTTGATACACACCCATAATCTCATCCACACACCATTTTCTTATGGCTCTTTAAAACCTGCCTCCTGAAACTGCAGGATGCTGACAGAATTATGGCACTCTGCAATCTTAGGGAGAGGAGAGTGGAGGTGAGCACACACCTCTCCCCACCGGAAAGTACTTAAGGAGTCCAGGCTTCCAAAAAGCCCACTTCCTGAGTCCTTCACAATGAGACCCCAGGGACTCAAAAGTGCTCAGAGTAAATACTTTTTATTACTCCATTTTACATCAAGCTCTGTCTGGTACAGTAATTTTCTTATGAGATTCTCACAGCCTTTTAGAAATATCCATCTCCTATGCTCACTAAAGTTTCACCAGAAAACATGAGCCATGCTGAAGAAGATAAGGTATGAATAGTAGAAAACGTTAGACCTGGTAGGTGAAATAAAAACAGAGAAAAGTGCAGCAACTTAAACCCTGATGTGATAGTTCTCTGTTTCTATCTGTCTGTCTGTCTGTCTGTCTCTCTCCCCCCACAAAGGAAGCTACTCCCAAGTGCCTACTTTGCAAGCTTCTCTAAACAGGGAGCATGATTGCACAGGGAGCTTACTGTAAGAAACTCTTTCTGAAATGCCATCCTTTCTTAATACCATAGTTCTTCTGGTTGATTCTTGGGTCTACTAGTTGTTTATCCCTTTTAATAGCTGTGGTTCTTTTTGATCCCAGAGTAAGTTAAAAGAATCTTCAGGGCAGTTGTGATTAATGGCTGACAGGACCATGAGCTAATGAGCCCAGGCAAGGTACCAATCGGAAGCCCAAATCTTCTGAACAGGGCTTATAGAGAGAGATGAATCCTCCCCCCCCCCCCCAATACATTTCTTATTTGTCTCTGAGTGGATCTGGCCACTCCTGAACCCTGATTATCATCTGAATATTTCTCAATACTATTAAGAGTCATCTGAGGGTATGTTAAAAGTCTTACTCCAGACCCATGAATAGTGTGGTTCTCTCTAGGTGATTCTGTTGTACACAAGAATTGAGAACAATGAAGCTGGGGGAAAGCTTCATATTCTAAAGGAAAAAAAAATAGAGCAGAGTTTTCACAGGGTGACTGGGTTTAGTAGATCAGAAAATGTTACACTCTAAGTGAATAATGGGAAAATACATTAACTAGAGCAACTTTGACTCCAGGTCCTAATCAAGAGTAGAACCTAAAATACTCTAGCAATTTCCAGTGAAGCCTTGCTAACAAGGTGACCTCCCCATGGATTTGACTTTCAGACTGCTGTATTAACTGAGCAAAACATTTAACCCTTTGCACTTTTCTAGAGTGACTAAGAAGGGGTCACCTGTGCTTGAAAACATGGTGTAAGTCTGAATAAATGAATATCACAGTACTGCACATCTCTCAGTGAACACAATTATAACTGTACATGACCCTGAAAATGTCTCTCCATAATTATTATTTGAATAGTAAATTTAACCATGATACTATCCAAATAAATTGAATATTCTAGAACATTTTATCAACTACACAGGTTCAAAACAAGAAAGGTAAGAGTTGACTGAAGATAAGTAAATTAAATTTTTTTTAAAAAAGCTGCTGATTATAATTCTAAAACTCAATTATGTAGCCAAATTATGTGTTAAGAATAGGAGGATTACTTGCAGGAAGTATGATCTATGATCAGAGAGCAAGTTGTATTTACCCTACATTCAGGTTTTATCTTGCCTTACCTGGACTCTCTGCAGCATAGCAATTTTTATAGCATTGCCATCAATTGGCAGGTTGAACCAATCCCCACTGTCCAGCCTTGAATATACTGTACCTTTACATACTATTATATCCACCTTCTGTATTGCAGTTACTTGATCTGAAGATCATTTTATTAGTGGTTCTTGAAAATATGAAATCTTGTAAATCTATTTCAAGCATTTCAGGCACACTATTACAAAAGGAAAAAATGATACCTGAGAAGAGTTTGGGATGTGATATTTATGGATAATATCCATCAGTTCATTCATTTCATGACACAATCATATTGATTACCTACTATGCTCTGGTCATTGCCCTAAGCAATGAAATGTAGTTGAGGATACGAATGCTGAATTTCCTCCTGTCACAGATTTTTCACTTCAGTGGAGGGAAATGACACACTAACAGCATATCAACTAGTAAAAAGCACAATGCAGAGAATTAAGACAGGAAAATATAAGAGAGTGATGACTCTCAGGTGACTATGGAAGGTTTCTCTGTGGAGGCAACATTATTAAGTCCAGATTTAAGTGACTAGGAGGCGACAACTCTGGGATATTGAGAAAATGAGAAGACTTAAGTGGGAAGGACCAGCCAGTATAGAGCCCTAAGATTGGTGTGGGCTTGACATGTTTCAGGAACAGAAAGATGACTAGTTTAACAGGAACAAGACATTGACAAGTGGGGAGCTTCCCAAGCCAGAGAAAAGGTTCTGCACACACAGAACCAGTGTGTGACAATCCGCACAATCTGAGGACAGCTTTAGATGGGGTAATAAAGAGGTACTCATGTTAATGTTTGAGTTCTTATCATTGTACTATGTTTACTTAAGTTGTTGTTTCTAGGAAATAAACACTGACATATTTAGGGTACAGAAGAGCCATCTGTAGTCTATGCTCAAATGGGTCAAAAAACATTTCTGTATATAGTATATGGGAAATCTAATAGTTGGAAAATCTAGGAAGTTCTTTTTAAAAATTTTAGAATTTTTCTGAGAATTTTGAAATTATTTGAATTATTAAAATTGATAGTTTAATAGTACTTTAAATAATGACAATAAAACACATTTCCAATAGAAGTGGCTAAAAGCAAAAAGGTTGAAAATGCCGAATGTAGACCAGAAGGTGAAGCAATTTGAACTTCATTTTTTGAAAACTCTGTAGTAGTATCTACTAAAGCTAAGTGTATAGGCTGATTGTACAACCCAACAATGCTATTACTAGGTATAGATAACAACAGAAATGATCACATCTATTCATCAATATGCATTTGCAAAATAATCACAGCATTACTATTCATAATCATCCCAAGTTGGGGAAAAACCCACATGTATTTCAACATAAAATGGGTCAATTAATCAAGGTGTAGTTATATTATAGTTATACAATGAATGACTCAGAAACACACAGACAAGTATAAGTGGCTCTCAAAAGCAAAGTTTAATGAAGGACACTAGAAAAATATATGTATGTACAAACCCACATAATTCTTTTAACATAAAGTCTCCAAAAAGGAAAACTTCCCCATTGATGGAGTATGAAGGGAACACAGGGGGCCTGGACAGTCTACTTCTTGGTCTGGGTGCTTATTAATATGCACATATCAGCTGGTGAAAATTCATTAAGCTGTACACTATGGACACTTTTTGTATACTTCAAAAGTGTAAGAATTTAACAACTGGACATTGATTTTAAAAAAAAGAGTTCTTAGACTTGAGACCCAAAACACAATTCATAAATGGAAAAACTGAGTAGATCTCATGAAAATTTCCAAGATGCTTTGCAAAGGACTTAGTCAAGGTAATGAATAGTTGAGGAAATATTTGCAAACCACATACTCAACAAAGGATTTGTATCTAGAATAAAGGACTCTCAGCACTCTCCAGTAAAAACCATATAATCAAATTAGGAAAAGGGTAAAATAGATATTTCATTGAAGAGGATGGATTGCAGAGAAGTTCAACATTGTTAGTCATTAAAGAAGTGCAAACAGTAACCCAAATTATACATTACTATATACCTATTGAAATAGCTAAAATAAAATACAGTAGTAACTGCAAATATTGTCAAGAATGTGAAGAAACACACACACACACACACACACAAAAAAAAACACCCACAAATAACCCAATCAATAAAGGCCACAGACCTGAACAGACACTTCTCAGAAGATGATGTACAATCAACCAACAAATACATGATGATGAAAAAATGCTCATCATAACTAGCCATTAGAGAACACTGAAAAGATGGCCGCTGCGTACGGGGGTTGCTGAAGTGCTGAGCGTGGTGCTCAAAGCAGCGGCTTTAATAGAGATTTCTGTTAGAGCTCATTTCACCGTTAATCTGTAGCGGACCACTTTGCCAAGGAGCAGGAAGAACAAAGAAATCGAAAAAGAGACGCTTGGCTGCCCAGAGCCGTGGGCGCTTTGCTCCCATCTGCTTCCTCTTTCGCTTCGCTCCGGGCGGAGAAGCTGAATGTGTAATCAGCAGTGGATTGTAAGTACCCGAGGCAAAGAAAGCTCAGTGCGCCCCGCCTTTTTTTTTTTTTGAATACTTTTTATACAGGGAGAGTTTGTGGATTGGGTTTGTTGGCGGGGCTGTGGCTTCTGTGCCGAAAATCCACTCCGCGGGAGCCGCCATTTGCTTTCTGCTTGCTGTCTTGATGGCTCTGTATACACTGTCCGGCAGCCGCACCTAGAGGTTGGAGCTGGGCTGCGTGCCGAGCCCTGTCCTCCGAAGGCTGGACTGCAGCCTCGAGCGTCTCGGTGGCCTGTTCGCCGCTGCACCTTCGGGCAGAGCCTGCTCTGGGGTCGTTCTGCACCCCCCTGCCAGGGGACCCGTGCTCCGGAGGAGGGGGACGGAGAGCCGCGGCGGCAGCCGCTTGGGCCCCTGGGGCCGGGCACAGGGCTGAAGAGCTGCGGAAGCCAGGGCGGCTCTGCTACGGTCACAGACAAGCGTGGCCCAGAGACAGCGACAGCGGCAGGGTTTCATTTCTAGAAATCTGGACTGGAAACAGAAGCAGCAGTTTGTATAATCCCAAGAACTTGCTTATACCAGGAAGCTGTAAGGGCAACATGAATAGCATTGAGGAGATGTAACATGGTGGCAGGCGCAGAGAGATCAAGTCTCTGACATCTTCAACTGCGCGGGCATAGGGAGCCGTAAACTGTCTAAATGCTGTTTGCTCAGGATCACTAGGCAATGCTGAGCTGACGTGGATCTGGGGTGTACAGGCTGGGCCCCTCAGAACACACACACAGAGCCCGAATCGGAAGCAATTAAGCTCCGGTTCGCCTGCTTCCTGTGACTCAGCACTAACGATCCCGCTGAAATAATTGGCCGGCCCTTAGGAACTTACAGAGGTAAAAGCCAACCGAGCCTTCATAGGCAGTGGCCACAGGACTGAAACGGGGATTGGGAGAGACAGTCAGGACCCACCCGTTGCATTGGTCACCTGGCAAAGGGAACAAACGGTCACCATTTGCATGGGATATCACCATGGCAGAGAAACGGCGTCACGGGCGGAGGAGATAACTGCATTGAAACCAGCGCGACAGGTGTGTAATCCCCTAGTCATCTCTCTCCACACAGCAGGGAAAACTTAAGGGCCACTCCCAGCTCTCCTGTGAACGCAATAACCAGACGGAGGGATTCAGGAGTAGCGCGGGACTCGCGGCGCGGAACTCCCGGCTACCGCTCCCACCAGTGCTGACAACTGAGGTCTCTTGCACCAGCTACCGGGGGCGTGGCTACAGGAGGGCAAGCAAATTCGCTGGGGGATCTCAGCCCCAAGCTCTACAAACTTAGGGTCTGAGGGAGGCAAACAGGGAGAGTGAGCCCAGGTGTTCATGAAAACAGGGCTCCCAGGAGCAGCAGACCTGGCGTGTAGCCAGTATTGTGGTGAGCGCCACAGGTGAGCACGGCCTGGCTTGAGGAAACACAAGACAAGGCCCTAGACACTCAGGATTGGAGACTCGCCCAGTCTAGAAGAAAGAGCGGCTGCACAGTGAATGGTTCCCACCTGTTGAGAGGAGAAGCTTGGCCCAGTGGGCACAGCTCCACCTACTGGAAGAGAAGTTAATAGAACTCTAGGACTGCATTTATTATTATTATTATTATTATCATTTTTTTTCTTTTTCTTTTTTGTTTTTTTTTTCTTTTTTTCTCTTCTTTTTCTTTCATTTTCAATTTTTATTTGTTGTTGTTCTTTAACTTTTTTTCAATGTTTCTATTTTTTTTTTAATTTTTTTTATTTTATTACTATTTTTTTTTAATTTTAATTTTAATTTTTTATTATCACTATTATTTTTCTTAAAAATTTTTTTTTCATCTTTCCTTTCTTTCTTTATTATCTAATCTTTGTTATTCTTGTTTCTTTTGTCTTTTCATTTCTTTTCAATTTTCTTATTCCCCCTTCCTTGAATTCTACCTGCCTACTCTCATTCTCTTTAGTGACTTCTTCCCTTCCCTTCTAATATCTTTCCTCTCAAGCATCAAATAAATCTATAAGAGTAAACAGTAACTCAGCAGTCAAACAGAACAAGAAGAAACATGAGCAGCATAAAAAAGCAAGGAAGAAAAGTAGTACAAACAATGAAGGACAGCCTAAATATTCAGGAGGACCTAGAGTCAGCAGAAAAATGGTCATATAAAGAACTCAAGGAATACCTTAGACAGATGGAATGGAACCTTAAAGAAGATACGAGACAGCAAATTCAAACAGTGAAAGAACACTTTGAAAATGAATTACATAGACAGATAAAAGAAGAAGTTAAGCATCTTTATCAGGAGATTGAGATTATAAAAAAAAACCAAACAATAATTCTAGAAATGAAGGAAACGATAAACCAAATTAAAAACTCAATTGAGAGTATCACTAACAGAGTGGAGCAAGTAGAAGCCAGAACATCAGATAATGAAGACAAAATATATCATCTTGAAAAGAGCCTAGCCAACTCAGAAAGGCTGGTTAAAAACCACGAGAAAAACATCCAAGAGATATGGGATAACATAAAGAAACCAAACCTACGAGTCATCGGGATAGAAGAAGGTACAGAGATTCAAACCAAGGGAATGAGTAACCTGCTGAAAGAAATAATTACAGAAAACTTTCCAGAAATAAAAAAGGAAACGGATATACAAATTGTAGATGCATACAGGACACCGAGCACACAAAATCACAGTAGACCAACGCCAAGACACATTGTTATGAAGATATCCAATATACAGAGCAAAGAGAAAATACTAAAAGCTACAAGAGAAAGGAGGCAGATTACATTCAGGGGTAAACCAATAAGGTTAACAACGGATTTTTCATCACAGACGCTGAAAGCGAGAAGATCCTGGAACAACGTATTTCAAACACTGAAAGACAATGGATGCCAACCAAGAATTCTGTATCCAGCAAAATTAAGCTTCAGGTACGATAACGAAATAAAAATCTTTCATGATAAACAAAAGCTAAAAGAATTTGCAGCCAGAAAACCAGCATTGCAAAGCATCTTGAGCAAAACACTACACGAGGAAGAAATGAAAAACAATAACCAAAACCATCAGTGGGAAGTGCCTCTATAAAGACAGAGGGCGGGGGGAAAGCTAACCATGGAGAAACAAACTAAATTAAAAAAAAAAAAAAAGAAGAAGATAAATAATCAAACATGGCTGGAAGTACAAACCATATATCAATAGTAACTCTAAACATTAATGGCTTAAACTCTCCAATAAAGCGACATAGGCTGGTAACATGGATTAAAAAAACAAATCCAACAATATGCTGCCTCCAGGAGACACATCTGATTGGAAAAGACATACACAGGCTGAAGGTGAAAGGTTGGGAAAAAATATACCACGCACACGGTCCTCGTAAGCAGGCAGGGGTGGCCATCCTCATATCGAATAAAATTGACTTCAAGACTAAATTAATCAAAAGGGATAAGGAAGGACATTATATACTGTTAAAAGGAACCATTCACCAACAAGACATAACAATTATCAATATTTATGCACCAAATAATGGTGCTGCGACGTTCATAAAACAAATTCTCCTCAAGTTCAAGAATCAAATAGACCACAACACAATAATTATGGGTGACTTCAACACACCTCTCTCACAATTGGACAGATCCTCCAAACAAAAGCTGAATAAAGAAACTATAGAACTCAATATCACAATCAACAACCTAGACTTAACTGACATATATAGAATATATCAACCATCATCAAGTGGATATACTTTTTACTCAGCAGCACATGGATCCTCCTCAAAAATAGACCATATATTATGCCATAGGGCAACCCTCAGTAAATATACAGGGGTGGAGATAATACCATGCATTTTATCTGATCATAATGGAATGAAACTGGAAATCAATGATAAAAGAAGGAAGGAAAAATCCTACATCACATGGAAAATGAACAATATGTTACTGAATGATCAATGGGTTACAGAAGACATAAAGGAAGAAATCAGAAAATTCTTAGAGATAAATGAAAATACAGACACAACATATCGGAATCTATGGGACACAATGAAAGCAGTTTTAAGAGGGAAATTCATCGCTTGGAGGTCATTCCTCAAAAAAAGGAAAAACCAACAAATAAATGAGCTCACACTTCACCTCAAAGCCCTAGAAAAGGAAGAGCAAAACAACAGCAAATGTAGCAGAAGGCAAGAAATAATCAAAATCAGAGCGGAAATCAACGAAATTGAAACAAAAGAAACTATTGAAAAAATTAACAAAACTAAAAGTTGGTTCTTTGAAAAAATAAATAAGATCGACAGACCTTTAGCCATGCTAATGAAGAGAAGAAGAGAGAGAACTCAAATCACTAACATACGGGATGGAAAAGGCAATATCACAACAGACACTACAGAAATACAGAAGACAATTAGAAATTATTTTGAAAACCTATATTCCAATAAAATAGAAGATAGTGAAGACATCGATAAATTCCTTAAGTCATACGATTTACCCAGACTGAGTCAGGAGGATACTCACAAATTAAACAGACCAATAACAATAGATGAAATAGAAGAAGCAATCAACAGACTTCCAACCAAGAAAAGCCCGGGACCGGATGGGTATACAGCGGAGTTTTACAAAACCTTTAAGGAAGAATTAATGCCAATACTTTTCAAGTTATTTCAGGAAATAGAAAAAGAAGGAGCTCTGCCAAATTCATTCTATGAGGCCAACATCACCCTGATTCTGAAACCAGACAAAGACACCTCAAAGAAAGAAAACTACAGACCAATATCCCTGATGAACCTAGATGCAAAAATTCTCAATAAAATTCTGGCGAATCGGATACAAAGGCACATCAAAAAAATTGTGCACCATGATCAAGTAGGATTCATCCCTGGGATGCAAGGATGGTTCAATATAAGGAAATCAATAAATGTTATTCACCACATCAATAGACTTAAAAATAAGAACCATATGATCATCTCAATAGACGCAGAAAAAGCATTCGACAAAGTACAGCATCCCTTTATGTTCAAAACATTAGAAAAAATAGGGATAACAGGAACTTACCTCGACATTGTAAAAGCTATCTATGCTAAGCCTCAGGCTAGCATCATTCTCAATGGAGAAAAATTGAAGGCATTCCCCCTAAAATCTGGAACAAGACAGGGATGCCCTCTATCACCACTTCTATTCAATATTGTTCTCGAAACACTGGCCAGAGCAATTAGACAGACGAAAGAAATTAAAGGCATAAAAATAGGAAAGGAAGAACTTAAATTATCACTATTTGCAGATGACATGATTCTATACCTAGAAGACCCAAAAGGGTCTACAAAAAAACTACTAGAACTAATAAATGAATTCAGCAAAGTGGCAGGATATAAAATCAACACGCATAAATCAAAGGCATTTCTGTATATCAGCGACAAAACTTCTGAAACGGAAATGAGGAAAAACACTCCATTCACAATATCCTCAAAAAAAATAAAATACTTGGGAATCAACCTAACAAAAGAGGTGAAAGATTTATATAATGAAAACTACAAAACCCTAAAAAGAGAAGTAGAAGAAGATCTTAGAAGATGGAAAAATATACCCTGTTCATGGATAGGCAGAACTAACATCATCAAAATGGCGATATTACCAAAAGTTCTCTATAGGTTTAATGCAATGCCAATCAAAATCCCAAAGGCATTTCTTGTAGAAATGGATAAAGCAATCATGAAATTCATATGGAAGAATAAAAGACCCAGAATAGCAAAAGCAATTCTAAGTAGGAAGTGCGAATCAGGCGGTATAGCGATACCAGACTTAAAACTATATTACAGAGCAATAGTAACAAAAACAGCATGGTACTGGTACCAAAACAGGAGGGTGGACCAATGGTACAGAATAGAGGACACAGAGACTAATCCACAAAGCTACAACTATCTTATATTTGATAAAGGAGCTAAAAGCATGCAATGGAGGGAGGATAGCATCTTCAACAAATGGTGCTGGGAAAACTGGAAATCCATATGCAACAAAATGAAACTGAATCCCCTCCTCTCGCCATGCACAAAAGTTAACTCAAAGTGGATCAAGGAGCTAGATATCAAATCAGAGACTCTGCGTCTGATAGAAGAAAAAGTTGGCTACGATCTACATATTGTAGGGTCGGGCTCCAAATTCCTTAATAGGACACCCATAGCAAAAAAGTTGATAACAAAAATCAACAAATGGGACTTACTTAAACTGAAAAGTTTTCTCTCAGCAAGAGAAACAATAAAAGAGGTAAATAGGGAGCCTACATCATGGGAACAAATTTTTACTCCTCACACTTCAGATAGAGCCCTAATATCCAGAGTATACAAAGAACTCAAAAAATTAAACAATAAGAAAACAAATAACCCAATCAACAAATGGGCCAAAGACCTGAACAGACACTTCTCAGAGGAGGACATACAATCAATCAACAAGTACATGAAAAAATGCTCACCATCTCTAGCAGTCAGAGAAATGCAAATCAAAACCACCCTAAGATACCATCTCACTCCAGTAAGATTGGCAGCCACTATGAAGTCAAACAACAACAAGTGCTGGAGAGGATGTGGGGAAAAGGGTACTCTTGTACATTGCTGGTGGGACTGCAAACTGGTGCGGCCAATCTGGAAATCAGTATGGAGATTCCTGGGAAAGCTGGGAATGGAACCACCATTTGACCCAGCTATTGCCCTTCTTGGACTTTTCCCCGAAGACCTTAAAAGAGGGTACTACAGGGATACTGCTACATCGATGTTCGTAGCAGCACAATTCACAATTGCTAGACTGTGGAACCAACCCAGATGCCCTTCAATAGATGAATGGATAAAAAAAATGTGGCATTTATACACCATGGAGTATTACGCAGCACTAAAAAATGACAAAATCATAGAATTTGCAGGGAAATGGATGGCACTAGAGCAGATTATGCTTAGTGAAGCTAGCCAATCCCTAAAAAACAAATACCAAATGTCTTCTTTGATATAATGAGAGCAACTAAGAACAGAGCAGGGAGGAAGAGCAGGAAGAAAAGATTAACATTAAACAGATAGATGAGGTGGGATGGAAAGGGAGAGAAAAGGGAAATTGCATGGTAATGGAGGGAGACCCTCATTGTTATACAAAATTACATATAAGAGGTTGTGAGGGGAATGGGAAAATAAACAAGGAGAGATACGAATTACAGTGGATGGGGTAGAGAGAGAAGATGGGAGGGGAGGGAGGGGGGATGGTAGAGGATAGGAAAGGTAGCAGAATGCAACAGTCACTAGTATGGCAATATGTAAAAACGTGGGTGTGTAACTGATGTGATTCTGCAATCTGTATTTGGGGTAAAATTGGGAGTTCATAACCAACTTGAATCTAATGTATGAAATATGATATGTCAAGAGCTTTATAATGTTTTTAACAACCAATAAAAAAAAAATTAAAAAATAAAAAAAAAAAATAAAAAAAACAAAAAAAAAAAAACTACAGAACACTAAAGAAAGAAATTGAAGAAGACCTTAGAAAATGGAAAGATTTCCCATGCTCTTCGATAGGCAGAATTAATATTGTCAAAATGGCCATACTACCCAAAGTGCTATACAGATTCAATGTGATTCCAATTATAATTCCAATGTCATTCATTATAGAAATAGAAAAATCAATCATGAAATTCATTTGGAAAACTAAGAGACCAGAATAGCCAAAATGATCCTTAGCAAGAAGAATGAAGCAGGAAGCATCACAATACCAGACCTTAAACTATACTCCAAAGCGATAGTAACAAAAATGGCATGGTATTGGCACCAAAACAGACATGTAGACCAATGGTACAGAATAGAAGACACAGAGACAAACCCACATAAATACAGTTATCTCACACTAGACAAAGGAGCTGAAAACATACATTGGCAAAAAGATAACCTCTTCAACAAATGGTGCTGGGAGAACTGAAAATCCATCTGCAGCAAAATGAAATTAAACCCTTACCTCTCACCACGCACAAAACTCAACTCAAAGTGGATCAAGGACCTAGAAATTAGATCAGAGACCCTGTGTCTAATAGAGGGAAAAAGTAGGCCCAACTCTTCATCACATCAGATTAGGCCCCGACTTCCTTAACAAGACTCCCAAAGCACAAGAAATAAAATCAAGAATTAATAAATGGGATAAATTCAAACTAAGAAGCTTCTTCTCAGCAAAAGAAACAATCAATGAGGTGAAGAGAGAGCCTACATCTTGGGAACAAATTTTTGCCACACTCATGTCAGATAGAGCACTAATCTTCAGGATATATAAAGAACTCAAAAAGCTTAACACCAAAAAAAAAAAAAAAACCAATCAATAAATAGGCTAAGGAGCTGGACAGATACTTATCAGAAGAAGATATACAATCAGTCAACAAATGTATATGAAAACATGTTCAACATCTCTAGCAATTAGAGAAATGCAAATCAAAACTACTCTAAGATTTCATCTCACTCCAGTCAGAATGGCAGTTATCAATAATACAAACAAAAATAAGTGTTGGCAAGGATGTGGGGAGAAAAGGCACACTCATACACTGCTGGTGGGATTGCAAATTGGTGCAGCCAATCTGGAAAGCAGTATGGAGATTCCTTAGAAAACTTGGAATGGAACCACCATTTGACCCAGCTATCGCACTCCTTGGTCTATACCCAAAGGACTTAAAACCAGCATACTTATAGTAGCACAATTCACAATTGCTAAACTGTAGAAGCAACCTACATGTCCTTCAATAGATGAATGGATAAAGAATATGTGGCATGTATACATAATGGAATATTACTCAACATTATAAGAGAATAAAATTATAGCATTTGCAGGTAAATGGATGGAGTAAGAGAATGTCATGCTAAGTGGAGTTAGCCAATCCCCATAAAACCAAAGGTTGAATGGTCCCTCTGATAAGTGGATGCTGATTCCAAATGGACAGAGGCATGAGAAAAATGGAGGAACTTTGAATTGAGCAGAGGGGAGGGAGAGGAGGGGGGTAGGTATTGGGGCAGGTGGAAGATGGTGGAATGTGATGGACATTATTACCCTAGGTACATGTATGACTGCACATATGGTGCAACACTACATCATATAAAATCAGAGAAATAAAAAGTTGTGCTGCAATTGTGTACAATGAATAAATATGTGTTCTGCTATAATATATAACTAATTAAAATAAATAAATAAAAAGAGAAATGGAAAAAAACTAAAAAAAAAAAATAACTAGCCATTAGAGAAATGCACATCAAAACCGTTCTAAGATTTCGTATTACTCCAGTCAGATTGGCAGCTATTATGAAGACAAACAACTATAATTGTTAGCAAGGATATGGGGAAAAAGGCACACTCATACACTGCTGGTGGGACTGCAAATTGATGCAGCCAATATGGAAAGCAATATGGAGATTTCTCGGAAAATTGGGAATGGAACCATCATTTGACCCAGCTTCCCTCTCCTCAGTCTAAACCCAAAGGACTTAAAAACAGCATACCACAGGGACACAGCCTCATCAAAATTTATAGCAGCACAATTTACAATAGCTAAACTGTGGAACCAACCTAGATGCCCTTTAATAGATGAATGGATAAAAAATGTGGCATATATACATAGTAGAATATTACTCAGTGATAAAAGAGAATAAAATCATGGCATTTGAAGGTAAGTGGTTGGAATTAGAGAAGATAATGCTAAGTGAAGTTAGCCAATCCCCCAAAACCAAATGCCGAATGTTTTCTTTGATATAAGGAGGCTGATTCATAGTGGGATAGGGATGGGGAGCATGGGAGGAATAGATGAACTCTAGATAGGCAGAGTTGTTAGAGGCAAAGGGAGGGGGCATGGGGTTATTAATGATGGTGGAATGTGATGATCATTATTATCCAAAGTACACGTATGAAGACACGAATAGGTGTGAATATACTGTGTATACAACCAGAGATATGAAAAATTGTGCTCTATGTGTGTAATAAGAATTGTAATGCATTCCGCTGTCATAAAAAAAAGAATGTGAAGAAATGTATATTGCTGGTGGGAATGTAAAATGGCAAAGCCATTCTTTAAAAAAAAAAAAAGAAAAAATGAAAAGTACAGCAGTTTCTTACACTCTAAACACACCCTTATCATAAAACCTAATAATTATACTCCTAAAAATTTATACCAGAAAAATAAAAATGTATATTCAGAGAAAGAATTATAAACAAATGCTATTCATAGTAGTCCCCAACCAGAAACCACTCAGTTGTCTTTCGGTATATAAATTCTTAAACAAATTCTGGTGTATCCATACCATGTACTTTAACTCAATATTAAAGAATAAATCATTGAGTCCTAAAATTTGGGTGGATTTAAAGGGAATTATGCTGAGTAAGCACAAAAAGGCAATCTTCAAAAGTTACATATTTTGTGAGTCATTTATGTAACATTTCTAATATGATAAAATAATAGAGGTAGAAGACAGATCAGTAGTTACCAGGAGTTAACAAGAAACTGTAAAAGCTTCCAGTGTCAGAAAAAAATAAATTGCTCTTAAAAAATTGAAACAGATCACCAGAGTTCCTATAAGGTACAATAAAAGCAAGAATTTGTCTAGTTCTGAGAGTAACTCTTTTGAATTTAGAATTTCATACCAAGAATTCCTGTTATGAGGGAAAAATGAAGACTTTCAAATACACAAAGAAACAAAATTAAAATTCACTTGCAAGGAATATCTCAAGGTCTAGGATATAAAGATTTTGTCTTACATAGCTGAGAAAGGCTTTGCCCATACAACTGACTTAGTAATTGTTTAGTTACCAATTCAATCACTACAAGAAAAAAAAATGAGTTTAAAAATGGACATCGGGGCTGGGGTTGTGGCTCAGTGGTAGAGCGCTTGCCTAGCATGCACCAGGCGCTGGGTTCGATCCTCAGCACCATATAAATGTAAAATAAAGATATTGTGTCCATATAAAACTTAAAAATAAACATTAAAAAAAAGATGAACATGTCTTTAAAAAAGCTACAGTACTGCTAAGTCTAAAAAGATTATTTATAAACAAGAATAATCACACTCTGAAACAAAATTTCCAAAGTATGTTAACATGGAAAATGAGCCAAAGGTGAGGGGACAAGGTAAAGATGAGTGGAGAGATGTTAAAACAAACCCAAAAACTGCTACCAGGTGCGGTAGGGTAGTGCATACCTGTAATTTCAGCAACCAGGGAGGCTGAGACAGGAGGATCACAAGCTCAAAGTCAATCTGGGCAACTTAGTGAAGCTTTGTCTCAAAATATAAATACAAAATATGGGCTGAGGGTGTACCTTGTGGTAGGGCATCTCCTGGGCTCAATCCCCAGTATCACAATAGAGAGAGAGAGGAGCAAGGGGAGAGAGGGAAAAGAGAAAGTCTTGACTTGGCTGAAGTAAAGAAATATTTTAGGTGTTGCCAGAAAAATATAAGTTTATTAATGTGTGCTTTAATACTACTAGAACACACATTTTGCAAGAGTTAAATCACACCTCTCTAATTTTTATAGACTTGTGGGCCAGAAGAGGCGGCAGCATTTATATTGATTAAATTGGATTATCAATATGAATTAATGAATGAGTAAATTAATTTCAGAGAAACTCCTTTTTAGAATATTTTCATTTGTGACTACAATCATATATAACAGTTGTATTCACTGTGACATATTCATAAAAGCATATAATTTGGTCATTTAATTACCCAATACCTCCCCTTTCTCTGCCTTACTCCCTCCCCGTTTCCCTTTTCCTACTCTACTGGTCTACTATTTTTTTAAATTAGTATATTATAATTATACATAAATTGGTATTCATTGTGAACATGCATATAGCATAATTTGGTCAATTTCATTCCCTAGTATCTTGGTTTTTCCCTCATCCTAGATCCTCTTCTATTCTACTAGTCTCCCTTCTATTTCTGTAAGATTCCTTTTTTAGTCCTTATTTCTCTCTAGCTTCCACATATGAAAGAAAACTTTTAATACTTGATTTTCTGAGTTTGGCTTATTTCACTTAGCATGAAGTTCTTCAGTTCCATTCATTTACCAGAAAATGACATCATTTTACTCTCTTTTAAATGACTGAGTAAAACTCTATTGTGTGTGTGTGTGTGTGTATCACATTTTCTTTATCCATTCATCTGTTATGGACACATTGGCTAGCCCATAACTTGGTTATTGTGACTTATATGGATATAAGCATTGATATGCATGTATAGCTATAGAATGCTGATTTTAGCACTTTTGAATAAATATCAACAAGAGGAATAACTGGGTCATATGGTGGGTCCATTCCTAGACTTCTGAGGAATGGACTTCTCCAAACTGATTTCCATAGTTGTTGTTCTAATTTAAATTTCCACAAAAAATGTATAAGTGTTTCTTTTCCTTGTATCCTCACCAGCATTTATTATTATTTGTATTCTTGATGATTGTCATTCTATCTGGAGATGAAATATCAGTGAAGTTTTGGTTTGCATTTATCTGAATGAATTGATTTCTTTTTAAAAATTCTTTTAGTTGTAGATGGACACAATATCTTTATTTTTATTTATTTATTTTTATGTGATGCTGAGGATTGAACCCAGGGCCTCACGTGTGCAAGGCAAGTGCTCTACCACTAAACACATTCCCAGCCTTGAATGAATTTATTTCAGAGTAACTCTTAAAAGGTCGAAATTATTCCAAACATCAGACATCAAAATAACTGCTACTGGATTAAAATAAGCACTGTATAGCTTTATCTAACATTCGTGTGAATTCCACATACCAGTCATGGTGACAGTATAGTTTAAGTGCATTATTTAATTTAATCATCATATCATCCTTATAGATGACTCTTAGTATATTATATACTCTATAGTGTATTACCTGGGAATACTCTATCATATTTTAATACTTGCCCATGAAATAACTGAGACTCAAAAATTTAAGTAATATTTGCACAAAACTATAAATGTGAAAATACAAATCTAGAAAACCTAATTTGGATACAAGTGTTATATAAAGAGATATTGTGATTCCCCAGAATAAATTGATGATGTAGCCCAAATGGGTTGAGAATGTAGCTCAGTGGCAGAGTACTTGCCTAGCATGTGCAAGACCCTGGGTTCAATACCCAGTACCATGAGAGGAAAAAAATATATAAAAAGATATACCAATTATGAATCATGAATCTCCTGTGCTTAACAACAATCAGAAGTAGAGGAAAAAACATGGAACAATATGACAAATCTACATACTGTTGAAAAATCCATCTATCAAGAAACAAAACAATAAGACAACAGGATTTCAATAAGAAAATTTATAAGCCTGGTATTTTAAAGATTTGGCAGAGCATACTCTTGAAACTATCTGCTTGAGATACATTATTAATAGTGTAAAAATTTGACATATTTTTAATGTATCTTAAGCTTATTGGTGGTGTAATTCACTCAGAGAACTCAAAGGACAATTGTGGCCATAGCTAAGGCTCATTACAACAAATGATCATCAGCAAGGGGAAAAGACATGGGATAGTCAGGAGACACCCACACACATGCTTCCCTGTGTCTTGTAAGGGCACTAAGAAATTAAATATGCAGTGACAAGTGTGCAGTGTTTCTTCCTAAGAAGCTCATTACAGGCTCAGCACCCAAGGTTTCTACTGGGGCCTGATCACATTCCTGATGCCTGTCCCTAGCACATTCCAAAATTCCAGATTCCCAGGAAGAAAGCAGGTGTCCAGCATAAATCAGAGTGATTGCATTAACAGTGTAAAGCATAGTGAACCACTCTGATCAGTAAAGAAAAGTTTCATGTCAGTGCAGGGAATGAATGGGTCAAGGGCCAAGATCTCAGACACTGGCCAAGAGCCAGGCTGTAAACAGATCCTTCTAAAGATGGAAGCTTCAGATCTCCTTTGTTAATCCTTTTCTGCACATTGGTCTATTTAGTTTTCTATGTTTTCAAGATAGGTTTTATGTTTTATATTCACTTAGAAAATACTCTTTTGCTTAGGCTTTCAAATTAAATATGCTATTGCTGCCCAGCCAATTCATCATGCTGTGTTTGTGACATTAAAAAAAAATTTCTTCATTGTTTTTTCCAAAGATTAGAATATTGGTTTGCTATATCTACCTAATATTTTTGGCTTTTTTCTGTAATTCATGCTTTCTTTTTTATTGATTACTTTAGTGTTTTATTTTACTATTCTTTCCTATCTTCTGCAGTTAAAATCTAAGTTCAAGTAAATATGAAGTTGTTAAACTGGTGAAAAACTTTTACAACAAAAACTAAGAAATGCAGTATCCCTAGTAATCCACAAATACAAATGGATGGGGATAATTACCAATAGTCACAAATTTAAGAGATCGCAACTGCATGGGAGAAAATAAGGAGAAAATTTTAGAGAAACAGGAAGAGAAGCTTAAGATAAATTTCAGGGTAGGGCATAGGAGGAGGAAATAAAGACCAGAGTAGCATTTCTACAACTGAAATACACATCAAAAACATTTGCAAAAATAAAATTCCAGCATACTATTTTAAAATTAGGACAATGACACAAGATATGAAATGGGGCATATATTTGAATTTGTAAAACTCAGAATTGAGATGAGTGGGAAAATATAGGGAAAAAAATAAAAGTAAAGTCCATTTTAGAAATAAAGCATAAACTAGAATGAATAGAACAGCAAATTTAAAATAATAGGTAAGCTTTAAGATAGGTAAGAGATGAGGAAAATAATGTAAAGTATAAAATAAAGAAAAGAATTTGAGAGAAAATGAAAATATCAAAAGACAGGTAAAGAAGATACAACATCTGGATAACAGAAGTCCGTAAAGGAGAAGAAAACAAAAGTGAAGGAACAGAATACTAAAATGTTTAATTCATTGGTAATTGTCAAAGAGAAAAAATAAGTGTTGCCAAGGATGTGAAGCAATATGAACCTTTATACCCCATTAGTGGGAATGCAAATTAGTACAGCTATTATGGAAATAACAGAACTACCATATGATCCAGAAATCTCATAACTGAATACACAGAGGAAAGGAAAACAATGTTAAATTGACACCTGCACTACACTGTTTACAGCAGTCCTATACACAATAGCCAAGATGCAAAATCAACCTATCCACAGATGAATACATAAAGAAAATATTGCACCTACACAAAATGACCTACACAGTACTTATATATTGGATTCTATCCAATCATTTTTAAAAAGGAAAAAGAGCCTGTATTTTTTGGCAATGTGGGTGAACCTGGAAGACAGTACGGTAACTGAAATAAGCCAGGCACAGAAAGACAAATACCACATGATCCTATTCATGTGTAGAATCTAAAAAAAAGTTGTTTTCATAGACATTGAGGGTAAAATGGTGGTTACCAGAGGCTAGGGAGGGAGAGGAGGACAGATTTGAAGGTACTATTAGCAGTAATAAGTTCTGGTGTTCTATGACAAAATAAGTTGACATGAATGTGCTGTATATTATAAAATATCTGTAAGAATTTGGAAACTGTTCATCACAAAGGAACAATAATTGAGGTGATTGTTTGAGGTGATTAGATCAATAATTGAGTAACAATTGGATCACTACTACACACACACACACACAGAGCACATTGTATCCCATACATATGTAAAAATGTGTGTGAATTTAAAAAGGTTTTAAGTAAATAAAAATTTAATTCAAGGGAAAACTTCCTGAAATATGTGTACACACATGAGTTCGGTAGTCAAATTAAAAGAACAAAAGACTCAAAATGATTAACATTTAACTGTAAAACTATGGAATTTAAAGAAAAATTATTTATAAAATCTTTTGTTCTATTATCTTTCCAATGTGCATATATGATTACACAACCAATGCAATTCTACATCATGTACAATCAGAAGTATGAGAAGTTATACTCCATATATGTAAGTCAAAATACATTCTATAATCATGTATAACTAATAAGAACAAATAAAAGATATTTTAAAAATCTTTTGTTAAATGGGTTAAAAGAACAAGGGCTTTCAAATGAAAATGAAATTTTTATGAGCATCAGAATTTGATAGTAATCCTTTATCAACATCCTGAACCCAGGTAGTACTAGTCTCATTAAGATGATACTATTTCTGTAATAATCCTTCCTGAGGAATTGATTACAGAAAGAAGTGTGCATAGTCTAAGTATCTAGAGACATATGAACAAAAAGTCTGGAGGTGAGTATCAAATATATTACTAATCATAAATGAGGGTGAATCATAAATGAGGGTGAAAAATAGCATAAATCTTATATATCTTATATATTATATGTGTGAGAGTAGAAATTATATGGGAGATCTTTATACCTTCCTCTCAATTTTGCTATGAACCTAAAACTGCTCTAAAAATACCATCTTGAAAGTATGTAATATAATACCTATGTTCTCTGAGAGTGAAGATATAGTACAATTGATAAAATATAATAAAACCAGGAGAGAGAGTGTGTGTGTATGTATATGTATGTATGTGTGTGTGTGTGTGTGTATCTTCATTAGTCATATTGATTGTTGTAATAATTGTTATTCTGAGATAGCTCAGTATGTATGGGATAAAACAATTGAGCATTTCCGGAATATTTTCAGTGAAGAACAAATAGATCCACATGGAACATAAAGGATATTAGACCAGAATCCTACAGTCTTAAATTTGAATTGGGAGAATCAAATATCACTTTATGAGCTATTTTATATGTGAACACACACACAAAAACATTATAGTTCTGACTCCTGAGAAAGCATAGAAAAAAATGACTAACCTAATAGCACTGAATATTCCTAGTACCCATATCACAGTCCTGACATCATAGTTCCCACAAGGAGAAATCAGAACTTCCTGGGGAACAGTCGATACCAAGCCAAGAGCAGGAAATGGGTAGAGATGATCCTGAAACATCTTGCCATACAAGATATTGAGAAAGCACCCAGAGATAATATGAGTCATGTTGAAAGACTTGGGAGCCAAAATAAAGGAGCTTCTACTGGGAAAAGATGAGAAAATTTGAACTTTAATATGAATGATAATTGTGATGGATTAGAAAACACTGATACCTTTAAATTCATGAGTTCAAAATGTTATTAAAATAAACAAATTGGTCACATTCAGTTGATAAATGGAAATCATTGTATTCTTTCTAAAATTAGTAAATGAAAGAAATACTTAATCTTGGTTAACCAAATTGTGAGCATCACTTATTGATTCTCAAGCTCTGTCTACCTGTGCCACAGTACCATGTGTTAATGCTCTTTATTTCAACTATCATGTATTCCATCCTGAAGATTTCTAATTATTTCAAAATATAACTCATTGTTCTTTTTCATATTGCTTACAGCTTCCCTTATCTCCTTAAACAGATACTCCTTATAGCCATTTTAAATTCATGTTCTGTATGTTCCAATAATTCTGCTTCAGGTTGTGTTTTTCAGTTTATTATCTTTCTCTTTGATATGCGATGAGAAGGCTTATTTTCAGTAAAGGGCCAGAAAGTAAGTATTTTTGGTTGGGGGGACAGATGGTCTCTATCACCACCACTCAACTCTGTCATTGTGGTGTGAAAGCAGCCACAGACAATACGTAAATGAAAGAGTGTGGATGGGTTCCAATAAACTTGTGGGCACTGAAATTTGAATTTCAAATCATTTATAATGTGTCACAAAATTGTATTCTGTTTCTTTCAACCACTTAAAATGTAAAAACCACTGTTAGCTTGGGGACCATAGATAAGCACCAAAGGGCTAGTCTTTATCCACAGTCCATTCTGTGCTGGTGACTTTCGTGAATGGTTGCACTTCTCAGTTGTCTGGCTATACTGACCTGAAAGCATGTGTTTTCCTGGGTATTTAAATTGTGTTAAATTGCCTTTTTTCCTATTTAATCCCAGTATGTATTTACATAAATACTTGTTTTAGGAATTCATGCTGGGTTTATATAATTTTTAGTTGTAAATCTTTCTATTAAAAGTCTGACTTTCTATTAATCCCACTATGGAGATCCTAAAAGGACTTCAAAGACTGAGATGAGGTAACGTGTCTATCACAGGTAACGGATCTCAAGGATCTGGAATATTAATTGAATCAAATAATTTGAGTTCCAATGGATATCGAGAAGACTGAATCTCTCTGCTTTTCTTAACTGTGAGGAAATCCTAAATTTTAGTCGAGATTGAGGATCTCCTTGTTTAAACTTTTCCTTTTGGGAAAAAAAAATCAGGAAGAAACAAAGCAATCAGGTTAACAACCTGCTAACCTATAGGATGCCTGCAGATGTAGATCACTTTCAAGTTTGAAATATGTGACTGTGCTATTCGATGTTGAAGTTTTATTTTCCTGATCCTTCTGGAACCAGAGAAACACTGGTGACATGAGAAACATAGAAGTTTGGAAAGACAGATCTGAAAAATAACAAGTCTTTGAAGTTTGGCCATTGACAGGCTAATTTCCTTTTGTTATAAATGTAATAATCATTACTCTGGCTCCCTGTCCTATCCTATATTCACTCCTGACTCTGGTGTACTTAATACTCTCAGGTTATAATTCCCAGTCCAAAACTCCTCCCAGCTAGTGGGGAAAAGATACGTTAGAGGTAAGATAAAGAAAGATCAGACAGAAGAGGTGAGGCAATAGAGACATATATCATTTACAAAGACTTTGAGCAACATCTGTGGGGGAAATAAAAGGTATATCCCCTACACAGACCATCTCAACCCAAAAGATAACTTCATAACCCCAATCTCCCCAAAATATCCACCCTGGAATTTTCACCAAGAAGGAGGCTTTGCCTCTAGTTATAGTTTACTTTATTTCCATGTGAATTTTCTTATTGTCACTCTCGTGAAAAGAGAGGCCTAGTTCATGGACAACTAGGAAAGGTTCAGCCTTCATTGGCTTAAACTACAACTGTGTCCTTGACTCACCTTGTTTTGGTCTTCATGAGTGTACACAACTGTCCACTTTGCTTTTTCCTGTTTCTCCATAAGACTTTGGTAGCCTGTGCTGATGCCTTTGAAATTTCTTTTTGTTCCGAAATAAAACAAGACTTTATTACATTGTTCTTTGGGTTTATGCTTTCTTGTCTGTCTTTAGGTTTGGAGCAAATTGCTTTTTAAAAAAATTTTATTGGTTCAGTATAATTATACATAATAGTGGGATTCATTATGACATATTTCTACATGCATATAATTTTCTCAATCTCCTTCCCCAGTACCTTCCCTTTCAATCTCTTCTTCTTTTCTGATCTAGTTCCTCTACCTTACTGCTCTTCCTTCCATTATTATTATTTAATTAGTGCATCATACACACACACATATGTATTCATGTATAATTCAAAAATCTCCAATTTCATATCTTTCACTTCAGTTTCAACCTGATCCATCCTGTACCTTATTATTTCATGCCTGTTTTCTGTGGTAAACACTTACACGTTCTCATATGGTCCTCAAATGCATAAATACAATCATCCATGAATGAACACAAGTTTTTCCTCACTCATTATATCACCTTCTACAATTTAAGAATTCCTCCTAATCATAGCTTTGTCAATTTAAGTCATGTTAATTATTATTCTAATTTAAATCTTAAGATGCCTTTGTAAAAATAGGTTAATTCTTTCTCTACACACTTGATGCTCAAAAGAAGTTTATTATATTTGAAAGCATTTAGGAAAAATTAATTTCCTGAAATGGAACTTGAGGGATTAACTTCTAATTGAAGCAATATCACCAAAACCCTGCTGAAAATAGTGTCAATAATCATGCTAATCTTGTTATAAGGGATTGGATATATTCCAACTCTTCTCTTTCCAAAATCAAGTTTGTTTCTCTGGGAAGTTTTTCCTAGTGTTTCAGCCTATTGACACTATGTCTTCCCTAAACTCTGAAGGGCGTAGAGTTTGTTCCTTTAACTTCAGAACATAAAGACTTCACTTGCTCCCTATTAATATTTTTTTTCAGGTTTGATCCTGAATATTAACATGTGAGCCCCACATACTAGTTAAAAAGCTCTCTGAGATCAGTAATTTGAGAGCCAGACACCTCTGTCTGGATTTCCTGAACAGTGTGCTAGAGGAGCTCTCATGCCTGACCCTGACTCCCTGCTCTAATTTTCTAATTTGTCTCTTGGCAGAAAAGAGCCAATAATAGATGGGGACAGAATCAACCTTCTAACTGCATCAGTCTTCAAACCTAGTTCATGCTTAATTCATTTGTCATTTTCACTTGGGGTCACAGGTTGTATGAAATGATTTTGTCTATGAGTCACAAGAGGGTGTGTGTCTACGTGTGGCACGTTTGCCCATTTGCCTGTCAGGTTAAATAAAGTGAAAGGGCTTTAAAAATTAAAAAAAAAAAAAGAAAGAAATGAATATTTGACATTATCTGAATTCCTGAAAGTAAGGAGTGTATATGGAGACAGGTAGAAAAAAGAACCAGAGCCTTCATGAGATTTCAGAACTTGCTAGTCAAATACGGCTGAAAGGAAAAGCAGCAACAGCATCTCATGGGCACCACAATCCTACTCTGTCAAGCATAACTCTTGATTTTCCCTTCCACTTGCCCCTCCCCCACGTTTCTCTACCTCAGTCAACAGTAATACAAAAATCGGAGTCAAATCTGATCCATATTTTCCCTGCCTCCCAAAATTCAATCTTCAGCAATTCCTGTTAATATGAGAAACATGCTAAGTCCACCTATTCCTCTCTCCCTTCAGTGCCACCTCCTTGGTCCAAGCCATCAGTATTTCTCACTGGAGAACCCAATATAACCTTTTAAGTACTTCCATTATTGTTCTCTTTTAAAACCGTCTACACAGCAATCAGTGGGATCTTTTTTAAAATGCATGGGTCAGATGCTTTACTTGAAACAATACCTCATGTGTCTAGTGTATCAGAGGTAGAACAGAATGCAGAATCATATTGGAATTTAGGTGTCCAAAGGGCAGAGACAATTGCTTCCTGCTTATATTGATTTTGTTTAGTCTCCAGAATCCCCAACAGGATAATTGCATACAGCTACCACATGTCCTATTTGTATAAAGCAGAAAAGCTCAATGTATACTTTGGTCTTAAGTTGCCATTCCAGAAATATTTACATGATCTGTATCAGTTTCCTGCAGCTACTGTAATAAATTAACACAAATTGCAATGGCTTGGAACAAAAACAATTTATGCTCTCATGATTCTTGAAGCTAGATAGCCAGAGTGAGTATCGATGAACTGGAATTAGCACATCAGCATATCCAAATTCTCTGGGTTCTCTAGGGAAAATGTGTTCCTTGTCTCTTGCAGCTCCTGGTGACTGCCAGCATTCTTTTGCTTGTGGCTGCATTGTTATCTCCAAGGCCAACATCTTCCACTCTGCTCCATCTTCCCACTGCCTTTTCCTCAGCACATGTCAAATCTCTCTGAACCTCTCTTATAAGGACACTTGGGAGGGCATTTAGATACCACCTGGATAATCCAGCATCATCTCTCCATTCTTCAGATACTTAATCCATTTGCAAAGATCCCTTTACCAAATAAGGTAATATTTAAAACTTACAGGGAATTAGGACCTGATATCTTTATGGGTGTTATTTTTCAGCCTAACTTATGGACTATCTACAGTTTTTTATTTACAGTTATATAGACAGACATCAAACTTACCCAGTTCTTGAACCCAGTTCCACAAAGTAAAACTCATGTACCAAGGGAGAAAGCAGAACCACCCTCCAGGTGTGTCTAAGGAACACATGCCTTCACTTTCTAACATGCCAAAATGCCCACTTTGCTGAACCCTCCCAACAGCCTCTCTGCTCTCAGAATATATTTTAAAAATTGTTACCATGGTCTACACCTAGTGTGACCTGATTTATCCTTGTCTTATGATACACTCCCCTGTTCTCAGCAGCTTTTTCAATAACTGTAATTTAGGAAGTGCTGTCACCCAGGGGTCTCTACACTTGCTACTTCCTCCACCAGAATCCTTTTACCCCAGATTTTTTTTTTTTGGTCATCTTCTTCTTTTCATTCTGGCCTCAGTGGCAATGTTTCACAGAAGCCTCTGTTTTATTTTCTCTGATCTCATATCACTATTTAAAATGTCCCTGATTATTTATGATGTCATAATAGAACATAAACTCTTGGACAGTAAAAACCTCACTTGGCTTTGTTCCCTAGTCTGTCTCCAACGTTTGGCATAACCCATTCTCCCAAGATGTTACAAGAGTGGGTGCAACAGATGGAGAAGCAACTAACCGCCTACTTGACCCCTGATATGAATAAATCAATATAGTAGATATACAAGGGGAGGAATTAGAAGTTAGCATTAAAGAAACCCCTGCAAATATATCTCTAGAAAAACCTCTAAGAATGATAATTCTGTTCATGTCAAAGCACTCAAGTGCCTGTCAGGATTAGATGGGATTGTATCTTAGAAAAAAAAAAGAAAGCTAGGAGTAAAAAGATATTCCTAGTTTATATCCATTTCTCAACACTGTTATATTTTTCACAAGGAGCAAATATTTTTCCATGTAGATCTGAGCTTATGTTTATAAAAGAAAAATATTAATGCATTCTGAAGCTAATGTAATTAACTTCTCCATAAGTATATTTGACTTAGGATAAAAGGAAAGGAAAATAGTTCTACTCTCATTGTAGCATTTTAAAATGCTAGCTGTAAAAAGGGAGCCCCTTCATAATTACTTTCTAGATAGGGCCCTCAAGAGGGCCTGCTGTTGCAAAACAGCAGTGAGAGGGGCTACTTTGGAACATGTAATCACAAAATCATGATGTTACTGGTAATATTCCACTGGATGAAGCTCTCCAAAGATAAGAGTCATTAGCTATTATATAGCTCTTCTTGTTTGATAGATGATAATCAGTCAGCAAAAGATCATGTCAGAGTGCCCTTCAATTCCAATTTTGTATCACACTTGAAATCAATTTCAGATTCCATGTAAAAAGCGGCATTAAATAGTTTAAGATTCAATGCATAGGACAAAATGCCCCCCCCCAAAAAAAATCTATAAAGATCTAGCCCAAGTCTCCAATTCTACCATTTAGCATCATGTGACCTTGGGTATGCCTTTTTCTCTCCCTGGGTATTAAATCTTTCATGATCACAGAGAGGGCAATGTCACAAATTATTGCTGAAGATATGTCCAGATCTTAGATTTGGTAGATATTTACTTATTTTCACTAAGATCTTATATGGTGATAACTAATAAAATACTCCAGTAAAATCTGAGACACTGGATCTCATGCCAAGTAAGGTCTGAAAAAGGCTTATCTACTGATATGGGGTAGGGGAATGTCAGAAAGCACCATGGTTATTTTTCGATGAAAGACTTCAAGCAAGAAAGAGTTAATCCCTCAGTCTTACCTGTCTTGATCTGTTTACATGGGGAATTATTACCCTATTTCAACTTGAGTTTATGACACCAAATAGCCATAATTGTGGCTATTTTTCACATGATATAATGTACAACCAAAGAGTATTATAATTATTTCTGCACAATTCTCGAGACACCAAGGCCAGGAAGTTATGTCTTGACTGTTCTCAAGACCACTTAAATGGATGACTGCCCATACAGATTGGATTTCTCATCATGTCTGTGGAAGGCTCTCAAATAACCAATATAAGTAAGTGGTACAACACATCCTTTTACCTAAAACACCTCTACTTTTGATCCTAATGGTACCCATATTCTTATATATACTTCATAAAAAACAATAACCTTTTGTTTCTTCAAAGCATTTTCCACTCTGGGAGAGGCCTGGTCTCATTTCTTGGAAAGGTTCTATAAAAATGTTGGTGACTATACTTTTGAATACCAACCTCTTCCCTTTTTCAGAGGAATTTTTCCACTGAGAATAATGCAGACTTTATGAATTTTTTAACTGGCATCCTTTGTAATTTTTCCCCTCACTAAAATGGAAAATGGCCTTCTCAGGAAGCTTTTCTGAGCCTTAAAAATTTTAAGAGTATGTTTCTTTTTTCCACTTCTAAGTTTAGCCCACAAGAATGAGTGAGTTTAATCATTTCATGTGCTAATCACTATAAGATGCACATTTCTGAAAACCATCACTAACCAGTGAAATCACTGGTTGCCCTTTGCAGATTTACTGAAAGAAATGTAGCTATTTTGTGGCTTACTGCTATTCAAGGCCATTGATGTAAAAGGAACTTTCACAGGGCTAGTTCTCTAGGGGAATCCTCTGGGTCTCCTAATACCACACTCTCCATGTCTCCAGATGCTCAGAGACTTTATACTGCTATCCAATGCTCCAAATTCCAAAACACTCTCCTCTATGATCCCTAAATTGTGAAGAAGAACATTAATCTGATTAACTAAATTCACAACGATATGTATTGTCAATGGAAGCTGCTGTGTGTCCCTCCTGGGGTGCTGGTATCCTTGAGTTCCCCAAGTGACTGCAAAACAGAGAGGCTGAAGCCTACAGCATGAAGATACAATTGACTAGGCCTGTGTTGGCAGCTGAATCTATGCAACATCAGTAAAACTGAAATATTCCTAACACCAAATATAATTTGAGATGAGGTAGGAGCATGTTTACAATTTTCAGTAGAATGCAATGTCCTGGGCAGAGGTACAGCATGTATTAAGAGAATCTTCCCCACTCTAACCTCTCCCAGGTACTCTTCCTCCTAACCACCTTTGTGCCAGTAGAAAGAACAACTCACAGTAAGAAATGTAGTCCAAATTAAAATATTTCTATCTGCTCCCACTTTCAGATCCATTCTAGCACAGAAACAACTTTCCAAAGAAATGTAAGTCACTTTCCAAACCCTGAAAAAGCAAGAATTTATTTACTGAAAGTTTCTTCAAAAAGTATAATAAGGAGATGTTATGGAGAAAGTTTTTTTTAAAAAAAAAAAATTGTTAGTGATTGGAAGAGTACAGAGTCATTTACAGAAATGAGGGGGAAAGTCTCATTAAGGACAGGAACCAGATCAGTTTCATGAAAGCATAAGGCAGGAACTAATGGGCAGTGTGTTTAGAAAGCCACCATTGGGATGACTAAATCTCAATAGTTTTTCTGTTTCTGGATTATTTCACTTACATAGGAATCAGGATTGAGATGCTAGTGAAGAAATGGTAAAGATAGAGTGTGATCTAGAAAATATTATGACTTGGAGGCTTCTGGGTTACTCAATCCCAGGACTCAGGATAGGTTTCCTGCCCTGCAGTAAATGGCTGAGGAGCAGAACAAAGCTGAGTTCATAGAAGGGGCCCTGCAGTAATTGTTACCTTCCAACTTCATCTTCTCTGAATCACAGAGAGCAAGTGTTGGTACTTGGGAGCTCCCCCAAATGTTCTGAGTGCTGGGTAGAAACACAAAGAAATAGAGAGTAGCCTCTGTCTCTTTCCTTGTCAACAAATGGGACTGTCATAAAAGAGCCCGAAGACCAACAGCAGTCATGAGTTTCAGGAAGCACCTCTAAAAATTTTGGATAGTCTTATAACCTTGTTCAAACTAGAGATTTTACTTCCTTCCCATTTTTATAGTGCTACTGGGAATAACTAAAATCTCAATAAAAATAAGACTATCAGACACTCAAAGATCACATTTGATTGCAGCATGGGCTGCAAAATCGTAAAAACATAGCCAAATGGACAAAATTTTCCCAGATGGTTTCCTCTTGTTCTCTCTTTTGGGTGGGGAAGGGGGGCTTTTCGACCCAGAAAACTAACTTTTTTGTTTGTTTGTTTTCTTGTGATTCCACCACAAGAGGCAAATTGTAACATAAAATCTTTTGTACTGCAGCACTATGGCTGAGGTACCTCCCTTCTGCCCAAGAGCATTTGCTTTTAAAATAAAATCCACCAGGCTAGGGATAGATATAACAAGAAGAGAGGATTCTGACCTTATAGAAGGTGAATCTGCAAGGCAATGGGAGGGGAGCTTTTTGGGGGGTAGAAGCTCTTCTTATATCCCTCAAAACAGACAAAGGAGCCTCCATACATCCTCTCTAGGTAAAGTTGATCTAGGGTGTGTATATGTGTGTGTGTGTGTGTTTTATTATTTCTCAAGGTATAGTAATAACCCTGTACATTATTTCCAAGTGTTCAGCGTCACTGCTAAATGATAGATCTCAAAGCTCTGTGCAATGACTTATTAAACCCAAAGAAACTTTTTGTCATGGGAGAATTTAAACTGAGCAAGAGTACTAGATCATAATCTGAGCCATCATGTGTTGGTCTAAAATTATTATTTTAAGTAATAGATCTGACATCAAAGGTTTGGTTTTAGTTCCTGAATTTGCATTTGGGTTCACTATTAGAGTGGCACAAGAAAAGGACAGTGACATCACAGCAAGTAATTTTAAAGAGGGGCCTTAGCTGTTCTGAAAGAAAACGACCAAGAAATTGAGTACTCAGCAGATAAGGGCATGCAGAGCTCACCTTTCACAGTCAACAGAGCACATACACTCCCAAGGGGACGTGTTACATGGGTCTCATCTTCACTACTGCCACTGGCCACAAGTCATTATCAGAAAACACAGTAGTATAGAGATAATGGGAAATAACTCAGCAAAGGGTGTTTTTAGAATGTACTCTGGCATTTTAAAATAATTTATCAATGGCTGAAGCTTAATAATTTAGAAGAAAAAAATCAACAGAAATAATTATAATAATATATTGTTTTCAAAATAATAAAAGTCTACTTGGATACAAATAAAACAAATAGAAATATATATTCTTCTATTATCCCCAGCATTGACAATTTTTTCTCTAACACTAAACTAAGACTGCTTATTGAATTGTATTGTTTTAGAGTTTTTTTTTTTAAATTAATTTCATATTTGGCTTGATAACTGCAAAAGTACTATAAACTAGAGTTCACTCCTAGTTTTATGTTTGGTTTAAGTAATAGTATTCTAAAAATAATTTAAGTACACCTTGGGAGTTTAGGGGACTTGCTTTCTCCTTTAAAAGGGTCTATTAATAACTTACTATGGAGAAACACTACCTTTACCAGAATGAGAAGCAATTCAGCATACTTTGTAAGGTCCAGGGTAATGGAGACCGATTCGGTTTAAAATTCTGGCTCCACTTCTCTCTGGCAGTGTAATTCTCAACAAATGTCCTTATCTTATTTCCTTATCAGGAAAGTGTAATTATAGTATCTCCCTGATAGAATTGTGGTAAAATTAGATAGTGTACTGAAAACATAATTCCTAGGTCTTGGTAATTGATCAAAAAGTTCTAGCAATTAAAAGTGTTTCAGGTCTAACAGTTCAAAGCAGATATCAAGAAAAGGCAGTCATGGGTTGATTTTCCTAGATGGCCTTTGATATATCAGAAACCAAGTGGGGGTAGTATTATGGTCTATGAGCCACAGAGCTGTGATTTCCTAGATGGACTCCATTGCTTAGAAATTATATAAGAGATGACTGAGGAACAAGGCATAGGAGAACAGTATTTAGCAATTTTCAAGCCATATCAACTCTCCAATTTAATACAAGAACTTTTTAGTTCAACACCCAGTTGCTAAAGTGAAATGACAAAATTAAATGACTCGGTCAACCTCAAGGCTGGACAAATGATTATGCAGGTATTAAGAAGTCCTATGATAGTACAGAACCCTAACTTTTGGCTAGTTTTCTTAATCTTGTACATGCATTTCTGTGGCATTGTAGACCATCTTACATATGTCCCTTGATTCAGCATTGACTTAGCATGCTACCCCTATATTATCCTTACCCTTTTGTTTTCCAGATTTTTTATTGGTGCATTATAGTTGTAAGTGATGGTGGGATTTGTTGTTACATATTCATACATGCACACAATACATCAATATAATTTGGATAATTAGACTAATATCACTCCCCAGCACTTCCCACTCCCCTGGTCTCTTTCCTCTGTTTTATGGATCTCCCTTTGCTTTTCAAGAGATTCCCCTCCCCAACACCTTTCTTTTCCTTTTTCCTCTCCAGCATCCACATATAAGAGAAAACGTACAATCCTTCTCATTCTGAGTTTGGCTTATTCACTTAGCATAATGTTCTCTAGTTCCATCCATTTTCTTACAAATTGTATAATTTCATTTTTCTGTATGGCTGAATAAAACTCCACTTTGTATACATAGCACATTTTCTTTATCCATCCATCCATTGATGGACACCTAGGCTGGTTCCATGGTTTAGGTATTATGAATCATGCTGCTATAAATATGGATATGCATGTATCACTGTATTATGATGACTTTAATTCTTTAGGATAAATACTGAGGAGTGTTAGAACTGTCATATAGTAGTTTCATGCCTAGTCTTTTGAGAAACCTCCATATTGATTTCCATAACGGTGTAAAAGTGTTTCCTTTTCTCTCACCTATTCTCCAGCATTTATTGTTGTTGCATTCTTGATGATGGCCATTGTGAATGGAATGAGATGAAATCTCAGTGTAGTTTTGATTTACATTTCCCTAATTGCTAACAATGATGAACATTTTTTCCATATACTTGTTGGGACTTTATATTTCCTCTTTTGAGAAGTGTCTAATTCATTTGCTCATTTATTAGTTGGGTTTTTTTTGGCATTAAGTTTTTTGAGTTCTATAGAGAATTAGATATTAATCCTCTGTCAGAAAAGTAGCTAGAAAACATTTTCTCCCATTCTATGGGTTCTCTCTTCACATCCTCGTTTCCTTTCCTATGCGGAAGCTTTTTAATTTGGTGCTGTCCCATTTATTAACTCTTGGGATTGTTTCCCAAGGAAGGTCCCATTGAGGAAGTCAGTGACCTGCCTCTATGTTGGAGTGTTTACCCTACATTTTCTTCTAGGAGTTGCATAGTTTCTGGTCTAATTCTTAGGTTTCTGATCCATTTTGAATTCAATTTTTGTGCAGAGTGAGAGCCAAGGGTATAGTTACATTCTTCTAAATATGAATAGCCAATTTGTTCCAGCACCATTTGTTAAAAAGGCTGTCTTTTCCTCAGTGTGTTTTTTGTACCTTTATCAGGAATCAAATGACTGTAGATGAGTTTTTCTGTGTCTTCAAATCTGTACCACTGGTGTACGTGTCTGTTTTTAAGCCAGTACCATGCAGTTTCTGGTACTCTATGAAGCTCTGTAGTATAATTTGGATTCAGGTATTGTGATGCCTCCAGCATCTTTTTTTGGCTTACAGTTGCTTTGGTTATTCTGTTTTGTTTTGTCTTTTTTATTCTTCCAAGTGAATTTTAGGACTGATTTTGTTCCTAGTTCTGTGAGGATTGTCATTATCCTCTTTCTAACAAGATTAAATGATTTCTCTTAAAGCAATGATTCCCAAAGTGTAGTATATTATCCTTCAAATGGACTTGAAATACATCTTAAAATTTTTACTAGTTAGAGAGAATAGATATAATAGGTGGAGATTCTGAACCATCCAAAGGGCTATTGTCTAAAAATTTTTAAAAGTTTGAGAATAACTACAGCTTTGGCCTGGCTAGTGATCTAAATAAGGGATCCTACACAGAGTGGTCTTCCTCTAACTATAGTGGGTATTCCATCACACCCACATGGATGTGTGTCTTCTATTTGAGAGAAAATTACTGTCAAAATGGTTATCTTTAATTTTAAAAAAATTTAAAAATAAATATCCTTCCAGAATTTCATAGTGATCCTAAAGGAGATGTATTATACAACATATTCCTTGAATAAAAAGGGAGTACTATGGCAGTAAAGCCAGACTAAGATTGGAAGCTTGGATCTGCCAATTCCTGCCTGTGTGATCCAACAATACAGGATAAATCCTACAGTGTTATGTAAATTTTATGATATGAGAAAATTTTATAAGAACATTATGAAGTTCAGAGTTGGCCAAATCATGATCAAAATTAAATGAAGTATGTTGATCCAAAGCATCCTAAATAATTCTAGCTGCAAAGAATTTAATTCTGGAGGAAATGTAAGTTATTTACTCTCTTGGTTTATAATATGAAGTTGAGGAATGGAGGATGAGAATCAAATGAAAAATAAACTAGTACAATAAAAATATTGTCTTAAATTCAGTATGATATACTATAGAATAGGAACTTTCAATCCTGATGTAACCACTTTATCTAAAGACCCAAATCGGTATCAAAATATTATGTTTTCTTGGAGTGTGCTCATACTCTGGGTTCTGTATACAATCCTGGAACTAACTACTATTTTTGTTAGGAATGCTGAATTTTTTTAGTGAACCTGCAGTTGTAAACTGGCTTTCACACACTCAACTCTACCAAGGGGCATATGGCAAGTATGTTTAAGTAATCAAGGTTTTCTCCAGTTACCTTCCATGACACATTTCTTCCTTCACCTCTGCTTTCTTTGAACTGCCCAAACTCCAACCCACAATTATTTTCCACTCTACCAATACCTAAGTCTACCTTCAGAAGATCCTTTCTACACTTGGCATTTTACATCCCATCTGTGGATTTTGCTGCATAAAACAAAATTCCTTAGACCCATTCCATACTGACATAATTTAAATATGAAATAAAATGCTTGAGTTTTAGGTAGTGTTAGTTTTCCATTGCTGTGTAAGAATTATCACAAACTTAAATATTTAAGCAACACCCATATATTATCTCACAGATGTGGTAGGTTAGAAGTCCAAGCATGGCTTTGCTACCTCTTTTGGTCAAGGCCTCAAAAAGCTGAAACCAAGGTGTCAGTCAAAGATGTAACTCCATCTGAGGTGTAGAGTCCTCTTTCAAACTCATTCACTCTATTGGCAGAATCCAGGTCCTTGCACATTTGGGAGATGGATATTCCCATTCCTTGCTAGCTGTTGGCCAGGTGAAAGGGGTTGTCACCTCCCAGTGGCTATCCAATGTTCTTTACCATGTGACCCATATAGGCAGATCTCAGTGTGGTTGTCTATTTTGTTCTAGGCCAGCAGAAAAGTTCTTGTGCCTCATCTCTCTTTCTTCCAAATGTTTTAGTCTTGGTTAAGGTTTCAGTTGATTAGGTTAATTCCCATTTTAAATCAACCCTAACTTCCTTTTGATTTACTCCAAGTCAACCACTTGAGATCTTCCATTCTTATTCAGGTTCCACTGTCTTATTACTTCATGTTTATTCAAAGAATGCATTGTAGGGGCTGGGGTTGTAGCTCAGTGGTAAAGCATTTGCCTAGCACATGTGAAGCACTGGGTTCGAGCCTCAGCACCAACTAAAAATAAATAAATAAAATAAAGGTATTGTGTTCATCTACAACAAAAAATATATTTTTTAAAAAAGAATCCATGTATAATACAGTTCCTCAAGGATCATTATACATTGTAGAAGGATATTTTTCATTTTCATTTTTAAATGTTTTTAATTATAGATACTGTTTTATTTCTTTAGTTACATGTGACAGTAGATTTCATTTTGACAAAATCATACAAGCATGGAATATATCTTATTCTGTTTCTAACTCCAGTATCCCTCCTTCCCCTTCCCTACCCCCTGCTATCTTCCCTTTATTCTTTCTGCCACTTGCCCACAGTTATTTTTTAAATTAATTCCTCATGGATGTACAAGATGGTGAGATTCACTGTGGTATATTCATATATGTACATTGGAAAGTTATATTAGATTCATTCCACTGCCTTTCCTTTTCCTCTCCCTCCTCCCTTCCCTTTATTCTCCTTTGCCTAATTCACAGAATTTCTGCTGCCTGCCCCCACAATTATTGTGAGTTAGCTTCTACATATCAGATAAAACATTCAACCTTTGGTTTTTGGGGATTAGCTTATTTCACTTAGCATGATAGTCTCCAGATCCATCTATTTACCAGAAAATATCATAAAATCATTATTATTTATAGTGGGGTAATATTCCACGTGTATATATACCACATTTTCTTTATCAATTTATCTGTTGAAGGGCATCTAGGTTTGCTCCATAGCTTAGGGTTTGTGAACTGTGCTGCTATAAATATTGATGTGGCTGTGTCACTGTATTGGAACCAAAACAGGCATGAAGGCCAATGGAATAGAAGATACAGAGCCAAACCCACATAAATACCCACAAAAATATACACACATACATTGCTGGTAGGACTGCAAACTCTGGAAAGCAGTGTGGAGATTCCTGAAAAAACTAGGAATGAAGCCGTCATTTGACCCACTTATCCCACTCCTTGGTATATATCTAAGGTACTGTTTTAAAAGTGCTATTTCCCTCAATGCATGACCACAGGTGTAGAAGGCCACTTACCAAGGGACCCCACTTGCATCTGCAAAATTCCTTCACCTTACACAGTGAAATTCATTGTAATCACAATTTTGCCATAATCAATAGCACGGACTTTTACAGGAGCATATGTAAGAAGGTAGGACTCTTGGGAAACATTTTGGATTCTCCCTACCATATACACCTTCCTACACTGATACTCCTGATTTTCATCCTATAGAGCCTCAAAAGTTTTAAGCCTGGGGTTCTTCAATGAACCAGAAACTTCTACAGATCACAAATGAACAGGACTCTTGTGCTTTCTAGTATGTACTGTCCTTTTCATATCCAAAGGGGGAATGAAGGACTGAAAGACAGGAGACAACAACTATCATTTATATTTGTATATAAGGTTGATCTCGTTGCCTTTCAGATGAAAATACATGATAAATTCTCCACTTAAAAATATGTAAAGTGGGCTGGGGATGTGGCTCAAGCGGTAGCGCGCTCGCCTGGCATGCGTGCGGCCCGGGTTCGATCCTCAGCACCACATACATACAAACAAAGATGCTGTGTCTGCTGAAAACTAAAAAATAAACACTAAAAAAATTCTCTCTCTCTCTCTCTCTCTCAAATAAAATATGTATAAGTAAAAAAATTTTAAAAACATGTGTAAGACTATATAGCACTTGTAACCATTTTTAACCACATATGTAAGACATAAGCATAAAGGAGTTAGCCAGAAATATAATTATTAAAATTAATATGTCTTAAAAATAAAAAAAATATATAAATTGCTTATACAGAATATTTTATATTTCAAAGGATATAACTGAGAAAAATTTAAAAATGAATTCAATGGTCAAGGTGAAAGCTTTTTAGACTGTTCTTGTAACAATAGCTTTTTCCAAAAATTCATTTTTAGGATGCCCAAAATAGAAAGTGCACTGAACATCTGGTTCTTTCAGAGTCCATTATGTGCAATAATTTATGGCAAATAATTCATATCCCAGCTCAAAAGTGTGTACCCTTGCCTTGTTCCAAGAATATCCCTGTACCAAAAATACACAGAAATAAATTGTCTTTGGATTGTGCAACAACCTCATGATTTGGGATTCTGTTTCCAAAAACTTATGAATGACAGGGTTTTAGAAATAAATTTAAATGGGCAAAACAAAGGACAAACTTCAATAGGAACTCATCAGTCAAAATTAAACAATTTTGAAATGTTCTGAAGAACTATAGAAATTTTGGAGTGAATATCTAATTCAGCTAAATCTCAATATGTTGATCTACTGATTTCTTTGTTGAGGAAATATATTTCACAAGAGATTACAGAGAAAGGGAAAGGTGGAAATTAAGCAATGTGAGAGTCTATTGGTGTTAGTGTGCAAGCAGGACATGAAAGCCTTCCCTCTGAATTTGCAGAGCATGCAATGGAAACATGATCAGAAATCATGCCTCTATGTTTCCCACTTCTTCTTAAAGTTTCAGTTTGGTTGAATGAGCAAGGCTTTTTCCTCTACCAAAACAATGTTTCTGATCCAGTGGGAGAAGCATGAAGGCCACAGTTAAGTTCCTTGAAGACCATGATTCTTTAAAAAAATAAAACTAAAAAGTCCACCTGTTTTATTGGTCTCTGCTCATCAGATTCAGAGAGAAAATTCTTTACAGAAAACTGACAATAACATGTTTTCTTTCTTTTCTTCCTCTTCGAATACATTGTGGGGTCATTCATAACAACGTTTCAAAATGTGCATTTCTCAATGTGATCCCTCACCTTAGTTTCATTAATAAGCAAAGCAGCTTTAGGGACCAAGCTCTAGATAAACCCACTTAATAAAATAGGAAACACAGCAGCTCAACTTATAAAGCAATTAGGTCATCAAGCATGTAAAGAATTCCCCTAATCTTCTATATTACTTAGTTACAAATAAATATTTGACATAAATGTGGGATGGGGTCATAAAAAGGAGAAATTAAAGTTAGCATGTTAGGAGTCACTGTCAATTAAAGATCAGAAAGATAAAAGATAATAAGAAATTATCACATAGAAAAAGAAAGGAAGATTCAATATAAAATTTTCAATTTACATATATGGTCTCAGTGGGAACAAAAAAATCTCTTTTACAAAAACCAACCAAGTAAAAAGTATCTAAATTGTAACAAGTTAGATAACATGTTTAGCATTATAGAAAACTTACAAATTGAGATTTATCCATTTCAATATTAATTCTTAATATCTTTTAAACAACACCTTGTAAACAATTCAAATATCTGCTTTTTTTAAGACACTTTTCTTTTTCTGGTGCAGATGATTGAATCCAGGGCCTCCTGCATGCACCAAGCATGCATTTTACCACTGAGCTACATCCCCAGCCCTAGACTCTTGATCATTCTGAAACTTCCCTCACACTTAGATGATCCAAACTTTCACTGAGAATAAAGACATTAGATAGCTCTGTTCTCTTTCCTCACTATGAACATCTCCCAATTATTCTCTTTTAAAGGAATATATTCCTTTGTCCCATCCTACCCACCTCACCACAGCAAATCCTTCTGTTCCTATACTAAATTATATCCATTTTACCTCTTCCTGAAAACAACTCTATTAATTTTTTGGCCCTCCCCTTCCTAAGGGGAAGTATACATTAAAATGGCCATGAAGGCAAATATAAAGAAACACAGAGGCTAAACACAGAGGCTAGACACAGGGGCATATGCCTGTAATTCCAGCTACTCAGGCGATTGAGGCAGCAGGATCCCAAGTTTCAGGCCAGCCTGGGAAACCTAGCAAGACCTTGTCTCAAAACAAGAAATAAAAAAGATCTGGGGGATGTAACTCAGTGGTAGAGGGTTCGAGCTGCTCTGTTTACTGTTCTGTGTGACAAAACAGTAAAGAAAGAAACTAAAGAAGATGCTAGAAGATGGAATGACCTCTCATGTTCTTGGATAGGCAAAATTAATTTTGTTAATATTATCATATATCCAAAAGTGATCTACAGATCCAATGCAATTCCCATCAAAATGCCAAAGATATTCTTTACATAACTAGAAGAGTAAAATCCAAAAGTTCATATGGAAGGACAAAAGATCCAGATAGCCAAAGCAATCCTGAGTTAAAAGAGCAAAGCTGAAGGCATCACAATACCCAATTTCAAATGACAATACAGAGTCATAGCAGCAAAACTAGCATGGTCCTGGAATACTAATAGACATGTAGACTAATAGAACAAAATAGAAGACACAGAGAACAAGCTACATTCATGTGATTTGTGACAAAGGTACCAAGAATACATGTTGGAGAAAAGACAGCCTCTTTAACAAATGATTCTAGGGAAACTGAATAATCATATGGAAATGAATGAAACTAGATCCCTATTTTATATTCTATGCAAAATCAACTTAAAATGCATCAGAGATTCAAGTCTAAGACCAAAAGTTTTGCAATTATTAGAAAATAAAAGGGGATACTTCAACACATAGGCACAAAAATTTTGCAGTTATTAGAAAATAAAATGGGGGTACTTCAACATACAGGCCTCTTCATCCTGAAGAAGACCCCATATAGCTCAAGAAATAAGAATAAGAACCAGTCAATGAGACAGCATCAAGTTAAAAGTCTTATGCAGAGCAAAGGAAACAAGAGAGTGAGTGAGAAGAAAATTGACAGAATGGGAGGACATCTTTGCCAGTTACTCTCTGACAGTATTAATATCCACAATATATAAAGATTTCAAAATACAACTGCTGCCAGGTATGGTGGTACATGCCTGTAATATCAATGGCTTGGGTATTGGAGGATATATATATATATTTGTTCAAGTCATTAAGGCAGGGAGGCCACTCCTCTAGGAACACCTGGGTTGAAATCTGCCAGTTCAAGAATGGATTATGTTGCCCCCGTCTTAGTTCACAACCTTAGGGTCAAACAGCCTTCTGGAGATGGGTGTAGCCTGCCAAACACCAATCAATCTGTTTATCACAAGACCCCAGCCATACAGAGAAGCAAGCAATGAAAAAAGACTCCTCCCAGTGAAACCTCATCCCTGCCTTTGATGTACTCCCCCTTAAATAAAGAATTGGTGTATTTTTCAGTTGTTCAGTTCCAGTTCCTATCAGGACTGGAAGATCCATCAGGTGCTCTGCTTTTTAAATCTAACCTGTAGCTTTGCCCTATCTCTTACTGATAATTTCAGATGTTTTATTTTCCCAGGTGGTTCATACCCCCCAAGCAGGAACCTGCTCTGTCAGGGTGCTGGCTACCCCCTCACTTTGGGGCAGAGGCAGAAGGATTGCAAGTTCAAAGCCATTCTCAGCAACTTAGCAAGGCCCTAATCAACTCAGTGAGACCCTGTCTCCAAAACAACATACAAAAGTGGGGAGCATAAGGATGTGGCTCAGTGGTTAAGCACCCTTGGGTTCAACCCCCAGTAGTAAGAGATACTAGGAACATACCTCAACATTGTAAAAGCTATATATACTAAACCCAAGGCCAATATCATTCTAAATAGAGAAAAACTGAAAGAATTCCCTCTAAAAACTGAAGCAAGACAAGGATGCCCCTTTCACTACTGACCACTCCTATTCAACACAGGTATTGAAACCTTAGCTAGAGAAAGCAATTGAACAAAAGAAAGAAATTAAAGGGATACAAGTAAGAAAAGAAGAGTTCAAACTATCCTAATTTGTCAATGCAAAAGACCCAAAAACTCCACCAGAAAGCTTCTAGAACTCATAAATTAATTCAGCAAAATAGGAGGGTATAAAATAAATACTCATAAGTCAATTGCATTCCTACATACTAGTGATGAATCAGCTGAAGAGAAATCAGAAAAACTATCCTATTTTTACTATAACCTCAAAAAAAAAAAAAAAGGAAAATATTTGGGAATCAATCTAACAAAAGAGGTAAAAGACCTCTACAATGAAAACTATAGAACACTGAAGAAAGAAATTGAAGACCACCTCATAAAATGGAAAGATCTCCATGTTCTTGGATAGGCAGAATTAAATATCAAAATGGCCCTACTACCAAAAGTTCTAAACAGAATTAATGAAATTCTTATTAAAATTCCAATGACGTTCTTCATAGAAATAGAAAAAGCAGTCATAAATGTATTTAGAAAAATACAGAATTAATGCAATTCTTATTAAAATTCCAATGACGTTCTTCATAGAAATAGAAAAAGCAGTCAAGAAATTTATTTATAAAAATATGCGGTCCAGAAGAGCCAAAGCAATCCTTAACAAGAAAAACAGTGCAGGAGGCATCATAATACCAGACCTTAAATTAGACTACAGAACCATAAAACAGAAACAGCATGGTATTGGTACCAAAATAGACATGAAGTCCAATGGAACAGAATAGAAGACACAGAGACAAACCCTCATAAATACAGTTATTTCATATTAGACAAAGGCACCATAGACATACATTGGAGAAAAGATAGCCTCTTCAATAAATGGTACTGGGAAAATGGGAATCAAAATGTAGTAGAATGAATTTGAAACCCTATCTCTTACCCTGCACAAACCTCAACTTAAAGTGGATCAAAGACCTAGGCAGTAGACCAGAGACCCTGTGGTTACTAAAAGAAAAAGTGGGTCTGCCTCTTCATCATGTAGGCTTAGGAACAGACTTCCTCAATAAGATGCCTAAAGTGCAAGAAGTAAAATCAAGAATCAATAAATGGGATGGTATCAAACTAAGAAGTTTCTTCACAGCAAAGAAAATAATCAAGAACATGAAGAGAGAATATGGGAGAGAATCTTTGCCACCTGCACCTCAGGTAGAGCATTAATTTTATGGTTATAAAAAGAACTCAAAAGACTTAACATGAAAAAAAAATCAATAAGTGGGCAAAGAAACTGAACAAGCACTTCACAGAAGTAGAAACACGAATGATCAAAAATATATAAAAAAATTTTCAACATCTTTAGCATTTAGAGAAATGCAAATTAAAACTACACTGAGATTCCATCTCATTCCAGTGAGAATGGCAATTATCAAGAATATAAGTAACAGTAAACATTGGCGAGGATGTTGGGGGGAAAGGTACACTCATACATTGCTGGTGGGACTGCAAATTGGTGTAACTACTCTGAAAAGCAGTATGGAGATTCCTTTGTAAACTTGGAATGGAACCACCATTTGACCCAGCTATCCCACTTCCTCAGTTTATACCCCAGATCAATATGATCTGCTCACCACTATCCTCCATGCTTGGCCCACTACATAATAAGCAAGGCATTCTGGATACAACCAGATTCACAACTATTGACAACAACTTGGGGAAGAGTCTCAACAAATTTTTCATTAAAGCAAAATTTAGGTCTCTTGAGGCACTTGGTATGATCTAATGATGTAGTCTCCTTTGGTTAGAGAAGACATAGTCTTAATCACAGTAGTGAATTCATTTATTCTTCTTTACAGTTATTTCTCAACAACTCACCTGTACCGAACTCAGTAATATTCCCAGACCTGAAGAAGAATATTTATTGGCTAACAGTTTTGTATAGTAGTTCTCTGAACTCCCCAGGTCAAATCTGGGGCATTCTCTGCTGGAGGATTAATTGACGTAATTAGCGACAGCTCTTGAGTTATTCAAGGGGCTTTTATGCAAATAGCTTAGCTACGGATTGTACTGAACAGACTCTGAAAGGTACCATGAAAAGAAATACTGGTAAAAGGTTGATTGTGGAAACAAACTTTAAGCCATAAAAGTGAAAAGTCAAGGTCCGTGAGATAAGTGAAAGGTCAGTGCACTCAGAAAAATAAAACAACTCAAAAAAAAAAAAAAATATATATATATATATATATATATTAGTAGAACTTTACAGCAAGGAAAAATCACCCCTACAAAGTTCATGGCTTAACTTCTACTACACAAGTGTGGGTATGCAGGCTATTACCTGCCAAAGAGGACTCCTCTGAGGATAGACATTCTCAGGACTAGAAGAGATGATGTAACGTATACTTATGACCCCTCTACCAGTGTTTACACACTCATAAGTCTCTTATTTCACACACACACACACAGAGAAATATATAATAATGAGAGGTATTAGAATCTGCTAGTGAAAGATGGGCTAAAAGTAGAGGAAAACATAGTACGTAAGTCAAACTTGGACATAAGTGGTGATGGAAAAGGAAAGCATATTAAACCAAGACTGGTACTGTTTGGTTTTACTTTTTTAATATGGCTACTGGAATATTTAAAATTCTAAGTGGAAGCTGGGTATGGTGGTATGTGCTGGTAATCACAGCTATTTGAGAGGCTGAGGCAGGACGATCATGAGTTGAGGCCAGCCTGAGCAACACAATGAGACCCCATTTCCCCAAATAATAATAAATAAATAAAATAAATTATACATGGCTCACAACTTATGACTCACATTATATTTCTACTGGACACATTATATTTCTTCTGGAACCACCACTGGTGGGGGAAAAAAAGAGAAAAAAAACAAATTTTAAAGTCAATAGAGAAAATAAAAAATTAAAATAATCAAAAGACAGGAAAGAGTAAAGGAAAAAAAAAACTAAAGGAATATAAAATTAAAGCCATGATCACCAAAATAGTAGACTTAAACACAAATATGTCAATAGTTTATTAAATATGAAACTAAAACTCTGATTATAAAGCATATGTTGCTATTTTGGTCCAAAAAAAAAAGCAACACACTGAAAAACAGCTACCAATTAATAAATAATGGATTTAAAAGATAAAGTTTGGGTTTTAGTAAGCTTTTTCACTGTTGTGACCAAAAGACCTGACAAGAACAATTTTAGAGGAGGAGGTTTATTCATGGTTTCAGAGAACAGTCTCAGTTTATAGACTGCCAACTCCATTGCTCTAGAGTTTTTTCACATGCTCTTCGTGTGAAAAAAACATCATGGCAGAAGAGTGTGGTAGAGGAAGTAGCTCAGAACATGGCCACCAGAAAGCAGAAAAAGAGTGTTCCACTCATCAGGAACAAAATATAAACACCAATGGCATGCCCCTAGTGACCTATACCCTCCCACTAAAACCTACCTACCAATAGTTAGCATCCAGTTAATTCATTCAAGTGATTAATGCACTGATTAGGTTAAGGCTTTCCTAACCCACTCATCACTGTGAACTTCCTTGCATGGTCTCACAAATGAGCTTCTGGGGACACCTCATGTCTAAACCATGACAGCATGTAAACACTACATATAAGAAAGGTGTATTATGTGATAGTGAAAGTATTAAATTAGAAACCAACAATTAAAAGATGTTTAGAAAACTTGCAAAATATTTAGAAAGTAAACACAATGCTTACAAATAACTCAGGAGTTAAATATACCACAAGAGAAACATTAAAATATATTTTAAACTAAACTACATGATAACAGCATCTCAAAATTTTTGAGATGCAGATAATATAGTACACTTTTAAGAAAATTTAAAACTTAAAGGACCATTTTAGTAAATAAGAGTACATTATCTGTGCTTCTAATTTAAGGAATTTTAGAAAAAAGTACAAAATGGACAGAAAAGAAGGGGAAAAGAAAAAACAATAACAAAATAGTAAAGACCAATAGAAAACAAGTAGAAAAAAATTAAAGATTTTTTTGAAAGACCAGTAATAAATTTGAACAACTTCTAGAAAGTTGATAAAAAATATAAATTGAATAAAGAAAACACAAATTCTGAATATAACAAATATAAAACAAAATATAACAAAGATATAACAAATAAGGGTATCACTATTTGTACTATATACATTAGGTGGAAAATAAATAGTAGGAACAATGCAACTTCTATTAAAATCCCAATGACATTCTTCATAAAACTAGAAAAAGCAATCATGAAATTCCTCTGAAATAATATGAGTCCCAGAATAGCCAAAGCAGTCCTTAGGAAGAAAAGTGAAGCAGAAGGCATCACAATACCAGAACTTAAACTATACTACAGAGCAATAGTAACAAAAACAGAATGTATTAACACCAAAATGGACGTGGAGACCAATGGTACAGAATATAAGACACAGAGACAAACCCACATAAATACATTTACCTCATACTAGACAAAGGCACCAAAAACATACATTGGAGAAAAGATAACCTACCTATTCAACAAATGGTGCTGGGAAAAACTGGAAATCCATATGTAGCAAAATGAAATTAAACCTCTCTCACCATGCACAAAAATCAACTCAAAGTGGATCAAAGTCTTAGGAACTATAACAGAGACCCTGCACCTAATAGAAGAAAAAGCAGGCCCAAATCTTCATCGTGTCAGTTTAAGACCTGACTTCCTTAACAAGACTCCTAAAGCACAAGAAGTAAAATCAAGAATCAATAAAGGGGGTGAATTCAAACTAAAAAGTTTCTTCTCAGCAAAGGAAATAATCAATAACATAAAGAGAGAGCCTACAGAATGAAAAAAAATCTTACAACATGCACATCAGATACAGCACTAATCTCTAGGATATATAAAGAACTCAAAAAAAACTTAACACCAAAAAACCAAATAACCCAATCAATAAATGGCTAAGGAGCTGAACAGACATTTTACAAAAAAGAAATACAATCAACCAACAAACATATGAAAAATGTTCATCATCTCTAGCAATTAGAGAAATGCAAATCAAAACTAAGATTTCATCTCACTCTAGTCAGAATGGCAATTATCAAGAATACAAGTAACAATAAATGTTGACAAGGATGTGGGGGAAAAGGTATACTCATATATAACTGATGGGACTGCAAATTGGTGCAACCACTATGGAAATAAGTATGGAGATTCCTCAGAAAACTTGGAATGGAATCATCCTTTGACCCATCTATCCCACTCCTTGGTGTATACCCAAAGGACTTAAAATCAGCATACACAGCCACATCAATGTTTATAATAACTCACTTCACAATAGCTAAACTATGGAACCAACCTAGTTGCCCTTCATCAGATGAATGGATAAAGAAAATGTGGTATATATACACAATGGAATATCACTCAGCCTTAAAGAAGAATGAAATGGCATTTGCAGGTAAATGGATGGAACTGGAGAATTTCATGCTAAGTGAAATAAGCCAAGCCCCCCCCACCAAATGAAGGCCAAATATGTTCTCCGATAAGCAAATGCTGATCCATAATGGGAGAGGGAGGTAGGGAAGAATGAAGGAATTTTGGATTGGGCAAAGGAAAGTGAGGGGAGGGGAGGGAGTAGGGAATGGGAAGGACAGTGGAATAAGAAGGACATTATTACCCTATGTAAACACATGATTATACTACTAGGGTGACTCTGAACCTTGTACAGCCAGAGGAATGAGAAATTGTGCTTCATTTGTGTGCAGTGTGTCAAAATGCATTCTACTGTCATGTATAACTAATTAGAACAAATTAAAAAATAAAAGTTTTTAAAAGATTAAAACAGTAAAAATTTTTTAAAAAGACCATAAAAGCACATTATAAGAAAAGAATATTAAAGGCTAGTATCCTTCATGAGCATAGATAATAATTAATAATATAAAGACATGGAATATAGAAATGCATAAAAACTGTACGTCATAACTAGTGGAGTGTATTTTAACAATGTAAAATTGACTTAATTTATGGATTCAAATCTAGAGTAACAGATTAAAGGAAAATAAATGCACAGTCGTTTTAATAAATGCAGAAAAATACTGACACAATTTACCATCCATTTTTGTTAAATAAGAAGAAAATTTCTCAACTAAAGAACTCAAAAAACTTAACACCAAAAAACTAAGAAGCAAATTTTTCAATATAACAAGCAACATACAGAAAACCCCCAGCTAATAATATATTGACTTTGAAATATTGAACATCTTTCTCTAAAATCAGAGTAAGATAAGGACATCCATTCTTCTCACTTCTGTTTGACAGTGTACTGAAGGCCCTCTCCAGTAAGGTAAAAGAAAAAGGCATAAAAATGGACAGAAAAAAATAAAATTTATTTTACTTGATATAGAGAAATTGGAGTGAATATAGCATCTAAAAACAAATCCTAGTTTATAAAAATGTTATGACTGAAATGCTGTAGATAAAGAGCAATATTCTCTTTGATAAATTGTGCTAAATCAGCTGGATAAAGAATTTGGCTTTGATCCCTTCCTCATATCATATACAAAGATCAGCTTCATATGATTCTAAATATAAATGCTAATAATAAAAGAACAAAACTTTTAAAAGGTAACATAGAACAATATACTCATGGTCTTGAGTTAGGCAAAGATTCTTTTTTAAAGGAGAAAAAGACTGAAAAATTGTAATCATTAAAAAAAAACAAAACTTTAATTCATCAAAATAATCCATGAAAAGGAGAATCAAGCCATAGAAGGAAGAAACTATTCACATTCAATAATTTCCATAAGTCAACAAGGAAAAGAAAGCCAGATAACCCACTTAAAATGGCAGGGATTGGGGGAGGGCTTAAATAGGCTCTTCAAAATGGATAACATTCAAATACACAACAACATAAATCCCTGACATCTGGAATACTGTCAAATATAAAATTGGTTTAATCACTTTAGAGGACTGTTGGGCAGTACCTTTAGCAGCTGAATTGTCACAGGCCCTATGATCTGTCAATTCTACTTCAAGACATATACTAAAAGAAATACTGAGACATAGAAGCAAGGGTGTTCTTGTCCAGTACCAGGACTAGGGATCAATATTTAAGAGGTGCTAGGGCTCAATATTTAAGGAGCACTCATCTCAGGGTCACACCTATACTGGCATCATTGTGGCATTGGGTGCTTCCTTAGATTTTGCTTTCCAGGCACTCTTGTCTCAACCAAGTTCCAGTTTGCTCCTGGCAGTGTTCATGAGAGTCCAAATGCCCAAATATCCATCAACTGCAGAACACATGAGTAAATTATGTAATACTTAAGGATTTACTACATAGCAGTGGGGAGAATGAACTAGTAAAGAGCAACAATATGTATCAATCTCACAAATGTAATGTTGAAGAAACCTGTCACTAAGTAGTAGATGATTTCATTCATTAAAATATCAGAAACAAGCAAAACTTATCAATTACCATAGAAATGAGAGTTGTCATTAATTTCAGAAGGGATAAGTATGAGGATACTCAAGGGACACTTCTAGAGTCCTGGCAAAATCTGTCTTGATGCAGTTATGGAAGTATGTACACTTTGTAAACAACCATTTAGATGGACACATTCATTATGATATCTAATGATACATATTACATGTATATTATTTTTACTTATGATTTCCTCAATTCTCTAAGTGTGATTCAAGTAAAAAGTTTGCCAAAACATCAATCACTGGAAAATGAGTATCAAATTCTAGTTATGTTGAGGAAAACAGAAGTGGGTACCGTAACTGGTGAGTACCAAGGGCTTTCTCTGTACATGTGATGTTTTATTAGTTTTAAATTACACTGAAACAAATATAGTAAAAGAATATAATTTGAGAAGGGTGAACAATAAATACATTGTTCATTGTTTTTCTCTTTAGCTTTTTGTTTCAAATTTTTCTTACTTTTAGAAAACCAATGTGGGTTCGTTCTGTGGGACTGGGATGTGATCCACCAAGAGGACAGTGCAACCCACATAACTATCAACACCTCTTGAAAAATGCTATAAAGTGCTGTCTTCCACAGTAGACTTCTCATTCTGCTCCCTGCCAAGGCAGAATATGATATTTGCAGCTAGCCTTTCAATTTCATTGGAGAAAATCATGCAAAATGTGGAGAGCTTGTTTTAGTATTTCTTGAATATTACAAGTTTTGAAATCAAAGCTGCAGGAAAAATATTCTGCCCTCTGTATCTCTATTGAAGTCTGGTGTTCCTTGAAAAACAACTTATAAGTGGTTCTGCTCACCTCTCACAGATCCCAAATCATAGAAAAGATAATAAATAAGATAAACTTTACACTTGGGGGAACTTCTGTGTGACAGGCCTTCAACTGTGGACATAAAACTGGAAGAGTTTATTTGCCCTCTTCCTTTTGCCCTTTTAGCTTAGTTTTATCAGAAACTACTAGAAACATTGGAATTTTTCATTGCGTTTCAGTTAGCTTTCTGTTCATTTCCATTTCAGAAATGGCTTCCTCTCACATATTAGAAATAGACTCTAGAAATAGTTCTCCAGCTGCTATGTCACTGCTGAGTGGAAGACTCCTATGCCATTGTTGTGGTCAGGACAGAACCAAATGAAGAGCTTTCATACAGACACAAAGTAGCTCAGCGCTCTGTATTCAATTTGTGCTAGACTTTTCTGCAAACCTGTTCCTGACCTCAACTGACTCCAATTCTGTTTCCTCTGGCCTCAGTTAAAAGTGAGAACAGGGGGAGGTCCATCTGGTTGGATCCAAAGGGACATGGTGGCAAACTGACCACATGGAAAAACTGAGGTCGGTATGATAGAGGGGAAAGAGCAATGGGCTTAAGACACAGAAGCTCTACAACAGAATTATGGCTTTCTGAATGACCAACCTCTGCAAAAGGAATAAGGTGAAACCTCTCTCTCTTCCTGGAGTTGTGTGTGGTTCATAAGCAGGGAAATGTTGAGGATGTCACATGGGCACAAGGCATTAACAGAAAGTGCCTTTCACTGGTTCTTCCACTATTCCATAGTCTGGAAAATACTTTGCAATTTATCTTTGTCAGGTTTTATTCTATTCTCCATACACTCATTACTCAATATACTTTGGTTTCATTTCTTCCACCTCTTTCCACAACTTCTCAACAAGCTGTTTGTTGTCCTCATCACATACTCGGAAGCGTCAAGGTATTTGAGCTTTTGCATTTCTTGGCTTCTCTTTAAATTTTGATGTGTCTGAAAGGCCATCTTTTAGGTTGAAATGAAGGACAGGCCAGTCACAAGCAGATCAGGTGACAGCACCTCACAAAGGACAAGTTAACCAGACATTACTGAGTCACCATGGGGATGAGGTTCATGGAGATGAGGTCAAGAAGGGTCAAGGTTTTGAAGAGAAGTGATTATGAACCATGAGCAAGGAAATCTTTCCTAGCCATATGTGGCCCTATAGTTTTTGTCAGATTGCATGCTTTGGAACCTCATTGCTGTAAAATTGCTCAACTTTGTATGTTTCTCATTACCAGGCAACATGATATTTCTGACAGGTTGATGTTTTTTGTGGTTTGGATATATTTTTATTTTTTAATAATATTTGTGTTGAACAGGAGATGTTTATTCTTCTTGGCCTCATTTTTCTACTGCCTTTTAGCTTAAGTTCCCTCTCCAGAAGTAGGAATGTTGTGGTGTACATTTTTTTTTCTATCTTACTCAATCCTTTCTCAAAGGCAAAAGACACTAATATGATTTTTCAGAGGATCACATTTTCCTGTAGGACATGGGATGACTTTGACCATTTTCTCTCCTCCTGCCTTCCTAAGTAAAGCAGATCCATTCATGGTCCTGATCAATGAAGCTGAGTGACTAATTTCAGACCCATAATGCAGCCCTGATTGTCTTCAATTCAGTGGAGGAAAAGGGGCAATCCAATTAACCCACAATCCTTAGCCTTATCTCCAGACGTTTTACCAGACATCCTTGCACTTGAGTTATAGTTGTTTTCCATTTGTCTAGAGATCCTGTCATCAGAGAGAATTCGAAAAGTGGGATTCTGCCTCTCCACAGCCCTAATAAAGTTAACACCTCACAACCTCAATCTAGGATCATGAACTTGAAACCATGCCCTATAAATCTGAGGTAAGGAGGAAGGCTTATGCAGCCCACACTGCCAGATTTATCCCACTTTGCACTGGGAAATATCCTGGAGAATGCATTTTGGGGATTTTACCAAATTTGATTTTCCTGGAGAAGTAGCTCTTGCCAAAACCTCAATGCCAGATTTCCATTAGTGTTGAGTTAGACTCTTCTTCCAGGTGCTTCCAGCCTGTAACTGCATACGATCAGTCTTTCCTAGCAGCCTACAATATCCCATTGGAGCAAATCTGGGAACATAATGAGATTGTTATTAGTTTGGGTCAGAGCCCAGAATTCACCACAAGACAGAAATGGGTATCAGTTTACTACAATTAAGGGTCAGAAGTCAGGCAACAGCCAAAATCAACTAACTGTAGAATAAAACATCTGTCCCACTATTGCAAGATCATGAGGTTTTAGTCAATGCAAAACGCTTTCAGGTGACCAGAAAAAGCATTCAGGGAGAATTGGATTGGAAATAGAGACCATCATCAGGAAATTTTGTTTCTTACACTAGAAAGAAGTCTGAGAGGAGAATCCTGAGCCAAAGGTCAGAATTTTTATCACCGTTGAGGGACACAAATATTCTCAGTGGGAAGAGAGACTGTGAAAACGTTTTCTTGACATTTTGCTGTACAGCAGGATTTTCAAAAAAGAGAGTGAGGAAGAAGCATGTGTTGAAGGATTCCTTGCTCTCCCCCTCTCCATATGGAAAAAGAACTGATTTCCATAAAAGGTGTCCCTCAGAAATTCTGGCAGGCTATCAATTTTACTGTTGTCTTGGTTCAAGAGATAATTGATCAACACATCTGTACTTCCCTCATGCAAATTTGCGACTGAGTTTCCAACAGTATGTCTCCACACTGCAACAACACTCTCTTGTTACAAACAGAGTACCCAAGGAATCTTCTGTGAAATTCTAGTCCCTAGAGATGCTTTTTTCTTTAAGGGAGTGTGGAGAAGTGGGGTGGGAGTGAGCTTGCAATATGAAATATAGTTTAAAAAGAAAAAAGAAAAAAACTCCTCCTGGAGAGTCACAAGGTATGCTGATATAAAGGCTCTGCAAAAAACTCAACAAAAAAGAATAATTATAATAAGTCACACAAAAAATCCTTTTGAAAATTTTAAAACTTTATATATGAAACTTAAATGTACATGATCTTTCCTTTCCACATACCAGCTACTAGCATCCAATATCACAGATTTTCCATTCAGAAGGGCTTATTGTGGAAAATTCTGCCCTAAGATTGAAGATATGTGAAGGTGACTTCGCTCTCATTTACTACTCCCAAACGCTGATGACGGGACATAAGGAAAAGAAAAACGAAGAACCCCCTTCCACAGTCACATGTGAATGGGTCAATTCATTAGCTACCATGTGTGAATTATTATATTTATTGGTGAGCTGCCAAACATAACCAGAAATCAGGAGGTTGCAGCACTCATACCTAACTGGAGCTCACTGATTTGTACAGACCGTATAAGAGAGCAGATCCTTTTCCACATCCTTCAGATCCACCACAAGAACACTTCTGTGGCTTGCTTAAAGGTTACCTCCATGGTGGCCCTTTCCTAGAGGACCCCTGGGTCACCATTAGCTTCATAGGTTACCTTTGAACTGGTTCCTATTCACGCCTAGGTCTTACCCTCTCCCTGGGGTGAATAGCAAGGGACAAAGTGAAAACTGCAGATTCAGGGAAGAGCGGCACCTATTGTAGTAAGCTGTCACTGTACTCAGGGATGTGAAACAAGGATGGAGTAGTGCTCCTGGTGTTGTGGGGTGGCTGGTCTGGGCTATGCAATTCTGCTTCATGTTATGCAGCTGAGGTCATTCACGTGGATAGTCAACTGGGGTTTCACCTGGGACTGGGACATTTAGCATAGCCCTTTTCCCTTATGACGGTCCCTCACACCAGTGGCCTTTTATCTTTTCACAGTGTAGTCTGCACTTCCTTACAGCATAGTAAATGTGCAACAAGAGAAAGTTAGTGGCAGTTTCTAGTTCTCTTAAAGCTTCTGCTCAGAAGCCCCAAAACATCACTTGTGATGTGTTCTATTGGTCAAATAACAAGTCCAGCCCAGATTTCACTTCCTGAATAGAGAAGAGGCATGCATATACAGAGACAGGAAGGTTATCACCGGCTATACTGGGAAACCATCTTCCACAACATCCAAAGCTTCATGCTTCTCATTCATATATATATATACACATACACACACATATATATATATGTATATACACACATATATATATGTATATATATATATATATTATTAGCAGAATGCACTACAATTCTTATTACATACATAGAGCTCAATTTTTCATATCTCTGATTGTATACATAGTATACAGCATCATTTGGTAGTAATCAGAAAAGTGCATACCATTTCTGTCAAAGAGGGCTCTGTCTAAACAAATTTGAAACTTGCTCCTTTATATCCACAACACTCTAATTCTTTAGAAAAATAAAGGAAAAGCATTATGAAGCTCTGTAGGGTTCCATTTGGAGCAAAGGAAATGAGCACCTAACTAATTATACCCACTCAGTGTTTAAGATTAATTATTTTTAGGAGGAGACTAGAACAACATATTCTGGGTTAATATTACATTCCTGTATGGGAAAAAAATGATTCTCTGGCTAGTCAATTATAAATTAAATTTCGAAATCTGTTCTGTTTCATTCCTCATTTCTACTCCTTCCCAAGGGGTAAGCAAGCGTCCTTCTTATGAACTCTCTAACTAAACTCTGAGGCTGAAAGTCGCCATATCCAGAAGAGAAAAGCTAAATATTTATTTAACAGTCTTATCACCTTTGCCTAAAGCAGCCAGATCTTCTTTTTGCCTCATTCGCCATGTAGCACGTAAAGTGAAGATGAGTAGGCTATGCAGCTGCCTACAGGGTACATTTTGTGGGATGCAAAAAGGGGCCCTGCCCAAAAATAATCTTCACAGCTGCCGTGACACAATGCCTGGAATTCTATCATAGGGATTAATTTCATTCACTTATGGTATGACTCTCCTAGGACTCAAGAACAGAATGCAAAGATCCTAGAATATGGAACATGGGGAGCTGTCACCATCCATTATCTGCTTAGCCCAGGGTGAGTGGCTGAGCTGGAGGTTCCACACACTGAGGCACAACCAAGGCAGGTCAAAGGTCTGCAGTCTGGTATATTCCCAAGGGCCAGAAAGATGAGTGCATCTCAGGTAGCCAATTGTATGTTCCTAGAGGTGGGGGTACCCCATGGGTAGACAGAGATGTAGGCACAGGCACGCCCCTCCAATTTCAGTGCTCTGAAGGGCATTAATGGGAAGTAAGGAAAAAGAGGATAGGAGGAGAGAGAAACAGGCAGAAGCAACCATTATGAGCACATTCTCCCAAATGTTACCTTCTCAAGAGTTTTTAAATTAACATATGTCATCATGATGGTTATGATCATGATAAAAACACATTAAAGGAAATAATGTGATAGTTAAGGCAGTTAAAAGAGGAGCTTTAAATAAGTTTGATTCATTCTATGAAAGTGTTGAAAATATTTCAAATAAAAAATAACATTTGTACTGTACATTCTATAAATTAATTATGTTCTGAAAACTTCATATTCACTGATAATCACAAAAGCCCTATGATATAGATGTTCTTACTCCCATTTTAAAAGGGGGGGAAACTGAGGCCAGGAAGGCTGACTGACTTATTTATGATCCCACACTGATTATCTGGGAAAGCCATGCATGAACCCCAGCAATATGATGGGTGTAACTTAAAACCTTTATTCTGTCGTTACAATGTGATACTTGCCAGGGACCATCACTTGCACAAATGCTTAAAAATGCAGAGAATGTGCCGAAAGGGAAAGAAACCATTTTCAGTACAGCCTCTAAGATGGGAAATTTTGAGCCTGGAGTTAGATTTTTTTCCCCATTGTAATTTTAAAATTATAATTGTCTAGTAATAACACTAGTATTGTTCAAATTTTATTGTGTGTCCTTTATGCCTATAAAAATTAAAAGTAATATTAAAATTTTTCTTTCAAAAATGGCACATGAAAACTTTTTCTAATTTTAATTTCAAGAGACTCAAAATTTATGGTCAATTAGGAAGTAATGAATATGGCTAGGGAAACAATTCTCCATCTCTGAAAAGTCCTGTTTCTTCCCTCCCTTTCCGAAACCAAAATCCATGTGCAGGCATAATTAAGACATTCAGAGAGCCCCAAGAGGTGGGAATCTGAACAGTCTTACCATGCTCACCAGATCAGTTGGCCTCTGAAAGGGTCGAAGCAAAACCTTACTGTAGAATACAAGCACCACCTGTGGGAAAAAAACCCCTCTCTCCTCCTTGTTTTTGGTCAACTATGAATGTCAGAGAAAATGATTAATCTTCTGCCCATGTTTTCTACTACTTCTTTTTCTTTCCTCTACCAATCAACCTCAATAACATACATCTTTTCCTCCTTGAATAGGGAAGAAGCTGCAATTTTGCTCAGGTGAGAGAAGCACTCAATGCTGCAACTGAAATCAGTTTTATAGATTACCACCATTAGTCCTAGCCACTTATATGAATTTAACAGAAATTAAAGTTAGATTGTGGCCAGAAAGACAAATATGGCAAATGTACCATCATAAATATCTATAAGTAAGGCTTGTAAATCCTAAATTGGAAAACTAAGGAGCTTGCTTTATTGGGAAGGAATCATAGTATTCAGTATTTAAATCCAGAGAGAGAACTCACTGCCCTACAGTCTGGCTTTTAGTTAATGGCTGTGAGTCACATGTTAGTGAAAAGAAATACAGTTTCCAAAAGGCAACACTAAAGATGGAATTCATCCACAGTAAGCAAAAACCTATCTCCTGTATATCGGATTCCCTCAGTGACTCTCAGCCCAGTATAATACCATGATCTTTCTAAGGCACAATTAGAAATACATGAGAAAATTTCTTTAGTGGTCACAATGGAGAGGCACTTAATAAATAGCTGTCAGTGATGTTAAGTATCCTGCAATTTGCCATAGATATGTCTTGTACAGTGGAGAGGTTTCCTAACTGATGCAATGCTCAGAGCATCCCAATTGCATGATACTTCATTAAACAGCTTCTCTGCTGTCTCTCAGAGACTCCAGCCTCTAAACCTGTTGTCCCCTTGCCTTGAATGACCAAATAAACTCTCTCTGTTGGAAAGTCATGGTCTCCTCCTCATTTTTAATGAAGGGGAAATGCTGTAATTCAACTAGACTCTGTACCATTTCAAGGGATCAAGGACAGTACAGTAGTAGGGGGATATGTTCCAGACTCCTTGGTGCATACCTGAAACTGAGCATAGAGCTGAACACTATCTCTATTTTTTTCTTATACATACATACCGATGCTAAACTCAATCTAAAAATATAAGAAAAGATAATCCTAACTAATTATAGAATAATTTTAACAATATGCTCTAAGAATTATTTGAAGCTTATTACTGTTAATTTCTGAGATTTCCCATTTAATATTTTCAGACTTTGTTAACCAGCAGGTAACTGAAACCATGGAAATCAAAACTGCAGATGGGGTGGGGTGGACAGAGAATTATAAGAGGAAATCCCTCTTTAAGCACAAATAAGACTCATGGAATTCTGAGACAAGGGGGTATGTAAGTGGTTGGATTTAGAAAAGAGGTAATGGATGAATGGAAACAAAGATTTGAGCCAAAGTAGACTATCATATATCCTTCCTCCCTTCCTTCTTTTTCTCTGCAAATAGGTGTTGAGTGACCACTATCTGCAAGCATTGTGCAAAGCACTGGGAAACACTAGTGAGAAATGAATGACATAGCTGCTACTCCCATGGGGTTTATACACTATTGAGGGAAACTAACATTAATAAAATAATCACCCAAATGATCTGATGAATGAAGACCAACATGGTCATGCATGATAGTTGGTCACATTACCTGCTAATGCAAAAAGCAATGGGTAACTATTACTTGTGCCATATAATTTCTGGGTTCCATTGCCAGGAAGTCAGTTAGACTAGACAAAAACTTCAGTAGATTCATTATTTCTAGGCATATAAATGCAGGTTTCTTTGGATAGCAACACGGGATCTAAGTGGATAGGAGAGAGCCTGGTAGATTTTTCAGAATAAGCAGGTCACTTAAACATGGCTAGTTTTAACTTGGAATGAGTCTTCAGGGATAAGGTGACTCTACTTCCAAATAATGACTGAAGGATTCTTCCCACAAAGAGGCCACAGAGTTCTTACCATCACAGGTGGCCTTGAGATTCCTCTTGGGACTATCAAGAGCAACTGTGTCATTAAACTAACACTATAAACAGTTATAGAATATAAATTCTGGCCCTTGTACCCTGCAAAGGCCTGAGGACATAAAGATGAGCAGGAATCATCCCTTGCCTTCAAGGGCTGAGGCTGAAGAAGACAGCATAACACAATGTGATTTGTACCTATGAACAGCGATGGCCAAGTGTCATGGGACCACAGAGAAGGGATTATTGATGCCTACCTTGGGTTCTGTCTGGTCCCGAGGGAGGATGTCTACAGAAGGAGAACTTAACTTTCAGCCTTTCCTGATAGTTTCATGATGTTTGCCTCTGATAAACCATCCCAAAATCAAAAGGTCTTTTGTTATTGTTGCTGTTGAGTCTGGATTCTCCCAGATGTTTCTTATCTAAACCTGAATATGAAGTACTGCTTTAATAACAACATTTAACTCTGATGAGTTGAATCAGGAAAATTCTTTGTACACACAGGAATGTCACTGTGACCTCTTCTATATGTACTTTATGTATACTTCCTCCACTTCCAGAATCCTCCACCCCAGCTAACATAGACTCATCCATTGCTCAGTGCAACTGGTGCTAAAGCAAAGTGGGGAGAGAAGTAAGAATACAGCCTATACCCTCCACCAGGTTTTCCCCAGACATGACTTGGTGTCTACAACCAAGCCACCAGTGCTCGTCTGCTCATTCTCTGCTGTGAAGACAAGTGAAGGAAAACTCTGCTGTCTCCCAAGGCTAGAGGAGCAGCTTTGTTTACTTTTCAAGACGGGTCTCCTGTTGGAAGCAGTATAAAGTCAAAGCAAAGGCATCATATGGCTGGAGAACAAATCTGAAGAAGAACTAAAGTTTCACTGGGGCAAAAGCAAGAAGAATCCCACAGTGTAAGCTCCCTCCGCAGCCAGCAGAAATCTGGGTGGTAAAAATAAGAACCAGTAAGAGATTTGACTCTTCCCTAGGGACTACTCGGCTCTGCCCCAAACTCCCTGCAACTTCAGCTCCCTGCTTTATTGTCTCCAATTTAGGGATGCAAACTCAGGTTAGGTTCCACCCAGGCAGAACTACCTAAGGCAGCAGTGAGCATCACTTTGGCAAGGCGTAGTAAACTCCTTGCTGCCACAGCAAGATGAAACGGCTCATCTGTTTCTGTCAGAATTTGCCACAACAATTTCCTTTCAAAAAAGGAAATGCCTCAATCTCTGTTGCAGCCCCTTTCTGCCAGTTCTCAGGAATGCTATGAAACATGGGAGTAAGAATAATACCAATTCTTTCAGTACAATAGATGATGCCAACACGCAGTGTTATTTACACAATATCTATGAAAAGTGGGATGGTGAAGATACTTATGTATAAAGTACACTTCCCAAAATTCTGAACAGAGTGTAAAGCAATTTTTAATAAAGGATACATATAATACAGGCAACTGAAACAGGAAATTGAAAGGTGGTGATAAGTTATCTAGGAACAGTGGGCTGGAGCAGGGCATTATTAATCACATGTTAGAAATCAAGAAAGCGGCTTTCAGTGTGTATTGATTCCCACCCCACTGAGGCTTCCTTCCAGCCTCCGCTGCTACATGATATTCTGGTTCTTTTTTCCTTGTTCAGTGTCAGGGCAGCCATTACTGGCTAGCGAAAGTCACAGAATAATGAACAAGCAACCCTGTGATTTGGGGGGACAAAGGACAACTGCACCAAAAAAAATATTGAGAAGTTCAATATCACAAATAAAATACTGATGCTTTAGAGGTCATGGAACCTTAGGTCAATGTAAAAGTACATGATTATCATCCAGGGATAAGAGACTGTTAAGTCCTATTGTTATCTAGAGGAAAAGATCTTTAATAAAGATGTATATCACATTATGAGAGTGAAGTGCAACTGTTATTATCACCATTTGCAAACAGACAGGGTAAGGTAATTATGACTTCAGAAAAAAACTAACTGAAAGAACTCCCTTCTACCCCCTGGTGAAGTACTGCTTGGTCAGAGTGCCAGAGCCGTAAAGCAGAAGCTGACAATGCTGCTATCCAGGGGCTATGAATCAGCATGTCCCTTCCTCATGCTTAGACCTCTAAGACATGGGAGCCCCATCCTAGAATTGCTATCGCCTAGATACCTCACCATCCAGCTCCCCTCTCCATGTCCACAGCCATTCAGGTACTCGTGAAGCACAATGATGCAATAACTTCCCATATTGATCATTTAGATCTTGCCCCTACATTGCCACCAGTTACCTTGGAAAAAAAATCAAGTCTAATCATGTCACTTTTTTCTTTCTTTTTTTTTTTTTTCAATGCTGGCAATCAAATCCAGGCCTCACACATGATGGCGGGTGTTCTACCACTGAGCTACACCCCTAGCTCTCACGTCATTACTTGCTAAAACGTATTTAATGGTTTATTATCATTAGGTGGAAAAGAACTACTTTCTGCCTAGAGGTGGTGAAAATCTAAACTCCTAGTTTGGCAGCCAAGGACAAACACAGTCATACTTTTTATCTTTATCTCCACACTCCAATAGCACGGCCCTGTCCCCATCCCAACATACTTCATGCTTTAGGCACCCCAAAATATCCTTTTCCAAATAAGTTCTGTGCTTTTGAGCATCTGTGCTTCTATGGAACCCAATATCTTCATGTAAAATGTTTTTTTCCTACCATCTGCATCTGGAATTCTTTTTCAGTAGTCAATCTGCTCAAAATCTTTCGACTAACTTATTGATTACCTCTGTTTACCTAACTGTGTGAGCCTAGTCAAGGAAAGCTTTTTTAAAATTGAGATTTTTGAATTGAGATCTGATAGGAAAATGAGGCGAATGGAACAGGAGTTTTATTCAAACTGGGGTCCTGAGACCCATTTCAGTCTTTGGACTATTTATTCCCATTCTGTAGCAACACAGGACAATAATTGAGAACAAACATTTAGAAGATTTTAGAACAATTTGACCAAGCGATTTTATATATCTTGAATCTAATAAAAGGAGAGGCTTGTATTTTATGTTTCTTTTACTCATTTTACTTCTCTTATATTTCATTTTTATTATACTTATAAAAGTATCAGTCGGTGATGGATTAGAAGTTTGATAAACATCTGGTCTTTGATCACAGATAATCTTGAAGAGCACTATCCTAGACAGAAGGAAAATGTGTGTAAAGGGACAGTTCTGGGACGAACCTGCATCACCCAGAATGAGACATACAGTGGAAATGAGGCAAGGTGGTAATGTGGGATCAAAGAGCACCAATTTACATGGGATGAATAAAGGGGTTCCTGCTATTACTACCTCCCAGGGAGCAAGGAATGGGATCCAAACAGAAGAGAGAAAGAGAGAAAATTTTTTAATATTTATTTTTTAGTTTTCGGTGGACACAACATCTTTATTTTATTTTTATGTGGTGCTGAGGATCGAACCCAGTGCCCCACGCATGCCAGGGGAGCGCATTACCGTTTGAGCCACATCCCCAGCCCCAGTAACGGGAGTTTTAATGAAAGAAATCTGGGTATTTTTCAAGATGAAAACTATTGAGAGGAAGAGGTTGAATACCGAGGCAGAGAAAGTTTTGTTTTTTGTTTTTTGTTTTTTAATTAAAAAGGCAGGTGGGGGTTGATATCCAAAGGACAAATAAGGAAAGTCAAGTTAATCCCTCCCCAAAGATAGATTTCTGAAAAACAGCCTGTGATGTCTACTCTACATAAGGGGAAAGAAAAGAAGGGAGAGAGAGATTGGAAGAAAGTGGACGTAGCAATGGACCGAGCTTTGGGAGAAGGTAAAGAGTAGTCTCAATGGGGAAAAACAGACCCATAGGCTAAAAATGGGCACCGTAGGCAGAAAGGTGAATCTTCAAGTTTTTAAGAAAATGGGTTGCCTCACATCCCTTCTCTATATTGTTCTTAAATGTTTTCCATTTCTTTTCCAGGGCTTGTTTTGAAGACTATTTGTCCTCTTTAATTTCTTTGAGATAATGGAGAAGAAATTGTCTGGAGTCTTACTTTCAAGGGTTCCCTGTCTAAGGTCAATACTCTGTTACTTCTCTTTCTTGGTTTATGGTCTGCACACACCCACTCAAGTTTGCTGCCCCTCCACCTGGATACTGTGCTGCTCGCCTTCGGGTTAATCATGATCTCTGTAGCAGTTCCCCACAGGCCAACTATAGCTCAAGATCAGGGAAAGACAAGGAAAGGAGAATGAACTGGAGCAGTTACAGCTTCAATTTGGGTTTGTCTCCAACACTCAACTAACTTGGATACACCAAGAGTAATATCTCCTGCCCCGCACCACCACTCCCTTCAGTTCACATTATAGGAGCCCTTTAAAACCTCAAAACTGTCAATCAATGGTACTGCTCTATCCCAGGCTATTTACCTAATGCAATCCCCTTGCCCAGTAGGCTACCATCAACAATTCTACCTCCCAACCTTGCTATAATGTGGAATTAAGCATCTCCGGACACACTTCTCTCCCCCTCCTAGATCTCATCCACACAATCAACGAATCCTTAGATGGGCCTTTAAGAATTATGACACTTTTTGAGCTGTGATCTGAAACTGGCAGCCCACAGATGGAATCCAGCTGGCAGATATAATTTTGTTTGGCCCACACAGTTTTGAAAGATAGGAATACTTCATATAAAAATCTATCTTTCCAGTTTCTTTTTAAAAACATCAGATGATCTGGCAATCTTCAATGACAATTTTCAACATGGCAAAATTTGCCTGGATCTGAGCTATGGATGTTCTCTATATAATTCACCCTACGGATTCCATACAGCTTTAAATCCCTGACAGAGAGTGCTGGTCATCTGACCGCTGATTTTGAAGGCCTTACATAGTCTTCGTCCAATAACCTTTCCCTCAGTCCACATACCATTCTGTTTAACAGATCATTTTTATAGTTTAGTTCTGTGGGTATGTTTATTTCTTTTTCCTCAACATGGATTTTCTTCTCAATATATTTTTGTTTTGCTTTTTTTTAAAATTTTTTTTTGAGTCAACTTGTTCTCTTTGTTAGTCCTTTTATTGTTAAACATAAGAAAGAAAATAACTTTTCACCAGGCACAGTGGTGCACACCTGTAATCACAGCAGCTCGGGAGGCTGAGACAGAAGGATCACAAGTTCAAAGCCAGCCTTAGCAACAGTGAAGCACTAAGCAACTTAGTGAGACCCTGTCTCTAAATAAAATACAAAATAGAGCTGGGGATGTGGCTCAGTGGTTGCATGTCTTTGAGTTCAATCCCCAGTACCAAAAAAAAAAAAACTTTTTTGTTTCATCATAATAAGCTTAAGTCTTTTCTGACTTTTTGATACTTTCTATTTCAAAATGGGGCAGTTATCAAACTAGATTGTAAAAGGTTTGCATATCAGAAATGAAATTGCTCCCAGGTCAGTGGAATAGAGACTGGGTTTGGAAAGGCTGATCTGGGTTTGATGATCCCCAGAGATGTCAGAGACAGGGCTGAGAAACTGTTGAACACTGACAGAGTTCAACTTTCCAGCAAGACTTATTTTGTGTTATTTTTTGATTCACTAATCTCTCTACCACATTTGGAACAAAGTTTTTTTGAATATTTTTTTGTGCATCAGGAGGACAATGATATATGATTGGTATGTTACATTTTTGTATTCTTAAGTCTTTAATTTTTGTATCGTTCCTCTTTTGTCTATTTTCTTTCCAACTTTTCTCCAACCAACAGTCAATCTCCGTCAGCTACTCTTCCACTCTTTGTGTGATTTTCTTTTACTTTTAACTTCTCTGTGCATACTACACTATCTCTGTTCTTTCATCCACCATTTTAAATTGTATATCGTTTCAACAAATATTCTGTTTATACTGTAGATAGTTATTGAACTCATCATTTTGGTTCAATTCAGGAAAGCAGTAAGAAGTTATTAGGATTAAGGCTATATATTGTGTACACTGGGTCCTGTTGATATTGGTCTTACCAGTAAAGGCAAAGCACTGGAAACCTTCAGGGACACTGTAGGTCCACAGGGTAGAATTTATCCTGATTTAGATCCATACTTTTAGGTGGGAAAACACACTAACAACATGAGCAAACAAGGAAATAAAGCACCCCAAACAAACCAAAGTGTTTCAACAACAGAAGCCACTGATAACACAGTAGAAGAAATATCCAAGAAGGAGTTCAGGTTGTATACAGTTAAACTGATATGTGAAGTAAAATATAGTATAAGGAATAAAATCAAAGAGAAATACAGGAAGTTACAAAATGGATCAAGTATAGAATAAACAAATAGAAGAAAAAGTAGGCCCTAATCTTCATCACGTGGGGCTAGGCCCCAACTTCCTTAATAAGACACCTATAGCACAAGAATTAAAACCAAGAATCAACAAATGAGATGGATTCAAACTAAAAAGATTTTTTCTCACCAAAAGAAATAATTGGGCTGGGGATGTGGCTCAAGGGGTAGCGCGCTCGCCTGGCATGCGTGCGGCCTGTGTTCGATCCTCAGCACCACATACAAACAAAGATGTGTGTCTGCTGAAAACTAAAAAATAAATATTAAAATTCTCTCTCTCTCTCTCTCTCTTAAAAAAAAAAAAAAAAGAAATAATCTGTGAGGTGAACAGGGAGCCTACATTCTGGGAACTAATTTTTACCCCTCACACATCAGATAGAGCTCTAATCTCTGGGGTATATAAAGAACTCAAAAAGTTAAATAAATTTAAAAAAAACACAAATAACTCTATAAACAAATGTGCTAAGGACATGAACAGACACTTCTCAGTAGAGGATATACAATCAATCAATAAATATATGAAAAAATGCTCATCATCTCTAGCAGTCAGAGAAATGCAAATCAAAATACTCTAAGACACCTTCTCACTCCAGTCAGAATGTCAGCTATTAAGAAGACAAACAACAAGTGTTGGCAAGGATATGGGGGAAAAGGTATACTTACACATTGCTGGTGGGACTGCAAATTGGTACAGCCAATTTGGAAAGCAGTATGGAGATTCCTTGGAAATCCAGGAATAGAACCACCATTTGACCCAGCTATTCCTCATCTCAGACTAAACCCAAAGGACCTAAAAACAGCATATTACAGGGACACAGCCACCTCAATGTTTATAGCAGCACAATTCACAATAGCTAAACTGTGGAGCCAAACTAGATGCCCTTCAGTCAATGAACGGATAAAAAAAAAAAAAATGTGGCATTTATACACAATGGAATACTACTCAGCACTAAAAAAGAACAAGATCATGGCATTTGCAGGTAAATGAATGGCATTAGAGAAGATTATGCTAAATGAAATTAGTCAATCCCAAAAAACAAATGCTGAATGTTTTCTCTGATATAAGGAGGGTGACTCAAAGTGGGGTAGGGAGGGAGAGCATGGGAGGAAGATTATTTCTATATAGGAAATAGGGGTGGGAGGGAAAAGGAGGGAGAAGGGGAATAGCAAGGATGGTGGAAGATGATGGTCATCCTTATACAAAATACATGTATGAAGATGTGAATTTGGTGTCAACACACCTTATATACAAAGAAAGATATGATAAATTGTGGTATATATGTGCATTAAGAATTGTAATGCATAGAGCAGATTATGCTAAGTGAAGCTAGCCAATCCCTAAAAAACAAATGTCAAATGTCTTCTTTGATATAAGGAGAGTAGCTAAGAACAGAGTAGGGTCGAAGAGCATGAGAAGAAGATTAACATTAAACAGGGATGAGAGGTGGGAGGGAAAGGGAGAGAGAAGGGAAAATGCATGGAAATGGAAGGAGACCCTCAGAGGTATACAAAAGTACATACAAGAGGAAGTGAGGGGAAGGGGAAAAATAATACAAGGGGGACAAACGAATGTCAGTAAAGGGGGCAGAGAGAGAAGAGGGGAGGGGAGGGGAGGGGAGGGGAGGGGAGGGGAGGGGGGATAGTAGAGGATAGGAAAGACAGCAGAATACAACAGACACTAGTATGGCAATATGTAAATCAATGGATGTGTAACTGATGTGATTCTGCAATCTGTATATGGGGTAAAAATGGGAGCTCATAACCCACTTGAATCAAATTGTGAAATATGATATATCAAGAACTATGTAATGTTTTGAACAGCCAACAATAAAAAATTAAAAAAAAAAAAAAAAAAAAAGAAGAGGAAAAAACAAAAAACAAAAAAAAAAAAAAAAAAAGAATTGTAATGCAAATAAAAGTACATGTATAATGGCATAATTTGGCGTGAACACACTTTATATACAGAGTTACGAAAAATTGTGCTGTAAATGGGTAATAATGGGTGTAATGCATTCCACTATTGTCATGTGTAAAAAATAAATAAGAAAAAGAAAAATACAGGGAGTGAAAGACCATTTCAATAAAGAGTTAAGAGATCATGAAAAAAATAAGCAGAAATCCTCAAAATGAAGGAATCAGTAAACCAAATTATAAATTCAATAGAAAGCATCACCAACAAATTAGACCACTTGGAAGACAGAACCTCAGGTAATGAAGACAAAACATATAACCTTGAAAGTAGAGTTGAACATGTGGAGAAGATAAGAAACCATGAACAGAATATCCAAGAATTATGGGATAACATTAAAAGGCCAAATTTGAGAGTTACTGGAATAGATGAAGAAGCAGAGATACAACCAAAGGAATGCAAAGTCTTTTCAATGATATAATAGCAGAAAATTTCCCAAGCCTGAAGAATGGAATGGAAAATAAAATATAAGAGGCTTACAGGACCCCAAAAGTACAAAATTACAGCAGTCCCACACCAAGACATATTATAATGAGAATGATTAACATACAGAATAAAGATAAAATCTTAAAGGCTGTGAGAGAAAAAAAATCAAATTATACATATATGGGGAAACCAATTTGTATCTCAACTGATTTCTCAGCCCATACCCTCCAAGTTAGGAGGTCCTGGAATAATATATTTCAAGCTCTGATAGAAGACAGATACCAACCAAGAATTTTATATCCAGCAAAATTAAGTTCCTGATTTGAAAATGAAATTAAAACATTCCATGATAAACAAAAATTAAAAGAACTCACAACTAGAGAGACTACACTACAGAGAATTCTCAAAAGAATATTTCATGAGGATGAAGTGGAAAAAAAGTGAAAACCAGCAAAGGTAGGATCTTCACTAAAGGTACATTCAACCAAATGAGAAATTAAGACAAATCAAAAACCAGAAATAAATGAAAATGGTAGGGAATACAAATCATATCTGAATAATAACTGTGAATGTTAATGGTCTAAACTCATCAATCAAAAGACACAGACTTGCAGATTGGATTAGAAAGCAAGACCCAACAATATGCTGACTCACCTCATGGGCAAAGACATTCACAGACTGAAGGTGAAAGGTTGGGGAAAAAACTTAATGCTCATATGGATTGTGTAAACAAGCAGGGGTTTCCATTCTCATTTCAGATAAAGTAAACTTCAAACCAAAGTTAATCAGAAGAGACAAAGAAGGACATTTCTTACTTTTTAAGAGAAATATATAAGCAGGACATAACAATTATAAATATGTATGCCCCCCAAAATGGAGCATCTATATACACCAAACAAACCCTTCTCAATTCCAAGAGTCAAATAGATCACAACATAATAATGCTGGGTGACTTTAACACACCTCTCTCACTACTGGACAGATCTTCCAAACAAAAACTAAATTATACAATCAATAATTTAGACTTAACAGACACATATAGAATATTTTACCCATCAAAAAGCAAATATACTTTCTTCTCATCAGCACGTGGCTCCTTCTCTAAAATAGACCATATCTTATGCCACAAAGCAACTCTTAGTAGATACAAAAAAGCAGAAAAAATATCTTGCATTCTATCAGATCACAATGAAATGAAATTAGAAATCAGTGATAAAATAAAAAAATAGAAGCTACTGTAACAAATAGAGACTAAATAATACACAATTGAATGATGAATGGATAGTAGAATAAATCACGGATGAAATAAAAAAAAAAATCTTAGATGTAAATGAGAACACCAGTACAACATATCAAAATTTCTGGGACACTATGAAGACAGTACTAAGAGGAAAGTTTATTGCATTGTGTACATTCATTAAAAGAGGAAAAGTCAACAAATAAATGACTTAACGTTATATCTCAAAGCCCTAGAAAAAGAAGAACAAATCAACACCAAAAGCAGAAGACAGGAAATAATTAAAATCAGAGCTGAAATCAATGAAATTGAAACAAAAGAAAAATGGAAAAAATTGACAGAACAAAAACTTGGTTCTTTGAAAAAATAAATAAAATGGACAAACCTTAGCCATGCTAACAAAGAGAAAAAGAGAGAAAACTCAAATTACTAAAATACAAGATGGAGAAGAAAATATCATAATGATACGTCTGAAATACAGAAGATAATTAGAAACTATTTTTGAAAATTTTTACTGGTCTAAATAGAAAATATCAAAGACATAAACAAATTCTAAAGACATATGACCTACCCAAAGTAAATGAGGACATACACGATTTAAATAGATCAATTTCAAGTAAAGAAATGCAAAACGCCATCAAAAGCCTATCAACCAAGAAAAATCCAGGACCAGATGGATTCTCAACCAAGTTCTACAAGACTTTCAAAGAAGAATTATCACCATACTCCTCAAAGTATTCCATGAACTAGGAAAGAAGGGAACTCTTCCAAACTCATTCTATGAGGCTAATATCACCCTGATACCAAAACCAGACAAAGACCCATCAAGGAAAGAAAACTTCAGACCAATATCCCTGATGAACATAGAGGCAAAAGTTCTCAATAAAATTCTGGCAAATCACATACAAAAACGTATTAAAAAGATAGTTCACCGCGATCAAGTGGGATTCATCCCAGGGATGCAGGGTTGGTTCAACATGGAAATCAATAAACGTAATACATATATTAATAGACTTAAAAACAAAAATCATAAGACCATCTCAATAGATGTAGAAAAAGCATTTGACAAAATACAGCACACCTTCATGTTCAAAACACTAGAAAAACTAGGGATAATAGGAACATACCACAACATTGTAAAAACTATATGTGCTAAACCCAAGGCCAGCATCATTATGAATGGAAAAAAATTGACAACATTCCTGCTAAAAACTGGAACAAGAGAAGGATGTCCTCTTTCACCACTTCTATTCAATATCATCCTTGAAACTCTAGCCATAGCAATTAGACAGGAGAAAGAAATTAAAGAGATACAAATAGGTAAAGAAGAACTCAAACTATCAATATTTACTGATGACATGATTCTATGTTCAGAAGACCCAAAAAATTCCACCAGAAAACTTCTAGAACTAATAAATGAATCCAGCAAAGTAGCAGGATATAAAATCAACACCCATAAATCAAATGCATTCCTATATATCAGCGAAGAATCCACTGAAAGAGAAATTAGGAAAACTACTCCATTCACAATAGCCTCAAAAAAATAAATAAATAAAATACCTGGAAATCAATCTAACAGAAAGGTGAAAGATCTCTACAATGAAAACTACAGAACACTAAAGAGAGAAATTGAAGAAAACCTCAAAAGATGGAAAGATCTCCCATGCTCCTGGATAGGCAAAATTAATATTGTCAAAATGGCCATACTACCAAAAGCATTACACAGATTTAATGCAATTCCTATTAAAATCCCAATGACATTCTTCATAGAATTGGAAAAAGCAATTATGAAATTTATTTGGAAAAATAAGAGATGCAGAATAGCTAAAGCAATCCTTAGCAAGAAAAGTGAAGCAGGAGGCATCACTATACCAGACCTTATTCTATACTACAAAGCTATAGTAATAAAAACAGCATGGTATTTACACCAAAATAGACATGTAGACCAATGGTACAGAATAGAGGACAGAGAGACAAATCCACATAAATATGGTTGTGTCACACTAGACAAAGGTGCCAAAAACATGCACTGGAGAAAAAAACAGTCTATTTAATAAATGGTGCTGGCAAAACTGGAAACCCATATGTAGCAAAATGAAATTAAAGATTTAGGCACTCGAACAGAGACCCTGCACCTAATAGAAGAAAAAATAGGCTCAAATCTTTACCATGTTGGCCTAGGATCTGACATCCTTAACAAGACTCCTAAAGCTCAATAGGTAAATTCAAGAATAAATGGGATGTACTCAAATTAAAAGGCTTTTTCTCAGCAAAGGAAACAATAACATGAGGAGAGAGCCTACAGATTGGGAGAAAATCTTTACCACATCCACTTCCAAAAAAGCATTAATATCTAGGATATATAAATAACTCAAATAACTTAACACCAAAAAAAAAAAAAAAAAAAAACACCAAAAAACCCCAAATAACCCAATCAATAAATGGGCTAAGGAACTGAACAGACACTTCACAAAAGAAGAATACAACTTATCAACAAATATATGAAAACGTGTTCAATATCTCTAGCAATTAGAGAAATGCATATCAAAACTATTCTAAGATATCATGTCACTCCTGTCAGAATGGCAATCATCAAGACTACAGGCAATAATAAATGTTGGTGGGGATGTGGGGGAAAAGGCACACTCACACATTGCACAAATTGGTGCAACCACTATGGAAAGCAGTATGGAGATTCCTCAGAAAACTAGGAATGGAAACACCATTTGACCAGCTATCCCACTCATTGGTTTATACCCAAAGGACTTAAAATCACCATACTATGGTGATGCAGCCACATCAATGTTTACAGCAGCTCAATTCACAATAGCTAGACTATGAAACCAACCTAGGTGTCCCTTAATAGATGAATGGATAAATAAAATGTGGTGTATATATACATACTCAATGCAATATTACTCAGCTTTAAAAAAGAGTAAAATTATGGCATTTGCCAGTAAATGGTTGGAGCTGGAGAATATCATGCTAAGTGAAATAAGCCAATCCCACAAAACCAAAGGCCAAATGTTTTCTCTAATATGTGGATGCTAATTCACAATAAGGCAGGGGGCACTAGTGTTACCTTAGATTAGGTAGAGGGAAGTGATGGGAGGGGAAGGGAAGGGATATGGGGATAGGAAAGATAGTAGAATGAAACAGACATTATTAATGTATATATGTGACTGCATGACCAATATGATTCTGCAACATGTACACTCAGAAAAATGAGGAATTATATCCCATCTATGTATAATATATCAAAGTGCAAAAATGCATCCTACTGTCATATATAAATAATTAAAACAAATTAAAAATTTTTTTTAAAAAATGAAATTGCTGATAACATGCTTTGTACCTTAATACATAACATTACCATAATATTACATATTAAAAATAGTGGTCTCTGTGTTAACAGAAGGATCAAGTTACAGACCAAAAGAACTGTTCACAAACCTGTTTTCCCTGTGTTGTTTTCTCTGATTTTCATGGTTATCTGGATATGAGAAGAAAATACAAATAGCTTTCTTTTAGAAAACATTTAAACACAGTATCTGAGGTAATAGAGTTGTCCATTCTTAATTGGCAGTAATCCTTGGATAGACTTCAAGATCTATGAGAATGCCTTGAGAATTCATAATGCTGTACACGTGGATTTGAGGGTTTTTCCTGGGTGAGAATCTGCACCCTCAAAAATAAAGGAATATGTGGGGGGAAAGGCATACTCATACATTGCTAATGGGACTGCAAATTGGTGTAACTAATCTGGAAAGCAATATGGAGATTCCTTAGAAAACTTGGAATGGAACCACTATTTGACCCTGCTATCCCACCCCTTGGCCCATACCCAATGGATTTTAAATCAGCATACTATAGTGATGTAGCTATATCAATGTTTATAGCAGCTCAATCCACAATAGCTAAACAGTGGATGCAACCTAGATGCCCTTCAATACATGAATGATTAAAGAAAATGTGGTATGTATACACAATGAATTAAAAGGGAATAAAATTAACATATAACCCAACCAATAAATGGGCCAAGGACCTGAACAGACACTTCTCAGAAGATGATATACAATCAATCAACAAATACATGAAAAAATGTTCATTATCACTAGCAATTAGAGAAATGCAAATCAATACCACTCTAAGATTTCATCTTACTCCAGTTAGAATGGCCACTATTATGCATACGAAACAACAATATATGTTGGCAAGGATGTGGGGAAAAATGTACACTCATACACTGCTGGTGGAACTGCAAATCAGTGCAGCCAATATGGAAAGCAGTATGGAGATTTCTTGGAAAATTGGGAATTGAACCACCATTTGACCCAGCTATCCCTCTCCTCTGACTATACCCAAAGGACTTAAAATCAGCATACTACAGGAACACAGCTACATCAATATTTATAGCAGCACAATTCACAATAGCTAAACTTGGAACCAACCTAGATGCCCTTCAATAAATGAATGGATTAAAAAATGTGCATATATATACTCAATGGAATATTACTCAGCAATAAAAGAGAAAAAATCATGGCATTTGCAGGTAAATGGATGGAGTTAGAGAAGATAATGCTAAGTTAGCCATTCCCCCCAAAAAACAAATGCCAAATGTTTTCTTTGATATAAGGAGGCTGATTCATAGTGGGACAGGGAGGGAGAGCATGGGAGGAATAGACGAACTCTAGATAGGGCAGAGGGGTGGGAGTGGAAGGAAAGGGGCAGGGGGTTAGAAATTATGGTGGAATGTGATGGACATTATTATCCAAAGTACAGGTATGAAGACACAAGTTGGTGTGAATATACTTTGTATACAACCAGAGATATGAAAAATTGTGCTCTATATGTGTAATAAGAACTGTAATTCATTTTGCTGCCATATATAAATAAAAAATTAATTTAAAAAATAAAAGAGAATAAAATTATGGCATTTTCATGTACAAGGATAGAGTTGGAGAATATCATGCAAAGCAAAGTTAGCCAATCAGAAAAATCCAAAGGCCAAATGTTCTCTCTGATAAAAGGATGCTGATCTATAAGGGTGGGGGTGGGGGGGGGGTAGGTCATAGGAAAAATGGAGGAACTGTGATTGGGCAAAGAGGAGAGAAAGCAGGGCAAGCAGTATAGGAGCAGGAAAGATGTGGAATGAGACAGACATCATTTATGTATGACTGCAAGTACGGTGTGACTCTATATCGTGTAGAACCCAAGAAATGAAAAGCTGTGCTGCAATTGTGTACAATGAATCAGAATGCATTCTGCTGTCTTATATATCTAATTAGAATAAATTAATTAATTTAAAAAATAAAGGGATTCTGATCAGAGTTCAACTCTGTCACTTGCCCCTGAAATCTGGATATACTCTCCTCAGCAGCTACCCTGTGTCCAATCTTGCCCTTTTGTGGTCCTTTCTCTGATTAACTAGGCAGAGGATTTTTTATAAAGTAGAATCAACCACGGTTCATCTATTCACAACCTTCTACTGGTTCCCCACTGCACTGAGAATGAGATCTACACCTCTTATCAGAGCCTTCAAGCTCCTGCCGAATCAGCCACTGTTCCCTCTCGGAGTTACGAGTCCCCCCACCACCGCCCCTCCATCTCTTCCCCACTGCATGCCATCCACATTTATCTGTTTCTGAACAAGCCCCATTTGCTTGGGCTGAAGGGATTCTCACTGGCTGTCCTGTTACATTCCTTCCCCAGCCCTTTGCAGGCTTGCTCCTCCTAGTCACTGGGGTCTCAGCTCAGTATCACTGTGCCACAGAAGCCTTCCCTGTGGACCAATATCCTTCGTCACTGTGTGATGCAGTACTGTTTTTTTATGATTGTTCATAGCACGTTATCATCTGATGATTTCATGACCCTTCTAAAATCATTCTGCTCAGGGCCTCGTCTGTTTCAACCTCCAGAGACACTGTCTCCTTGAGAACAGAGACCTTGTCTTCTTTCCCGTTTTAGCCCCAGCCATCAGTGGAATGACTGGATTCTGTAAGGTGACAGAAGTGGGACTTAGAAAAGGAAAATGGTCCATGCAAAATCCCACGCCTCATTCAAGGCAGGGATCATCGTGTAATCCAAAACTCCTGAAGTCAATCCAGAATTTTTTCATGATCCCTAAGTTCACTAAAAAGAAAATCCCACTAAAAACAGTTGGAATGTAATGGAAAGGTAAAGATGAATCTAGTGAGCCAAATTTAATTTCGTTGATCTTAATGAGATTTCTGTTTTGTAAGGCTACTACAAATACAGAGATACACACATACACATATTGTGATAAAGTTTTTTCAAAGCAAATGAACGCCGATTCTAAAGGCTGCCCACTGCTGTAATTAAATTTAATATGAATTCTTTAGGAGTCATCTAGTCAACAGATAGCCATTTTAATACATTTATCTCTATAACTGAATGCAATATTTCTTAGCTCTGTCTGTAGTTGCAATATCTATATTCAAATAAATGCATGAAATGCTATTATTTAGCATTCTACATGGTCCTTCAACTACTTAGAATATTCATAATCTAACAATAACAACACCATTAAAGTTAAATGTATATAATTTCTTTGTTCTCCCAAGACATCAAATTGCTAGTGAGTTCAAATTTTCTTCCTCAGATTTCAACAAATAGGCAACTAACTGTCAGGGTTGCTAACTGAGTAAATTACTCCTGAATGACTCCGAGGCCAGATGAATCCCTGTAAGGTAGTGATATGGATCTTCCTTTTGACAAAAAAACTCAATGTGCTATTCAAAGCTGAAAATTATGGGCTTGGTAATTCATCTTTGTAATGGAAAAAGAAACAAAGTGAAATCTTTTAAAAAAACAGGTGTCTCAGCAAGATCATCATGAGTCCCCTCTCACAAGACAAAAGATTCTGCTAAAAAGGAAAGTGCTCCCCCTTCCAGGAATGCCACTTTAAGAAACAAATAGTCACATATCCAGTTCGGGACAATATTCATTGCCTGAACAAACTGCAGGTAGATTAGAGGTTCATGGGGCTGACGAAGGGATTGCAATAAACTTGAGCTGAAAAACTGGGATCTCTTTGATAATGTGAAGGGAAAAAAGAGAGAGGTTAGACTGCCTATCTCCTGCTTCAAACTCAGTAGGCACTCAGAAGGGAAATTTCAACTGTTAAACTCAACCCAAACCCACATTTTCCTTCTGCAGGTCAGGTGGAAAACGAAGAAGGGCATGCAGATTGAAAGAGGCAGGAGGAGGCATCCCTCTGAGGCCTTGACTCTCAGTGTAGCTGTTCCATGGGGACTCACCACCACAGAGGCCGTGGCTATGAAGACGGGACAAAGTGGAAAAACAAACACTGAGAAACATCACTCTGTGTTCCTGGTTTGGAAACAGGGGACAACATGACCTTTCAGACTTAAGAAAGCTTCTCTGTTTTTTGAAATCTAAACAACCTAAGTCAATAATATTGTTAGCCTAGGTAATCAGGTCTGATATTTCTAATTCTAAACATTTAATTTCTAAAAAGTAAAACTCCCCTAGTCTTAGGTCCAGATCAAATTTTCTCCAAGATCCCTGGAATTGGCTCATTAACCTCTTTGCATGCAAGAGAGGTTAGCAAACTAAAACCTACTCTTTGTTATCTAGTAATTCTGTGTAGAAAGAAACAAACACCTTGGCCTTGGTAGAGCGGCTCCAGAAGTGTGTATGAGAGAGTTTCAGGTAAGGAATTGCATAAACTCTGTGATTTCCTGACTCCACCAACATGGAAAAGTTTTTAGTAGCAGCAGAGATTGGATTCTCTGAATATATGATAGTCTATTGTCAGCATTATTAAACATCAGTAGAGGTCATTAGGCACAATGAGAGGGAATGCAGTTCACCAATTTGATTATATTTTTGTGCAAAAAAAAAAGAAACCCAACCTGGAAAGACACCAACATTCTACCACATCAAATCTGTTGTTCAGGGTCCATATAAACCTGGTACCTCCCCACCTTCTACTCCACAGACACACATACCCTCCACTTGAGGATGGCTGGCTGCCCTTAGCCTACAAACTCTCTAATTATCTCATCCCATATCTTTCAAAATGTGAAACATCCTTTCCAAACCATTTACATCTGCTCAAATTTTCATCTGCTCACATCCCCCTCCTACAATAATCCTGGCCTTCACTGATGCTTCTGTAATGGGATGCCATTCAGAACAGGTACCACATCTTTGGTTACACTTTACATCCTCTCCATAACTCAGATGAAAACTCTGAGAACACAGGATCCAATATCATCCATTTATTCATAAATTTTAAATAATAAACTTAAGGCATCACATTGAAGTTGATTATAAACTCTGGCAATTCATTGCCCTGATCTCTGTTCTTGAAGAGGCTAAATCTCGTTATGATTTTAAAAAAAATCACCATGAACATTTTTGATAATTTTTTTTTAAAAAATCAATAATGGTTCACTTACTTATATAATATTACAATAATGTGAAAATTATGAGTTTATAAACTGTATTTGTAGCAATTATCATCTTTATAATAGTGATCTCTCTACTTCTTCATTTTCACACAATTTAAATTTAAACCCTTCTACTTGCCATAACATAAGTACATATATAAGTTCAAGAAAACCTGGAAAATCCCACCAGAAAAGCCTAAAAGAAATCTCTTCTGCAAGTTATAAGTCAACCAGAATGATTCTCCAACCATAGGGCAAGTTTTTGTGTGTATAGATATGTGTGTATATGTGTGTGTGTGTGTGTATTTATTTATCAGACCATGAGTCTCAGTTATTTCCTTTTTACTCTCTAGTTTCAGAATTCATCATTTGAAAACAGTTGGGAATAACAAAGAATCCAAATAGGTAGTATATTAGCTTCCCTACCTCCTTCTTCAGGGAGTCCTGTGTGGATAGGGATGAAATGAGAATCTCTTCATTCTCGAAGAAATCGCCTTTTCAGAGTTCCTCCCAGGCGCAGTTAACTGTGGCTGGCACCTACTGTTGCTTGATCACTTTCCCTGCAGGAGGTGAGAGGGGCCAGAGAAGGGGATACCTGATCAGATAGTTTTCCCCTGACTTGTGAAGTACCTGCCCTGGGAAGGCAGAGGTTCAAGGTCACACCATTTGAGGCAACACAGGAAGAGGAGAGGGCCGCCTTAGCAGGTTTCTTGAAGAGTGCAGAGATAATGTTACCCAAGGACACAAAATCCTCCAGGAGCAAAGTTAGCCTGAAGGTCCACTTCAAGCTTTATGCTGTGGGTTGGCCTTAATGTGTGGAGATGTTTTCTTTCCATCAATATGTGTCAAGTTTTGAACTAAGGAGTTTTGAAAGCCTGTCTGCCCCCAATGCATCTCCTTAGAAAGTGACCCGAAATTGAGAATGTTATAGTTTTCCTTTTTTTTTTTTTTTTGGACATATGGCTTCCAGGCAATCCATGTTAATAATGCAACCGCAACTTAGATGCTAAATGAGGATCCTCGCATCCCAGCTCTTCTTAAACCTGGACAGGATTAATTTTAATAGAGCCCAGAGAAAGGTAATATTTCCTGAAGATTTCTGCTAATATTCAAAGAATTTGTGTCCTTCTGTCCTTATCTGCCTCCTAGGGACTGACTGAACCCTCCTCTTTTCTAACCCTGGCTCCTGTGTGACCCTGGACTTCTTTAACGATTTATTTACATGCCCATATACAATCAATTCACCAAGCTGTGGGGGTTCAGTCAATTCCCACTTGAAGATTTGGGTGACATCATGGACCAGGCTTCCATAAGCTTCTGTCCAACACTGATCTTTCCTCCATTTCATTTTCTTTCTCTTTCTAGAACAAACGGTTTCTCTTTTCCAAGTCATGGTTCTTTTCTGAGCGCTCAGTGTTGAATGAGTCCACCCTTATGTTATACCTTTTTTCCCCAAGTATTTCTTCCAAAACCAGGGCTTTTTCTAACAAGAATTCAGTGTTTTGGGCACCTCTTCACCCTGGCAGCCTAAAGTGATAAAGTGAACCACTGGTACTGACACAACAGATAAGGAGAATCAGTGAAGCTGCAGCAAAAGGGAATGGGAACATGAGTATGATCTCCAATGGAAGAGAAAGTCACGGAAAACCACCCACCCAACTGGAGGATGCCACCCAAAGCTGAGTCCTACCTGATTCTCTGTTTTTCTTTTTTTAAATTTTTATTTATTTTTTTAGTCATACATGACAGTAGAATGCATTTTGATATATAATACACACATGGAATGTACATATATCAATCATATTGTCTATTCTATTCTGCTGCCCTTCCTGTCCTCCCTACTCTGTTTCCTCGTTAGACGACCAAAATCAAACCTTTGAATTTTCTTAAATAATATCTTGATTTTTTAGAAGATAAAACTCTACCACTCAATACAAAGCCAATAAATCTAACAGAAAACTTACTTCTAAATACATTTATTCATTAGAGGAGTCACAAAGTCATTCACAATCTAACCCCTACCTACTCACCTTTCACCCACAAATGCTATAGTGCTTTATGACTAGAGGACCTGCAGTAACATTGGTCCCGCAAACACCACATGCTGTCTCATGTCTCCCTGCCTTCTCTGGGTTGGCACTCTAATTGAACTTTCCTTTCTGGGCTCCAAAACTGAAATTGATTGCCTCTTTTCCTGAAAAGGTTTCCCTGATATAAACCTTTCGGGGAAACTTTTGGCACCTCTAACCTCCTGTGCAGAGTTTTCCCTACCTTTGTAATTATGGTATTGTAAACACTTGCTCACATGCCTGCCTCCTTTGTTAGAGGGTGATGTTCCAATTGCATGGCTATCACCTATCCATCTCCACATGCCCAATGTCCAATGCAGCCTCTTCCATTAAAAGCAACTGATAAGGGTTAACTGAATATAGTTCTCTCATTTTCATAAGCTACCTAAGGAATGTTAAGGTTAGGATCTGGCATGGCCCCCAAAGACTCATGTGTTGAATGAAGACTTGTCCCCAGTGCAGCAATGTTCAGAGGTAATCCTCTTGGGAAGTGATTCAATCATAAGGGCTCTGACCTCCTGTTTTTAGGTGTCATGTCCAAGAAGCCAATCATTAGGATTCACACTTTCTTCCAAGAGTTTATAGTTTGACCCCATACATTTACACCCATGATCCATTTCTAATTAATTTTTGTATATGGTTGAGGTAAGGGCTCCAACTTTATTCTTTTGCATGTGAACATCAAATTGTTCCCATACTATTTGGTGAAAAGACCAGTTTTCTCCATTGAATTATCTTAGTATCTCTTGTCAAAAATCAATCAACTATAATAAATGTGATAATTTATTTCCATACTCTCAATTTTATTCTACTATATGTCTGTCCTTAAGCACAACAGTCTTGATTAAGATAGTTTTGAAATACATGTTGAAATTAGAAAGTGTGCGTTCTCTTACTTGATCATTTTTGAGATTGTTTTTGTAATTTTGGGTTCTTTAATCTCCATATCAATTTAGGTTCAACTTGTCAATTTCTGAATAAAGAACAACTGGGATATTGATCAGGACTGCAGTGATCTATACAAAGACAATTTGAGGAACCTTTCCATTTTTACAACATTAAATCTTTTAATCCATGACCATGTTTCATTTATTTAGATGTTCTTTAATTTCTTTCAACAATATTTTGTGGTTTCCAGAGCATGAAGTTTACATTTGTTTTATTAAACTCACTTCTGCTATTTTATTCTTTCTAGTAGTGTTCTAAATTGAACTGTCATGTTAAATTTACTTTTAGGTTCTTCATTGCCTAAGTAGAGAAAAACAATTGATAATTTATTTGTATATTAATCTTGTACCTTGCAAATTCACTGAGCTTTATTAGTTCTAATAATTTTTAGTGGATTTCTTAATATTTTTATACATATGTCATCTGCAAGTAAATGTGGTTAATTTCTTTTCCAAACGGAGTGCCTTTAATTTCATTTTCTTGTCTAATTACCCTGGTTAGAACCTTTGCTCTAACCTCTATTGTGTTCTTTTCTTGATATTTTAAATCATGTATTGATGGCCAGTCTATCTCCATTTCAATCTATTTTCTTAGGATACTCAACCAGACTGATACTTGTGAATCATGTAAGCTGCTGACTTATAAAAGGTGGAGAATCAGCTTCTAGATAATGTTAGACAGTCTTGTTCTATGCTAGTGTTATCCTTCTCTGCCTCATTGAATTCAACTCTCCTTGTATGTAGAGGTGGAGAACCAATGTATATGGTCTCTAGTGCAGTCCCAGCCTCAGACTAGCCTAGGGGGAAGACTTGAGGTATGTTGCCAATATGGGAGCTGGGGCAGGCAGAGGGAAGGGAATGCTCTAGGGTTCATACTTGCTAGCACAGCCTCTCAAGTTTACTTAATGATCATCTGCAGGTTTTACTTATTTAATAATTGTTAATATTCACAACTCTCCCATGTATGACCCCTGGAGAAGGATTAAGACCAAGATAATTAGAATGGCACCATAGGGGTATGTTGACTTTAATCACTTATTCAGGAGAGTAACTTTACCTCATAAATCTCTTAGGCTCACATGAAATAGAAAAAACTTTGACTCATTGGAGTCATTTGAAAACACCTGTTGTGGCTTGTTAAAGCCAAAGTACATTTGATTAACAAGAGAGCTGGGTTAACTGAAACCTTTTCAAGTTACATCCTAAAGAATCCCTGTCATTTTCCTTTTCTTTAGTCTTTGCTCAAGTGAATATATGTAAAGGAATTATGGGAATATGTGCAGGGAATGCAGCAATATTGTCCATGTAATTACTGTGCTGCCCAGTGACAGTGACACCACAGCAACTTGGGAAGAAGATGCAAGTTCTGAGTTGTCATTGGCTTCCAACCATGTTGTGGATTTCATCTGAAGTTTCTGTTTATTCATTAATCATCTCCCCTTGGACTCAAAGGGATTTTTCAATGACCCCAGGCAGTTTGGTCAAGCATAAACTTTAGATTATTTTTGGCCAATAATGTTAGCTTCCCAAAAGTTTGAAGTGAATGAGGGTAAGATCTTCCTCAACAATGTCACTACTAAATTATAAAGAAAATGTAGGACTAAATCTTCATGCTGTTGAGTTCGTCAAAGCCTTCTTGTATATGACCAAAGCACAGGCAGCAACACAAAAGGAAACAAACTGGGCTTCAAAGGATACCTTCAAGAAAGTGAAAAGGCAACCCACAGAATATGAGAAAATATTTGCAAATCATCTGATAGGAGACCTATAGGTAGGATACATAAAGAACCCTCCCAACTCAAACATATGACAAATAATCTAAGTTTTTTAAACACTGATCTGAAGAGATACTTCTTCAAAGAAAATATAAAAATGGCCAATAAGCATATGAAAAGATCCCTGTCAAATTATTAGCCCTGTCACTTCATTAGCCGTAAGGGAAATGCAAAGCAACCTGATATGTAATACTGCTTCAAGGCCAGAAGTAGTGTTTTTTTTTTCAAAAACATTACAAAGCTCTTGACATATCATATTTCATACATTTGATTCAAGTGGGTTATGAACTCCCATTTTTACCCCATATACAGATTGCAGGATCACATCGGTTACACATCCACTGTTTTACATATTGCCATACTAGTGTCTGATGTGTTCTGCTGCCTTTCCTATCCTCTACTATCCCCCCTCCCCTCCCCTCCCCTCCCCTCTTCTCTCTCTACCCCATCTACTGTAATTCATTTCTCCCCCTTGTTTTTTCCCTTTCCCCTCACTTCCTCTTATATGTAATTTTGTATAACAATGAGGGTCTCCTTCCATTTCTATGCAATTTCCCTTCTCTCTCCCTTTCCCTCCCCCCAATCGTCCCTGTTTAATGTTAATCTTCTTCTCATGCTCTTCCTCCCTGCTCTGTTCTTAGTTGTTCTCCTTATATCAAAGGAGATATTTGGCATTTGTTTTTTAGGGATTGACTAGCTTCACTTAGCATAATCTGCTCTAATGCCATCCATTTCCCTGCAAATTCCATGATTTTGTCATTTTTTAGTGCTGCGTAATACTCCATTGTGTATAAATGCCACATTTTTTTATCCATTCATCTATTGAAGGGCATCTAGGTTGGTTCCACAGTCTAGCTATTGTGAATTGTGCTTCTATGAACATCGATGTAGCAGTATCCCTATAGTACGCTCTTTTAAGGTCTTTAGGGAATAGTCCAAGAAGGGGAATAGCTGGGTCAAATGGTGGTTCCATTCCCAGCTTTCCAAGGAATCTCCATACTGCTTTCCAAATTGGCCACACCAATTTGCAGCCACACCAATAATGTACAAGTGTACCCTTTTCCCCACATCCTCGCCAGCACTTGTTGTTGTTTGACTTCATAATGGCTGCCAATCTTACTGGAGTGAGATGGTATCTTAGGGTGGTTTAGATTTGCATTTCTCTGACTGCTAGAAATGATGAGCATTTTTTCATGTACTTGTTGATTGATTGTATGTCCTCCTCTGAGAAGTGTCTGTTCAGGTCTTTGGCCCATTTGTTGATTGGGTTATTTGTTTTCTTATTGTTTAATTTTTTGAGTTCTTTGTATACTCTGGATATTAGGGCTCTATCTGAAGTGTGAGGAGTAAAAATTTGTTCCCAGGATGTAGGCTCCCTATTTACCTCTCTTATTGTTTCTCTTGCTGAGAAAAAACTTTTTAGTTTGAATGAGTGCCATTTGTTGGTTCTTGTTATTAACTCTTGTGCTATGGGTGTCCTATTAAGGAATTTGGAGCCCGACCCCACAATATGTAGATCGGAGCCAACTTTTTCTTCTATCAGACGCAGAGTCTCTGATTTGATATCAAGCTCCTTGATCCATTTTGAGTTAACTTTTGTGCATGGCAAGAGAAAGGGATTCAGTTTCATTTTGTTGCATATGGATTTCCAGTTTTCCCAGGACCATTCGTTGAAGATGCTATCCTTCCTCCATTGCATGCTTTTAGCCCCTTTATTAAATATAAGATAGTTGTAATTTTGTGGATTGGTCTCTGTGTCCTCTATTCTGTACCATTGGTCCAACTGCCTGTTTTGGTACCAGTACCATGCTGTTTTTGTTACTATTGCTCTGTAGTATAGTTTGAAATCTGGTATCGCTATACCACCTGATTCACACTTCCTGCTTAGAATTGCTTTTGCTATTCTGGGTCTTTTAATATTTTTCCATATGAATTTCATGATTGCTTTATCTATTTCTACAAGAAATGCCATTGGGATTTTGATTGGCATTGCATTAATCCTATAGAGAACTTTTGGTAATATCGCCATTTTGATGATGTTAGTTCTGCCTATCCATGAACAGGGTATATTTTTCCATCTTCTAAGATCTTCTTCTATTTCTCTCTTTAAGGTTCTGTAGTTTTCATTGTATAAATCTTTCACCTCTTTTGTTAGGTTGATTCCCAATATTTTATTTTTTTTGAGGATATTGTGAATGGGGTGGTTGTCCTCATTTCCATTTCAGAAGATTTGTCGCTGATATACAGGAATGCCTTTGATTTATGTGTGTTGATTTTATACCCTGAGTAATAAGTGTTAAGAAACATTTTTACCTAAAGGGAATTAAGCCAGACAGATGTAGCTCCTTTATTAAATGGGAAGTGTTGAGAATTCTCTATTTTTCCTAAAACATAATGTGTTTACATTCCTTAAGCCTAACAAATTACTCTATTTGAGTGTTTTCAAAAACATCCTTAAATCAACAAGTGTTGCATTATGTGTAAAGGGATTTTAAAATCAATCACATAAAAATGTACTTCCAATCACATTTCTCTCTAATCAAGCAAGTAAAAGATCACCCCTCTGCTTTGTATATGTTTCTCCTGAGTGGTGTTGATGCATCTGAGGCTGGTTGTCTCAGTGTGATACTTCTGTCACTTTGTGGGTTTGTTTACACAGCTAGTTCCTCTAAGAATTTGGCTTGCAGATAAAATAAACTGACAGTAGGTGGATGGGTGGATCCTTAACTATGACAGCCAGGTCTCACCACCTAGGATTTCTGTCACATCATCCAAAGGCAGAGAATATATCATATGCTCCTCTCCATTATAATTGCTTTTCTGTAAAACTAAATCAGTTAAGACTCAGAAAATATCATTCTTGGAAAGATTTACTTGACTGTGATTTTTTAAATTATAAACTCTGGGGTTTTAAGAGCTTTCTGCTAATCTTCAATTACTCATATTTAATGCAGAATATACATCCAAATTTTGATATCAGAACTAAATTATACATGTCTTCCTATCTACCCTAAATTATTATACTTTCAGTTATAATCCTTCACTGGATAAATACTCATGGTTCATACGTGGCTTTACTTCTGACAATTCAAACCTACAGGATAGTTTGATATCAAAAGCACATACACATTAACTATATCATCAACTATAAACAGTAAAGTTCTGAATTCAGCAGAGAATGAATTTAATTATCTTAGAATGAGAGAGACAATGACTCAGAGGTGATGAGTGTCCTAGAAAGATCAGATATAAATCAGTCAAGTTCTGAATTCAAAAGCACGTTCCACATCTGTCCATTTTTTTGACAATTATCCAATAGCTTTCTTGCAATGTTAGCTATTAGCATATTTAGGGACAGTTTTTTTAATTTGATCTTTTTTGTTTTCCAAATTCCTAATACCTTACACTTAGATTTTCCCTGTCTCATCAGAAGTAAGCCACACTCACCTGGATTTTTGATGATAGAAAATAACTTATGCTTTCCTTATAGTTTCTTTCTAAATTTTTTTTTAAAAATCTTTTTACCCTGACCTATAAGGTCCCTCATTCCCACATCATATCTGCAAATAATTGAATCTTTTCCATTATATTTTAACTCTTAAAATAATCCACATCACTCTTCTGATAAGAAGATATTAAAGATAAATATAAGCTTTACTAAAATACATTTAATCAAAGTCTAATAAAATTTTCTGAAAAGTTCAGAGTTACAAGGGACCCTTTTCTTACTTGATGAAACACTATGTTCTTAAACTCAGCAGTAGAGAATAAATTTAATTATCTTGGTATGAGAGAGACAATGACTCAGAGGTCATGAGTATCCTAGAGGGATCAACTATAAAACAGTCAAGTTCTGAATTCAAAGAATACAAATAAATAATATCATAAACTACAAAAGACCACAACAAAATATTTGGAACTTAGGGGGAAAAGTGTACTATCCTTGATACATAAAAAAAAAATCTCATAATCATGTATGTATGTCAAAATACTCCCTGTCATGCATATCTAATAAATTTTTTTTTTAAAGTTTTACAAGCTGTGTGTGGTGGTACACACCTGTAATCCCAGTAGCTTGGGAGGCTGAGGCAGGAGGATCAAGAGTTCAAATCTAGCCTCAGCAAAAGTGAGGCACTAAGCAACTCAGTGAGACCCTGTCTCTAAATAAACTACAAAATAGGGTTGGGGATATGGCTGAGTGGTTGAGTCCCTAGTACCCTCCCCACAAAAAAGTCTCACAAAACCTCAAAGGAAAAGATCTATTCAAAAGTGGGAAAACAATAACGATGAGGCCAAAAGAGATATAATTAGTTAATACTCATATAAAGCAGTCTTTGAATTTATTAGTACTAAAATTAAATTAGATTTAAATACTTGTTAAGTTATTCTAAATTATTAGAAATACAAATTAAGTTTTCATTCTTAGGCTGGGAAAGGTAAAAAAAAATTGAAAAATCACATTGTATATATTTTCAATTTCTATTGTTACATAATGAATCACTCCCAAATTTGGCAGCTTAAATCAACTATTTTGTCCTGATCACCCAGTCTGTGGGCAAAGAATTGTGAGAAGGCACAGTGGAGTAGCCTGTTTCTGCTCTACAACATCTTGTGTGTCGTTTGGCCGGACCTAAAAGCTGTGGGGAAGTCTACAGCTGGGACAGGAACCACTTTTCAGGTGTTGTCACCCATATCTCCTATGGCTGATGCTGGCCAACAATGCATCTGGGACTATAGCCTGGCTCTCTGCTCATACAGTGGCACAGACCTCCAAAGTGGAGCATCCACAGGGAAGCAGGTAGAAGCTGTATTACCTTTTATGCCCTAGCCTCAGGAATCACATAACATCAAGTCTGCTGAAGTCGCAACCCCATCTGGATTCAAAGGGAGAGAACACACCCAACCTTCAATGGGAGGAATGCCAAAGCCACATTGAAGACAAACCAGGATGGGAAATATTGTTTCAGCCATCCTCTGAAGCCACAATCTGCCTCAGAAAACCTCTAGGAAAATGCATACTCAAATAGACTGCCAAATGTAAATCAGTGGCTTTCTGAAGGTCAAATTGCCAGTGTAAACTGTAGGTGTTAAGTGTGCCTTAATCTTTATTAACAAAAAAGTTTTTTCCCAAAAATCATATACTAATTGCAGAACCACTAGATCCATTTCACTTCCCAAATATCAATTCATGATCTTCCAAATATAAAGAATTGGGGCGTTCAGCCAGGTACAGTCATGCCTATGATCCCAGCAGCTCAGGAGGATGAGGCAGGAGGATTGCAAGTTCAAAGCCAGCCTCAGCAAAGGCAAGATGCTAAGCAACTCAGTGAGACACTATTTCTAAATAAAATACAAAATAGGGCTGGGGATGTGGCTCAGTGATGGAATGCCCCTGAGTTCAATCTCTAGTACCAACAAAAGAAAAAGAATTGGGGTCTATGCTATCTTATGTAATGTAGATTTTCTCCTAGAATATGTTTTACTGAATGAATCAAGATGCCACTCACAAAGTCATTCAACTATTATAGAGTTCCTACTAAGTACCAGGAGTTCTTTTAGAGGTTGACCTATCTGGATACTTTTCCGGTTACCATGGGTTTAAAATCTACTGGAGAGATGGATATTACAGAAACCATTATGTATGTTTAATTTGAACCTGTAAGAATTTCTTTTAAAATTCCTGTATTATTATACAGGAAACCATGAGAGAATTTTCAGATGGAGTTAACTTATATGAGAAATCAAGGAATTGAGAACCAATGAATAACCAGAAATATATTATTATGTGGGTCAGGGTATATACCAGGCAGTAGAGAATTCATATAAAAACCCTAAATTGGGATACAAGAAAGAAGACCAATGTTTGCCTATTGTACTGAGGGAGGCAAAGATACAAAAACAGACTGGAGATGCAGATGGAACCCGGACAACCACTGGGCTTATAGTGAAATGAAAAGTCTTTAATGTGGCTATAAGTTCATTGAGCACACCCTCAGTGACCCAACTCCTCCAGCCATACCCCTACAAGATGGACTGATAGATTACAGCTCTCATGATCTAATCATTTCACCTCTGAATATTCCAGCATTAATACAGTAGCTTTTAGGGGGATACCTCATATCCATACCATACTAGACATGTAAATAATTGACCAAAGCTTGCTGGTTACCAGAATTTGAGTTTTAGGTAAGATTTTCCAACAAAAGTACTAGGGATCTTTGTGGTTTTGAAGCCCATGCATAACGTAATCTCATTTATTTGTATTTTCAAAACATTGTTCTGAATTTTATTTAAGGAGTAAATCAGATAATGGGAGAAGAGGAAGAAGAGATTAGCTACAAGTTTATTTCAGTAGTCCAGGTGAGAAATAAGTGTAATTAGGCTGGTGTGTTGGCAGGGGATGTAACTCAAGATCTGTATTTGGCAGAGAAATTGATTGTCTTGGGTGTCAAGTTCAAAAATACAAATTACTGTTATAGCCATTTAAATGGGTATAATCTTTCTAGAAGACAAAATGATATATTAAAATTGTTTTAATGTTTCATTCCCTTTAGCTCATGATTTCTACTTCTATGAACTTACTGTAAGGAGTAGTCACGAATATGTGCATATTGTAAGCTCAAGGCACATTTACAGTCGCTGTGATCAAAATACCTAACAAGAAAAACTTAAAGGAGAAAAAGTTTATTTTGGGTCAGAGTTTCAAACATTCATAGTGTGCCAATTCCATTGCTCTGGGCTCAAGGTGAGCCAGATAACCATGACAAAAGGGTGTGGTAGAAGAGCACTCTCTCTTCTTGGTGGCTAGAAAGCAGACAGAACAAGTAGAAGGGGCCACAGGGAAGACCAAACCCTTCTAAGACACACCCCCGTGACCCACCTCCCCATCTACAAGGATGGACTGATTAGGTTACAGCTCTCATGATCTAATCATTTCACCTCTGAATATTTCAGAATACAGTAGCTTTTGGGGGGACACCTCATATCCAAACCATAATAGACATGTAAATGATTGACCAAAGATTGTTGGTTACCAAATACGGGGGTTTGTGTAAGATTTTCCAACAGAAGTAACATAAATGTGATATTTATACCACATTTGTATAAATGTGATTCTAAAGTCTGTGTACAGAAGAGATAATGAGTCTGAAGCAGCAAGTAAGAAAGTATTCAAAAAATAATAAAGGAATGGTCTCGGGATATAGCTTAGTTGGTAGAGTGCTTGCCTTACATGCACAAGGTCCTGGGTTCAATCCCTAGCACCTAATAATAATAATAATGGAACAAAGGAGCCAACTTGGAAGAGCTGCCAATGGACAAAGAGAATAATTTGACTAATAATAATAGTGTAATAATGGATTATAATATAATTACTATCTTATAATAATGTATATATTACTAATATATATTACTATTATTTATTACTATATATTTCTATGTTGCCATATATATTATTATAAATACTGGATATAAAATCTGGATATTAGAAGGAATGCTAGTGAAATCCTAATAAGGTTTTGAAGGCATACAATATTAGTGTACCCTACCAATATAGGGTTCTTGGTCTTGACAAATGGAGCATAGTTTTGTAAGCTATTGACAAAATAGAACTGGGAACTCTGTACTATCTTTGCCATTTTTCAGTTAAATTATTTCAAAATTAGAGAAATAATCTTACAGTGTATTTGAAGAAATAGGAACAACACCCCTGCAACAATTCCAGAACTATTAGAGGAGGAGCAAGAGTTCCCTGGTGGTGATTTCCCACCCACAATAAGTCTGCAGCCAGCATTCCTATGCTGCTTCCTTATGTACCCTGGCCTGGTGCTTTTCTTTCAAGATAGTCCTCTCATTAAAAAAGAATGATTTCATGGAATTCAGTTTTTAAAAAGAAGATTAGTTGAGCATATGGTAATCATAACATAGAATGCAGTTATAAATAAACATACTATAAAATAATATATACTGACAATGAAGATTTTATCTATTATTAATGTGAGGTTCCTCTTTTGGATGCTTTCAGAGTATTCCCTACTTTTATAGAAATTACTACAATTACAATTGCATATTTTTCTCTTAACTCTATAACTGATATCATATTGGTTCACTGAACATGTGAAGGTTTTTTCATGAAGGACCTTTGCACTAGGTTTTTAAAATTTGTCTGGATGTTAGGCCCAAAGATTTTTACATAGTCAGTGTTTCTCTCATTGTAGGTTTCAGTTCCAATATTGCCTCTAGAGAGGATTTCACTGACCACCCTATCAAAATAGTGTTTGTTACATCCATCACTTTTCCTCAGAGTTCACTGCATTATTGGTTAGCCCAGGCACTGACCTCCATCTTAAATTACACAATTTATTGCTTACTTGGCTATTTTCAGTCTGTTCCTTGTAAAACCTAAGCTCCACGAGAGTGGGGATTTTTTTTGTCTATCAGTCACTCCTCCTCAGGGTCTCCCACAGCAGAGGTATCTGGTATCTTATAAAATATGCATAAGTAAATCTTGGCTGGATACACAAATTTATGAGCTTCTGTAGAGGCAGTGGTTGATGGTTGAAGCCAGGAGACTCCATGGCATCGGGTAGGTAAAGAGTACAGGCAGTACAGAGCTAAAACCTGAGCCTTAGAAACAGCTGTCAATAAGCAAAGTGGAGGCAGGGGACCGAGTGGAAGAAAGACTGTAGGGAAAAACAGAGGTTCAGGATGGTGTCTTGGGGGCTAAGACATGGGGAATTTCAGGAAGGAGATTCACATTCCCTAAGGCCGTGCTCAAGACTGAGGTTAAGACAAGTGTTAGTTTTGACAACTCAGTTCTGTTCTCTAATGAACACAGGTGCTTGCCTGTAGAACAAACCATGTACCTCTGCACTCTGAAACCTGCCACCTCCTCGCCTTTCTTTCGAATAAAATATTGTCCAATTTGGTGCATCTCAATGTCACCGGGGCCAAGATTGCTGCCATATCATTCTACTCCCACTTGAAATAAGTAACTAAGTAAATGCATGAAGAAATGAGTTACAGAAATGTGTATTACCTTTTAAATGGGTTACCTTGAGCAGCCTGTCTTTAAAACAACAAAAAATGCAATAGTGTTATTTACCTGATAACAGACTGCAGGTAATAAATGACTGTCTCTGACTGCTGGAGCATATATCTAACCACAAAGCCTCCTGGTTGAAGCCAGGAGACTCTATGTCTCAAAACTTTAAAGATGTAAAATAGATTTTACAGTGTAAGCAACAGAAACATAAGAAAGGGAAGACTTGCAGAGAAGATGCCAGAATGTTAACGCTGATGCCCTCTGAGTTGTGAAGTCATGATTAATTCCTTTTCTTCCTTTTTTATATTATTCTACATATTCCAAGTTCTCAGAAGTGTATGTGCATTACTTGTATAAAAATCTTCATGCTTTTGACTTACTTGTCCAATTAGTAAAAAGATAGATAAGTAAAAGTCAATGGATGTCATGCTAGACACCCACCTTGACTTCCCAGCATTTCTCAACATCAAACAGAAAGCCAAAGTCTCGAGCAATATGTGTAGAAGTTTTATGACAGAATAAAATATCCTCCTTCGTCTAGACTTTACACCACCAAATTCATCACAGTCTAAATCCTTCTTTTCCAAATTAATTTGAGTTAATAGACCATAGCTTTATTTAGGATGAACATTCAAAATGCTGATTTCCATAGGATTGCCAGGTATTAGACAAGGCAGCTTTCCCCATAATTCACTTAGATACATAGCAGCAGGATATTAAAGCTTTTAGAAGATGCCATGAAATGAGAAAATTCCTTATAAATTAAGAAATATTAATAACAAAAAGTAGGACAGAGGATGGTTATTTTTAGTTGAGAAGTAAAGCAGCAGGGTTCTGGCGAGAGGGCCTAGGAGGAAGGTAGAGTGTTAGCTCCCCGAGCTGTGTGGGATCACCCCAGTTACTTAATCTATTTTATCCCAAGCTTCTATGTCCTATGAACTTCAGAAGGTGGCAACGACTGCCCCCCCCCCCCACGTCTTACCTCTCAGTTTGATCAGAGACTGTTTTTTAAATTTATGTTTTAAAATGTAAAATAAATCTGGAAAACTTGAAGAATTTTTCCATTTTTTTTCATATATAAAATTAGAATAAGAAGGAGAAAGAGAATTCAAAGCACAAATAGCAGGAAGCAGTTATGGATGTCCAAGTGACATTATGTCCTTAAAATATCAAATAACCACATATTACCACACTGTTCCTTCATCAGTTTTTCATTTTTGTTCTTTGCACACTGAAGCATCCTCTATCCTAAATCTTTTTTTTTTTAGTTGTAGATGGACAACATGCCTTTATTTATTTGCTTTTATGTGGGGCTGAGGACCAAACCCAGTGCCTCACACATGCAAGGCAAGCACTCTGCCACTGAGCCCCAGCCCCAGCCCCTCTATCCTAAATCTTAATTTTCATCTTCACAAATCCATAGTTCTCCCTTCACTTCTCAGCTATTCTGATATAACAATGTCCACCTCTCTTCCTGTCCCCAACTCAGAAAGGTTTAACCTGACTCTTCAGGTCTCTTTTCTCTGCAGGGATATCTCCTTAACCAGAGAACTGGTAACATTTCAGGTTGACATGGTGAAGGTGCTTAAACATGTATGAGCCTTGACACCAACGACCAGAATCGACTCTCATGCCTGTTACCTGATCTGCTAACTCACACAGCAGAAGTAAAATGTTATTAGAACACAGATTCAGTTTTAACCCCCCAAACCTAGCAATAGAAAGACCAAATTCCTGAGCATGCTTATTCCTGGACATTAACACCTGATCTAAGCAAATGGGGTGTTAATGCGGTAATTCATGCTGTGGGTACACTATGATGTGTTTTTCATGTTTGGTAGAAATCCAATAGATACAAACTATAGGGTTGCGTTCCAAACACACTGAGTCCTCTCTATGCTTTAGTTCCAAGATATTTCACACTGCTGAAGTATTAGACTTGCTGATAGAAATAGGGTAGGGCTTGTTCCATCTGCAGGGGCAATGCTGGCCAACTTGGAGAGAAACAAAAACTCTTTGACTGCCCCAAATATGTACCAACTAACATCCCCAACCCCTGGATCTCAGATCCCCAAAGGGGAATTGTTGCTTTGACTTAGGTCTCAACAAATCACTAAAAAGACATAAACACAGAATTGTAGAAATGAATGATATGATAGAAAGCACCTCACCCTTTCTTTATTTTGACAGGTGTAGAAGTTCAGAGAAGCCATGTGACCCATACAAGTTCATCCACAGTTCAGAGAGTTGTCTTTAAACACTAATGTAAGGCTTCTAAGGGCCTTATAGAGTCCCTGGCACAAAGGGGTCTCACCAAACATAGACTGCTTCCTTTATGCACACCAGTCTATGTCAGCAGTTTTCAAAGTATGCTTTAAACTTTCCAACAGCAAAATCAGCACCACCTGGGAATTTGTTAGAAATGCAAATTCTCAAGCTCCACCCAGACCTACTAACTCAGAAACCCTAAACCAACCATCCATGATTTAATAAGCCTTCCAGATGATTCTTCTGCACATGAAATTCTGAGCGCCATTGCGCCATGTGAGATTTTTCATATCCTCACCTGTGTCAGGACCCTTCCCCACTCCTCAATGTTTATCATAAGCCTGACTCAATTAGGCACTTATTTTTTTACTGAAACTTACTACAGAATGGACTGATGTCTTTCGATCTTTAATAGGAATAATAATTAACTTTGGGATCATATTAAAAAGTGGATTCTGATTCAGTAGATCTGATTTTGGGGTAAGACTGCGTTTCTAATAAGCATCCAGATGGCAATGCTGTTGGGATAGACCACTCTTTGAGTAGCAAAGAGGTTAGTTAATAAGCACTGCTTGATCTCAAAACTTGTAGCTAAATTTGTTGGATTAAGGAAGGGGGGACATTGTGATATCCCACCATTTATGTGCCCTTTTATTGTGTCAACACCATTGTCATCCTGGTGTCCTCTGAATAGAGCGGGGTGAGAAACAAAAAACCCATCCTCTCAAACTTTTGGGTAGTTACTAGGTAGCCAGACAGTGGCCGTAGTGGTTTAGAAGATGGCATAGGACTAAGAGAGGAAGAGGTTCAGGTTTTGGTAAAAGGGATGACCCTAGGGTACAACATTCTCAGGGGGTGCCTGAGTCCCCCGGGAAAAATCAGGAGGAGAGATCTGGTGCTACCATAGGAAAGTTGGGAGGCACCTAAAGCAGACACCACCGACTTCATGATTTTAAGAGCCAGCTCAGGGTAGTGGTGTGGAAGAATGTAATTTAAATCCACATATTGTGTTCTACACTACAAATATGTTCCTCTAAGCTTAATGTTCCAGTTTTTATCTTAAAACCATCCCTGTTCTATGATTATTTTATACAATCTCACACCTGTCTTTTTTCTTCCTTTTTTTTTTAAATATGGGAAACTTTCATCAGAAAAAAAATATTTTCTACACAATTAGTAATGAAGAAAGAAAACAAATGCCTCATGTCAGAAATGTTGGATTATATACACAAGGCATTTCATGACTGTCATGAATTGCTAACTGATATACCTGTGAAGGATTGGTATGCACTGTGGTAGAGAGCTTAGAACCAGAATAAAAGGGCAAGAGAAGATTCCATTCCTAGGACCTCTTGTTAAGAAGGGGATTTTTCTCTCTGATTCACAGTGGAATTATTCTATCATTAGTTCGTATACTGCTCTTTGATTTTGACTTGGTCAACTGGATGGTTCTCGGCAGCTCACAGTCCAAAGGTCAAGCAGACATGATGACTAAAACCCTACTCACAAAAGAGGATGTCATAAAAGCTCCCTGATTCATAGTCATGGTACAAATTGAAGGCCAGACATTGTGGTTCAACCAGAGAAGATTCAGTGTCACCAGGGCAAATTGCCACTGTAGTCCTAGCAGACCCCATATAATAGAGTAATATCCCAGGGTATATTAACAAGCCTAGCCTCTATCTTTCAACAGAGTAAAACTTCTGGTACCCAGGTTGTCTCTGATATGAGTTAGGAACAGAAGGGGATAAACATCACTTGCTGAATCCTCCAAGTGACTTTGATAACAAAGAATCTGTTGGTACATTCAACTTGGTTGAATTCTACTATTTCTACTTCTACAGAATAAAGAAAAGAGATGGTCAAGACCAGAATGTCCCCTTCTTGGTTGCTCTATATGATAGTTTCTAGGGGACTAGACATTACGTATTATGAGCCTAGAACCCTGAACTCATTCTCCCTGGTGGTGGTTCAGTAGCTAAAATTTAAGTCAACTCTCTGCCTGGCCAAAAGAGCCTCTTTGCCTTTCCAAATATCCTGCCAGGCTCCACCAGGGAATTCTGGATGGTGTGGAAGACTCAGGAAGTGAATTGAAGCTGCCAGGAATCTTCATCCAGGTTAATCATCTCTGTAGACTCTGGGAGAAAGAAGCAGGCTGGCTGGCTGAGTAATGCAGATAAGCAGATGGCGTGGGCACAAGTTAAATGAACTGCATATTGGCTTCCAAATTCTCCTGCCTCTAATGCCATCAAAACAACGTGATGTTGCTGCAGATTTCATTATCAACTTGATGAACATTTACCATGATGGGAAAGAAGGGGACGATAAATTCCACACCTCATTATCTTTTAAATGTGAAATTTCCTTCATGACATACATCAACCAATGGTCCAGAGCATGATCTGTTAAAGATATTCTTAGTATTTACTAAAAATTTTTAAGGTAATTCCACATAATTTTTCATGATGATGTTAAAGATTCCAAGTAGACATTTAAAACTGAAGAACAATTATTCAAGGCAAACGGGACCCAAACTTTATATGTAATATTTTACTAATGCACTTATTAATAAAAAAAGAAATTACAACAGGTTGTGGATAGATGAGCATAAAAAAAAGAAGCACTACACGTTTTTGCCACTGATGGAAAGCACCGTTTCTTCTTAGAGAGTTCCAAAATTTTAAGTTAGCTGAATAAATACACACATCAAAAAATAAATATTTAAAAAAAAAACCTTAGGCTCATAATTTCTTACTAGACACACTTAAGCCAAGCTGAAACATCAATTATCAGGGGGTTGTAATTATCCATCTGGGATGGGTGTTATATATATTAGGTCAGAAAACAGTGATGAAAACTTTTTGTAATGTCTTTTATTGCTATGGTGGGGGAAAAATAAATCTATTAATGTGAAAAAAAAATCACTTCTGAATGAAGGTGAAAAGACAAAGTTTTATTTGGCTTAGTTTTCATGTATGTTGTCTCATGCTGAAGCTCAGAAAAGTGGCCAAGTACCACAATCAACAGGAAAGGATCCAGTGCTTGAATACACACTGAGATAGCCGAAGTCTGTAGGCCCTCATGACTTACCACTTTGAGTACTAGAGAAATTTATTTGTGTGATTAAAAAGACTTATGTATTACCTTTGAGAATGTATAAGGGCTAGAGCAGAGTGGGCTTTAAAAAAAAGAAAAAGAAAAACACAGCAATTTTAAGTAAAATTTTCAAGAGCTGGAGAACCCATATTTCTAGTAAAAGCATGATGTTATAGATTCTGTTCTCAAAATAGATTATTTCTACAAACCAAATGTGTTGCAAGAAAGCAAGCAATAATTGTTAATTACATCATTATTATCATTATTTTATTAAACATCTGCCATCTGCAAACACTCTCCTGGGTGCTGTACATTCAAATGTAGAGTAGATATCTTATTTCAAGGAGGCAGCAAACATTCTCTTTTTGGATAACAATGCTCCTTACCTGTGTGGGGACTGCCCATCACTGTTCTCCCCATTCATACACAGGAATGGATGCTCAACCCCTCCCCCAACCCAGTGGTCAACCAAAGCCACCTCTTCCCCTGGAGACAGTAACTGGTAAAGAGAGGATCACATGTCTCAGGCCAATGAGAGCTTAGATGTTGAAAAGTCAGGATCGCTGAGCTGCTATTTGCCATGGCCACCACCATAATCAAAGCTGTCAACTGGAGGTGAGAAGAAACAACTGAGTGCTGAGGACTTACCAGCCCAGCTGAACTCTTAGACTCCCAAGAGCAGCTAATTGGCCATACAGTTTCTTTCAAGTCCTATGAGCTATGGCCTTTCAAACAATTTCCCTCCGTATTACATACAGTTTAAATTGAGTTTCTATCTCTTAAAAAGCCGAAAGCTCTGGCTATTTAAACTGGGATGCCAAACAGATCAGTCTGCCTTCTCCAGACATTGTGATCTAGTGGGAAAGAATGTCAATCAAATAAGTCAGTGTTTGCAAGCTGTGATAGTACAGATGGTCTTTGACTTATGATGGTTTGACTTATGAATTTTTCACTTTACAATGGTACAAAAGCAACACACGCTTAGTAGAAAGCATACTTTGAACTTTGATCTTTTTCCAGGCTAATCATAGGCAGAACAGCACTCTCTCAAGATGCTGGGCAACAGCTGAAGCTCCTAGTCAGATATTGATGACCTGTCCCTGAAACATCCTCATCATTCAGAAATTAATTTTAGTTCAATGTGTCAAACATTCTGCAGGCCCAGTGTGCTTTCAGCTGTGTGCATTCACAATGAGGACTCATACCACTCACCTAGGTTTCACTTTTAGTACAGCATTCAATAAATTACATGAGATATTCAACACTTCATTATAAAATAGGGTTTGTGTTAGATGATTCTGCCTAACTAATGTGTTTTGAGCATATTTAAGGTACGTTAGGCTAAGATCTGATGTTCTATAGGTTGGGTGCATCAAATGATTTTTGATTTATAGTATTTTCAACTTAGCAATGGATTTATTGTGTTGTAATCCATCATAACGGAAGGAGCAGTTGTCTGGTGAAAGAACATGACACAGACTTGATCTATCAGGCCATTAGAACCTAATAAGCAATTTTAAATTAGTGCTGAAAAATCAGCAAAACCTACCAGTTTTTCAATACGACCTGGAATATAATTTCAGAAACTTCATCAGAGAGAGCTGGAATCAATCTGTTAGGCCTGCGAACCCCATGGCAATGTTCTAATCAAGTGCTCACTGGCTGGGTCTAGTGCCAAAGGAGACTGGTCAGTTATTTCTCCCAACATGCAGCTCAGGGCTCTACAGGGAAAGTGTGAGCCCCAAACTGTCCAATAAAATGAGGAGGATTTAAAGAATTAAACATTTATTCTACCTTTTCCAGAGATATATTTCAGGGTAACCATGTAGCCTAGTTAATGAGAAAAGTTATACTTTACAGAAGAATTCAAGCAAAAAGCAGAATTAGAAGATCATTATTTTACAACTCATGCAACAGTCACCTTCAAAAAAAGGCAAGGGATAAAAGTACAATGGAAGAATTATGAAGGAAGGACCAACTTTATCACCCAAATCAAACATCAATCTCAGTGTCCTTAAAGGTGGGAAACCCAGACACTGCATCTGACAGTGGTGTAAGACATGAAGCACACAGTCCTGCCTAGGAGGCACTCCTGCCAAAGCGGGGGAAAAGAATTCAAGCCTGTTAGGCATTTCCCATTTACTAAAAAAGCAGAAAAGAAGTACATGTTAAACCCCACCACAAAGAAGCAAGCAGATAAATCCAGAGGGAAAACATGCTAAAGAACTTTCTGTAATGAATCACCCACAGAAGGTAGAAAGGAGGGAGGGAGAAAGAGATTAAAGAGAAAGAACAGCCAAGTGGGTATGTGAACCTCGTTTGGGTCCTGACCCAAGCAAACTAACTGTAAAATAACTGTTACTGATAACTGGAGATATCTGACCGTGGAATAGGGGTTACACAACACCAAGCAATTCTGATCAGCACAGGAAGACTGAAGTTATGTTGTTCAATGTATTCAGAGATGGATACTGACATACACAGGAGCAAAATGACACAATATGTGAGGTTTCCTTTCCAATTTTTCAGCAAAGAAAATCAAAGGATGGATATATACTGAAAATGGTTCAAAACTGGGACAAATGATGAAACAGTGACAAGCAAATGGAGATTTATTGTACTATTATATCTATTTCAAGTACATTTGAAAATTTCCAATTTAAAAAAATGCTCTTTGCAAAGAAAACAGATCTTTTATTTCATGAGCATACTATTGAGAATCCCTGTGAGACAAAACACATATTGCAATTAAACAACTTAAAAGTCAGTCGAGAGAAAACAAGAGAAGCCAAGATATTTCAAAAATATCTTAATAACAAAATGTGTTTAAGAGCAGAACATTACAACAAGATAATGTACTGATAGTTATTAGTTTTTGCAATTTTATCCAGGAAAAGAAAAACTCTTTAGAAGATAAATAATTAAAGAGCAACTTTAAACAAATGGAAATAATGTTTTCCATCATTTAAAAAAGTGTCCTTGAATAAAAACTTTAACTTCATGTATTTGTCTTTTCATATAATTTTAATCATTATTTCTTTAGATCAAATCAATCTAGTTTAGACAGTTGTTTATAAATTATGTAAAAGTTTTCAAGCACTAGATTTAGCAAAAATTTATTATTAAGAATAATTTCTACTTAGAATTTTGAAAACCAAAATAGACAATACCTAGGATAAAAAGAAATTACAAAATTATATCAGTGGAGGCAAACACAGAACAAATTGATGAAAACAACCACAATCTCCTACTAAACAAATAAGGTCTGGATTAAGAGATGTAGAGATTATTAAGGAACTCTATATAAACACAAAATGTTATAACTACAAAAAGCAAAGAAAAGGAGTAGACCTACCCAACATTTTTTTCCTGGGAATAAAATCTGAAAATCCCTTATAAGGAGATATTTATTCAGCCCTAAAATAATTTTATGTCTTCAATGTTACACAACATGGAAATTTATAATTAAATGACACTGCTCCACTGTTAAAAGAAAAGATGGATGACTTTTCTCCACGACTTAAAGACTACCTGCCTATTGGGCAAGGGTGGCTGCAAACTCTAATGATGTCTAGTCTACTCTGCAATTCTGTAACCTCCACCTGGGGCCTGGTGGCATTACACACACACAGTGGTTAATTAAAACACTGATTGATAAAAAAAATATTTTTTAAAAAAGTCTCAAAATCCTCTCTTTGCAGAAGATAAATTTTAAGAAAGTTTTCAAGCAATATTTTATTGAAAAACACCCAAAACTGACTAAAATAAAGCTGACCAGAATTTTACCACTATTAGGGAAAAAAAAAACAAGAAAAATATGATGCTGAATTCAGTTGAAGAAAATGAAAATGATTCTACCATTTGGCTCTAAAATATTCTCTTCTTCCAAGAAAAGCATTTTTGTTTTGGCACCAAACTGTGACATAATGAAAATGACAAGTTATCCCACAAGTCTGATATGTGACAATGTTTGTCTTAGTGGATAACATATTTAATTTTCAAGAAAAAAGTCTTTTTCTTAAAGAAATTAAAATAAATTATTTACTGATGCTAAGCATTAGAAAAAGCCGTTCCGTTTTTCCTTATATCCAGTGACTACAACCATCAGAAATACTTTATCACACAAGTTAATATTTCATGTCATCGCCAGGAGTGAGCAGAATTTGAAAAGCTGCCAACCCTTCTCTCCTCCTTTCCTCATTTGCTCCATCCCATGGAAGGAAGAGACACTAATCTATGACCTTGGCTATGGCTCCCCCTCACAGCCTGGTAACTGGACAGAAGGCAGGTATCTTTGGCTACTATAGCTGTTCTCTGCTCTAATTTGTGGTGGAGCATCTCCCAAGAACTGCCTGTAGATGCAGTCTTACCACCTCCTCCTCCCACTTCTCCTCCTCATTCACTGTCCCCTCAACTCTTTCCAATCAGGCATCCACCCTCCACAATGCACTGAGACTTCACAAAATCACCAGTTCCCTCTATGTTGCCAAATCTAGTAGTGATCCTTTCTCTTTCATTCCCTCAAGCCTCAAGAGTAGCTGACCATTCTCATAGTTTCCTCAATGAACCATCTTCTCTGTTTGTCCATGGACCACACTCTCCTGGCTTATTCTGACTCACAGACCACTCACACTTAGTCCCCTACTCCTCCTCTTCTTCCCCTCAGAATACTCACCTATTCCTTTTGGCAGCAATGTTCACAAAAAGTTAGCATGATTTCTGGAAAATTCTTTGTTCCTCTTCAGTACGTCATCTTCTGTTTCATTGCTGCTGCTGTTAGTTTTATCCCCCTCTTCCCACCGCTCTTATTATAACTACAATCCCTAAGGATATTTTAAAATTTCTTCCATTGTTTCATTCATTTGCAGACCACTCACCTCTGGTCTACAGATTAGAGGAAACAACATATGTGATATCACCAAATAACAGGGCCAGTAGAAAGAAAAAAGCAAAAAAGGGAATACTTTCTGGTTGAAATGAGGAAGAATGGAATTTCAAGTTATAAGTAAAATACTCATGAACTAAGCCCAGAGAAACCAACAGAAAGAAAAGAACTCAGTGAGTTACTCCTCCAGACAGAGCTAACTCTAGGAAACAAATACAGACCATCTTCATACTTAAGTTTGGATTAATAATAGACTCATGTGATTGAAAAATTTTAAATGTAAAAAAAATACTTAAACCAGCTCCTTTCTTCCATCTGTCAATTCTCAGATCTCACATTTGGTTTATTGTATTTTTCCTATGTTGAAGTTTTTTTATAATATAATTATTGACTATTTTATGGTTCTGGATTTTGAGTCATATCTAGGAAGGTCTTTCCCAATCCAAGGTTATAAAATAAATTCTCTCCAAGTTTTCAGGAGACTCTTACAATTTTCTTTATCAACTTAAATTTTTCTCTAATTTGAAGTTATTCTAGTATATGTGAAATTTGATGACAATATTTTTCTAGGTGGAGCTAGTACTGCCCAGTTATTCCCACAATATTTCATAATAATAGTCTATCTTTTCTGCACTGATGTGCAGTACCATCTTTATCATACACTAAGTGCCAACTACCTATCCTTTAATTATCTATTGAGTCATTGCTTTAATCACTGACCCTTTTAATAGCTCTTAATAACTATCAAGCTGAATAACATTGAGTGCCCAATTGGTTTGAGGAAACTCTATGCTTCAAATACAGTCTATACAGTGATAGATTTTAAAATCCCCTATTAGAAAACTGGAACAGCTGTAACAGGTGGCAACAAAGAAGTTTGAAAATATATGAAAAGAAGACGAATAAGGGAAATGTAAAATACTTCAAGCACTATCATGGGACTTCCAAGGAGACTTTTAAGGGGTGAAAAAGGAGGTATGGTACTGCTGAGAAAATGATACCCCCAAACACACACACACACACACACACACACACACACACGGGGAGAGAGAGAGATGGAGGAGCTAACCTTCTAGAAAGGATAGAATAGCGGGGATATGCATTGAGAGAGAAAAGTTTCAAATGAAGAAAGTTTTGTAATGTACTCCTGAGATGGGTAAAAACTTTCAGGAGGTCATCACCTAAGTACTGACCAGCACATTGGTATGAGGAAACCCTAAAAGAACAAAGGGACAGGGTGCAGGGCACACACAGCAGACCCAGCCTCAGCAGAATATCCTTGTTTAATGAATGTATAAAGCACTTACTAATCCAGACAATATTCGGCTTCTAAAACAAGTTTCAATAAATTTAAAAGGATTCAAGTCATATGAGGTATGTTCTCTGACCAAGGTGTAACTAAATTAGACATCAAATACAGAAATAAATCCAGAGAGAGAAAATACAAGCCATAGACTGGGAGAAAATATGTGAGTCACATATTTGATAAATGACTTGTAAACAGAATAGCTTTCAAAACATAATAGTAAGAAAACAACCCAAGTTATAAAAAGATGCATGGAAAACTCAACATCATTAGTATTTATGGATATGCAACTTAACACCTTAATGTAGTACCACTATACACCTATTCAAAATGCCTAAAACTAAATTTTTTAAAAAGGGGGGTGAGGGTAACCAAACCAAGTTTTGAAGAGAATGTGAAAATATTAGAATTCATATACTCTGCTTATGGGAATGTAAAAAGATGCAACCACTTTGAAAAAACTAGTAGGCAGTTTCTTAGAAAGTTATGTACATGCCTACTGTATGACACAGCCATTCCACTCTTTCTGTGTATGTTTCAAGAAAGGTTCCCATCAATAATAAAGTGACATTCTCGGAGATATTTCTTTTTCTATTGTGGAGGTTGTCGCTTGCATGTGAACCTTGGAGTTACTTCAGGTAGGTCAGGGCAACACCTGTTGATGTTAACTCCAAGCCAAGGATGTCAGAACTGAGAAATGGAGAGCTTCAGGGCTGTGTGGCTTACTTGAGTCCCAAACCAAATACTGGTTTCTTGTCATGTGCCTTCAGATTTGTTGTTATAAACCTTTGCTTACTATCTCCCTGATATTTATGGATCTACAACTATCTGCAGCTTAACACATATTGAATAAGTTTCAATAGAAACCTTATAGGCCAGGAAAGAGTGGCATGGGTCTTCCTTTACTGACAGTAAAATAAGGGCCAAGCAAGAATACCATACCTAGCAAAGTGATCCTTTGCAAATTAAGGAGAAATAAAGATATTCCTATAAAAACAAAAACTGAGAGAAAATATTTATATCAGACCTCTTTTACAAGAAATGCTAAAGGAAATTCTTCAAACTGAAAGAAATAGATGTTTATGAGTAAGAGGTAAACATGGAAAGATACAAAATAGTAATTATACAAATTTAGAATGCTCTAATATGGTAAATATGGTACCTAAATCATTTCTATTTCTAGCATGAAAAAGAAACAATGAAAAATAATCTCTGTGTTGTTTCTGTTCTGATCTTTATAGTCATATTAAGTTGCTATCATTTGAAAATAGCATGTTATAATCAAAAGATGTGTTGTATAAGCCTTCTAGTAACACAAAGCAAAAATCTATAGTAGACAAACTGAAAATAAAAAGGAATGAAAATATACTGCTACAGTAAATTACTTAATAACAAAAAAAGACTAAGAGTAAGAGAGGGGAAGGAACTACAATAAAACTAGAAAACAGGTTTCTAAACATCTGTAGTAAGACCTCACATATTTATGATTATCTTGAATGAAATGGATAAGATTTTCCAATTATAAGACATAGATGGACTAAAGAGATTTAAAAACATGACCCGACTTTGTGTTGCTTACAGGAGATGCACTTCACCTCTAGGGATGCACAGACTGAAAGTGAAGAGATGAAATAAGATATCACATGCAAATGGACTCCAAAAACAAGACCAGGAATGACCCTATTTATATCAGACAGAACAGCCTTTCAATCAAAAGAAATAAAAAGAGAAAGGAAGGTCATTATACAATGATAAAAGTTAATTTGGCTAGAAAAAATAACAATTTCTAGTGTTTATGCACCCAAATCAGAGCACCCAAATATATAAAGCAAATACAAATAAACCTTAAGGGAAAGAAAGGCTCCAATACAATATTAGTTGGGTGCAAAACCCCACTTTTAACATTGAACAGATAGAAAATGAACAAAGTCAGAAGAGTTAAATTGCACCCTTGATCAAGTGGACCTAATAGATATCTACAAAACATTCCATCCAACAGCTAAAACATACAAATACTTCTCATCGGCACATGGAACATTATCAAGTGTAGGTCACATAATAGGCCACAAAACAAATCTCAACAAATTCTGAAACACTGGAATCACTATTTTTCTGATCACAATGCAATAAAACTAGAAGTAATAATAAGAAAAATATTGAGGCTATACAAATACATGGAAACTAACTAATTTTCCTCTAACAACCAATGGATCAGGTAGAAATCAAAAAGGAAATTTAAACATTTCTCGAAATGAATGAAAATAGAGATACAAAATTCCAAACCTATGGGATATAGCAAAAGCACTACAAAGAGGAAAGTTTATAGCAATCAACAGCTATGTTAAAAAAAAGGAAGATCTCAAATAACCTATTGCTGCATTTCAAGGAACTAGACAAATAAGAGCAATCCAAGTCCATAGTAATAGAGGTAAATAATAAAGATCAGAATAGAAAAAAGTAAAATGAGACTGAAAAAATAAAAACATAAAAGATCAAAGAAAAAATAAAGCCTTTAGCCGTACTAAGAAAGATTCAAAGAAGAGAATAAATGAGAGGATTAGCGTTAGTTCTTCTTTAAAGAGTTAGGGTTAGCTGGCTGATACCATAGAAATAGAAGGCATCATTAGAAATTATGAATGACTATACACCAACACAGTTCATAACTTAGAAGAAATGGACAAATTTCTAGGCACATCTTTCTTACCATGAAGAAATAGAAAAGCTGAACAGATCAATAACAGGTAACAAGAAGGAATCCAGAAAAACCCAAAAAGAATGAGTCAAGATTGAAGTCCTGTATTCTACCTTCAGCATCACAAAACAATGAAATAAGTAAAATAAAAAAGAATTAATGCCAATTCTCCCTAAGTTACTCTAAAATACACATTTGAGAAAAGACAGTCTTTTCAGTAAAATGGTCCTGGGAAAATTGGATAGCCACATGTGGAAGGATTAAACTAGACTCTGTCGCTCACCAGTTACAAAAATCAACTCAAACGGATCAAAGACTTTAACATATGAAACTATGTTATGGTTTGGATATGACGTATCCTCTGAAGACTCATGTGTGGACGACTTGCCTCAATGCAACCATGTTCAGAAGTGGGCTTCTAGGAAGTGATTGGATCTTGAGGACTCAGACCTCATCAGTGGATTAATCCATCAATAGATGAGTGGACTACTGGAAGGTGGTAGAAACTGTAGGCAGGTGGGGCATGGATGGAGGAAGTAGGTCATTGGAGGCATGCCCTTGGGAACTATATCTTGTTGCTGTCCCCCCTCCCAACTCCTTCCCGTCTTCCATGAGCTGAGCATCTATTCTCTGCCACACCCTTTACCATGATGTTTTGCCTTAAGTAAGCAATGGAGCTGGCCAAACCAGGACTAAAACCATGAGTCAAAATAAACCTTTCTTCCTTTTTGTCATAGACATGAAGAGCCGACTGTTTTAGTTAGCTTTTTTTTTTTTTCCCCTCTGACCAAGATACGTGACACGAACAACTTCGAGGACAGAAAGGTTATTTGAGGCTCATGGATTCAGAAGTCTCAGTCCATGGATGGCCAACTCCAGTGTTCTGGGCTCAAGGTGAGCTAACACATCACAGGACGGCCCAGGGGTGGAAAGCTGCAGAGTCAGGAAAGAGAGAGGGAACAGGCTGCAGAAGAACAAACTTTCCAGGTCAGTGACCCAATGCCTCCATGCACGCCCCACTTGCCAACTAGTCCATCCATTCAAACTAAGGTGGACAGATTAGGTGACAGCTCTCTCAGTCCAATCACTTCACAGCCCACCATTCCTGTGTTAACAGGAGTTTGGGGAGACACCTCATATCCAAACTACAACCTTGACTAACACAAACTACTAGTGAAAAACATGGCGAAAACATCTCAGAAAACTGGAATGGGCACGGATTTTTTGGTCTAGAATCTAAAAAAGCACAGGAAATAAAAGCAAAAACAGATAAATGGGATTGTATCAAAAAAAAAGCTTCTGCACAGCAAGGGTAACAATTAACAGTGAGGACAGAACTTGCAGGATGGTAAAAAAATATTTAATAACTATACATTTTACAAGGGGTTCACAGCCAAAATACATAAGGAATTCAAAAATTCAGTAACTCAATTTTAAAATGGCCATAGACCTAAAAATAGACATTTCTCAAGAAAAGACATACAAAGGGTCAACAGTATACGGAAAAAAAAAGCTCACCATCACTAATAAAGAAATGGAAATCAAAAGCAAAATGAAATATTAACTCACCCCAATAAGAATGGCTATGATTAAAAAGACATGATCACAAGTTCTGGCAAGGATATAGAGAAGGGGAACCCTTGCTTCCATTCATATAAATAAAAATTAATATAGCCATTAGGTAAAACAGAAGAGAACTTTCTCTAAAAATTAAAAATAGAACTACTATATGATCTAGCAATCCCACTACCAGGTATATATTCAAAGGAGATAAAATCACTATATCAAAGAGATATCTGATATGTTTATTGCAGCACTATTCATAATAGCTAATAAATTATAACAACCCACGTCCATCAACTGATGAATAGATAAATAAAATGTGGTACATATGTATAATGGAATACTATTCATCTATAAAAAGGGACACAATGACACAGATGGCACTGGAAATATTCACATTAACATAAATATGTCAGAAAGACAAATACCAGATGATCTCACTCCTATGTGGAATCTAAAAGTCAATCTCACAAAATTTGAGAGTAAAATAGTGATTAACAAAGCCCAGGGAAAATAGCAGGGAGTTAGGAATGGAGAGAGGCTGATTAATGGATACTAAGTTACAAATAGAGAGGAGCAAGAGGTTTTGGTTTACTACTGGTTCCTAGAGATACCAATAATGTACTATATGTTTCAAAGAACTAGAAAAAGTATTTTGAAAGTTTTTAACATGAAGAAATGAGAAATGTGTGAGGATACAGATATTGACTTAAACACCACACAGTGCATACTTGTATCAAAGCATTACCCAGCAATCCATTAATAAGTACAACTTTATTTTTAACCAATACATAAAAACAAACAATTTAAGGGCTGGGGCCATGGCTCAGTGGTAGAGCGCTTGCCTAGCATGTATAAGGGCCTGGGTTTGATCCTCAGCACCACATAAAAATAAATAAATAAAGGTATTGTGTCCAACTAGAACTAAAAAAATAAATATAAAAAAATAAGTAATTTAAACTTTAAAACATAAAATGTTTAAAAACAGGAATTTATATTTTTCCATTTAAGGATTAGACTATTGCTCACTTAAAAAATAAAGTTATTATGTGAGGATTTAAGAAATTCTCTGGACACTATCAGATATAAGGAAGACTTGAAAAACCAAGGTCAGAACAAAGTTGTCTCTTCTTGCCTCTTCTTTGTTCCTCCTAAAACATCCATGGAAGGCATTCTCTTTCCCATAATTAACTGTTCATTTACTTTCTCAAATCAATGTGGCAATATTTAATAATCTAGGCAACTCTGTGTTTCTGTCCCTGATGGGTCCTCCCAGCAAAAATAAAGTGTGGCCAAATGGAAGGATACTGACTACAAGGCAGCAGAGTCAGGTTGAGGCCCAGGGTATGTATGTAAACTCATGTGGGATCTTGGGGAAGTTGCTTCACTTGCCCAATTTCCACATTTGAAAAATAAAGGGAACCAGATGAATTGTCCCATCCTTTCCAGCACTGTTTACTGAAGAAAACTTCTAGCACTGTTCCTTTCTGGAAGGCACCACAGGTACTTTCCAAGTATAGACAAGAATAGGTATAGTCAGTTTCCTGGGATTTGCAGCAGTTTTCCTGAGGGCCATATGGTCCAGCAATCTCGCTACTAGGTACACATCCAGAGGAAATGAAATCACTGAGTTGAACAGGCATCTACATTCCCAGTTGATTGCAGCACTATTCACAATAGCTAAGAAATGAAAACCACCAAAATGTCCATCAACTGATCAATGAATGAAGAAAATGTGGTACACGTACACAATGGAATACTATTCAGTCATAAAAAGGGATGTGACAACATGGATGGAACTGGCGATCATTGAGTTCTAAGCTAGGATTGATGATAATTTGCAAAAATGAGATTATATACTCTTGAGTCCTTAAATAGTCTCAATAGCATCATTCTATTACCAAAAATTTGACATATTTTGTTTCCTCTCATCTTTATACCTCTTGAACCAATAGTTATAGATAACTATGTTGGGATGGGTATGAACAGAAAAACAGACTCATCCAAGCTATTTTCAAGGTTCCTGTCCTTATGTCATACTTCCTAAAAAGGTATAACATAGCATCTGGCCATGCAAACAGTTTTCCAAACTTTCAGCATGTCCTTATTATGTTCTATTTTGCACACCTACGTAAAATAACAATAGATACCAGCATTTACTTCTTCAGACTACAAAGTTTTTACTCACCAAACTTACATGTCATTAAGATCTATTTCTGACTCCTGCAAACAATTTTTATATCTACTGTTCTTTTCAGCAAGAAAACAAAATGTCTAATGACCCTCTCTTTCTTGCTCTAAAAATAACAATCTAAATTCAATTGCTTGGAACCATCACCTATTGGCGAGTTTCATAAATGTCTGTTAGTTATCTCATGTGCCACCATGTAATAGTGTATCATAGGTCAAAATCCTTAGTAAATTATCTGGTATCTTTAAATGCTTCCTAGGGCTTCTCTTGGCTCTGGTTGAATGTATAGGCCTATCTGTGGTAGCAAGGTCAAAAAGAGATGAGGCAGTTACTCATGAGTCAGTAACTTTCTAACACCGTCAGAGTTCTTGATTTTAAAAGCAGATAGCTATTGCCATCTATCCGAGCTGGTGACCTATGCTGGGTTCACAAGCTCTGACTCTTCAGTAACTGAAGAAAACGAAGAAACATGCAAGCCCACAGAAGTACCTTTTCCAAATCCAGGGGATGGCTCTCGATCTTAGGAGTCTCTTTGAAAGAGAAAGCACCACCTGAATTCTTTATTCTTATATGGAGGGGAGAGGTTCCATGGAATCTTCTTTCCAAAAAAGGTCAGGGGTATTATTGCAAAGGAGCAAGTAGGCAGCCCACTCCATTGGGTAATGCCCACTCCCACGCTGAGCTCCTCTACTCAGCAGAGATGGGGTCCACCTGCTTCCTGGTTAGGGTAGCCAGTCTCCACAATTCCATTGCTCAAAGCTAGGGGGTGCTCAGCTCCAGACAGATAGCAAAAGGAATCTGTTTCTCCTTCCTTCATCCATTTATTAAAATATTCATACAAGCCTGAGAAATGCAAAGTAGAGCAGCACAGGTAATATTAAACAGCTGCTCGCAATACACCCAGAGGAATTTTGACTTTGAAAAAGGGAGAAAATATCTCGGAAACAGAAGAGCCAGAAAAAGACACAAGGAAATTTCCACCCAACACTCTGCAGATCCTGACTTCAGAGCATGTCTCTGACCATAAAAGAAGTACCCCCACTTCTATGCAAAATAACTTTTTTGAGAGAGACGAAGGCATTTCTTATCCCTTCCATCCTCACCTGTGACTCTTCTGTGTCACTATTTGCTTATTTTAAGTCCTTGGGGTCATGACATAACTAATTGTGGAATCAAGCAAGATGAGCACCACATCTTGAGTAACAGCTTGATAGTAAGATGGTGCAGAAGTGAGAGAGCCATGGAATCATTGCCCTCTGGGGGGCTTGTGTGTACTGATACTGATAAGGAGAAGAAGACAGTGAGTTCTCATAGGAACACTCTAGAAAGAATAGACAACCAAGAAGCAGGAGAACAAGAAGGTTCCCTCACTCTTGCAGCATCACAGCAGGAAAATCAGCAGGAATTTCATTTGGGGATGTAAACTTAGGGGTGTTCTATAGGAAAGGAGGGGCTGCATTAATTCACAGATGAAAAGGCAGGAAGACAGATCAAACTAACTAGGTAGTAGACTAACAAACTGCCTCTCTATACAGGCCTATCCTTTTTTTTTTAAGAAAGGACTAAAATGAGTTATTTTTAGATTTCACAACAATAAAAGACAATGCAGCCCTTAATAAGGAGAGTAAAAGCCTTTATTTTATATCATTCTATGGAAAATGGCAGATAATTTCAAAAGAATTCACATTGTACAAAAGCTACTAAATCAAAAAGAGAAGCAGAAATGAGATGGATACTGGATAGTGTTAGCAAGGACGGAAATTCAAATGCAACATTAGAATTGATAGTGAAATCAATAAAGAGCATATTTGACATTGCTGAAAATGTAATCGGGATATGATGTAGAAGACAAACTTAAAACTCTCAGAATGCAGACAAATAGCAAGGTGAAATTGTGAGAGGAAAAGCAAAGCTATAAATGAATAAAAATAATAAAGGTCCAGCCTAGACATTACTGTTATTTTTGAAAATCAAAACCTGCAGCAGCAAAGCATTACGTATCTTATATTCCATTTTGAAAATAATCCTACTTTGACTTTTTCCCTTTTCAGTTTTTAGCTACTTAGATACTCTCTTTTCTACCTAGTGCTAATGGAATCCCACCACAGTTTCTCCTGATTACTGCTGAACAAGGTATCTGCATGTTAAGGAAAAACAAAATAATCCTCCCCTTTTACAATTGCAGAAAAAATGCTATTCCACATTCTAAACTCTTCTTTCAAAGAAGTCTTGTGTGACATCTAGAATTCAGATACTATGGCTGTCTACAGAACGCAACTCTCCACCCCGGAAATGTCTGTAATTTTGATTGATTGGAATATTTACTGATGTGCTGGGCCAAAGTAATAATATCTATGCTATCCCCAGTATAACTCAGTGTAACAATAAATCCCATCAATGTGTACAACTATAATGTACAATAAAAATATGAAAATGTAAACCATAAATAAATGAACTCTGGCCAAGTCTTAGTTAGATAAAGTGTTTGAGGGGTTTTATTTTTTATTTTTATTTTTTTCATTTCTGATAGCAGATGAAATTGTAGGAAACAGTTAGAACACTTGCTGTGTGAACACAGATTTGAATAATGACTTGATAGGATTCTATTATTCAATAATTTGAAATGGTCCTATTATATAGTTCTATATCTTATAGTATTAATCGTATAGTATTATTGACTACTATTAACCACACACTTTATCTAAATGTCAAACACAAAGAAAAAAATAACAATCAAAAAAAATTCTCAGTATTTTCTTAGGTATGATAAATAATAGACTATAACAGATATTTATTTAAAGATAAGATCTACTAATTCTATGAATAGGTAAGCTTAATTAATGTGTGAAAGCAACTGAAGTCTTTTTCGAATAATCAAGTACTGAAAATATTACATTAATATATTCCTCCTTAAATACACATATACACAAATTACATTAATTGGTATAACCAAGTTATACTAAAAAAGAATTTCAAGCAAGCATGAAGAAATGATATTAAATACTATTTTATAAACACTAAACACAAGTAGTTACTACTCTAAGATTAGTAAAGTATTATATAATCATTGAAAAATATGTAAAATAATTCAGAAACAATCTAAGTTTAAAGTACGTGTAGGAAAAAGGGATTAATTCAGAGTCCAGAAAAGCTTCTTTGAACTATATGAGAAATATTTTCGTAGTTTTAATTGCTAGTATTCCATTCTTGATATGAAATAACTGAGAAGTTAAACTTAATATATTTTAAAGCAAAAGATTAGATTATAGAATAGTGCTATAACTTTCAAATCACTGAAAATATGATAAAACATATAAAATATGATAAAAATATATAGGAAAAACAATAGAATATTGAACCAACAAACAAACTTTAAAAATAATCATATATAAATCACCCAGTGTTCATCTTGACAGTGAGTGTAATGGTTTAAGCTAATATTGAAATAAGTATCTTCACACTGCATTTTTTTAAAATTTTAACTTATGAAATTTCTAAAAGACATAATCCATAAGACTTAAAAATAATGCCAAACAGTAAAAGATGAAAAAACATTTGCTCTAAGAATAAAATAACAACAACAGAGTTCTCTTAGACTGATTTACAAAGTGGCTATTACTGCCTGAGATGTAAGAGTCCTAACTAAACATGTGAGAATAAAATGATACCTACATATGTAAAGCAAAAATATTATAAATATGGAGAGAGAAAAAAGTAAGCCACCAAATGGTAGAAAATATTCACAATCCATACGTCTAAGATCCTGTATCTTATGCACATAAATTTTATAACTCAATTATGAAAAAGCAAAATACCCAATAAAAATGGTCAAAGAGAGGAATAGACATTCCCAACACACACACAAAGATGCTGAACAGCATTTGTCATCAGGAAAATTAAAGTCACAATGAAATACTTCTATACACCCAGGGAATGGCTAACATTGTAAGCCTGACAGGATCAACTATTGGTGAGGCAAGTGGGACTCTCACATGCTGTTAGTAGGAATGCACAATTGTACAACCACTTTGTAAAACTGTCAGTTTCCCAAAAAGTTAAATGTATACCTGTGGTCATTCTACAACTAAGCATTTACCAAGAGAGATGTAAGCAGATAGTCTCACAAAGACTTTAACACAAATGTTCATAATAGCTTTATGTATATATTTTAAAATGGGAAAATGTCATTTAGCCAATAAATGGATAAAAACATTGTTATATATATCCAAGCAATAAATCTGTTAAAAAACTGATACATGCAAAAACATGAATGAATCTCAAAAATCAATGTGCTGAATGAAAAAAGGTAGGCTAAAAAATAAGTGCATCCTATATGATCTCATCTATGTCAAACTCTTAAAAATAAAAATTAATCTACAATGATAGAAAACAGACGATCACCCAAGGTAAAAGAAAAGGAAGAGATTGGCTATAGAGGGGCACAAGAAAACTTTTGGTGGTATAGAAAATGTTCTGTATGTTGATTGTGGCCTTGTTTTCACGGGTTTATATACGACAGATGGTTTTATAGTTGCATATATATTCAAATAAGATACTTTACATGGATCAGTTTTTATATATATATATAAAATACCCTAATAAATAGGACATGCATTCTAATGTAGGATATATATACATATGAGTGTGTGTGTATATATATATATACCCTAAATAAAGTTGATTAAAAATATGAGAGACAGTTAACAGAATGACATCATTATAGGAATTATAAACCTACATCTCTATAGTGGCCAAATATGTAATGCAAGTAAATAGATAAGGAAAACAATCTCTAATTCATCCTTAAACACAATGCCTTCTCAGCCATCTTTAGAATTTTTTATTTAAAAAAATTATTAGGCCAATTATTTAAATTCCACATGTGTGAGAAGCAAGCTTATTAATTTTATTTCACTGAAATCAGACAGAAAGATTAGTATATAATGCACATAAAATTGGTGGTATTCTCCAAGCCCACCTGCCTCTTTCCCATCCCCTAATGCAGTAGTCAGAGGAGAACCTAGGGCTCTTGGGAACAAAGTTTCAAAACCATTATTTTAGAGTCATTTTTATAAAATTTTTTAGTGACTACAATGTGTCTATCAGATGCCATAACCAGTACAGACTGAATTTCTCCTGAGTCAGAAGGCATGTTATTAAAATTTATGCTAAAATATTAAACTATAACTGCCATTTATTTGCATCTTACATGACCCCCCAAAAATCAAATCTGTTAATTCTCTGAATTTCCTGAATATGTTCTACTTGAAGATATAAAAATTACGTTTTTGGACTCTTAAGTTCCTACATCTATGATGAAATTACTAATATACCTGTTAGAATCTATTGTTTATTGATAACAAAGTATATTTGAGCCTCAGATAAATAATGTCTTCAGAAATATATATTGTGCAATTCTCATTTTCCAGGAAACAGGAACTAAAAATATATCATTTTATGTACTGTTTTCCCAATTTTAAAGTTGAAAACACTACAGCTGAGAGATCCTATGTGTATCTGCGCATACCAAACAGAAAATAAACAACAGAGCAACCCCAGGCCTGTCTCTCAAAAACAAAACAAAACCAAAAAAAATCCATTCTTTTTCAACTATATTTACAGCATTGCTCAACCTTCCAAACAATATTTAATAAAAACACAAATAGCTACCACAAATTGCATCAGAAAAATGCAAACTATATACAGTAGTACAAGAAGTTGAACAGCATACATATAAAATGTTACAAGGAGGACAGGTCACATGTTTTATTAACATCACTGCTACTTCTAGGATAGAAACAAGAAACTGTGTTTGGGAATTTGAAACTTAAAGATAGGAATTTATTTCAACTGAAGTTTTAAACTGTTAGGCTAACTGATCAAATGATCCTAAGATGTGCAGGACTATGCAACAGTTCATAGTGCGGACACTCCAAGTGAGTTTGCAAAAGTCCTACTTCTTCCGGTATCATCTCCTGCATTTACAGAGTAAAAAGTATGCCATCATTTGTTTCTCATATAAAACTAATGATGTTTTCATAAATGTGTACCCAAGGAAGGAGGAGGACAAAATACAACAGAGACAACCAGCACTGTTACAAAAGCACAACTCACACACCTGCTGATTTAACTTTAGAGTAAATTTTGCACTAATTCTATAATATTTATATGAATGCACATGTTGTGCAAAAGAGATGTATTAATGTGTATTTGGTACAATGCTTCTTAATTTTTACAAATCTAAGAAAAATGTTGGTTTTAATGAATACTACACAAAATAAACTCTAGGCAAGTAAAATTATGCTGTGTCTCTTGTCACATATAGAAAAAAAAAAAGGTTGGACAGATTCTTAAGTTTGGAGTTAGTGTTTGGCATTATCTAGCTTAAGATGTGGATTGTGTAACATGAAAATCTGCTTTGGAGGCCCTAGCAGATGCCTCAATCAATAAGACTGGGAGAAAGTTGTGCTGAATGATGGTGTGCAGCTTCTCCTGCTTCTGTCTTCGCTGGATTCTTTTATTTTTCCTGCCACAGACAGTGATGCTATAGTGGTGCTAGATTCTATTAACTATAATTTATTTCAACTTTTGCATCAATATTCATGGGTGTTATTGGTCTATGAATTTCTTTTATTTCTGGTATTGTCTTTATCATATTATGCATCAATGTCATACTTACTTCATAAGAACATCAGCTTCTTTCCCTTCATTTTCTATGCTTTGGAATAATTCACAGAGCTTGAGACCATCTGCTTTTTGAAGTATGCTAAAATCCTTCTGTGAATTCCCACATAGACATGGTCCTTTCTGTGGGATAGTTCCTTGATAACTTTCTCAGTTTCTTCTTCAATTGGGTCAATTTCATAAATTATGTCTCCGCTGGAAAATTATCCATCCATTTCATCTACATTTTCAAATTTATTTTCTTAGAATCTTCAAAACTGTCTGATGTTTTAAAATTTTGTCTGACTCAATAGTCCTATTCCCTTTGTCATTTATTTTTTTTCCTTGTCATTTCTTATATTGTATATTTGTGATTTTTCCCTTTTTTGTTAACATTTTCAAATTGTCAGTTTTATTAATTAAGAGGAAAACTGACAAGGAGTAGATGCTTTCATTATCCCAATTTCCTTCCTTATGTTTCTAGATCTCATGGAGGTTCCTAAGTTTTTATACTTTGAGTTCTTTTTTTATTATTTTTTATTTGTTTTAATTAGTTATACATGACAGTAGAATGCATTTATGTACTTTGATATGTCATACATAAGTGGGATATAATTTTTCATTTTTCTGAGTATGTGTGTTATAGAATCATATTGATCATGGTTGATTCTTTCAGTTTTGTTAATAAGAGTGTTTTGTGCTACAAATATCACTCTTCACAGTTTTAAATGTATTCTACCAGTTTTAATAATGTTTTCATTAGCATTTTTTATTATATGACTTCATATTTCTCCTTTAAATCAAGAGTTAGTAAAAGGTTAGGAAGTGATTAAGTATCCAGGTTCAAGGACCTTGATTTTTATAACATGTCTAGCATCATACTATTATATTCCAATACTGTGATTTGTAGTATTTCTCCTGATGTCTCTTTGTTGCCGAATGTACTACCCTCTGTGTGTATTCTATACTATTTCCTTAGCCTATTTTATTGTTTTTAAGCTAGTAACATGAATGTCCTCTATTCCAATTCCCAATTGAGTCCTCATTTCCCTCTGAAACTTCATGAAAACAGTCCACATTCTGGTCTTCTAAGCTCCCACCAGAATTTCCCATTAAACTCTTATAACATTCTAAAGATTTTCCAATTTGTAGTTCTAAACTTTTTAAAAAATTCATCCTGCTAACCAGTCCAAAGTCTCTGAACCACGTGGTCAGGTTAGACACAGCAATGATGCCACTCCCACTACCCGTTCCTGTTTTAGTTATCTTTTTAGGTGCTGTGGACAAAATATTTGAAAAGAACAATTTAGAGGATGATAAGTTTACTTGAGGCTCATAGTTTTAGAAATCTCAGTTAAATGATGGCTGACTCCATTGCTCTGGGTCCAGGGTGAGGTAGTATACCATGAGGGAAGGAGAGCTGCTCAGCTCATGGCCGGGTCAGGAATCATAAAGGGAAGAAAGGGCCTCAAAGAAGATGCACCCTTCCCTGGCACGCCTCCATTGACGTGCCTCCTCTAGCCATGCTCCACATCCCAACAGTTACTAGCTAGTCCATTCAAACTAGGGTGGATCAAATAGGTTATAGCTCTCATAATTTAATTGTTTCTCCTCTGAATATTCCTGCATTAACAGGAGTTTGGGGGGAACACCTTATATCCAATGACAACCATTGTGGTTTTTAATATTAAAAATATTCCTTATTTTTTTAATATTTTCTAGATTTTATATCTAGATGATATAAATTTACTAACCCTGCTTTTTATTTTTTTCCATTTCATTAGTATATTTTTACCTCTTGTTTATTGTTCACCTTTCTGAATTGCTTTGGTGTGTCTCTTGAATATAGTACATAGGTAGGCCTTCCTTTATAAGCCAAGTTGAACATCTTTCTAATAGCTGTGTTAAATCCATTAATATTTATTGGTAAGATTGCTACCTTTCATCTCCATTCTGTTGTATAACTTCTTGTAATTTTTTTCTGTTTATGTTTTTCCTTTTTTTTTTCTCTATATTTTTGGTTTTTAGGAAGGTATTTTTGTTCTAATGGTTACTTTCATATTTATACTATATTAAACACATTTCCCAGTTTTCTGAAATTTTGCTATTATTTCAGTGTTTAATGGTATTATTTAATGTCCATCTAATGCCTATACAGTAATTATAATGAAGTTATTATACTTTCATCTTTCTAGTCACAGTATTTTTCACTAGAACATAAATCATGTAACAATGGCACATAGTGTGCACTTCATACATCACCCTTCTTCTCTTTTTAGTCTTAGATTTATAATGAAGTAATGAAGTAATGACCATCACTCCTTTCGCTAAAATTCCCTCACCAGTTCTTAGTCAACTGGAGTCCATTGCTTAGTAGGTTCCTCAAAAAGGGACTATGAATACAGAATTTTCTGAGTTCTTTTCTGTTTAAAATAATTTCTCTATAGATTTGACCCTTGAAAGTGTGACTGCATGAAAAATCTTTGGTTCACCTTTCTTGAGTTTCTTTAATATGGTGCTCCATTGTGACTTGGGGTTTTTTGGTTGTTGTTTGTTTGTTTGTTTGTTTGTTTGCTATGTCTAAGGAGTTTCATGCCAATCTAATTTTCTTTCTAATTGATTAATCTTTTTCTCTTAAGACCCTAAGGTTTCTCTAATAGTTTTATGAGGATCTGGCATTGAGGTGATCATTAAGGGTTAATTTTTTCATTGGGACCAGTGAGGGCTTTCAATATGCAAGTTAGAAGAAGTTAGTCCAAATTTCTAATATGATTTTAATATTTTCTCGTATTTGTTTCCTGAGTTTAATCAGCTTGTTTAATTTCTTCTAGTTTTTGCCCATTGTTCCCAGTATTTATTTATTTATTTACAAATTCTTTTATTTATTCTGTTAGGTTGAAATCACTTCACAGCTGTGAAGTTGAGAACCAACTTCATGGGTTCTCAGTATTTAAACTTTCAATTTAATTGTTCTATTCCCACATGCTTTCTTGAGGATACTTAATTCAATTTGGAATATTACATTTTTCTTCTGTTTTGCTGTTGTGTTAGATTATGGTGAAGGTAATAAAGTCTTTATTGGTTGAACATTTGGATTTTCTTTTTTTCTTTTTTTCCTTTTAAAGAAGATTATCTATGCTATTTCTGGACAGAGCCAGCTGTTTGGGGTGAGATTTCTAGTTCAAGAGTGTTCTTTTGTGACTGTGGAAGACTACTTTTCCACCAGATTTGTTTTGCCTTGTTGTGTTCTACATGAAAGATGGGAGAGTTTGTGTGTTCTCTGATGTTTATATCTACTTCTATCTAAATATCCCCATCTTGGTTCCAGACCCCAACTCCCTTCACCAGATTCTTAAAAATAAGATTAGTCTCCATTGCTTTAACACTCTTCCTTGCCTGGGGTGTTACATTTCCAAGATTCTTTATTTATTTTCCATACATACATTTAAGTCTTTTTGCTGTAGGCAGGGCTCTGGTCTGCCACTATGTATTTTTCCTGTATTATTTTCAATCTTTTTCTTTCTGTTGGTGGTTTCTGTTGAATATTTCTGTGGAATATTTCTATACAGTTTTTTTTCTAAATGTCCATGCACCCCAAAGGCTTACAGCTAAGGAGCATGGAACATAGCACCCTGGATATAGTATCTGTTTTTCCACTTACATTATTTGAGGTTTGGATAATGCCTGACTTCTCTGTTACACTGAGGAAATGATGTCTCCCTATTATATTTTGAGAAGTTGTGAAAGCCAAATTTACACCTACCCATGCCCCAGATGTCTTTTAATTTATTAAAGTATTGAGACAAAATTGAGGAACTGACATGATAATGAACATTACCATACACAAGATCTGACTAGAGAACTCAGAAAAAATGTACAATCTAATGTTACATCTGAAGATCCTAGACAAGAACAAACTAATTCTAAAACTAGTAGAAGACAGGAAGTAATTAAGATTAAAGTCAAATTAATGTAATTGAGAAAAATACAAAGAATCAATGCAACAAAGAATTATTTCTTTGAAAATATGAACAATATTGATGAATCCTTAGCCAAAGTAACCAAAAGACAGAGAACACCCAAAGCCTCAAAATTAGAGTTGAAAAGGAGATATCAGCATTACTGAAATTCCAATCATTAGGAAATAAACACTTAAATTCCAATAAAGTAGAAAATACAGAAGATATTGACCAATTTGTAGACACATATGACTTACTCAAATGGAAACAAGAGGATATAGAAAACCTAAAAGACCAATATCAAGCAATGAGATTAAAGCAGCAATTAAAAGCTTTTCAACAATGATAAGTTCAGGACCAAATGAATTATCAGCTGAACTCTATAAGACCTTTAAAGAAAAACTAATGCAAATCTTCCCCAGATTATTCCATGAAATATAAAGGGAGGGAACACCCCCAAATTCATTCTCTAACACCAAATCTAGATAATGACGTATGAAAGAAAGAAAACTACAAACAGCCCTGATCAATATAGAGACAAAAATTCTTAATATTATCAATCTGTATTCAAAAACACATTAAGAATATTGTACACCATAATCAAGTTGGTTTCAGTCCAGGAATGCAAGGTTAGTTCAAAATACGCATGTCAATAAATGTAATTTATCTCATAAATAGAATCAAGAACAAAAAATCACATGATCACTCAATAGATACAGAAAAGGCATTCAACAAAACCCAGCATCCATTCATGTTAAAAATGGGGGAGAAACTAGGAATTGAAGGAACATACCTCAACATCATAAAGGCTATATATGACAAACCCAAAACCAAAATCGTTCTGAATGGAGGAAATGCAAAGAATTTCCTTGAAAATCAGGAACATGACACTCTTGCCACTCCTATACAATACAGTTTCCGAAACTCTAACAAGAGCAATCAATGAAGCAAGAGAAGGAAAATAAAGGGATACAAGTAGGAAAACAAGTCTTCAAATTATCTGTTTGATGACAACATGTCAGTTCCTCATTTTTGTGTCAATATTTTAAAAAATTGAAAGATAGCTGGTGCAAGGGTGGATGTAAATATGACTTTCACAACATAATTAGAAGACTCAAAATATTCCAACAAAAGACTTCTAGAGCTGATAAATTTAGCAAAGTAGCAGGATACAAGTATACAGGATACAAAATAGCATCATACAAATATCAATAGTATAGAAGGAAAAGTATAGGAAAGCTATTTATTATATTCTAATAATAAATCTGCTGAGTAGTCAGGAAAACAATTCCATTTACAATAGCCTCAAAAAATGTGGGAATAAACATAACTAAGGAGGTGAAAAACCACTACAATGAACATTATAGGACATTGAAGAAAGAGATTGAAGCAGACCTGAAAAGATGGAAAGACCTACCATGTTCTTAGATAAGCAGAGTTAATATTGTCAAATTGCCCATATCACTAAAAGTGATAAACGGATTCAATGTAATCCCCATCTAAATACTAATGACATTCTTTACAGAGCTAGAAAAAATTATCCTAAAATTCCCATGGAAAAATAAAAGACCCAGAATAGCCAAAGCAATACTAAGCAACAAGAGTGATGATGAGGGCATTACTGATCTCAAATTATGCTACAGAGGGCTGGGGATATAGCTCATTTGGTAGAGTGCTTGCCTCACATGCACAAGGCCATGGGTTCAATCCCCAGCAACACACACACACACACACACACACACAAAGTCTCAAATTATACTACAAAGCTATAATAACAAAAGCAGCATGGTATGGGCTTAAAGACAACCATAAAGACCAATGGAATAGAAGATACAGGTATGACTCCACATAGAGCTATCTAATCCTTGACAAAATTGCCCAAAACATATATTGGGGAAAAGATAGCTTTTAAACAAAAGGTACTGGAGAAAAACAGATATCCATGTAGGAAAATGAAACTAGACCCTTAACACTCACACTGCACAAAATCAACTCAAAGTGAATCAAAGGTCTAGGAATTAGACCAGAAGCACTGCAACTGCTTGGGAAAAAAAATAAGGTCAACACTCCAAAATATTGGTGTGGGCACTGACTCCTTTAGACTTCTAAAGTTCAAAAAATACAACTATAAATAAATGTGGTAGCTTCAAATTTAAAAAATTTTGCACAGCAAAATAAACAATAATATGACGAGAAAACCTACAGAATTGGAGATCTTTGTCAGCTACTGTTCCAACTAAAGATTGATAAACATAATATAACTAGAACTCAAAAAACTCAATGCCAAAAGAAAAAAAACAATAAATGAGCAAAAGAACTAAACAGACATTTCTCAAAAGAAGCAATGTAAATGGCCAAGAAATATATGAAAAGAAGTTCAAATCCTTAGAAATCATAAAAATGCAAATCAAAACTACAATGAGATTTCATCTCATTCCAGTTACAACAGCAATCATTAAACATTCAAGTAATAATAAATGTTGATGAGATGTGGGGGAAAAGGTACACTTAAACCTGATTGGTGGGACCACAAATTAGTGGGACCACAAATACTGGAAAGCAGTATGGAGAGTCCTCAAAAAGAGTAGGAATAGAATCACCTTAGGACCCACTTCTCCCACTTCTCAATATTTATCTCCTAAACAACCCCTCAAATTAGCATCTTATTATACAGTTATATCAATGTTTATAGTGGCACAATTCACAATAGAACAACTTGTGGAACCAGTCCAGGTACTTGTCTATAGATGAATGGATAAAGAATATGTGTTATATATACACAAAGGAGTTTTATTCAGCCATTAAGAAGCATGAAATTATATTACTACTTGTAAATGGATGGAATTGGAGAACATCATGACAGGTGAAATTAACCAGACTCAGAAAGTCAAGGTTTGAATGTTTTCTCTCATATGTGGAAGCTAGAGAGAAATGAAAAATTTAAAGCAGTGGGTGCATGGTGGGGAGCAGGTCTCATGAAAACAGAAGGGAGAGCAGAGATGTAGAGAAAGGAGAATAAAGGAGAGGGAGGAGGAATGAGAAAGTAGAGGAAAGCAGAATAAAGTTAACCAAATTATTATGTCATGTGCATGTATGAACATTTCACAACAAATTCCACTGTTATGTATAACTACAATGCACTTATTTTAAAAAATAAGTCAATAAAAAGATAAAAGAAAAAATGAAAATGAAGGGAGAAGAAGAGATCATCTTAGGGAGTTGAACCTCCAAAGAATTTACTTCTTATATTTTAGTCACTTCCCTGCATAGCTAGTTGGCAGAATAAGAATTAAAGGGTAGAATAGTGACTGAGAGGAAATCACAGTTTTAAAAGATACCACTTAAAACATCATCGAGTAATTAAAGGTGTTAACCTACCTATGGCACTGTATCAGTATAGTGTGGATAATATAAAATATAGACAATAACAAACGGATATTTAGCCTCTTCAGAATCATCTTTGGTTTCCACTACAGAAAACCAAAATCATCAACACACATCACAAACAGAGACCAACTGCCACATTCAAGATGAATGGCTTATTTTACTTTCATGGTAAATTATGCCATTTTATCATGTTATGTTACAATAGAATATCCTGAACCACCTCCTCAGTGTGAAAAATGGAACATCTGCTCGTATCAGACACTGTTTAATGATGTGTGCCAAACTTAATGCAACTTCCACCTGACACTTCATCACTTATGCTTAAAGCGCCATCTTCTATCTTCAGCGTTCCTTCGTGCTCCAACATTATTTTCATCAACTGAACACTGCAAAAAAATTAATTCTCTCATTAAATGTTATCATATGCTCTCCATTCTGTGATATATGTGAAAAAGTAAATTAGAAACACTTCATTTCCATTTCTTATATGAATCAGGATAACAGGATATTGCTTTCACATAATGACAACTATCTTAATCTTTGCTTCTTCCCTTCAGGGATCAAATGTTACTAAGAAAAGGAAAATTCTTCTATCTGCTGATTGTTTTATGATGACTTAGCTGCTTGCTTTGGGAAATCAAATATCTTGAAATAGATAGGTGGGGGAAAACTTTATCGTCAAATTTCTGTAACAAATTCAAGAGTTTTCTATAATTGGCTAAAAAAAGAGGCAGGAGGATCTGTTCTGCTTTTTCTAAAAAATTTTTGGAAAGCCACAGAAACAAACAATTCCTCAATAATAAAACTCACTTTGGTTACAATTTATTGTAATTAGTCCTTGGGATCCAAACAAACATTAAGTATTTTGACTTTTATACTTAGTGCTCTATGAAGATTTTTTTCAGAGAAACAAACTTATTTAGGAAAGCAGATTCTATTCAAGGGAGACTGAGCTGTCTCTAGATGAAAAGATGACCTCTTTAGATATTCTAGGTTTTTTTAATCAATTTTAGTTTATTTTGTTTTTAAGAAATTTATCCATTTCTTCTAGATTCCCTAGTAGATGAGTAAAATATTATACTTGTTCATTTAAATTTTCCTAAAATCTTTAATTGTAGGGTATTTTAATTTTTGAAAGCTTTTGAATCTTTGTCATAGTTCTAGTTAGTTTTGTCCAGAATTTCCTTTTTCTAGTTAAAGAAAGAAATCTTATTCTTCCACTGATAAAGTCTACACTTAACTTTTTACTAATTTGTGCTTTTTACATACTAGTTTTTTCATCTTTTAAAAACATTATTTCCTGCCGAGTGTGGTGGTGCATACCTATAATCCCAGTGACTCAGAAAGCTCAGGCAAGAAGATCACAAGTTTGAGGCCAGCCTCAGCAACTTGGCAGGGCCTAAGCAACTTAGCAAGAACCTGTCTCAAAAAAAAAAAAAAAAAAAAAAAAGAAAGAAAGAAAAGAAAAAGGGAAAAGTGGGGTGGGGGTAGGGATATGTCTCAGTGTTTAACCATCCTCGGTTCAATCCCCAGTACCAAAAAACAAAACAAAAACACATTATTTCCATTATTGTTTTGTAAATCAAGTTTTTCTAGTAATGTAATAAATGCATTTAAAAGCTTATATTTTTATTAGAGTCCTTCATTCTGATTCATTAATAATATCTCAAGATATTTTACCTCAGTTTTTCTGTGAATATGACATCTATGTCTGAAATGACTCTTTAGCTTACAAATTTGAATATATATTCATTAGATCAAATTTGTGGGCATCACTTAATCCATTTCATCTGCTGGGTCTACCAATTTTTGAATGAGGTTTTTCTTTCACTTTATGCATTTGACCATTCTTTACTTTTTAAACAGTTTTGCTTTTATTTAACACAAATCTATATTACTAGGTTGATAGGGGTTCATCATGTTTTTTAATGGATTTATCTGATCAATATGAAATTTTTAATGCTTCATACCTTCATTCCTATTTTTGATCTTATTGTTTTCTGTTGAATGGAAAATTCTGAGATATTTCTTTTCATAATTTGTTTCCCCAAATTCTAGTTTCATTTAGTTTTTAATATTTCCTGAAATAACCTGAAGCTTGTTTTATAAATCCAATCTCACATTTTCTAACCAGAGTCAAGGAATTTACTTAACTATTCACATTTGCCAAAACAAATACCATATCTGGAATTATTAGCCCCCTTATTCTTCTGTATACTGTATTTTGTTGTTTCTTTTCTCCCCTTGTAGTTTGTTAGAGTAATCCAGTTTGGATTCCCCCATTCCCCCACTCCAAACACCCCCAATGGGCTGAAATCCAAATATCCTACTTGTGTGAAAATATTTATACTTATTTCCTGCCACAGAGCTAGTTAATATCCCATGATTTTATTGGGGATGGAATGTTAGCTCATACTTCCTTTCATTTCTAACTTCACATGAAGGCAGTGCAGTTTTTTTACCCAAGAATAAACAATTTTTGAGAAAAAGTTACAATTTTTTTTTAGACACTTCCTTCCCCCACCCCCAATTTCTTATAATTCATGGCTTTTTCTTTAAGCATATTTTTTTTCATTTTGCTTAAATACATGCTGATTATTTTCTAAGATTTGCAGATGGTAAAATTTATCTTTTAAAAATATATCTGAAAATTGTTAACTTTGTCCTCATGAATGAATGAGAGTTTGAGGAAACACCAAAATTTGTTTTCAAAACTTTCGTCTTCCTGCATCTAATGGTGCCTTTGAGAAGCTTTATATCAGTCTAATTATTTTTCCTATGTACATGTTTGCTTCTCTCATTAGACAGGTCTTTTCTATTTGATGCTCTGAAAATGCTCCCCTGGAGTGTCCAGTGGAAGATCTTTTATCCCTTCCATTGTGCCAGGCCTCACTGTACCCATTCAACTTCCAAGTTGTGGGGAATTTTGTTCTATTATTCATTGGAGCATTTTCTCCCTTCCATTTTCTTCTTTGGGAGATCTTATTGATAGATTGGAAACTTCGGGGACTATCATTGTGTGTCACCTTTCTTCCTTCCTTTTTTGCATAATTCTGGGAAATTACCTTTGGTTACTGTCTTGATGCCTAATCTTTGCTTCTTTTGCTATTCAAGTTAACAACAGAACTTTTTAACATTCATTTTTAATTTGGACGATCTTATTTCCTATTCCCAAGGTCTCCAAAGGTTTTCATGTTGACTATTCTAGTTTTATAAATATGATATCTTCTCACCTCATACTTAGTGGAGGACAGTAAACATACTTCTTTTAAAATACTTTGTAGCCTCAGATAGTGAATGATCTTGTGTAGAGTTGGTGATGTTCATTCTTCAAGTGTTAGGTGATCTGGATTTTCTAGCTTATTTTGCACTTGAATCACTGTTAGCCTGCTTATGGACAGTCTTTTTCCAGTTACTACAGAAAGGTGTGTGGTGTGCCAATGGCTAATCTCTGGTGAAAGGGCTCCTTATTCTTCCCACCAACCAAGGTGGTAGGGAGAGGAAGGTCTACCTGCTGGTGTAAATTCTAGTCCTCTGAAGATTTCCTTGGGATCCCTTTCAGCACCTGCTATCCAAAATGGGTTTTAGAGAACCTCCAAGTCTGCTCTACATGCATCAGATACCTTGTCCTATACCTATTTTGTGCTTAGGTGACCTATCAATTTAATCCCATCTGCTTTAAATTCCATTCTTTCAAATATTGTACAAATTCTGTTACATGGATCAGTCCTCTGTTTCTTAGTGTTTGATATATGCAATTCATAACCTGAGAACTCAAAACATGGAGAAACACCCCCCACAAAAATATGCATCTATACTGAGGCTTTCAGGCCCTCTGATTCTCCCCCAAACCTCCTGGGAAGAATGAACCCAAGGTAATGATCCTGAGTGACTTGTCTCCGTTCACTACAGCTTTCCAAAAAAAAAAAAAAAAAAAAAAAACTTAAAGCACTATCTCACCGTTTTTCCCCCGACCTTCAACTTGCTTTTCAAGATCCTTCCTACCCATTCCAACAGTGACTCATGCTTTACCTGGTTGAACTGCCAAGACCTCAGCATGATTATGTTTGATGCAAACAGGAATGCACCTTTCATTGGCTTTACTCCTACAACCACAGGTCCATATTGAAAAAGATGAAAACAGTTTGGAAGAGATCAAAGAGAAGGTAGAGTAGTCATGATAGGATGGGGCATAGAGAAGCTGGGTGGCAGAGCACCCTCCGGTCAACAGCCTCAGCTGCAAATGATCACAGGCATTGATGAATGGTGTGGCAAAGGGTCATCATTACCCTCAGGATTGGGGACAGCATGAGACGATAATGAATATGTTTGAGGAAGAATAATATAACCTCATCTGGTATAGATGGGTGGTATTAGCATTTAGGCTGCTAGATAGGAGAATATGTTGACATTATTTATAGCTACAATGCAGAGCTATGACAGAGATCCATTGTAAACAATGCCTTCCAGGGCAGCTGCTTTCCATTAAAAACATATAACAGAGAAGAGTTTGCAAAGGGTGTCTTGGGATAGTGGCACTAAAAAGGGCTGTCATCTTCCCTAAATCTGGGACTCATTTTCGTTCCTATTTTTATTTCCATTTACAGTTTTTTATATCCACACAAGCTTTCTAATTTTTTTTAACTAGCAAATTTAAAAAAAGATGCAGTTCTATTTAGAGTTCTCATTACTTGAAAATGGGCCAAATTATACATTTTTCCAAATACAAGGAAATTTTGTGTGTAAGATACTCTCCTTAAACTTCCATAAAAATATTTTTAATAAAGAAATTTAATGCCTAAGTCTATTAAAGAATTGCCATTCCCAGAGGAGAAGTCTTACTTTATATGAAAATAGGTTAAAAGGTCATTAACAGTAATACAAAAAAAATCTGATTATAAGTGAAAAGAAGCCACTAATATCCTGAGGGTAGAATACATTAATCGTGAAACATGACCTAGATAAGTCCCCACATATCTGATGCCAATCTCTAGTTGTAAAACCACAGGATCTTGACATCAGAGGAAATTAGAGCCCCTGAAGTGAATTATATTGAAAAGTTCTGGTAGAGAAAGAAGCCCAGGACTGTGATTCTATTTCAAAATGTTTTTTCAAGATTGACTTTAGAAACCAAAGAAATGGAAATTTTATAACAAAAATATATATGTCTTCTAAATTCTTCTTCCCTCCCACATTTTCAATGTCTTTCCTGGTAGTTACCTTCTGTGTGCTGGGAAAAACCACAGGGACCCCAGCATGTCTCATCTGCTTAGAAGTCTCACTCTCCCTGAATTTGGCATGTCTTTATGGATTGTCTGTATCACTCAGCTGAACAACCTGTCCTTTTATCCTTTTACAACTAACTACTTAATTGTCACCCTTTGCTTTTTCTCTATTCTGGATTTCTTATTCTTTTCCCATGACCAGTACAATCTATACCCTCAGTTCATCTTGCTTCCTCCCTTATACAGAACATCAGGTGAGGTGATGGCTCTAGGATGATTTCTGTAGTGTACAAGTCCATTCTAGTCTCCATTCTACCCAAATCCTAGTTTTCACTCATCCAAATAGCCAAAGGCCCAGATTTCCATCACCTGCTGTTTCCCTACCACAATGGCATTTCCATCCAGAAAGCTTATTTTTTGTTCATCTCACCTGTAGGACTAGGCAGCTGGAAGGTGGTCCTCATCAGGGATTCAAGGCATCAGGGATTCAAGGTGGAGTGATAGAATAGCAAGAAGTGCAGCTTCTCAGGTGAGGAGTCAACAGTCAATACTGGGCCGTCACCTACACCGACTGCATGACTTATACAAAGTCATTAATTCTCTTTAAGCCTCAGTTAGTTTGCCTTTGAAATGAAGGGAAGAATGCTACCTACTTAACAAGATTATTGTGAGATGAATTAATCCACACGGTATTGTTAGGTAAGAAATTTTCAATCAATACTAGTGTATTACTCCCCATAAATTATTTTTCTTTGTACTTGTTGGCAAAATCAAAGTGTATGTGTGTGTGCATGCATACACACACACACAAAGAGGAAAGACATATGTGCCTATGAGATAAGATCTAACAAATCCAATTTAAGGGGCTGGGTTGTAGCTGGGTTGTAGTGGTAGAATGCTTGCCTAGCATATGTGAACCACTGGATTCGATCCTCAGCACCACATGAAAAAATAAATAAAGATATTGTGTTCATATGTAACTTTTTCAAAAATAAAAAGGAAAAAAAAAAACAACAACAATGAATGAACTATTTCTTTAACTTCTCATACAGTTTTCGGCAGCAACTTGGCCTCCCTTCCTTCCATAAAACACTGTGCAAACTACTGTCATTCCTGGCTCTTCACATGGACTTTTGAATGTCATTGTGGAGCCATTAATAATTGTGGCCACTAACATAACTCATATACTGCTAAAATAATAGGGAAGCCTATGTGTCTCTTGGAACTTATCACAGAGCAATAGGTCTTGGTTTTATTTCCAGGTTTTATTCTCAGAACACTCTCAAAGTTTTATAGAACAAATGGTAGCTGATGGTACCTGGATTATCACTATTCTCTCAGAACCTTCTGGAACCATGCCAGCTGCACATGATACATCAGGATCTATTCTCTTGCAAAAAAAATTCATCTGAGATTTTTCCAAACAAAATATTCCCTCAAAGCCTTAAAATTATTATCCCTATTTTTTGTTCTGTCTGTATCCATGGCTAATTATGATGGAAAATGGGAGTTTGAGATAAAACATAATTATTTAAATATATTGTGCATGTCTATTTACCCCTCACAGTAGGTCTAGGCCAGCCTTTACTGGGTCCTGTTACTCACAGGACAGGTGAGTTCTTCAGATTTGAGAGGGGAAGAGCTCCTGCCTAAGAAAAAGGAAGTGGAATGTTATGTAGCAGTAGAAAGTGCTATAGAGCAGCTCAAGAAATGAAAGATTCAAAGGAAGCAGAATAATAAATTAATTAAATTAATAAATTCTAAGCCCCAGGATTTAGGCATGATATTGTGATTGGAGATGTGGTGCCACAACTTCAAATTGGGGAAGAGAGATTTGGAGAAAGAAGCATGCAGGAACAAGTAATTGGACTCTGAGTGTCCCTTTGTGGTACACTAAGTTTAAGTTCAATGTTACATCATCAGGTCTTTTATAGTTTTCAGGGCTAGGTAGAAGCATTATGACCCCAAATTTCACAGCTTCTTGTTTCAACTGTCCTCTCCACTGAAGACCAGCCTGAAATTTTCACTAAATATCATTCAGATTAGAAAGTCTCTTACTGATTTAGCTAACATTACAGAATATCCAACTTATGCCAAGACCAACCCAAGTACTTGAAGAAGGGAATTTCTGCCCACAAAGAGTCTGTTCTTTAGTAAATTCATTAATAAGAAAACAGACTGTTTATGAGTGATCCATGAACACACTGAGTCAACCAGGGAAGGAACCTGTCAATCCTATGTGGGAAGGTCTGCAGCATTTCACAGAGGAGGTCACATTTGAGTTAGTCTGAAAGGAGTAATGGAGAAGTCTGATTTCATGAATTTGGGGGAAGTGGTATTCCAAGCAAAGAGGCAATTCATAGTAATAAGTGTGCAACACTCATTGAGTCTTGAGATAGTGTTCAAAGAATAAAATAACTAGTTCAGTCTGACACCGGTATGGGTGTTGATCAGGGCTGGGATAATGCTATGAAAGTTAAACTGAAAGGAGAAGATGGGGAAAAAAAACTGCAAAGAACCTGCCAAGCATGCTCAATTTGAAGAACAATTATCTAGACTCAATCATAGAAGATCAAGTCTGGAAGCAATGAAAACTAGGAGATACTGCAATAATTATGCATGAAATCGTATGAATCTGAAATAAACCAGCAGTTATGGATAGACATAAAATTAAGGAAATATTTGAGAGAGACTTAAAGCAAATATCAATAGGGTTTGATGACCAGCTGAAGATAAGGGTAAGGAAGAAGGAGAAATTTGAAATTTTCTACTTCTTTTCTCGGTTGAAAAATTAAATAAATGAAAGGACCTTTAAGCAGGACAGGAAAACATGAGAAGAAATAGATTTAGTTGGAAAGGTAATGAGTTCTGTTCTGGATGAGCAGAGCTAGAAAAGCCTGTAACCAACCAGGGTAAAATGTCCAGAGTGTATTTTAATATGTGAAGCTAAAGTCCATGGAAAAGAGAACTTTAGGATTCTCAGCTGGTATGACTCAGGACACTAAAAATGGAGGAGATCACCTACGTAGAACAAAGAGATAGAAGGTGGCAGCTCATATAGAAGCTGAAAGCTTGCCAATATTAAGGATCAAAAGATAAGAAGGGTGGACGTAGTGGTGGAATGAAACAGATCAGGATGATCAGAGAGAAATAGGGAGAGATGTAGTAGATATGTCACTCAAAAAATAAAATAAGCCAGATGCAGCAGTACATGCCTGTAACCCCAGCTACTTAGGAGGCTGAGGCAGGAGGAACACAAGTTCAAGGCCAGTCTAAACAACACAGCAAGACACCATCTCAATATTTTAAAAGGTCTGGGAGTGCAGCTCAGTGGTAGAGCACTTGTCTAGCCTGTGCAAGGTCCTGGATTTGATACCCTACACTGAAATAAATAAATAAATAAAGTTTTCAAATTATTGTCCACTTGTGGTGAATGATAAATGCAGGTAAAATAGGGACTGGAGAACAACTCATGGGTTTGGAAACTGGAAGATCATTGGTAACCTTTGTAAGAACCATTCTAATAAAGTGGGGTTTGTTGTTGGGTCCTGATGAGCGGTGGATGGATAAGGTACTAATAGTGAAAGATGTGAGTGGCAGAAGAGGCAAGAGTGCCAAGAGATGTCATGGTCAAGCCATCAAAGTGCCCTGTGAAATGCTCAACTGTGGAGGGAAGGTGATGAGGAGGTAGCTGAAGAGGACTGGAAGGCAGAGTCAAAGATTTGACACCAGAGCAAAATGGTCGCTTGGGAAGAAGAGGAGGAGGGAGGGCCCCGTCAGCTGGGCTGCCTGAAAATGGGAGGGGTGACTTGGAATTTCCCATTCACTTCTGTGGCCTTCCTCTGCTGGAGAGACCAAGACAAGGCAAAACTCAGCAGGAAGGAGCAGGGAGACTTTCAGGACCCTAAAAGGTCAGACTTCCAGACCCTCTGATCTGCCACCTTAAACAGATTTTGTCCATGAACCACCTGAACAACAGAACGCCAGGGTCTATGGTTTTCAGTTGCTCCCTCAGATAATTATGGAATCCAGCTGTGCTTGGGAACTACTGCTTTCAGCTTGTTGCCTCTTTGCTCACACAATCATCCTCTATTGAATGATTGGCAATTTGGCGAAATGTTCCTTTTTTCAACTCAAATTGATTGATTAGCCCATATGGCCTTTAAGTGCCTCTTCTTGATACTAATATCACATCCTGACATTCATTGACTTGTGATTAAAATTAAGAATCTTCTAATAAAATGAGTTCCTCTTTAGGTTTGCTTAAAATGTAAAAATAGCCACCCACAGGGGTGTAGCTCAGTGGTAGAACACTTGCCTAGCATGCATGAAGCCCTGGGTTAGAGCCCCAGAACTGGGGGGAAAAATCCCACCTATAAATCCCATTCTTAAAATTGAAATTCTTAAATTGCATCTGAACCCAAAATAGTAAATCTAAAAATATATATATTTATATTCCTTATAACTTGAAGTTAATGATTTCTTATGTGTAATGATGATTTTTTGATTTCAAAAACAAATTCTTTTATAGTATATAAGAAATTACAGCTCCCGCTGACAAAAATAAGTGGACAGTAGACACTTAGAATAATATTTGATCTACACCACTAATGACACCTAAAGCAATAATGCTACTTGATATTTTTTGTCCATTTGTTTTTATTTTGTGGGTTTTCTCCTCTATTGGTGCCACAATATAAAGTGGAAAAGTAACAGCAAAAAGTTACTCATGGAATGGGCTGGGAACAAGATCCAAGAACACACAGAAATATGTCTAAATCTCAAGAAACCCCATGCAGATCCTTCCATCACTCATTCATTAATTTTACTCAAATATTTAATATTTCCCTTTTAGGGTTTGAAGCAGTAGAGATAAATGGAGGCACACAAAGGCCCAGAAGATTCCTGGCCCCAGAATCCCTCCTCATGGGCTACAGAACACTGACCCCTGTGGCTGCTGCCTGATTCACCCTGTGCTACCCCTGCTCCTTCTGTCTGCTCCAAAGCCATACCACCCCCATCACCACTGTCATACCCCCCACCTCGGGCCTTTTGCTTCTTGCTCTATATGCTCCAAGAGCTATGCTCACCCAGTACTTGGCATGATTTTTTCCCACCCCCAGGACTAAGGCCCTTGCCCCAGCCAACCTTGTGCTGGTCACATTCCACTGTTTATTTCCTGTCATTATTTATAGGATTATCTCTCTTCCCTACTAGAATATAAATTCCTCAAAAACACACTATTTGTCTTTTTAATAATCACTGATTTTCTCAACATTATCTTTCCTAATAGCAACCTGAGAGATAATTATCTGTACATATGGTCTTCAATCTTTTTCTTATCAGTAAACTGTGCGTATATATTTATGCACACATAAATTTCTGAATTTCTAGAGTATTGTGTTTTAAAACATTTACATTTATGAAAATATTTAAAGAAGATGTACAAATAGAGATTCAAACATTTTTTTCCTAACCTCTAATACGTCATCTTGCATCTACACTTCTGGGAAGACCACATGTGTTTAGCAGTTCCATATATATCCCAACTAAGTAAGCTTCAAATCCTAAGCCCTTATATACCCCATTAAAGCATACTAATCCTAAGCCTGGGGCCTTGTCCACTATGGATCACTAGCAGATGTCAATTAACTTGATATACATTTGCTCAGGAATCAGTTAATACATATTAGGGACTAAACGGGAAACTTCCACTAACATCCATGAGGTTTAGCATATTTTTTGAGAAAATGGCTGATTATATATGATGATTCCACTGGAGGGTCTCTCATACCCGGAGGCAGGTCCCTGGTGCTTAGAATCAGGCAATCCATGAAGCCAGTTCCTTCCCCTCCCCAATGTGTCTGCTCATACCTACTACATTAACCTGCCAATTAACCAGCATGTATTGTCACTGGCCTAAGCTTGGCCAGAGGAAAGGAGAGACAGTGTGTAATAAAAATGAAAATTGCTCAAGATCAACAAGAACTCTAGGGCACTCTGTCCCTTTGATGTCTGTGAAGCCCATCCTGCTAAACAGGGCTGACTCACCACCACAGCCTAAATCACCTGGAGGCTTGAACCCTGGCCCCTGCTGAGTGCACTCAGGCTCCCAAACTCCATTGCCACACAGCCAGCCAGCACCTTAGGTTCCTATCGTCTCTCTTATCTAGAAAACATAACTATTTTAAAAATCCTAAATCTTTGATAACAATAAATTCAGTATTTTGGAAAAGTCAATATTTTGGAAAAACATTACTAAAACATGAACCAAATGCAGTAATGTTTCTCGAAATGCTAGAAACTCCATGCAAATCCTTCCATCACTCATTCATTTTGAGATTAAATCTAAGTGTAAAATTAGTTTGGGATGGGATATAAGAAATAGAATAAACAGATAGCCATCCAATTTAGACACGTGGGAGGGATGAGGTGAAGAACAGAAAAAGTGAATCTGCTCAAACGAAGTAGAGAAAAAAAATTATAAGAGAATGCTTTGTCAAAATTTATACAAACCCTTGTGTAAACTAAGAAAACGAGAGAAAAACATGTGTTACTAAAACTGACCCTAGGAATAAAAAGCAATAGTGAAAAAAATTCAGAATGTTATTTTAAAAACTGTCTCACATAAAACACATGCCACATGATATCACAGGTGAGTTCTATAGTTCTTCAGGGAATCAACTCAATTGCTCAAAATTTCCCAGCATGAATGCAGAGAACACAAAGTGACTTTTTCCCCCCAAGTTCTGTATCACACAGATACAGAAATCTGATAAATATAGCAAGAAAACTATAGTCTAATCTGACTCATGAATATTAATACAAAAATTCTATATAAAAATAAAAGCAAACAGAAGCCAGAATCACACTAAGAAAATGATGTATCACTCACCATGCCAGGGAGATTCAATTTTAAGACGCTTATTAATGTAATTCACTCTATCAATAAGTCAAAAGAGAAAAGCACCCTATATCACCAGCAGTACAGAGGCTGAAAAGGTATTTGAATTTAAAAATCTGGAAAGGATGAAGAATTTTAATTTTTAATAAAATATAAATACATGGGAGCTTCACTGCTTGTTAATGTTAACATTTTTCAGGACAAATGTCAGCCATTCTGGATAGTAAGTTAATACATGTAAAACATCTGGAAGAATTTCTGAAATATAATTAGTACCATACACATGTTAATGATTATTTATCATCATCATAATCATTAAAAACATTTCTACACCATTTGACCCTGCTATACCACTCCTCGGTCTATAAACCCAAAGGACTTAAAATCAGCATACTATAGTGATGAAGCCACATGAATGTTTATAGCAGCTCAATTCACAATAGCTAAATTGTGGAGGCAACCTAGATGCCCTTAAATAGATGAATGAATAAAGAAACTGTGGCATATATACACAATGGAATATTACTCAGCATTAAAATAGAATAAAATTATGGCATTTGTAGGTAAATGGATGGAGTTGGACAATATTATGCTAATCGAAGTAAGCCAATCCTCAAAAAAATCAAAAGCCAGATGTTCTCTCTGATAAGTGGATACTGATCTATAATTGGGAGGAGAGATATGGGAAGAATGGAGGGACTCTGATTGGGCAAAGGGGAGTGGGAGGGGAGGGGGAGAGGAGAGAGGAGGGGGAGAGGGAGAGGAGGTGGGAGGGGGAGGGAGAGGAGGTGGGAGGGAGAGGGAGAGGAGGTGGGAGGGAGAGGGAGAGGAGGTGGGAGGGGAGAGGGAGAGGAGGTGGGAGGGGAGAGGGAGAGGAGGTGGGAGGGGAGAGGGAGATGGTGGAATGAGATGGACATAACTACCCTAGGTACATGTATAAGTGCACATATGGTGTGAGGTTACATCATGTACAACCAGAGAAATGAAGAGTTGTGCTCCATTTGTGTACAATGAATCAAAATACATTCTGCTGTCATATATACATAATCAGAATAAACAAATTATAAATTATAAAATGTTTCTATATTTCAAAAAATAATCATTATGAATACCTAATTATTAGGTATTAAATAAAATTAAATTAGCCAATAAAAAATAAGAGTAATAAAAAAGTAAAAAAATAATAAGAGTAATAAAAATTGGAATAGAGGATGATACTCAGTATTTCAAAATATGACTTCACATCTCTAAAGCCTAAGAAAATTAAGTGAAAATTAAAAGAAATAGTAACAGAATTCAGTAATGTCTCTTGTTAGTATATGAACAGATTAACAATAGGGTTTTTTTATATCAAAACAGTGAGCAACTATAAAGTGTAAGAAAAAAATCTAATTTGCAATGTCTCCAAGGAGATAAATACATGAAAAAGACATTTACAAGTGATCATATCTTTCTAGATGAAGGAAATTTTGAAATACCAAGAAAAAAATTATACAGGGTTGTTAAAAACAGAAAGACATATCTTATATTTTGGAAAAGAAGACTCAAAGTTGTAAAGATGTCAGTTTTCTCACTAGTTTTTAAGTTGAAAAAGTTGACTTAAAATACATCTTAAGATGTATGATGTTAATATATAAAACAATCGAAACCACCATTGTAAAAATGAGAACTGCTGAGAGGGAACTAGCACTATCAAGTAATAAAACAGCATATCACACATGGATGGCTGGTCCAGATGCCTACTTAAAGAAACCTATAGATCAGAGTGGAAAGAGGCCTGGATACATAAGAGAACTTAGTATATCATAAATCCTGAATTTCAAGCCAATAAATGATGGTAGGGTAACTAACTACTCACCAACATAGGGAGAAAAACTATCCCTACACTAAACATAATTCCAAGTAGACCAAAGATTTAAATTTGTATTGCTGTACTAAAAGCTGTAATAAAGTTGCAAAAGACTATGCCCATGTTGCCATGTAAAAGCAAAAAAAAATGTGTGCAGTTTCCAAAGTTCTGGGCCAAGGTCTCAGTAACTAGATGCTCCTAAGTGATTTCAAATGAGGCCATTATCATGATAAATTTGAAATGATCTCAAGATGCTTCTACTACTCAGAACTATGGATTTAAGTACCATTTTCCCCTGAGTTATATTTTATCCGAAAAAAGAAAAATCATACAAACAATAGATCAATCATATAAATCATAAAAGCAGAACAGAGCTCTCGGAACATGACTGATGTTTGCTCTTTGAATTTGAGCTTCAAATCCCACCCTTGTGGAAGCGTTATCTCAGGCTTCCGGTATCTCTCATCATCTTAAGTCTTCTGAAAAAGTTGACTGATTCAAATTGGTTCTCCTCCTCTTGAGACACCCCATGGAAGCGCCTCTTAGTGGTGTGTTCTATGAATGTGTTTCTTTGAAAGTGAATTTTCAGACACTAAATGTTCTGCAGCTGTTGTAACTACACTAAGAAATCTGCAATTTTAAACACCAGTTTGAGAAAAAATAAACAAACATTAGGAAAGGACACAAAACTTCAAGGCTCCGTGTTCAGGGGTGGGGGAGTCTTTATAAAATGCTAAAACATGATTGACTTGATCATTCAAAAAACACGTATAAATGGATTAAAATTAAAAAGAAATGTGAAGATATGAACCTGTTATATCAGCTCAGTAAAGCCATGGATTTTTTCTCTTTTAATTTTTTCAGTATTTTTTAGTATAAAAAAGTTACATTCCAATTTAAATATTTATTCACTGTAAACAAATTAAATATGCAAAGAAAACTTAAAGAAATCAATTCTATTCCACCATCCTGGAAAGGTATTATTACAATGTGCCCTTTCTCTTTTCTGTTATTTTATTTACACATACTAATACATTTAGCTTTAGATGTTAAGCACTCCATGTCATTTAAAGCTCTTCTGGAAAAATTTTTTTGGCTACATAATATTTCAAAGAAGGGTTATGTCATAATTTACTTCTTCCATGCCAGTTGGACATTTAGAGATTTTAACAGACTTAAGACAAATGCTCTATCAGCAATAATAGGGCTTCAAACCATTTACCCAGGGTAGAAAGCAGAATGACTAGTTCAAATTAAAACATTTTCATATCTACACATATATTCTAAAATTGATGATTCTGTTAGTCAACATAGCCATACATCATCAAGTGCCAGACTTACATTTAGAATTTCTCTCTTCACAGGAATCACAGAAGGTCCAGATCACATGAAGAAAGTCTTTGAGTCCAGCAGTGAGCACTTCAAGAAACCAACTCACAGGCTCACATTAAAAAAAAAATAATAATAATGTATTCTCATCTTTTCTAAATCTCTATGAAAACTTTGATGCACAACTAAGAAGATGCATATCCGAGAAGAGCTACAGAAATCTCCCATAACACCCTGACATCTCCTAATTTAAGGACTCATGAAACCTGTGGTCCTCCAACAATGTGGAGGAAAATCACGTGGGAGCTTGTTAAAACACACGGGAAGGCTGTACCCAGGAGTTCCCAATTCAATAGGCCAGATGAGGGCTTCCAGAATTTGCTAGTAATAAGGCTGACATTTCTGATTTGGGGATGACACTTTGTGAGTCAGTGAACTAAGCAATTATAGTGGACACTTATTATATCCCAAATTCAAGCAGATGGTAGTAAGCAAAACAGGGAAGGTGCCTGCCATCCCAGAACTCATCTTCTAATTAAGTAAAGAGATGTCAGACAATAAGCAAATAACCAAACAAGCAGAATTTGGGGATAGTGCTAAGTTCTCTCAGGAACTCTCTAGGGTGGGAGATGACGTGCAGCTCTGAAACCGGCATCTCCAAATGCAGAGTTCTGGGGCCCGTTCTCCACCTGTGTCATTTTCCTCTGTCCAATAGAGAGCTAGAGTCAGCAAGAGAAAACAAACTGCCTGTTAGGTTTTAGCAGTTCCCTTCTCAAACTAAGCCAAAGGTCAATTGTAAGCAGAAACCCCAGTAGTTAGATAATGAAATGAAGACTGTTTCCCCCATTTGCAGCTCTGGGAAGCATAGAGCTATGTTTTTTTTGTTTGTTTGTTTGTTTTTTAGGATAGGTGGTGGTGGGGAGTGCAGAGGAAGAAGAAAGGTTAGATCTTTTGTGTCAGAAAACAAAATCCTCACTGCCACTCTTATATAAGGCCTAATTATACATAAGGAGAAGGCACTGAACAAAGTGATATATACCATTTGTATATACAAACCACTTCACTTAGCAGAATCCATGGAAATGGAATAACTCTTGTGTTAAAATTGCTTCAAACAAAATGGAAATAAAGTTCTCAAATGTAATTGAGTTCCACATCACATTTACAAGATGCCCACTTCACAAATGCATTTTCTGGGTAGGTAGTAGAGGACATTAGTTAACAGTGATGCTCCACCCCATCTATTCTGTCCAGTACACCCATGCATGCTTGCCTTAAAGTTCTCGTAAGAAAGCAAAATGCCCACTTCCCTTTTGTTTCTATGAGCAGCTTTAAAGAAAGAGCTAATGGCAGCCTTTGGTATAAACAACTAACATTCACTTGCTGCTTGCTATTTGCTTCAGGGCCTAAGAGTTCATTTTCATAGTTTTTCAACTTCAGAACTGGCTTTCAAACATTTTAAACATGATTCAGGCTAAAATACACAATTTACATGGTGAACCACTGTATCCAAACAGAGACATACTTGAAACAAAATTGTACAAAATAATATTTACTCAAAATAAATTGACATGTGAAACATACTGATGCTTCGTTCTATTTCTTTGGTTTTTAATGCCAATACAACTCACTATATTTAATTTACAACCTAATAGGTCATAATCCAGTTTGAAAACTTCTGTTTTAAGTTAGATATAAAATTCTACAAATCCATGCAGAACCATACCTCAAAATAAAAGTGACTTTTCCCTGTGTTTTCAGAGAAAGAGGAAAGGAACTATGTGCACTCACTTGGTTACGCAGCTCAGGCTCCAACCACCCCCAGGAGAGTGCCTTTAAGTGCCTAATCCGTACCACATGCTCTAATTTCCACTAGGGTCCATTCTTTCCTCAGTGGAAACAGAAATGTCACAGCCAACTTCATGATCCAGATCAGCTCCAACCAATGAAACTTCTGTGATGAGGCAAATGTTCCATATCTATACTGTGCACAATAGCCACTGACCTTGTATGGCTACTGACTACTTGAAATATGGCTAGTGTGATTAAGAATCTCAAATTTTCATTTTGATTTCATTTAATTTAGCTGTAAACAGATAATTTAGGGTCTAGCATATTGGAGAGAGCAGGTCCAGATTCTCTCTAAAGTATTTGCCACATCTCCATATGTAGACTTTAGCCAAACTAAAACACATCAACTTTTCATAATGAACTTTCTACCCTCCTGCCAACCTGAAATGTTGTCTTACTAAGATTACAATTTATTCAATTTAGGATTGCTGAAGTGAGCAGGGATGGTACAGATTTCTTCAAAGACCAGAGGAAAATCCCCCACCCCATCCACCACCACTGATTTGCTTTTTATTGAGAAGATTTAGTCAAATAGTGGAATGAATGTGCCCCTCCTTCTGATACCTGTCTCAGCCCAAGGGGTGGTACTCATTCTCTCCCTGATTCTCATAATAGCTTCATGCCCTAGGACATTCTCTACTGCTTTACACCTGTGTTCCCCACTCTTGTGCAAGAACTAAGAATTACTTCTCCATACACGCACACAGGACTTCTGTGAAGATTGGTCCACAAACAATTAACATTCACATTGTTATCTCCTTTAGCAACTTTGTGAATAACATACATATGCTGCAGAGTAGTAAAGTTCAACAGAGGCATCCTTTTCCCTGGATTGATACTGATTTTTTTGGTCAAGGAAATTTCACTTTAATCTCTTACTAGTGGCAAATGCCCTGGTACAGGCTTTACTAATGGCATAGACAACTGGAGCATTCCCCCCACATCTCAAGATGACCAGGTATATTCCCTTGACTTACCACCTGATAGTTGGCACAGTGTGACATGTCAAGTGGTCCTTTGCAATTTGTTGCAAAGTTGAGAAGTCATGTGTCTATATCAAATGCCCCCACTTCTCTCTAGATTCTCACTGGGAGCCACAACTTGATAAGACCAAGGTATGACCAGATTTTCCTCTGAAGCCAGCTGTGTTTGTTGATCAGCCTGATTAAAGCAGTCCTTAAGCAAATGAAACTTGGCTTCCACTACATTCCTCTCTGCTGGCACTCCAAGTCCCACTAAATGTCAGTCTACAAGTACCTGGTCACTTCCTACTGCCCAGGGTCTCCACCCAGACACCCTATCTGAAATACTAGACTCACCATTTAAAACCCCTCACCACTCCCTTATTATCAAAACTTACCTATGCCAGATGCAATGTTTAGGACCTTGCCAATAAAAAAGCATGCCCTGAGGCTTGAATCTTATAAAATAAACATATACTCAGATATAATGACCTTATGGAAATTATACCTTTAATTATTTTATGGTTCAAATTCCATGCCTTACATCAGGTCCAGAAAATATCTTTTTGACTTGCAGATGTTTTGGAAGTCTTTAACCATAAAAAAAAAAAACAGACTTCCTCTGCCTATAGCTACAGTGATATCAGTAATAAAGCATGAGTAACTGCCTCAAAAATCCACATATTGATACATCTCTGCTATGGAATAAATAGTAACTCTTCTAGGTAAAGGTGCAAGAACTGTTCTGGGTTTGCAAAGTATAGTTAAATTCATCTGATCCAAGAAAGAAATCTGGTCCTTGTTCTAGATGAGTTACTTCCATAACTGCATTGTTCTGCCCTATACCATTAACAAAGTTAGACTCATTCTGCTGACCTCAAAACATTACATGGAGCAGAACACTGAATTACCCAGTTTTCCTTTTGAGAAGTTGTAAACAGCTCGTTTAAAGGTGAAAAGGAGAGTAAACTGTAAAATAAAATTTATTGGAAGTTTTGACCCAAAGATCTTCTCAGCTGGATAATGTGAATAAGAGAATATGATTCATCTTAGATGATGAAATGAAGAAAATCAGAAGTTCACTAAAGTATATTAGTCACTGCAAGCTTCAGAAGGGTTACTGGTATCACAGAGAAAGAAGAGAGTTTACCCAAACTCTCTTTATATTGACAATTCTTCTGAGAGCTGTGAGTCCAGACACTGCCTCTCAAAAGCATTTTTCTCTGGGGATACCATTGTTGCCCCTCTGCTTAGGGATATATCATGCCAAAATCCTTCCCCTCCATAAACTTATTGAACTAGGACTTGGGGCAATATTAGTAACATGAATTTGTTTTGATCACCTGTCATCTCTAAGAATTTCCAATACATTTTTTTTCTTTCATTTATTCACTTTGATTCAAAGAGTATTCTCCAATGTCAATGAGCACATACCAACACTTATATGTCCAATAGACATCCCAAATGGCAATTCCCAAACCTGAGCCTCCTAGCTATACTCCACAGCCTGCTTTTCCTCAGTGCAGAATATAAGAATTCCATGCTTTCAGATGCTCAAGCAAAAATCATAGGAATCATACTGGATGACTCTCTTCACTTCAGACCCTACATCCAACCCATAAGCAAAACCTTTTGAATCTGTCCTCATGTTATTTGCAGAATCTGACCGCCACACATCACTTTCACAACCATCTTGTGCAAACCACCATGTCTCACTTGAATTATTGCATAGCCCCTGACTAATCTACCTGCTTCCTCCCTTGCTCTTTTACTTTCAGTGCAGTAACTCAAGTGATTGTATTAAAATATAGGCCATTAAAGAAGAATGAAATTATGGCATTTGCCAGTAAATGGATGGAACTGAAGAATATCATGCTAAGCAAAATAAGCTAATCCCAAAGAACCAAAGGCCAAATGTTTTTCTCTGGTATGTAGATGGTAATTCACAAAGTAGAAAGGGGCTAGGGAAGAATAGAGGTACATTGGCTTAGACAGAGAGGAGTGAATGGAGGGGAGGGGGCATGATGTGTGGGGGTAGGAAGGACAGTAGAACGAATCACACATTATTACCCTATGTGCATATATGATTTCATGACCGGTGTTATTCTACATCATGTACAATCAGAAGAATAAGAAGTTATATTCCATTTATGTATGATGTGTTTAAATGCATTCTACTGTCATGTATAACTAATTAAATTTTTTAAAATGCAGGCCAATGGATGTTACCTCAAGGGCTTAGAAGGAAAGTGATTCACTTCCAGCCCCAATTTCTCCAATCTCATCCCCTATTAACTGCCTAGTTCATTCTGCTTGAACCACTGACATGGCCTACATGCCTTTCCTTAAACAAACTTGGAACTCTCTGATCTCTAAGATTTTGCTCTTGCTGTTCCCATGTCCTAGCATTCCCTCCCCCAATATGTGTGATTCATTTTTCACCTCTGTCATCTTAGAATTCTACAAAATGTCATATTCTTAATGAAGACTTCCCTCTAAAATTGCAAATCCTTTTACACACACATTTCCTATACCTTTTCTTGCTATAACTACCAGAGATATCACTACTTACTATATAATGTATTAAAACTTAATTAATGATTTTCTTTGTTGGATTTCTTTCCTCATTAAAGTCTGCAGAGCCAGGGATTTTTGCCTGCTCTAATTTACAGCTAAACCCCTAGCTCCTAGAGCAATACCCAGAACATGTTAAGTGCTTAATAAATATTTGTGGAACTGGGAAACAATGTATTGCAGATTTCATGAGCTTCTAGCTCTGTCCTGTTCTTTTAGGATCTCAGCTTCTATTTCAGACTTCCTTTTTATCTCTCTTGTGATTCCAATAGATATCTGACATGGTATGTCCTTGACAAAGCTGTCCTGTCCCCTGCTCTCTTCCAGTTTCTCCTTAATTTCTATAGTTGAGCCCATGCCTGTCTTACCATTGCCCATCTCAGTGTTTCTGGATGCTTCTGCTCCCAAGGTCCCTTCTGAGCTAATGTCCACACTGTTTCTCACCACCACTGCAGGCCTGGGCCATGCTGGTGTTAAGGCCCTGTTCTCCTCTTGATGCTTCTGGACCCAGCATGGATATAGGACTTTCCCTTAATTTCTTGGGGCAATTTTTTCACTTACTAGTATTATCCTGAAAAAATGATTTAACCTCTCTACACATACATAAAATGTAAATTATATATACATATATAATTTATACATACACATGCATATATAATTTACATGTATACATACACATTATATATTTATCATTGCACTTTTTGAAGACTGGAACTATTATATTGGAAGTACTGAACACTGTTTGCAAGAGAAGTGCTCAAAAAATATTAGCAACTATCATGACCATTATTGTCATTACTATTATCCTTGGAACAATTCTTCTGGAAACCCATAGGCCTTGGCCCATAGTCTTAGACTGCAACTATGACAGGGGAACATAGTAAATCTACCAGCAAGAAAGCCCTAAATTGTATCTGGGTGCTTATAAGTCCAAGCAAGAGAATGAGGCCCATGGAAAGACAGGCATGACCCATCTTCTGGTTCTAAGATCTGCCTTTCTGCCTTGGATGAGCCCCAGTATAAATATTTCTTCCTTCAAGGACAGTCCTACCCAAAATACACCGTGGTACTATCTAACCAGAATAGACTAACCAACACCAGTAATAGGTAGTCATTTCCTTCAGCTAACTCTTCCTTAATAGAGAAAAAAGGCATGCATTCTGTGATGTTGGGCACATTTCTTAAATACTCTGCATCCAACTTTCTCAACTATAAATTTAGACAAAAATCATATCTACCTCTTGAGGTTGTTGTGTAGCTTTCATGAATAAAAACAGACCATGCTTAGAACAGTGCCCTGCACATGATGAAACTTTCAAAGGATTAGCTAAATTAATTTTATATTCACCTTTCTATTTTCAGTACAGTGTGAGGCTCTAGCATAAAGTAGAGTCTCAATGCATCTTTATTGACTAAATGAATGAATGGATGAATCCATCCAAATTATTTTCATATTCAGAGTCTGAAAAGCCAAATTATTGAGGAAAAAATAACCCACACAGGCAAGAAACAGTAATGAAAAGCAGGAGAGAATGAAGCATCTCAAAGAGCCAGGCACTTCCTGGGGAGGAGGCAGAGTATTGGTCTGATGATGGATCAGGGCCCCTGGGAGGCATCCATCACTTCCAATCCTGGGCTCATCAGAGGAAATGAACCCCACATGCATAAATTAGTGACAAGTATGATACTCCTGACTCGTGTTCCTTTTGCAATTTCCTGTTCTACACAGCCGCTTATGCAGATTGAATGAAATGCCATTGATCCATCAGGAGCAAAAGTGAGACACGGAAATTGATAAAAATAAAGCCCTATCCTGGATTTGGCCAGTCTTAACTAGAGATATTCCCCTTAAGGAAAAGAGGCAGCAAAAGAGGAAAACTGTTATTTCAATTCTGATATTTAGTGATATTGCAAAAGTCATCCTGAAGCTGTTATGGCATAGCAAATATACAGAGATGTAGAGAGACTGATACAGATTCAGAGATACATTTATAAAACTAGGGGAAAGAAGGGGGGAGTAGAAAGTCAGAAAAAATCTAAGTAGTATTTCTACAGTTTAATACCTGAGCAGTGTTGGAGGTATTACAGGCCACAACCTCAGTGGCAGAAAATTCCTTGGGAAAAATCATTTGTCTTAAAGAAGTATTTGCATTAGGTAATAGGTGCTATCATGCTCACTAAGATCACTAGGACATTGAGCCCGATGTGGCTAAAGAAGTACTAAGAAATAGTTACACCTAAAGGTTTTAATTTGATCCTCTCAACTAATCCACCATAGAGGTGTTAAAATCATTCTTATTTTACATATAAAACTGAGAGGGATGAAGTAACTTTCTCAACATGAGGCCATCAGGAAACAGTGGGGTTCAGCTTTGGCACGGGCATTTCACCCTAAGGATTTAGTCTCAGGGTGTTTTTAGCATATCAATCTTTCCTATTTAAGTCATGTTTTAAGTGATATAAATTCATATGTGAAATTTATTTCAATATTCAATCAGTAAGCTCCCCCCCAAAAGGAACAGAATATGATATGTAGAATGCCTCTTGGCACCAGGAATCACACTATACTCCTTAGCTAATATTCTTTTCAGAAATGCCAGATGCCATAATTTGAATGTATGCATCCTTCCACAAATCATGTGTTGGAACCAAATACCCAGTGTGTTATCATGAAGAGATGGGGACCTTGGAGAAGTGGCTAAGTCACAAGTACTCTGTCCTCATGAATTGGAGAACACTCTGAATAAGAGGCTGACATGTTCACCAGCCCTTTTACCCTTCTACCCTCTACTAAGGGAGGACACAGCAATAAAGTGCCATCTTGGAAGCAGAAACAGAAGCTTCTCTAGACTCCGAATTTGCAGCTTCCTTAACCTTGGACTTCCCAGCTTCCAGAACTATGAGAAATTAATTTGTATTATTTATAAATGACCCAGTTTATGGTATTTTGTTTTAGCAGCAGGAAAAGATTCAAATAACAGAGAATGACAATATCTCATCAATTTTGGCAACAGTTAGTTCCCCCACCTTAATGGCTGTGAACTAAAGCAATACTGACTCAAAAAGCTGTGAGAACAAAACCCAAGAAAGAAAAACATATGCAAGTTACTCAAAGCATGGATTATGGTAGATATATGACTCTAATATATGAAAAGTAACCAAAACAAAAACTCATCCTGGCCCAAAGAAAACCATGTGTTCAGGAAACTAAACATATTTTTTATGTAAATGAATGTGGTTTAAGTAAACAAATTGAAATTAAAAGACTCTAGACTAGAATATGAATATTTATTATTTACCATATTCATAAGATTTAACATTGTATAGCAAGTTTCACAATCATGCTATTCTTCAAAACTTCCGCCAGATTGACTCATACTTCCTATTATTGACTGAGAAAACCAATGTTTACACTAGGTTAAAACCCAGTTTCAGGAACACAGAGAGGCTCAGCTCATATGGTCACGAGTGGGACCCCACCTGTGCTACCTGATCTAGTTCTGTGAACCTCATCAAGGAAAGACCAAAAGGAAGCAGGTTGATCAGACCTTTGTTTACTTCTTGATTCAGGATTCCTAGGAAATATGCTGCTGGTTTTTCTGTGGGTTGCAAAATCCCATGTTCCCTGGAAGCCTACTAAGAAGGATCAGGCTTGGAGTGGGGGATTTTGGGGCAGAACAAGGAAAAAGAACCACTAGAGTGTGGTTCTTAGCTTGCCATACCCTGTTACGATTGATAATAAGTGTTATTATCATACCCATTTTAAAGATAAATAGAGGCTTGGAGAGTTTGCTCAAGGTCATATGGTTAGCCAATAATAAAGCCAAGATTTAAATCCAGATGGCCTGAGCCCAGAGGCCATTGTGTTCCCCACATCTTATTACAAATGTCCTTACACCGAGGGTGAAGGGGCCTACACTCAGACTCTTCTTTGCCAGTGTATGTGAAATTTCTTTCTATATCTCTGTTAAAATTAAAGGCAATACTCCTGAAATCCCTTACTTATATAACCACCTATTTTTATAATTGACCCTGAGGTTTCCTTTCCTAGAATTCATCTTAGAAATAAAATCATTTAAAAGCCAATGACTGATTTGTCATTTCTTGAGAAAGGTGCCCTCTTGCCTCAGGACTCTCTAGACTCTTCTGGCTCACTGCATGAAGGGGTGCCCAAAACCTGCAATTAGCTATGGTGCCATGACTCCCCCAATTGCTGGATGCTCTTGGGAAATGAATCATCCTAGCAGGCGCACCCACATATTTTCACAGCATGCATACACTCAGTTCAGAAAGAATGCATTTGCAGAAATAACAGTGCTGTGTTCACTAACTGAGAGAAGAAGAAATATAACTCTGGGTTTAAAAGCAGGGGGGGGGCTCCCTTTCTCTTTCTTCTTAACATCGTAATTCAGCCTTTCAGCCATGTAGTGCCATGCTTGATCTTTTTCCTTTTAATTTATTATTTGTGTTGCTGCTACCTCGGGGAAGCTTTGATGTGAGGGAGCTGAGGAAGGCAATGTTGTCATCCTGGGGAAGCAGGGATGTCGTGTTGGCTCCATGATCTCTCTCCTTTGCTTCATTTCTTTCTGACTTACCCACATCTTATCCTGCAAGAACTAAAGGAGAAGGAAACTTATCTCAAGGGTTTGCAAGGCCCTAGGGCAGAGGTGAGAACTGGCAAAAACAATTTCCTGAATTTCAATCTGTCAAAGCCTAGGATAGTCTGCCAGGGTGCTAAATCACCCTGTTAGCATGTATGTCATTCAGCATTTATTCAATACCTAATAACTGTTAGAGACTGTGGAAGATAGAGGGACATAATATGTACTGATACTGTTGATTGCTTACCTAACAGCCATTCCTTTCAATTCCCTGCTTACAGAACACTAATTTTGAAGTATCCAACCCTCAAGGAAGATAAACCTGTCCCCATTTCAGCTGATTAGTCTGATTCAGAGATGAGCAAACTATGGTTCATTCCCCAAATCCAGCCCTTTGTCTGTTTTTGTAAAAAAGATGCTGCAACCACAACTTTAGTTGTTTGATCTTGTCTATGGGTGTTTCTTTTGCTTGTTTGTTTGGTACCAGGGATGGAACCAGGGGTACTTAATCACTGATTCACATCCCCCACCCTTTTTATATTTTATTTTGTGACAGGGACTCATTAAGTTTTTTAGGGGGGCCTTGCTAATTTGCTGAAGCTGCCTTTGAACTTGCATTCCTCCTGCCTCAGTCTCCTGAGCTGCTGAGATTACAGGCCTGTGCCACTATGCCCAGCTCTTTGATAGAAGAAGTAAGCAGTTGTGGTAGGGACCAAATGGCCTGCAAACTATATTATTTGCATATCTGTCCCCATTATAGGAAATGTTTGCTGACCCCTGATCAAAGTCAATCCAAATGATGCCATTCCCCTTTCCAGTGTTTGGTTTAGTTAACAGGTGAAGAAGTGATTTAGTATTGACAAATGACATTTAATGACAAGTCTACCAGGGAAAAAAAATTGTTTTTTCCCCCTCGATGTCTGGATGTGATTCCTAGAATTTTGGCTGCCATCTTGTATTCATAAGGGAAGCCAGTCTAAGGACCAAGTTGACATCCTGGGTATGGCTGAGCAGAAATATGGAAATAACCTGAGTCCTTTATGATATTTCAAGCTGTTGAACTTGCCAACCCTGTAATCAGATACCCTTGAATTTTCTGTCATGTAATATAATGTGTCATAATTATATAAACCATACAAGTTAAGATAATCATCTCCTTTTAATGAATTGATTCTATCATCAATGCAAGGAATGGCCCGATTTGACCCTAGTATTATTCTTTAGGTAATGTAATCTTGATTTTTAAGAAATTACCATCTTTTACCCTGGTAATATTCTTTGCTCAAAGTCTACTTTGTCTAATATTAATATAACCTCTCCAACTCTTTTGGTTAATGTTGGAAATCATTCTCCATCTTTTACCATAAACCTATGTGTGCCTTTACATTCCACATGTGCTTCTTGTTGGAAGGATGTAGTTTCAGGCTTGCTTTTTTATTTATGTACTTTTTAATCCAATCTGGTAATATTTGCCTTTTCATCAGTAAATTTAGATCATTTTCACTTAATGTGATTATTGACAGTTCTAAACCTGTCAACTTGCATTAGATTTTTATTTGCTTCATTAGTGCTTTATTTTCTTCCCTTGTTTTTGTGCTTCTTTGGAATTAACGGAATACTTTTATGATTCTATAATAGCCCCTTTCTTGGATAATTCTAGGTAGTTTCAGAATTTATAGGCCACACTTTCAAGTTACTGTCACTACTTCATGACAACGTATGAATCTTACATCAGTCTATTTTTTCCCTTCCAACATTTGTGTTATTTTTGTTAAACATTTCATATATGTTAAGAATTCCAAAAAACTCTGGCATCTTTTTAATAACAATGCATAAACAGTCTATTATCATTTTAAAATATTAATAAAAGACCTTATGGTCACTTATCAGTTAAAACGATTTAAGTAATAAGAAAAAAAACTTAAGAGACTTACCATTTCTGAACACTTTATTCCTTTGTGTAGATCCTTATTTCTAATTGGTATTATTTTCCTTTTTCCTGAAGACTTGCTTTAACATTTCTTGAACTGCAGGTCTGCTAGGTGAATTTTATAAGCTTTTATATATCTTTAAAACTCTTTATTTTTCCAGTAACTTTGAAAGATATTTTCACTGGATATAGAATTCTTTATTGATAGACTTTCCCCTCCAGTACTTAAAAAAAAAAAAAAGAAAAGAAAGATTGCTCCATATCTTATTGTTTGTATTTCTTCCTATAAAAAATATGCTATAACCTTAACTTTGTCCCTCTATATGTAACACGTCTTCTTCTTCTGGAAGCTATTAAAATATTCTTTTATGAATGGTTTTGAGAAATTTGAATATGTTGTATTTTTTTCTTCATATTTATTAGCTTGAGTTTCATTGAGCTCTGTGGATCTGTGAATTTACAGTTATCAAATTTGGAATGTTTTGGGCCATTTTTATTCAAATATTTTATATATCACCACTTCTCCCTCTCCTTCTCTGGAGACTCCAAGTTTGTATATAGAGTAATATACATTACTTGGAGTAATATACATTACTATTCTCCCTGATTCATTCAAGTTTCTATTTCCATGGTTTCAGTTACCTACCATACAGTCAATTGTTCTAAAAAAAATATTAAATGAAAATTCCAGAAATATACAATTCATAAGTGTTAAATGGTACACATTCTGGGTAGAATGATGAAATCTCACCCTATCTTGCTCCATTCTGCCTGGGTTGTGAATTGGCCCTTTGTCACCAGCCTTACTTAGCTGTCTTGCTTATCAGATTGACTGTCACAGTATCACAGTATTTGTGTTTAAGTGACCCTTATTTTAATAGTAGTTCCAAAGTGCAAGAGTAGTGTTGCTGATGACATGGACATGCCAAAGAGAAGCTATAAAGTGCTTTCTTTGGGTTCAAAGGTGAAAGTTCAACAAAAGTTTGAGAAACAGACTATATTCGTATAACTTTCACCAGAGTATGTTTTTATAATCATTCTATTTTATTATTGTTGTTAATCTCTTATTGTGTCTAACTTATAAATTAAATTTTATCATAGGTACATATGGATAGAACAAAATAAGTATGCATAGGGTTTGATGATATCCATATTTCAGGTATCCTCTGGGGAGTTTTGAAAGATAAGGGGGTCTATCACAAAAGACAGCTTGAAGTTGTCATTACCACACAATTCACTAATATTGTATTTATTTTGTTTTATTATTTTCCCCCTTTGTGTTCTAATTCAGATTTTTTTTCTATTAGTCTTTATATTAATGAATCTTCTGCAATGTTGAATCTGCAATTAATCACAGGAAAAGTAATTTTTTATCCCACATTACAATGTTTATCTTTAGCAGTTTGAAACAAAATTTTTGTCTATGTCATCACCTAATGTTTCAAATCATAATTATTTTAATGCCTTTGTCTGTTAATTCTAATATCTGGGTCAGTTTGGGTAAATTTAAGTTGTTTGGTTCATCTTCGCATTATGAGTTCTATTTTTATGTTTCTTTGCATGTCTTATAATTTTTTTTATTTGATTCAAGAAATTGTGAATTTTCACCAGTTAGGCACTGAATGTATGCTTATAAATGTGCCTGAAACTTACTCTGGGAGCCGGTTAGGATACAGTCCGATTCTTTCAGGTTTGGTTTTTAAGATTGACTAGGTAGAATGAGGAAGAAGTGCTAATTCTAGGGCAAATTTCTCCCTACAATGAGGAAAGATCCTCTGTACACTTAACCAATGCTACTTGAATTATGAGGCTTTTCAGTCTGATTGATAAGAACAGGCACTGTGTGAACAGTAGGCACCAATATCTCTAATATTTTGGGGTGATTTCTCCCCTAACCTCTGGCAATTTCTTCACACAATCTAATCACTTCTTACCTGGATACTCCCTGTCTTTCTCTCAGATCTCACCAATAAAACCTCTAAGAAAATCATGACCATTTTTTTTAACTTCTCCAGGCCTGAAATCTCTCCTGAGTTGAAGTCTCATATTTTCTAGGGCCTGCTACACATCTCTACTGGGATTGCTCACCAACATTTTAAATATTGTACATCTGCTCTAGTTAGGATCTTCAATGTCTCTGAAAAGTCCGTGTCTGGGTCCCCAGCTTGATGCTTTTGGAAGACAGTGAAATCTTTAAGAGGTTGGACCTAGTGGGAAGTCTTTGGGTCACTGGGGGGGTTACCCTTTAATGGGACAGTGGGACTCTGGTCCCTCCCCCCTCTTTTAATTCCTAGCCATCAGTTGGATGGTCTTGCTCTGCCATGCACTTCTGCCATGATTTTCTACTGTGCCATAGGCCCGTAAGCAATGGAGCCAACTGATCTTAAACTGAAATCTCTAAAACTCTGAATGAAAATAGACCTTCTCTCTGTTGATTGTCTCATATATTTTTTTCAAGATAGAAAGCAAATACAACATCCAAAAGAAAAATTGCTATCTTCCTCTTCCTCTAGCAACTCTTTCTTCCAAACTTTATAACCCAGTGACATCTCAGTCCTTTTAATATGAGTACAGCATAGGCTCTAAACATCATAGTGACTTTTGACATTGCCTCCTGTCTCACATTGCCATCATTTTTGTTTTAGAAAACATTCTATTCTCTGCCACCATTGAAGTTTGATCCCCTAAATGGCCTGACAATATCACTTTGTACAGTTTAGATAGTAATGTGTAAAAGCTTAATTGTCACTATTTTTCTTCTAAAACTTCAGTGATTCTCAATAGCCTCTTGAAAAAAAACTGTATCTTTTCTTAATTTTTACTGGTGCACTATAATTATACATAACACTGAGTTTTGTTGTTATATATTCATACATGCATATATTATAATGATTTGAAAAATATTTAAAGGCCACCTTTGGTATTTAATCTTTCTACAGTGTAGCCTTAAACAATTTTCCCATTTGTGTTTCCAGCCACTATGCTACACAGAATTTGTGCTCCAGCAAAACTTCTGGGACCCCATTTCTCAAACCATTCCCTCTTCTGGTATGTCTTTTTCTCCGCCACTGCTATCAAAGTTAGGAGATACACATACACATACACATACACACACACACACACACACATACATACATACACATCATTTTCATATATATATATATATATATATATATATATATATATATATATATATAATTTGAATTGGTAAAAATTTATCTGGAAAGCAATGATCAACAAGCACTAATAGTTTACTTTCCTTTTTATTCAAAAATTTTACATTTAGGATTTTACCCTCAGGAAATAATGATGGATGTGCACCAAAATTTGGCTAAAAAGATGTTTATATTACTACAGTCTATATAGTGGGAAATATTAGAAACAATTTAAATAGCCAATTGGACATTTAGCAATAAAACACAGTCACTAAGAAATATTAGAAGGATATTTATTAATGGAGATATATGTTCTCCCTACCTAAGAAAAAAGACAATAATAAAATATAATGTAATTCCAATTTTATTTTTAAAACAGACCTATAATATCTAAGTAATGAGATAGAATAAAGACTAAAAATATACATACCAAACTGTTGACAATAATAATTTCTTCAATAGTCAAATAATGTATTTCCTTCTATTAGTTTAGACCAAATGATTAACAATTTTTTTATTATCATTATCAAGTATTATACTTGATGTATTCCTATATATTATACTTGATACATTACTATACACAACTGTATGTATATACTTGTATATTCTTGGCAGTGCCAAAGCTTTATTTATACCAGCATCACCACAAATACATAAGTGTGCTGTGACATTAAGATGGCTAAATCACTAGGGGTAAGAATTTTTTAGTTCCATTATAATTTTATGGAACTACTGTCACATATGTAGCCTGTAACATCATGACCATACTTAAAAAGCTGCTCTTAAGCAATCTCCCCTCTGGACATCAAAGCTCTCATTTATCACTTTATCACCTCAGAGATCACATCATAATACCTGCATGTATGTCTCTGTTTCTTCTTCTTCTTCTTTTTTTTTTTTTGTAAGGGACAGATTTAAATACTTTTAATTACAAAGGGATCTTTCACCATCAGTCAGATAAAAGGAAAAGCCATTCAAGCCCCACCTGGGCCAAAGACATGTACAAGTGAATCACAGAGACCATTGTTCATGCCAAGAGATACTGATCAAAAGAAGCACCTGAGGAAAGATATGAGCTAAAGTCTGCTGATGCAGGTGCTATGCCCTTAACCTCCAGAACTGTGAGCTATAATTTCTTTTCTTTACAACATTACCCAGCCTTGAGTATTTCAGTATAGCAGCAGGAAGTTGTCTAATACAGGGGCAACTGGCAGAGAGAGGATGGGACCTTGCCTGCCTCCCTTCTGGGTCCTTGTGGCTACACCAGCTCAAGGGTCAGCCCCCAGGGGACCTCATTCTCTCCTGCCCCCAGATAGTGTCCAGGGTCCCCTTTGTTCTCTACTCCACCCCAGATCCAGGGCATCGCAAGGGAAGCTCTTTGTTGCCTGAGCATGGGGTGGGGGTTAGAGGAAGAATCTCTGCAAATACAGATGTGAAATCACAGCAGCTGCTTTTCCCGCCCCAGTGGCCAGACGCCTTCCTCCTCAAAACTGTGGTTCCTCAAGGCCAGATCCCCAAGCACCCGATGAGTGGTTAATCATTGAAACTGACAACCGCAGGATGGCGGGGCGGGGCGGGGCGGGGCTGGAGCTTTCTTCCTTTAGGATCAGACCTGGGCAGGTCCTTCCTCCTCTCTGGGCCCGTTTCCTCATTCTTCCAACTAGGGAGGACACAAGGGGCCCTCCCAGTCCTGAACTCAAGGCACTTTCAGCTCAGCCACGCCAGCTCCTCCTAACCCCTGACGGTGGCACCCTCCGTGGTCCTTCCTTCCTGTCTTTCCCAGCGGGCGGAGGTGACAGTGCCCTTGTCCATGGCGGCTAGGTTCAACAGGCTTTGGGCTTCTTCCATCTTGGAATTCTGAGTTCCTTGTATCATTCGCTAGGGATGAAGGACCCCAGATGAGCAGCTTAAGCATCAGAAATTCAGCTCCATAGTTGTGGAGGTTGGAAGTCCAAGGTCAAGGTCAAGGTATCCTCAGGGCCGGTTCCTTCTGTGGCCTCCCTCCTTGGCCTGTAGATGCCATCTTCTCCCTGTGTCTTCACATGTTGTCCCTCTGTGTGTGCCTGGCCCTAGTGTCCTCTGCTCCTAAGGACACCCGTCGCATTGGATAGAGCTCACACTGATGGCCCAGTTTTAACCCACTTAGCTCTCTAAGACCCCAGCTCCTAATGCACTCATATTGTGAGGTTCTGGGGGTTGGAGCTCCAACATATGGACATGAGGGAGACCCAGCTCAGCTCATAACACCCCTCAGAGAGGAGAGGCTTCCCGGTCCCCTGCACCCCTCATGGGGCTGGGCAGCCTCAACAGAGAACTGATGATTTTTGTTGGAAATAAAAGTCAGGAGGGCACCAGAGGTGGGGAATCCCGAAGGTTAGGGCCCAGGCTCACCCAACAGCATGCAGCAGGGGCCCAGCCTCCCCTGTGGCCCACGGCGGTGTCCACAGCCGAGGTGGGAGAAGTGGCCAGGTAAACTGAAATTGCCTCCTCATCCTAGGCAGGTGCTGGCCCCTGAGGAGGCTCAGGAGGCTTCCCGGGAAGGTGCTGTAAGGAGGACGGCAGGTCGCGGAGGTCAGGCAAGAGGTTTTCCAGCAGGTCCAAGCTGGTCAGCAGGAGAGAGTGTGTCTTGTGAAGGGGGCTCCAGGCAGCGTCCAGTTCAAAGCTGGGGAGAGAAGGGGCAGTCAGCAGAGGCAGGAGGAGCTCAGACTCTCACCTGAGAGCCTGGACAGTCAGTGATGGATGTCAAGCAATAGGGTGGAGCTCTCGGAGCCCTATGGGTCTGTACTGTGGGTGGGACAGCCAGGAGCTGAGCTGTCACCCAGCTTGCTCTGGGTTCCCCATTCTCCACAGGGCCTCGAACTCATGATCTCACGCGCAGCCCAGTCTTCCTGTCCCTCTGGGCAGCTGGGGGCCTCCTCTCCCGTATTGTTCAGTGGGACCCTGCACTGTTCCACCTCCCACCACTAGTCTTGAACAATTGCTTTGCAAATATGGTTCTGAGCAGTTTGGGGAAGGCCGCTTCCTGACCAAACCAAAGCAAGGACCGTGTGGGCATCATGGGGCTCCCACTGGCTGGTGGCCTGTGCCAAACAGAGGGTCTCCTCCGGCTGAGCCTGCAGAGGGGTTGGGGAGGACCCAGGGTGCAGCAGGAGGCCACGGGAAACTCAAAGGGGGCTACGTGGAGGGCACTTGAGACTCAGAATGCCCTTGCTTCTAGCTGCTTTGGCTAATAATAATAACAACAGGATAACGTTTACTGAGCTCATCTCCGTGTGTGCTCTACAGAATTAGTTCATGTCCCCTTCCCGGCAAGCCCAGGAGATAGGAGTTATTCTCTGCTCTATTTTACAGGAAACCAGGGCCTAAGTCACTTGCCCAAGGTCATGGATGAATGGCTTGAATAAGGAAAGGGAGCGTTTTGCTGAGTAGAAGAGAGGAAATCTACCTATGGCTTGGAGATGGTTTCATTGTCAGATTCTGGTCGATTGCTTCATGAAAACGAGAGAGTACAAACTGGCACCTCCACTCTTTCTTCACAAACTTTTGAAAATTAAGAATTAGATGCCAAAGATAATTTTGCCATGGCACAGGCCTGTAATTCTAGCAACTCGGGAGGCTGAGGCAGGAGGATCCCAATTCAAAGCCAGCCTCGGCAATGGCAAGGCACTAAGCAACTCAGTAAGACCCTGTCTCTAAATAAAATGCAAAATTGGGTTGGGGATGGGGCTCAGTGGTTGAGTGCCCCTGAGTTCAACCCCCCCCCAAAAAAAAAACCCAAAACAAATGCAGCTTCCTAGGCTCATTTCACAGAGGTTCCCATTCAGGGTCTTCCCTGAGGCCCAGGAACCTGGGTTCCACCGAGTGTTCTCTCACCCCCAGGGTTTCTCTCCTGGTGATCCTGAGACCACACTTTGGGAAACATTGCCTCATCCCTGGTCACTGAGAATGGCTCTGAGTTGCTCTCGTAGGTAACACTGGACCATGCACGTCCAAGGAGGCTGAGTCTTGTCCTTGGTCCCGTGGTCTGTCCTCGACTCACTGGATTCAGACATCTCCAGTGTTGAGCTGGGGCATCTGTCTCCAGTGTTGCCGTTGCTCCCATATCTGGGTTTTTGTCTCTGTTTCTTTTACAAATCCTTCAGCTACCTGGGGGCAAAGAGTATGTCCCAAAGGTCCTTGGGCCCTCCAGCATCTCAAGCAGCTGGTCACCCACTCTCTTCTCACTGAAGGAGTAAATGTCAAGACATGGTGAGGGGCACAAACCTGCAAATAAAAATGACAATGGTCAGTGATTGATGCAAGTGGTATATTTGTCTTAGTCTTGTTTCCAATCTGCTTCTTTAGTTCTCCCACTACCTCCAGAAGAACTTTTCATATTTATTTCACAAGTCTACTATAGGAAAATACCACGCCCAGCATTTCAGTTATACTTTTCCAAAGGGCAGGGGGAGCATGGAATAGTTAAGGAGTGTTTGATATTTTAATAAACCTCGGTAACCTGCAATATCTACAATATATTCTGTAGTTGATATCATAATAAACTCTCTCACTGCCAGATTGTTTCTGCTCTTTCAAAAATACACTGACAGCCGGGCTGCATGGCAGACGGTGGGAATACAAAGAGCTGAATCAGCCTGGTAGACTTTTCCCTGGGAGAACAATTACTAACTGACATGCAGTCTGCAGGAAAAACAACCAGGGTGGAAACTATTATTTGCATGGGGACCTAATCTCAGGAGTAATGGAGAACATGGTTGTTCTACAGTTCTATTCTTGAAGGGGTCTGGGGCTTACACCAACCAAGAAGCATATAAACTCAAATCAAAATATAAGGAAAAACCTACACATGGAGTTTTCCTCTGGCAGAACCTGAGGTCCAGAATTGCTTTACCCCACAACCTTGAAAATGTGACTAATGTTCCTCCCCAATCTTGTAGGAGATAAAGCTTCATCTTATTCCTTGCTGTATCACAAAAATGAGAAGTAGAATCCTTCCTTTCCCTTTTTGGCAGGCACAGCTTATTTCTAAGAAGATCATTTATAAGAATGGAGAGTGCTTCTGTTAACAAAACTCTTCCCTCACCTCCATCCCACTTGGAACTCTATCCTCATAATCAGTAAAGTATCAGGCCAGGGTCCTCAAAATTATTGTGAAGATGAGATCTACCTGGAGGCTGTATTCGTTTTCTAATGCCCTGAAATAAATCATTTCAAAATTGAATGACTTAAGGGACAAGAACTCAGAGGAGGCCTGGCTGGCAGTTCTGACTGGACGTCTCTTGAGGAGATGTAGTCAGACCTCCACTGGAGCTGCAGTCCCTGGAAGACCAGACTGGCCTGAGAAGACCTATTTCCAAGGGGACTATTCACCTGGCTGGCAGGCTAGTGCTGCCTGCCATCAGGAGGCCTCAGTCTCTTTCCAAGTGGGCCCCTCCACAGGGCAGACTGTCCTCATGTCTGGTGGCATGTCATGGTGGCTAGCTTCCTCCAGCACAAGCAGAAGAGACCTAGCAGAAGCTGCAACATTTTTTTATAGTTGCACTGTCAATTCTGCCGTGTTCTTCTGATCAAACAGGTCAGCCCTTATCCAATGTGGGAAACAACACAAAGGCATGAATCCCAGAAGGTGGGAAGGCTCTTGGCAGGAGCCATCTTGAAGAATGGCCCAGGCCACACAGAGGCCAGTGTAGGAGCTTCATCTGGTAGCTCCATCTGACAGTCAGCATCAACTGCCCTCAGAGAACAAGCCCTCAGGTGCTCCTGCCCTAATTTGAGCCACTTAGCAGAAGCCTCCTGTGTCATGGAGCACAAACATCTGCACTGTGTCCTGCCTGAGCAACTGACCCACATACAAAAGAGTAAGAGGTGACACATAATGGTGGCTATTTTAAGTTAGGAAGTTCTTTGGTAACAGGGATTTAACCCAGGGTATCTAACCACTGAGCCAGATCCCTAGCCTTTTTATTTTTTTACTTTGAGCCAGGGTCTCACTAAGTTGCTTAGGGCCTTGCTGAGTTGCTGAGGCTCTCCTTGAATTTGCAATCCTCCTGCCTCAGCCTCCCCAGTTAATAGGATTATAGGCACGTACCATTTTGCCCAGCATTAAGTCATGGAGTTTGAGGTAACAGGTAATATAGTAAATTTAACTATACCTGCTAAACTAGTTACTCTCCACGGCCCACCTCAAACCCACTGAATGAGATTCCTCATGCAGGGAGGAGCCTGGGAAACTTTATTTTCTCAGTGATCCAAATGATTCTTAGCAGGGATGCTTGGGAAACTGTGATGGAGTATCTTCCTGCTTCCCATGAGTCAGTGAAATTATATAGCTGGTTTTTATCTTTGATTTTCTGTGCATCTCATAGACTTAGTGAAATTCTAAAACTGAAATAGAAATTGAATCTAAATATGGTTCCGGATGAGATGCTCTTTTATTTTTAACTCAAATTTTATATTAAATAATCAGAAGGAAGTGCTTGTAACAGAAATGTGGAAAATAAAATACCAAAGTTTTACAGATTTACAGGAAAGATTCTGGAATCTTCTTTTTTAAATCTTTAAATACAGGTTGGCTGTTCAATTACCAGGAGAAAGGGAGGATAAAGGCCAAAACAAATTTTATCATTTTCTGCAGAAAGCCTAAAATACTGATATGGTATAGAATAATCTCCCAAGTTATATTAAATTTAAAATTTTTGAGTGTATAACAACACCTGTATTTTTGAGTGGTAAATACATAAAATTATCTCCGTAAACACACACACAACCTGTAATAGTGGTTGTCTTTAGATAGGAGAATCAGATGGCTGGGATGGGAGAAGAAAGAAGACTCATTTTTCACTGAATATTATTTATGTCCTTTGAATTTTGTATTGGGATTACATAATGCTTTACAAAAATAGATGAATAAAGAGATTTTAAAATGCCTTTTCTCTTGGACCTCCTCTTGGAAGTCATTCTGGAATACAAATATGTGATCTATCATTATTATTTGTAGTTAATTATCTTTTCTTTTTGGATTTGACAGTAAAGTGGAACTGGATATCCTTCCAGGCTAGTGTTCCTGACATATTAAAATATAGCCAATACGCAGTTGATAGCCCCTGCCCCATTTCTTATTGGATCTCACGGAGGTCCCTGTTTATCTTACACCTCTGATAAAAGTACAGCCCTTAAGCCCTGGACAACTGGGACATTTGCTTTGGCCTCATTCTTAGAGAACCCAGTTCTGGCCCTTCTCTGGCCTTGTCCTTCACATTCACTAAAGAAATTGATGCCAAGGGGTTGTGTTCACCCCAAAACCAAAGGTCCCTTCTAGATCACACTCAGGATAAGGGAGAATTTCTTGCCCATTGACATGAGCCTGCTTTGTGCACAGGCACCAGGTCTGTCCTACTGTGAAGGGAACTGCACAGAGCTTGACTCCTTACTCTGGGCTGTCCATACACACATACATGAAACACCTCACAGTGTAGGAAGGAACTGGGGATAGGAAAGGAAAGGTATGGGTCATAGCTTCCATTTGTGCTCTTGCTGGGAATGCCATAAATATTAAAAGGGGGTCTTCCCAACGCTCCTTAATGCTAACACCTTTTACCAGATGATTAGGATGAACATCTAAGGATTTGCTACCTTGGCTTCTCAGCAGAGAAGCATGGGAGAGTCATTTCCTGAAAATTCCAGATCTTAATATGTTATTTCTATGTCTTTATTGAGTTGTACTTTCAACACTGTGGTACATTCAACCATGTGAGAAATTGTAGAGAGCTGGAACCATCGTGTCCTGGCAATATAAGACCTCACTTCACAAAATACATTGTGCATTGGATTAAAATTTCTAGAACCTGTTGTTTTGTTCTAGACTTTATATAACCCTAGGGAAGTTCCTCTCTTTCCCATGTCCCAATCCCTCTCTCACCTTCTAGATATGAGATAGAATGTACTTGCTTAGCATGCTTCTTGTTGCTGTACTCCTAGCCTACCCGCCTCTCACCCTGTAAAGTAAGCTCCATAAAGTAAGGTCCTGCCTCCATTTTGTTCACTGTTGCATCTCCAAATGCCTAGAATATTGTCTGGCACAAAGTGGTTTCTCAATAAATATGTGTTGAATAGATGAATATAGGAAACTAACATAACTTCTAATGATAGTCTAATGACAAGAAAAAACTCAGTCTAACCTCAATTCAGATCAGGTACCAACATGATCTGTTTTCCTATTTTAGCTGATTCCCATCACAATGTAAATTTTTATCTACATTTAAGGTTTAGGAGATCTAATTCATATTATTATCCAAGGGATGCTTTAAAAAAAGACAGCAACCTTGTCATTTGAGAACACAACAAAAACAGCAATGATTTTTATATTGTTCTCCTGCATTTTCTGCTTATGAAAACATATTATTACTCTTATACCTAGAAAGGAGGCAATATTGTATATTTACAAAGTTTTAATAACTTTTTCAAAATGATTTGAACTGAACATATTAAAGAAGCAAATTTTAAATTGATTAGTGGGGAGTTGTTTTGAATGCTTTTTGTATTCAGTGATCATTCGTATTAAAGGCCAGCCATTCTGACACCACTGAAATTTCCAACAGGATTCTCATGGTAAGAATATTACAACAAAGCAGTCTAAAGAAAGGGGAAGCTAAAAAATTGTGGGCATGTTGCATTTTAAGCTTTGTATTTAGTTTGATGTTTAAGAAATAGAAGAATAACTGCCCAAAGAAAAATGTTGCATAGCCAGAAATGAAAGGAAGATTAAAAATGAAGTACTCTATTAAGACTCTATATAGTTTACATTTTAAGGGTATTTTTATTTTTATGCTAACATGCAAAGTTTTTTTAAATAGTAAAAATATCCTTAAGGATATATGAGCTAATGTGGAAGTGCTCACTATTATAACATCAGTGGTTATAAATATTATTTGTGAACTCATTTGTATGGGAAAACAGGGATGGATCACAAGTGGGCTATAGAAGGGGAAGAAGGGAGCCTTTTTTGACCATACAGAGATTTGGAAAGCTTTTGGAGGTAGTACTTTAAGCCCAAGGAAGATTAAGCCAGGTGCATTGGATGATGTAAAGAAATAACAAGTGTGGAATGCCAATCTCCTCCTGTCCCATACAAAAAGAAAAAAAAATTAAATACACTGAAAAGACCCAGAATTATTTTCTTGATTATCCTGGTACCACTTTGTTTAATGATCTCTAGAACAACCAAGATGTAAAATAGTTCTGGATCACATAAATGTTAATAGAAAGAGGATAATTGGGATTCTGGGCAGAGGATGCTAATGGGCCTCTAAGATCCCTGGATGTACTGACGGATTAATCATAGAATGTGTCACCAGAAACAGCCCTTTTCAACAGAAGAGACACATATGTTAGCCTGTGCTGCTTATTGACACGGACTGCTGAATGTTTCTCTCAATTGAGTTTCTGTCTGATGAAAGAAAACAATTATTAACTGCTTGAAGAAACTGGTCATGGTAAAAGATTCTGTCAAAGAAATTATTCAGTGTTTTAAAAATCTCTTTCTCCATCTTAACATGGTGAATAAAAGAAACATTTGAGAACCCGGGACCATTCGGATCTCCAGCTTTCTCCTCCTCCTAATTCTCATCTACAGGGTCCAGACAGGTGGCTGAAAGTGTGATTCTCAGCTGTTGGCACCTGTCACCACATCAACCTGGTCACATGACTCAGATCACTCCCCGTGACTTGCATAAACACTCATACCCACTCACCAAAGTTTTGGGGTTTTGAAAGTTTAGGGAAAAGAAAGGTATTAAAACACACACACACACACACACACACACAAATGTAAAACTGAATATTAGGTTTGACAGTTTGCTTCTAGCATCCCCTAGGCCGTATTTACAAACGCAGGCATTAAGCGACTACAACGTGGTCCTTATCCCTCCTGCTGTCCCCTCTCCCCAGTCTGTCTCATCTTTTCTCTCCCATCCAAAAAAATTCAGTTCCATTGATGCAAAATAGTGCAACTCTTAGTTTTCCCTTTAAAACTCATGCCCTTGGGGTCCCATCTTTTACCCCTCGAGTCCTTAGGAAAAAAGGTTAATACACAAATATAATTTCTTTTGTAAAAACAAAATAAAAGACAAATACACTGATGCTCTTTATAAAATGGCAATTTTTTTTTTTTTCTCCTCAACATGAAGCACTTTGCAAAGTGTTAAAAAATAGAAAGGACCTCTATTTGGTCACTGCTGCTATTCTTAACATCTCCATATCCTGCAGGAGCTTTCTGTGGATTAAGGATCTTCCAGATCCTGCAGGTCTTTCCCTGCTCCACAATACCAGCACCACCCTTCTCACATTGGTCTCTGGAAGCTCTGCCCCAGCATAGCAGGAATTTACTCCTAGTGATTTTCTAAAATGTCAACACCCTGGGCCCTGGGTTCTCCTTAAACACCCAGATACTTTTGATTTCTCCTGGTGCCACACCCAAAGATCCCCATCCTGATACTCATAATAATGCAACATTTGGGAACTTAATTCCAGAGTTCAGAGCCTTCACACAGACTCCATTTCCCTTAGAGATGGTACCAAGTTCACCTTTCACTTCCATGTTTTTCCTTCCTTCTGAATTCATGGAGATTTGAGTTAGTGGTTTCCTTAGGCCTGGGAAAAGTATTCCTGCTTTATTTTGAGAGACCAGTGCCCTGGTTGAGAGCTAAAAATTCCAAAGGCCTTGTCAAATACAGCTCAGACCCTTCACTCACCAGAAATCACAGTAATGACTTATTAACTTAATGAGTTCTACCCAGTGAGTTTTTCTACAGTGTTAAGTAGTTCACTTTCATTATCTCATTTAATCATCCTCAAAGCCTAAGAGTGGAGTCAGTTTTGTTATATTCAAGTTTACAGATGGAGGGACTGAGATTCAGAGATTGCAGAACTAACACTTGCTCGATATCGCATAACTCGTCAATGTCAAGTGGAGGCTGAGTGCACTTAACCATTAGACAACTATACCGCTGGCATCACTTCTTCAACATTAACCATTTGAAAGCAGCCCTAATGTGTTCCTTGAGTCTCCTACACATAACAGGGCAGCACACTTACAAGCCACTCTCAGATGCTCCCTCCAGTCAAAGCTGGCAAATGAAATATGGTACCCAGCCTAGGGAAGCTTGTGGAGAAAGGCTAAGCAGAACGGGGAGCTCCCCTCAGCCACAGTTCACAGAGGAAGTGTCATTGGGGATCCTAGGACAAGCTCTGCAACTCAGAGTAGACAGATTTTCCCACTGTTTTTGAAGAGTCAAGGTCAACCCTTGGAGTCACTGTCTATTGATGACAGTCATCATCCCTCTTCTCTCCTCCACAGAGGCCCTCAAGCTTTCAAAATAGCCAAGCTTGGCTTCTAACCAACTCTTAGAATTAACAAAGGCCTCAGGGTCTTCTCTAGTATTACTTGAGGGTTCTATGGGAGTCCCAAGCTCACCAAGCTAATTTGTATCTCTCCAGTGAGGATGACCAAAACAACTGGCACATCTGACTTAATAGCTATAGCGTACTGGCCAGCCTTGTGCCTCCCACAGATAACCTTAAAATTCTTGAGCATCTTACAGGGACATAGAACACCCTCAGTGGTATCCCCAGAGACCGTCCTCTCCCACCCCGAACTCCAACCCCAGCTTGAGCTTCCCAGGAACTCTTTCACATCTAAGATCCTACAGTTGCATGATCCTACTGATGGAGTTTGGGGCTAATTACTCATTCTTGTATATCCATTTCTCTATGCCTTTTGTCCTTATAAGCTGGTTTTAAAGGAGCAGTTCCTAGACCCCACTTCATTCTTAAACCTTTGGTCTCCACCCATAAGTATGCAACCACGGTATCTGAAACACTGATATATTCATTCTCTTTTATGTTTTGTCTATGAGGCACTGACAAGGCACCTTGTCAATCTAAGAACCATGGGTGGGTAGTGATCCCAGGAGAGTCACTGGTTAGGCAACATGTTGAACTTGGCTGTGCCCCAGTGTCCTCATCTCTAGAATGAGCAATCTGCATGATGTGGAGCTTCCTTCCACCTCTGCCCAAGTTTTTCACTCTGATGTTCACTGCCATTTAAAGTTTCCCAAAGAGATGGACATTTCCAGTTTGTTTTAACCTTAAAGACATCTTTGATATATTTTTTTTATTTCATTTTGTTTTGCTTACATAACTAGCCTAACAATGCCAACTTCTTCTGAATAGTGGCGCTTAAATTTATCTCTCTGACTCCTTTGTTTCAGCCTTGTATTATTCCTAAAGAAAAGGGGGACAGCAAAATACCAGGTCTCTGAATGCCCCTTTCTGTTCCTAAAAATCTAGCCAAGTTAAGGGAACAATTAGAGCAAACCTGGGCTGGAAAGTCCAGATACATATTATCTTGAAGGATACTGGCTTTCTCTAATACCTACTGGGAAATTTGGCAAATTAATGTTATCTGTAGAAAGCTACTTTCTTGCCCATAAACCAGGACAGTTGCTCTTTGGGATGCTTATTATACAAGCAAACTAAGAAAGCTAATGCTAATGATGTCACTGCTCCTGCAGTTTAACACGTAAAACCCCTCTCTGAGTGGGGACTGCTGTGAAACTGAGGACAATATGGAAAGGATACACGTCACTCATCTAGACAGCCATCACTGAACCAAATGCCATGAGGGAGAGGAGGTGCTGCTCCGTAAAGCACTTTGAGGCACAAAGGTGCTATCTGTTCAGCCTATCACCACTGACTCTTTTTAGATCATTTTCTGGTCTCTTGTGAACTTTCACCAATATATGTCTCACATGCTGTCTCTGGACACTTTCTTTGGCCTTTCCACAATCTACCCCCACTGCCCTGGCAAAACTGGACTGTGGGTATGACAAGTCTCCATTCATGTCACTTATTTGTGCATAAACTTTTCTAATTTTCTTACTAATTCGTTCCTCTGATTTTTCACTTTACAAACCTCCATATATAAATATAGAACAACAATCAATGTTTTTTTTGTGTGTGTGTGTGTGTGCTATTTGAAGTTTTTCCTTCCCTTGAGCAACTCCAAATGCCTCCTGCATTGAGTTTATACTTTGACACAGGGTTTTCAACCAATATCCTCATCATATGCATCTTGGTCACCTTATGAACTCAGGCTATTTTAAGGTTTTAGTAAGAACACAATGATAGGAAGTTACCCTTGAAATAATGACTGCTGTTTATCTCAGATTCCCTAAAAGGTCACAGAAAGTTACTCATTGCTCATTAATGTCTAATAACTTGTGTTATTCCCATAAGCAGAAACAAAAAAAAATTAGCAATTGCAATTTGACAGTGACATAAACATCTGTCTGGCTAATGAATTCCTTGCCAAGTGCATGTTCCAAAAGAGAGAGCAATGTCACCTTTAACATAAGTGGCTTTTCCTAGAATGCTGGAGTTACACCAAGTGAAAGTAAGATCTGCAAATAGCAAAAATGAAAAGATAGTGAAGCTATGTTTCTGAGAACAATGAAATAGGAAATATCACATCATTTTGGTTCACCATACTATATAGTCTTTTTCTGAATAAACAAAGTGCTAATATCCATCAAAATTCTGGAAGAATCGTCAGGTCCATTAACTCATGTAATTCCCATAAAGCAAAATAAAACATGCTTTTTTCCTAATCCTAGGTAAAAGACTACCAAAATAATACAAAAGTATATCTTTGGACTGAAATATACAACCTTTCAATGTTTCTACATATAAACACCAAGAAAACAGACTGCTCAAAAATCAACATATGCCAAGTATCTTGATCATCAATTATATATCATGATGAATTGCAAGAAACATTTTAAATACAATATCCAAGGAAAACCTCATCATCCACCAATTTGAGCTCTAACATTAATCTACCATATACTTAGACTTTGTTTTCCAACTTTATTGAGGTATAATTGATGAATAAAAATTGTACACATTTAGAGATGGGGTTGTGGCTCAGTGGTAAAGCGCTCAGTTCGATCCTCAGCACCACATAAAATAAATAAATAAAATAAAGGTATTGTGTCTGACTACCACTAAGAAATTTAAAAAAAGAAATTGTATACATTTAAAGTATGCAACATTGCAACGTGAATGTTTAATTCACATATACATGTAATACAAATATATTTAAAATATATATATATTATAAAATAATTACCACTATCAAGCTATTTAACATACCTATTATCTCACTATTTTTTTCCTTTCCTAAATTTTATTTTAAAGTTTTAAAATTACAACAGCGAATGTTTTCCCAGCACAAATAACACTTGTTTAAAAAAAAATGTGGAAAAAAAGGGGGGATGCACAAATGCGTAATTTTCCTATTTTGTTAAAAATAAGAATAAGACAACTGTACAGACTTATCTTCCCAGCCCCTGGTGTGAAACATTAAGTACTAGCCCAAGACAGGTATATAGACACGTACACACGTGCACAGCACATGCACATAGCTGTCTAACGCTACTTGGCAAATTCAAAATGAACTACAGTCTCTTACTACCCACTCCTGGCATGAGCATACCCCCCCCCTTCCGTCCACAACTACTTATAAAAGATGCCGAAGTAGAAAAGAGGTCTGGAGGTTTTTAAATGGCTAGTGAGACCAAGTAAAGCCATGTCTTATACAGGAGGGACAACAACCATAAGTCCTCCTAGGACATAACCCATCAATTAGGTGGGAAAACCCCAAAGTTACAACAGGGTACACTAAAGCACTTGGCTAACTGATTCCCCACCACCACCCCCGGCCCTTCCCCAAGAGTTTCCAGTCCCATTTAATAGGGGACTTTGAGAATCTACAAAGACCCTCCAATGGCTAGTTTCTAGCTGACTGGGAGGTGCATTAGCTGCTCACCACAGGGAGGTCAGCCCAGGGAGAGTTTTCTCTCCCTCCCTCCTTTGCTGCTGGCAGCTGCTGGCCCTTTCCTCCACAACAAAGGTTCTGAAACTCTCAAAAGGGTGCCCAATTTAAAGACTTAAAGATACTCCTTAGTGGTAGAGCACTCGCCTAGCACATTGAGGCCCTGGATTTAAATAAATAAAATAAAGGTATTGTGTCCAACTACAACTAATATATATATATATTTTAAAAAAAGATACTTCTGCAACCGCTACTGTTCCTGGGCTCCCTCTCAGCTCACCAGAACAAACCAACCTGCCTGTGCTCTCCTCCTCTATCTATGTTCATGGCAAACAAACCACCCACAAAAACACACCCACCCACCCAAATCCCTAACTGCATAAATGACTAACAAATCAACAAAACAAAGTGTAAGTGCATCCTCATCATTACCCAGATGAGATCTGTGGTTGCTGTCCTTGCACAACTCTTTAAGAAAAAGAGAATCATTCCACAATTTCTGAGGAATCCAAATTCTGTCTCTTATCAAGTCAGAATAAAATGGGGCAAAGGGTTGCAGATGAGGATCAAGAGAGAAGAAAGGAGAAAAGAATTTAGAGAAAACAGAGAGGAAGGAGTGTCCCTAAGAAAAGCCTTCACTATCACTTATTGCAGGCCCTCTTGGCACTGGACTTGGCTTTGGGCTTCACTAGTTTGGCCTTCTTGGGCTTGGATGCCTTGACAATCTTGAGTTTTCTGGTTTTGGGGGGCATGACAGCCAGCTTCTCCTTGACTGGGGTGGGGGCTTTGGGCTTCTTGCTTGGGGTTTTGGTGGCAGCCTTCTTGGGCTCCATGCCTTCTTTGGTGTGGCCATCTTCTTGACTTCCTTCTTGGTCTTTTTGAGGGCCACTGACCTGTTGGGCTTGTTGCTTTGGGCCAGACAGAAGGACCCTCAGGCACCTACCCCTTTGGTTTGCTTGAGGACACTGGTGGTCACCAGGAACTTGGTGGACTACTTGATCTGGGTTGGTGTTCTCACCCACCTTGTAGTGAGTCTTGATATACTTCTGGATGGATTGAAGGGAGGGGTCAGCATGGTTCTCCTCAGCCTGGACGGCAGCCATGATCACATCTGAATACTCGCGGTGGTCTATGGACTTCTTAGAGACCTTGGCTCACGTGGGTTTGTCCACAGGAGTGGATGTGGAGTTCTTGGTCATGGTGGCCTGACTGGTCCTAATGTTGAAGCCACCTTCCAAAGGTGTTCCCACAGTCAAGAAGGCCAAGAAGCTGGCTGTCATACACCCCCAAAACAAAACACCCATGATGGTCAAAACCAAGCCCATCAAGGTGTCCAAGCCCAAGAAGGCCAAACCCATGAAGCACAAAGCCAAGTCCATTGCAAAGAGGGCCAGGAAGAAGAAGTGGTGATGAAGCCTTTTCTTATGAATACTCCTTCCTTTCTATTTTCTGTAAATACATTTCTCCTTTCTCCTCTCTTATCAGCCCTTGTTGGAGGTTGAGCAAAACCTGACTCAGGATCTGCCCTCAGGCACATGACCAGCAGGCCAGTCTAGAGTACAGCTGTCAGGGATGCACGCAAGGGGCTACTGCCTCTGCTGCTGGGCACGGGTCGTGGAAGGGCTACCAGGCCAGCTCTGCATGGTGGCCTGGCTGCACCAGTGTTCTCTCTGCTCCGGCACCTGGCTCAGGCTCAGGTTCCTGCTCCTGCTCTGGCTCTGCACCTTCTAACTCCCTTTTACCAGTTCTGCATCTTCACTGTGTTTTTTGAGGGCATGAAAATATTGAAAATCTATTCCTAGCAAATTTCAAATTAATTATTAAGTATGGTCACCATGGTCTACATACAGATAGGTAATAGAATAAATTTATGTAATGCATATGGCATATATTTACATACACAAAACACCACATTTTCTTTATCCATTCATCCATCTATGGACACTTAATTCGATTCCATATCTTAGTTGCTGTAAATATAATGCTGCAGTGTACATGGGAGTGCAGGTATCTCTTCAAGATACTAATATCAGACCCTTTGGATACATACTCAGAGGTGGGAGTACTGGACCCCATGGTAGTGCTATTTTTAATTTTCTGAGGAACCACCACACTTTATTTTATAATGGCTTATAGTAACTCATACTCCCATCAACAGCACACATTGATTCCCTTTTCTCCACATCCTCACCCAACACTTGTCAATCTTCAACTTTTTTTGATAATAGCTCTTCTAAGAAGTGTGAGATGATAGCTCATTGTGATTTTGATTTTCAGCCTTTGAGGATTAGTGATGTTGAGCATTTCTTCATATACCTATTGGCCATTTGTGTGACTTATCTTGAGAAATGTCTTTTGACATGGGGAAAGTACTTTGCTCGTTTTTTCATTGAGCTACTTGTGTTTCTTGCTATTGAACAGTTTGAGTTCCTAATACATTTTGGATATTAAACCCACATTAAATGCATGGTTCGCAAATATTTTCTCCTGATCCATAACTGTTCTCTATACTCTGTTGATTGTGTCCTTTGCTGTTCATTTCTTTATCTGGTTGCGAAAGTCTAAGGGCCCTGGTACTGAAAAAGTCAAGAACTACTAGGTTAAAGTAAAGAGCCTCTGCAGTCCTCAAATGCAGAGCCTAACATGTAAGTGAAACTTAATTGGCTCTATATTTGTCCTAGTGTCACCCCAGAGGGAGCTGGGAACTGGGACAGGAAGTGCTATCATGGGATATCCTTTGGCTGGCCACTCTCCCTTGCCATCATCTTCCCCCAAACACATTCAGATGAACATGTACATACACTCCAACTCACAGAGCATGACTTAAGGAAATAATTCTGGCCCTTCTCCCTCTTCCAAACCTCCTGTGAAGAAAAAGGAGACCGATGTAGGTGACTACAGAATGTTTCAATCAGAGCTTTTACTCCTACCAAACAACTACATTCTGGACAACATTGGCCATGCAAAAACAGCCTCCTAATGATCCACTTTTGAAGGGAATACGATGGGTGATCTATCACAGTAAAGAGGAAAAAGCATCTCTCCCTTCTGAAAAAGATCTCCAAGGTGGCATCACTTCAATATTCAATTTTGCCCTCTAGTAGCTTATTTTAGAGCAAGGCTTCAGAAATTTGCAATGTCTGCCCTATCTCTCGGTGGTTGCATTTTGAAGAGCTGCTACTTTCACAAACATCTTTTAAAGAAGATAGAACAGCCATTGGAATTGCGTGGCATATTTTTACAGACATAATTGATGATAATCTCCAGAGACAATTTCAATTTCTTTTCACTTTGCAAAAATGTTATGACCTAACTCTAAATGTTCCTTTGCTCAGTAAGCAGTATGTCACCTTCAGACTCCCTGTGAATGTGTTATTAAAGAGAAAGAACAGAATCACTGAAAGATTCCTCTCATCACCCAGCTAATTACAAAGAGGAGTAAATCACTAAACATTGTGCCTTAAATATAATAAAGAGAATCATTTAGCAATGCAACAGGAAACTGCTCTCTCAGCAGGATAATGACATACAAGTTTAGGTTCAGGAAATTCACCTCAGTGCTTACTATCACCATCACAATCTTATATTTATTATTTATAGATCACTTTAAGTGCTAGAACTCTCAGAGTACACCCACTGTTCAGGTGCCCATGTGGGTCCTACTCAGGTAGTACTGGCCAATAAAACACAGGACTTAAGAAAAATCCTTATTGACTTCAGTTGAGCCAGGCATGTTTGTGATTTTCAAGAACTGGATATTGTTAAGAACCCAAAAACCTTTTCAAACAAGACGGACTTCCCTTCAGAGATTCAAGACTAAAGTTTTGCCTTCAGATTCCTCATTGCCTGCAAGAAAGGCCCAACCTACAACCTACACCCAAGTCATTTCCTGGATAGTTACTTTTCCTTCCTTCCCTAATTATGACAAAATTTCTGTGCACACTGATTCTGCCTCCTTCAATCAGCCACGGTTGTTAAAACTACCTCCTACCAAGTGGAGCAAGTTTGGCTTGTAGATGGAAGCCAGAGGTTAAAAGCCCAATTTGAACAATTAGTTTGCTGTATGTCCTATTAATTGACTACTCTCAAGTCCAGTTCCACCACCAGAAAAGTCACTAAAATGATCATGGGTGGAGTTGAGTAGAAATGGTAAAGTCTCCTAGAACCACTATGTATCCCCTCTTCTTCTAAGCAATGTCAAAAGTATAAAAGATGGTCATTCCAAAGAAAAAAACTTCCTGTTTTATAGTTCTATACCTCAATACCAGCAAATAATATTTAATGGGGACCACTTTATCCCAAAAGTCAGACTCCTCTGGGTGCTTGTAGGACCATATTTTGAAATCTCTATCCAGATTAAGGCAGGCCCAATGCCTTACCTAATTACCACATAGGGCTAGCCAAAAGGGGTTTGAGTTGTCACTGGTAGCCCCATCAACATGGCCAGGATTCTAAGTTCTGCCTGCCAAGGGCACCCCAGCCCCAGCATGGGAGGCCCAAGCCCATGCTTCTGTGTGGCCCTAAGTCACGCTTTGCTCTAGTGCCTGGATCAAGGCAGGCCACAGGCACCAGCTGCCCTCTTTATGCAGGATGCCTTCCTGTCTGGTATCTGAGCCCAACCCTGGACATTGTTTATGTGGCTGGGTCTGGACACTTGGCCTCTGTATTTTCTTCTAGACTCTCTTTTAGGATGAAAAACTGAAGGCAGGATGATCATGGAACCGCCACCACAGCCAGCCTGGTCTGCTTTTCAACCATCTCCCAGCATCCCCCACGGCCATGCCCACTTCCGGTTGAATGTCTGGAGTTAACAGCTTCTGGATTCTGTAACTGAGCCCCAGCATGCCTTGCACCTGAGCTGGGACATAAGGGCTAACACTACCAACTTACTTTGCCAAACTGCAGACTCAGAGAGCAGCTGAATAAGCACATGTTTTAAAATGGTAATCAGGGGATGTTTGAAAGAGAAGTGTATGGGAACAGTTGGCAGGATATTCCTTTCCATGAGAGTAAACTGTTGTCATCCTGATGCCTAATTTTACTTTCTAATCCACTCCACTTTTCTGTACTGTGTGTTCTAGGGCCTAATGATTTCTTTTCAAGTTACCTTAAAGCAAATGGCACTGTGAACCACTTAATTTAGAGCTGATAAAGTACAGGGCCCTGAGAAACTTTATTCAGAGAACACAGGGTGAAAAGCACTTCTGACAACTTGTGATCTGTCGAGTGGAAACCAAAATCAATGAAGGGATGATCTCACACCCTGACCTGGGCCATTTCACAGCTCCGTGACTGGCTGCACCTAATCTCTTCCCATAGAGTACCCATGCATCTTCCTTACACCCCATCAACCTGGAGCCTTCCCTCTGCTCTTCCTGGGACCACCAGGCAGCTATGTTCCATTGCCCATTCCCATTCTGCATGGAAGCAAAAACAATCACCAAATACCTGATTCACCACCCTTCTTCCATAAGCCTTGAATTTGCTTAATTCCCATACTTTGAATATGCTTATAGAGCACTTTTATAGTCTCATCATGCTTTGCCTACAGCAGGACCAGAGCTATTCCAGATTACTTCAAAGGATTTAATAGATAATCAATAAAGACACTTTTTCACAGGCAAGGGAAATAAATGGATAATCCATGTTCTGATGATACCAATCCATTTTGCATGGCACTTGATCACCATAAAAGTGCATTGGCAGGTATTACTTAGTCATCTTGCTTTCAGAAATTTTCTACAATGTAATTAGGACAATATGGTACCATCTACTCAAAAGATGAGAATATTGAGACCTGGGAGAGTCAAATGGTTTGTTCATGTTCATACAGCTGAGCCAGGTCCAGAAACAAAAATCTTCACTCAAAGAGGTGTAAGAGAAAAATCTCAAAAAGCAAACATTAAACAGGAATCCAAGGCAATGATTACACACACATTTGAGGATAGCCCTAGGCAGGGCTGCTAGGAGGTATAGTGAGGGTTGGGCCATTTCTATACCTGTGTTTTAATTATTCCGTTGAGATATATCTATTTCCTGCATGAAAGTGACTCAGGCAAGCTGAGCACTCTCTCTTCCATCACCATGCCATTTCTTGATCAGCCTTGTCCTTGGGGTCTTCCCTATGTCATTTTCATTAAGAACTAAACAATAGTTCTATGACCTCATTTTTAAAAGGTGGTCAACTTTAGCCTTTCCCATCAAGAATGAGGGAAGGAGTTGCTTTCCATTAACCATTTGCTTTACTGCTCAAGAGAGGCAGGTGTGTGGGGATCCATGGGGCTTTGCTCAGACACTTTGGGTTCAGATGGGATCATCAATCACAAAAGCTACCTAGTCTGGGATGCTCCCTTGCTGGGACATGTGACTTCGGCACAGCTGGACCCTTCAAAACTGTCCGGGCATTGCTGGGCCTGGGCCCAGAGATGCCCGCCCACCTGCCGGCTCCTGGTCGGCCCTTGCAACTGTTTCATTTACCGTTTGGGACAATTCTCCACAGGGTTCAGGAAACCGCATGCTGCTGTCCCACTCGGCTCCACTTCCCCTTCCAAGCCCTAATGAGGTGAGATAATGGATGCAGGAAAGTGTGCAAATGCAAATCAATACAGAACATATGCTCCAGGTCCCTCTGCGACCTCTGAGCCAGGAGAGGAGAGGAGAGAAAATGCTTTAGGAGTATTTCTAGACCAGAGCCCCTTACTATCCTCTAATGAATTCAAAAAGTTGTGAAGCGATAGCTTCCTGGCCCCCTTTGCAGCCCCAGCTCAGAGAGACAAATGTCCAATTTTGATGGCTTTTCAGGCCTGGCTCTATTTCTCATTAGTCTTTACCTCCTAACACAAAATAAATCGTCAGTGTAGAATGCGGCAGAGAGATTTGGCACCAGTTTCACCATTTTGCTTCTGCAAATGTCTCAGTATCAGTCTGAGCATGAAGAGGCAGGCCCTGGGCTGGAGAAAAGAGGCAGCCCCGGGCCTCTGGACCTCCCCAGCCAGGCCTCTTGGCTCCTGCCTTTTGGCTCAAGCAACCCAGGCAAAGGGCCAGGCAGAGCTGGGCTTTCTGCCCGAGCCATTGCGTCAGCAGGCCCAGCGGGCTATGCTGCTGGCCAGAGAGGTCTCCGCTTTCCGGAGTCCAGGGTACAGAGAAGTTGGCATGGCCGTCTCTTTGCTGGCCAAATATTCTGCAGAGATGGCTTCTGATGGGTCCTTTCAGAGCTCACATGAGACTCTGATCCAAACAGAGGAAGCAAACCAGCATTTTCCTGGGCTGCCTGCTCTGTACCCCATCCTCACCTCAAGCTAGTGTGGTCAGCACTGCCAACCAAATTACAGGTGAGAAGAGGAGACTCCAAGTGATCAAGTTAACAGTGGAGGTGGGCGACAACTCAGATCGGCCAGTCTCCCGCCTGTGATCATTTCCACTGTATGATGAGGCATTTCATGAATCTCCTGCGGTCATGGTCGTGGCCTTTGTCAACTGAGCACTCCGTAACTGTGCTTTAGCTCCCTGCAAATGCCCATCTTGCCTCTTCTCAGATCTCAAGCATTTTGAAAATTGATCACAGGACTTCTGCCATTCCACCTGTAGGCCCTCATCTCAAGTCTGTCATTAGGGAGAATGAAATGACAATGATAATAAGCCTGACCTCAAAAACTTCAAAACCTTTCAACACATAGAAAACTCTTCATCCAGAGTTCTCAGAAAAGGGTCAAGGGCTACTCCCCAGCGCAGCTGATTGAGTACACAGACTCCAAACCTGGATACCTCTCAACCAGATAGGTGACCTGAGCTGAATGTCTTACCGAAAGAAGCTAGAAAACCTAGAGGACTGAACCTCATGTTCTTCCCTCATTGAATGGGATAACAGTGTCTGTCCTAAAGGGCTGTCAGGAGCATTGAACATAACATGAGCTGGGCCCTTGCAGGCAGACTGTCTCAGTTCATGTCCCCCAACCCACTACCTACTGGTGGTACAATCAAACTACTCATTACCTAACTACCGTGTGCCTCGGTGTCATCAACTGTAAAAGAGAATTTCATCATTGATTGTGCTCACATATAAAGTTATTATGAAACTGTAGGAATTAACATTTTGAAAGGTTTAGAACAGTGCTGGCTCAAAATAGTGCTATGTGAATTTAAATTAAAATAAGTAAACAATGATCACAAAATGCATAGTGACACACAGGAAGCACTCTACAGAGGCAGCCATGTTTATAAGCAACCTGCAAAGATTGAGAATGTCATATCTCTAACTCCCAACAGTAGCCCCTGTTCTGATTGCTAACTGAGCCATCTGCCTTAAGGAGGGTGAGTCAACAGGCATTTCTCCAATGTATGGTGCTTACCCAGACTCAGGCACGACTAAGGAGCTCAGACTCCACGCACTGCTCCTCTGGGGCTGATGCTCACTGAATTAGCTGCAGATGAGTTAGTCACTCTGCCTTGGGGCAGCCGTCTCTCTGGACCGACATATGGGTAAGATTCCAGCAACAACAGCCGGCAAGCCTTCCGAACGTCCCTGGGAGGATGTCCACTCTTTGTTCACTGGCTTTGAACACAATCCAGTAGCTCTTCTTCAAGTCCAGTTTATTCCTCCTCAGGGAGAAGTTAATTAACACCCCCTTTGACAACTTTAATGACTTGTAAAATTCTTTGACATAATGCCTAGATACAAACCTGTTTATTTTGCTAAGAGTTTACAATGTAACAATGTGGTTTGAGTTTCTAGATAAGAAATGATTGGAGACAGAGGCCAGGGCTCACCCAGAATGTTCCAGTGCTAAAGGTCAGCCAGCATGTCTGTAAATATAGTTTTGGACAAACCTGGCCCTGACATTTGTAGGTCCCCAGACTAGAGTATAAATGGGGTCCCACTGGTAAAGGAATATGTTCTACGCTCCTACTTTGACAATGATAAGGTGATACAGTGGAGAAGGTCAGATGCAGGCCTTGAAGGACATACCATTACGGCCATGTCTAACACACTGTCTCCAAATCTACAACAGTCTCTTTTCTGATATGTCCTCAAACCCTGTACCTTCCTGTTTCTCTTCCCCAGTAGCTTCCAACAATTCTACATGACTTGAAATTCAATGTCACTGGTCATTGAGAGTTTTTTATTGGGTGGGCAATCTTATATCTCTGAGAATGATGTGGACTTAGAGAATATATTTTAAAGCACCCAGAGTCCTGCCCACCACCATCATCTTTCTCTCACAGAAGACTGTTACAGAAGGTCTCATTTCTGACCTGTTTCCTGTAATTACCTGACCTGAGAACCAAGATACCAGCTTGGCCATGATTCAGGTCTCATTAGCATAAATTGTCCATTTTACTGTGGCTAACACTCAATTTTTTGTTGTTGTTTTCTTTTTGTTATTTTTTTTTTTGTCCAAAAAAAAAAAGTTACTGAGATCCATACTAAGATTTTAAATTTTAGAATACTAAAGTAAATCACTCATTTCTGGTAAGTTGCACCTTGACATATATTATTCAAGCTTAGAATCTCTATTGATAGCAATTTGCATTTATAGGGCACAAAAACACTCAACAGAACCACTTCTAAGAAGGAGTTGTTTGTTTTCTATCTGAAAGTGATTTCTTCCGGGGGGCGAAAAACAGTATCACTTTTCTTTTAACAACTTATTTCTAATGTTTAATGTCCACCTCTTTCCTTCA